>NW_026521842.1:12907500-13532500 GCF_021234435.1 Artibeus jamaicensis
TTTGCCACTTCTTCCTTCCCTCCCCAAGCATACTTATGTCATTGCTTTGAACTGTAAAGTTTTTTTTTTTACATTGAAAAAAAATCATTGGTTTTTCTATCAGTTATGAGCTTGTCTAGGATAGGCCTTTTTCATCTCTGCAGCCCTGGCTCTAAATAACACTTTGTTACACTGGTGTGCTCACCAGAGTTGTATTTACCTGGAAGCAGACCCTGAGACAAAGGTTTGAGTGAGTGCAAGTCGTTAATGTGAAAGGTGATTCCAGGAAGCCCCAGTTGGGAGGTGAAAAGTGGGAAGGAAGCCAGCGTAGGGTTTGCAGGTAACTGCTGGTGGTGGCTGGTACTCAGCCCCGCTGGGAAATTCAGGGAGGCAGTGAAGAACATAACCAAGGCAAGGAGGCTGGGATGTTTATCCTTCACTGGCTCAGCTGCTTCCGCCTGTCCTCAGTCCTCAGTCCTCAGGCAGCGAGCTGCAGGTGCTTTCATGAGGGGCTGCTCTCAGGCAGTGCCGTGGCCGTGAGTGCAGGGACAGGCAGCTGGAGTGATGTCCACCTCGGCTCCATGCTCTTTAGTTGCTTCTCAGTCCAAGTATTTCTTGTCCTCTGAAGCCACTCGGTGGCAGAACTCATGTAGTAGTTACACAGGAGCCAAAAAAATGAAAGGGATTGAATCCTTGCTACCACAGTGCAGGTGATGTAAACACCAAGGAAGGCAGTGGTGGAAGGACAAGGGTAATGTGAACAGAGTTCTCCAGAAGTTGGCTCAGAAGTTTCTAAGCTGTGGTTTGCAATCATCATTTACAAGAAGTGAAATCAAATTAAAATTTTATAGTGCATCACATAGTAAGAGTAAATATTGTTTCATAACACTTTTATTTCACTTGTCGATGTGCTTTTCACAAAATAAACTATATTTTGAATGAGGGTTGAGATTTTTAAAAAGTGAGGTTGTAGGCTGAAACAACGTGTTTTTGGCCTTATAATCATTATATTGTTCGAAAGGGATTCACTTCAGCCCAGCAGCCTGCAGACTTCACTGACTGCCGCTCATAGTCAGGAAAACATTTCACAGTGTGTCCTAGTACACCCATGAATATAGGTGTGTAAAGAAGTGAAATGAAAAGTTGGTAAATAATATTTTCCTTTACTATACATGATGAACTTTGATTTTTCTGTCTTACATTACATTGAGTATGTGTAATTTTTTGAAATGTTAGGACTCCCCGAATTGAAGTCACAATCTATTACAATCTGAATTTGAAAAAATACTACTCTGTACTACATATGGAATTAGTCTCTTAGGCCTTTACTTGAGTTACCAGGCTTGTATCTGGTATTAGTAAATAATGTCTCTTGCATTTATTGAAAATGTTACAGTGAAAGTTACCTGTAGATTAAGTGTCCGATAGACGTAAAGCAAAATGTTCTTCGGCCTTGGATTTCTAACAGTTTCATCTAGCACAATTTTCACTTCTAGCCTCCTTGGCTTTCTTAACCCTGCAGAGGTCTTGGCTGATCTGAGAGATACAAACAAGTTCTTTCCTTGAATATTGTTACATATATCAGGTGCATAGGTTCGAGGTCATGACCAGCTACACGTTTGTACGTGACTAATGCTTACCCATGATGTTTAAGCCATCATTTTTATTATAACACATGTTTTGTAAGGGTGTGTGATATGTGATAGTAAATTGTATCTAAGAGATAACGTGAACTCCAAAGTTAGTGTTGGTGTAGTTAGTGTGTGCATGTGTGTGTGCGTGTGAACTTAGAAGTCAATGTTGTGTGTGTTCTTTTTATTTTTTTATTTTTATAAGTGCATTTTTTATTTTCTATGTCACTGTTTCCTCTCTCTTTTTTTTTAATGTTACAATTTTTTTTTAAAGATTTTATTTATTTATCTTTAGAAGGGGAGGGAAGGAGAGAGGGAGAGAAACATCAATGTATGGTTGCCTCTTGTGTGTCCCCTGCTGGGAACTGGCCTGCAGGGAACCGGCCTGCAACCCAGGCATGTGCCCTGACTGGGAATCGAACCGCGATTGTCTGGTTCGCAGGCCCGCGCTCAATCCACTGAGCTACACCAGCCAGGGCGTGCGTGTTCTTTTTATTTACCATTGAAAATGGCTGGCCCTGGCTGGTATAGCTCAGTGGATTGAGCACGGGCCTGCGAACCACATGATCGTGGTTCAGTTCCCAGTCAGGGCACATGCCTGAACTGTGCCCCCTCTCTAATGAATAAATAAATCTTAAAAAAAAAAAAAAAGAGAGATGAAGAACAGCAAATGCTACTAGAGTGCTTATCAAAATATTTTTGCAAGTATTGTGAAAGGCATTTGTACCTTGAATATAGCAATATTGTTTGTGATGACTGTTACAAAGGTTTTGCAAAGTCAGTTATTAAAGATTTTGATTAATTAATGTTAACATTTTTGGGCTGTATTTGTTAGCAATATCCATATTTCGTTATTTGAAAAGAAAAATTTTTATTCTTTGTTTTTCTATTTCTTTTTTTTTTTTAAGATTTTATTTATTTATCTTTGGAGGGGAAGGAGAGATGGAGAGAAACATCAATGTGTCGCTGCCTCTAGTGCATCCGCTGCAGGGAACTGGCCTGCAACCCATGTTTTTCTATTTCTTCAATAATTTCTAGATTGTAACTGAAAATAAATAAAAATCAGGTAATTTATTGTATAAATATAATAAATGCAAATTTGCAGGGTTTTTTTTTTTTTTTACATTTCAGCACATACTAGTAATGAATGTATCTCTCAGATACATGTGACCTATGCTGTGATTTTTTTACCACAACCTCTGCAGGGTTAAAATAATTCCTATTGATACTTAGAGATTCTCCTTGGAAACTGTGTGTTTCAGAAAATGCTCTGTTACTACGATTAGGAAGATAGCTAGAGGAGGGAGAAGTGGCAGCTTAACCAGGTCAGCCTGTCGAAGTCACTAAGTCCCTCACATGGAAAGGCGGCTGCATTTTGTAACCAGCTTTCCTTTCTTAGAAAGACCTAATAGCCTTTATAGAAACAAGTCTGCAGAGGTGATGTCTGTATTAGGGAGACCCAGCAGGAAACAGATGGCATCCTCAAATCAGGATACTTTGAGGAGTGTTTAATAACTCACAAAGTGATGAAAAACCACAGGGATAAGAATAGTGCTGTGTCTCTAGGGCTGGTAATAATAATGAGGCTCCCTTACCACCCTTCAACCTGAAGGGGCAAGAGGGGGAGCAGTTTATGGCAGAGAGAGGGGCCTCCTGAGAGGAGCTAAGACCTTCACTTGAGTGATGGATCCTCCAGGGGGAAGCTGGGGGAACGAATGCCCAGATCTCTCACTCCTCCCTCCCTCCCCCCTCTTGCCAGGATGCTCCATTGACCACTGTGTCTTTAAAAAAAATTTTTTAATGTATTGATTTTAGAAAGAGAGAAATACTGATTTGTTGTGCTCATTTATGCATTCATTGATTGATTAACAACTGAGTCTTGTGAAAGAAAAAAATATTCTAACACTTGTTAAACTTACTCAGGATTCTTGCCATAGATTTTAAGACTACCGCAATAGGGGGAAGAGATCAGGCTCAACTCTGAATACAGCAAAGATAGGCAAGGAGCAGAATGAGAGGGGGTCGGTCAGTGGATGGAATATGACTAAGAGGAGGCCTCAGGGGTGGGGGGACTCTTGCTGAACCCACCTAATAGGAATCTTGCTGAAGGCAGGCCAGGAATTAAACATCAGAGGTGTTGAACAAATAATAAAGGAGAATTTCCCCAATCTGGCAAAGGCAATAGACTTCCAGGAGATCCAGGAAGCTCAGAAAGTCCCAAAGAAGGTGGACCCAAGAAGGAACACACCAAGGCACATCATCATTACATTAGCCAAGATTAAAATGAAGGAGAGAATCCTAGAAGCAGCAAGAGATAAGGGGACAGTCACCTACAAAGGAGTTCCCATCAGACTGTCAGCTGATTTCTCAAAAGAGACCTTACAGTCAAGAAAGGGTTGGAAAGAAGTATTCCAAGTCATGAAAACCAAAGACCTACATCCAAGATTGCTCTATCCAGCAAAGCTTTCATTTAGAGTGGAAGGGCAGATACAGTGCTTCTCAGATAAGGTCAAATTCAAGGAGATCATTATCACCAAGCCCTTATTATATGAAATGTTAAAAGGACTTACCTAAGAAAAAGAAGATAAAAAAGATGAACAGTGAAAGGACAGCAAACTCACAGTTATTAACAACCACACCTAAAACAAAAGCAAACTAAAAGGACAGCTAGATCAGGAGCAGAACCATAGAAATGAAGATCACATGGAGGGTTAGCAACAGGGGAGTGGGAGAAGGAGAAGGGGAGAGAAGGTACAGAAAGTAAGTAGCATAGATGGTAGGTAGAAAATAGATAGGGGGGAGGGCAAGAATAGTATGGGAAATATAGAATCTAAAGAACTTGAGACACGTGGTCATAAACTAAAGGGGGGAATGGTGGGGGAGGGGTATGCAGGATAGAGGGGAATGAAGGGGGGACATAGAACAACTGTAATGGCATTATTAATAAAATATATTTTTTAAAAAAACCATCAGAGGTGTTGAGGAACTTGATCAGATAATGGGACTGATCAGATACTAAGAATGGTGATTCTCTTTAAACTGACTTTGCAGGATACCTGCTAAAACCGGGCTGTGCAAGCCCAGGAAGGACAGAGGCCGTGACTGAGGCCCAGCTGAAAAGAGGGCTCAAAGGAGTCTGAGTACGACTGGACTCGGAAGAGTCTTTTGTCCGTACAGGACGGCATCTGGGCAGAGAGCGGCATGGAGGACTTAGCGGGAATCTGGAGGGGCCAGCTGATGAAATATCTCCCAGTAGATTAATGAACTGCTGACTCCCTTACAAAGGGGTAACGTGATAGTTGATCAGAATCAGTTGTTTTGAAAACTGATTATGGAACATAACATCACAAGGTTATGTCTGCCTGAGTGAAAAAGCCCTCAGAATTGTACATGAAAGTGGGGACTCATTGACTCATGCAGTGTATTTTGAATTTCTGAATAAATCTAGAAGATGACCAAGGTTGGCATGATTTTTTTTTGAGCTGTCTGAGTGGGCACATTTGATCAGTGCAACATGAGTATCCGCTGCCGGCCGCACGTGCAGGGCCAGGAAAGTCTTTCCAGGGGAAAAATTGATAGGAATAATCCAGTTTATTAAAAGAAATCATTCTAGTATTTTTCCCACAGACTTTTCATTTTCATTTTTGGAGTTACTTCAGTTTATAGAAATCGTCCAGCAGAAACACTTTATTTATTTATTTTTCTTCTCTCTAAACAGATTTAAGCAATACAGGAAAACCAGGGCAACAGAGTGAAACATCCCATCCCACATCCTTTGCTAGCAAATAAGAACAGATTCGCAGGAGCAAATGTTTATAACTGAAAATGCATTTCCTTCACATGTTTAAAATAGAACACTGCTTGGGCTATAAAAAGCCAGAGTTTATGCTTTGGGAATGGAGTAAACCAAACATCCAGTTTTAATTAGAGGCCCAAATTAGAGACGACAAGAAGCACTCTCTACCTTTGCTTTAGAAAGCACCATGCTCAGTGTGTTCAGATTCCCATAGTTTTGTTAACTCTAAATTCTTGATCCACTTCGCCTCCCACCCCAGACACCCCTCTATCCTCATTACCAATACTGTCAGCCACTAACATCCAGCTTCTCCCAGCATTTGTGGGTGTCTGACTGCTCAGCCTTCAACTGCACATTTACTTCTTAGCCTTATTCCAGCAGTGTGCTACTCGGTCTTGTTGAAGTTGATAACCCTAGCCATAGGCACTAACTTGTTTAATTAAGGGCTTTTTATTTAGTTACCTCCTTATACAGGGTTGGGCAAAAGTAGGTTGAAACCATCCATCATTACTTAAAAGATTAATCCTAAGTAAGGATACGAAATAACAACAATAATAAAATGACAAATAATACAAATAAATAATACAATTATTAATAAGTAAATAATAATACAAGAATAAACTGTGTTTTGTGTACTCACAACTGTAAACCCACTTTTGCTCACTCCTGTAGATTGGGATCACCCTAAAAAAGGGAGAGGGGGCTTTATTGTGAAGTCTCAAATAGCATCAAGGGGGGTCTCAGTTCAGCAGTGTTTGCCCCAAAGGTGCAAGAGAGAGGATTGATCACAGTGTCATAATAAAAATAGAAGAAGACCCAGACTAAAGACTTGAGAAGACAGTAGTAATGCCTGGCTTTCTGAGGTTTATCAGTATTCAGCCTAATGACCAGTCATTTCCCAGGAACCTTAATTTGTGCAACAGAGTCTTCCTGTCTGACCAATTAATCTCTCCCAGACTCCCTGGGCATGAGTTAATATGACTTTGTTGGCTTTTTAAAGTTTTTAAATTTTTCAATATATGTAGTCTTTTGATAGAGAGCATTGAACAGTTCACTTAATGTAACAAAAATCTGATATTGCCATAATATTAGGTGGAAATGTTTCTAATTTTTTATCAGAAGCTCTAACTATGAAGATCGATTAGACCTCTGACCTATGTTAATTGTTTTTAGGCTCTTTTTAAAAAAACATTTTAAATACTAAATGTAAAGATTTTTTTTGAAAGATTTTATTTATTTACTTTTTAGAGAGGATGAGAGGGAGAAAAAGGGGGAGAGAAACATCAATGTGCAAGAGACACATCAATGGGTTGCCTCCCACATGCCCCCAACTGGGGACCTGGCCAGCAACCCAGGCACGTGTGCTGACCGGAAATCAAACTGGTGACCTTCTGGTTCTCAGGCCAGCGCTCAGTCCACTGAGCCACACCAGCCAGGACAGGCTTTTTTTTATTTTTAAAGGAGTTGCTTTCATGTTGAGAGAAGCATTTTAAAAGTAATATAGTACTTACATCATCAACAACAAAAGATAAGCTACAACCTGACTTTACCTTCTGGTTTGATGCTGTCAGGAAATGCCTGATCCGTCGGCCCGTGTCTGTCTGTGCCTGGTGAATAAATACAGTTGACCCTTGAACAACCCAAGGTTAGGAATGTTGACTGCCCAGGAAGAAAATTCAAGTATAACTTAAATTTGCCCTCTGCATGTGCAGATTCCCAACTCCAATTGACCCTTAGACAGTGTAGGTTTGAACTGCATGGGTCAGTTGAAAACAGTCATGTATAGGTGGACCCACACAGTTCAAACCCACACTGTTCCAGGGTCAAGAAACATGTTGAGATTGCTTAATGCCTTAGTGAATAGCCGTTCCAGAAGAGGCAGGCCAGCTTGTTTCACTATCATGAGTGAGAGTTTATTGGTAGTCGTAACAAGATAATTAGAAGAAAGTGGGTATTCTAGCAGACGTAACCTATGATATTTTTTGGACTCTATGTGAGAACAAAGTGGTATTTGTGAATTTAATAATTTTAAATGTGCTTTTTCCCCCCTCTAAAAACAGCTTTTTTGAGCTGTTTTTATTTATTCAACAACTTAAATTTTACAGTTCATTGGCTTTTAGCATATTCATAGAGCTGTGCATTCATAAAGCTATGCAACCACAAAAAGTGTTTATCACCCCTGTAAGAAATGCACTCACTCTTCACTTCCGTCCCCACCTTTTCCCATTTCTAAGTAATCTTCTGTGTCTAGATTTGCCTTGTTGGACATTTCCTGTACATGGAAATGTACAATATTTTTAATCCTTTTGTGTTTGGCTGCTTTGACTTAGCATTATGTCCTCAAGGTTCATTCATGTGTCTGTGCTTCATTCATTACGGCCAAATAATATTTCGTGTGTGAGTATCCTAGATTTTGTAGTTTATTAGTTGATGGACATAGGTTTGTTTCCACCTTTGGTTATAAATAATGCTTCTGTGAACATTCATATTCATGTTTTTATATGTACATGTATTTTTACATCACTTGGGTATGTACCAAGTTGTAGAATTGCTGGGTCATATGGTATATTAAATGTGGTCTTGAATGGGAGCGTGAGTGAGCCATAAAGAAAAATCTAGGAGTGTTAGTACCCTGGGGACTTGGGTACCTAGATTTCTTCCACCGTAATCTGAAGCATGTGCAGTTCTGTATGAAAGTTCCTGCTCTAAGAAGAAAGAGACTGAGGGAAAACT
Source organism: Artibeus jamaicensis (assembly GCF_021234435.1). Lineage (NCBI taxonomy): Eukaryota > Metazoa > Chordata > Mammalia > Chiroptera > Phyllostomidae > Artibeus > Artibeus jamaicensis. Next base: position 12,915,640 of record NW_026521842.1, read on the forward strand.
AATGTCCAGCAACACTGTACAAGCAATGGCTGCAGAAAAGGGAAGGCAGTTTTCTTCTGTCGTGATTAATTCTGGAAGGAGAGGGAATTAGGCCTTGATTTGTCCCCACAAGCACCTGTAAACTTTCTATTCAGTGAGATTTCTTGTTTGATGATCATTTGGGGTTTTGGTTTTAGTTGACTCTGGGCTGTGCCTGTCCTTATTCTGTTACTGTTTGTAAACAGATGTTCTTGACACTTAACTTTGAATTGACCTTTGTTATTCTTAGCAAATGTGGTACTCAGCCCCTGTGAGGGTGTTGCCCAGGGAGTCAGACAGGAGAGACGCTCGCCGTCTTGGGTTAGGTGCCTTTCTTCTGGCAGCCATTTGTTCTGGGTAGGACTAGCTAGAGATAGCTTTTAAGAGGATGCTTCCAGGAGCTAGTGGGGCAAATGGAAGTGATTGATTCCAGCGGCCTTGGTGGTATGGCTGTTATATTGCTTGTCTGTTCGAGAATGATGTGCTTTGTCTCGGGGCAAGATTTTTACTTTCATGCTCTTCAATGGATGCTAAACTTTGTTTCATTAGATTTTAATTTATTCTTAACTTGCTTTTTAACATATACTTCTATAGGTCTTACAGATATAGAGTAAATAGATTTGAAATTAAAAGTAAATAATTCTTTTAAGATTTCCCTATGAATAGTTGGAATATATTGAATTTATTAAAGGTAGTCTTGTTCTCATTTCCATTCTTGATTTGAAGAGATTGTTCCAGGCCAAGCTGGTAACTCAAAGAATCATGGATAGACTTGTGGCATTCTTTTATTTTTGTTGGGGGTGGGGCGATATTTAACACTTGAATCAAACAATGACATGACATGCCAATGTGAGCATCTCAGTGAGATTCTGAACATAGAAAAGCTTTCAAAGCAAGAACTTTTCCATTCGTGGTCACCAGGATAAGGCAACCTATGTCAATTTGGATTGAATACTTAGAGCAAAGACTATGAACCTAGGAAGTGTCTCTAGTGGTTTTCAAGGTTGCCTGGAACTGAACATATTCTGGTGTTCTCAGAAAATCTGATGAAGAGATAGACTTTATTGCACAATGCACCCCTTTTCCTTTGGCCTTAAATTATAGTCCTAGCAAGTTGCACATATCTGAGTTTAAAAGCCAGTGCCTATATCTGTTACAAACTTTTAAAGCTTTATTTTGCTATATACTTTTTAAAGATTTTATTTATTTATTTTTAGAGAGAGGGAAAGGGAAAGAGAAAGAGAGGGAGAGAAACATCAATGTGTGGTTGTCTCTCGAGCACCCCCTACTGGGGACCTAGCCCACAAATCAGGCATGTGCCATGACTGGGAATCAAACCAGCACCCCTTTGGTTTGTAGGCTTGTGCTCAATCCGCTGAGCTACACCAGCCAGGGCTATTTTGTTATATTTCTATACCCTTGATTGTACCAAATTTTTCTTGGTGTGAATTATGAGTCAGTAAGATGCTTTGGGCACATCTTGGGAATGTAGGGGAGAATAGGAAGAATAGGTAGCTGAGGTTACAATGTTCACAAAGTTTACTCAGTATGATAATAGGAAATTGATTTTTTTAACCCTCCATTCCCCCTGCCCTTTGTCCCCCTCCGCCAAGCACCTGGCCACCTGCACCACATTGTTTTCTGTGTCCATGGCCTTTGCATATGTACTTCAGCTGATCTCTTCCAGCCTCCCGCACTGCCAGCCCTCTGAGATCCATCAGTCTGTTCCATGTGTCCATGCCTCTGGTTTTATCTTGCTCAACAGTTTATTTTTTTAGATTAGTAGGAAATTGGCTTAGAAACAAAGATATGGAAGCTTCCATTTAAGGTCAAAATTGTGATGCTTCATGAATGAAATGGGAATGCTTCCATTTACTAATGAAATCACATTGAATTTCACCAATTTATTGATTTAATTGTTGCATGTGTTTTAGCTTCTCTTAGTGTACACTAGAGGGCAGAATCCTCCCTGAAAAGATAGCTTGTCTTTGGCAAGATTCCAGGAACTGAAAGCACAAGCAAGGTCTGGTACCTGAGCGCTGCACATTTTTCTTTGGCTAATTAGGTTAGTCTTTTGGAATGAGAGCTCTGTGAGCTATACAGTTTCTACATTTTTCTTTTATTAGAATTTGTTTTGTTTTCAACTCTACTATTATGTTTAGAAAGTAAAGAGGATTTTTCTTTTCTCATTTTTTCTTTAATATATGATGCTTTTATTGTTGGTTTTGTTTTCGTTGTCTTGCTGCAAATAAGAAAGTAAAAATGACCCATAGTCCCACCGCTTAAATTTTTTCAGAAAGCAGGCAGTGAAATCTTCCTTCCTGCCTTTTCATGATTCCTAGCCTCTGAGGCAAATTGTTGTTAACTGGTTATCAGTTGTACAGATTTTTTTAAATTCTGTGCTAATATTTTGTAATCATATATACATTAAAACAGAAATGAACTCACTCTATGTTAGTCTGCAACTTGAATGTTTACTTAACAGTCTCCCCTGGTCATCTTGCCAGGCTCAGTATAAACCCCTCCATTTTTCACGCCTGCGTGCCATTTCATTGTATGAATATTCTCTAACTTTGAGTAGCCATCCCTTTATTGAACATTAGCTTTCCACTTTTACAGTTATGAGTAATTCTGTGATAATTCTTTGCACACATATTTTTTATGTTCTTGTGCTATTATATCTGGAGGATGGATTCTTAGAAGTGCGATGGCTGGGTCATCAAATGTGTGTGCGCCGTGAATCCTAATAGATGTTGCCGGTTAGGCAGTACCCGTTTGAAATCTGCCCAGCGTTAGGTGGGGGCCCTTTCAGCACACCGTTACCAGTCGTCCTCGGTTTTCTCCACAGTCATTCAGTTAACTGGATCGTCACAAACTGCCAGTTTGAGTTGTGGCTTAAAATTTTCCCTCCTTTGAAAACATGTACCAAAAACATACTTTTTTTTTTCAATATTTAAACGAATGCTACGTTTTTGTGGACTTGTCAAGTGTTTAAAAAAAAGAATAAGATTTTGGGTATTGCCTATAGATAGTCTCCATCCTGAATCAAATTATCAGAGTTAATTCTCAGTCATTTAAGAATTCAGGTAAAAATCTGAGTTTTATAAACCCTGAGGGAAATTGTGAGCCAATTTAGGGACTGTATACATCCTTTAAAATGTGGTGCTTCTTCTCTCTCAGGTCCTTAGTGTTCACAGTTACTGTGTATTTCCAAATGTTTAAACATCAGTGAAGAATGTCATTTGTCCAAAGCATAACAATCAGTGTTCTGATCAAGTTTTTTGGGGGGGTAAAATTTTAATCTGGAGTGAGGAATTTTTTTAATGGGAGAGAGGCTTAGCAGCTATGTTCTAATTATTTTGGTCAGGGATTGAAAAGCAGGCTGATACTGAAGTTCAACATTTACCATATTCAGTTACTTAGCCCTGGATTCTTGCCCAAACCCTGTTACCCAAGGGTACCTGTGACAAATTTCAGTTAAAATAATTTAAGCTTTTAAACTGGGTTAATACTTCCATATTGTTGAGAAAATGGAAAAGCTGAACAAGTCTTCATCTTGTAATGCACCCAAATCTAGTAATTCTGGGTGCATATTACCATGAGAAGGTCACAGCCTTTTGATTATTAGCCTTTCCTTGACTTTAAAACGTGGTACAGTTTCAGTGGCTGCTAATTTGAGAGTGAGCAGGGAAAACCCCATTCTTTGCATTGACTTCTACTTTAAATTGGGGTCCTTTAGCCCCCGCTGCCTGCGAGATGGTGAGCTTTAGGAGGCAGAAACCAAAGCAGTAGAGTTTCCTCTACAGTCAGACAGGGCGTAACATGACTGACTTGGACCAGAAGTGAGAATTAGAAAGATCCAGGGAATACCACGTACCAAACACTCTTGATCTTGGTCTTTTGTCTGGTATAACTAGCTTCAAAGAAAAGATTTGAGGAAAACTTCCCTTTAGAACAGTAACCACAAACATCGTGTCTGCGTCCCAGCCATGTTTCTGTGTTGTGCTGTGGGTTAACTAAATCCAAGTTTTTGATATGATTTCAGAAAGTCATTCCGATTTAGCTTACATTGGACTAGTCTGAACCTCATTTTCTCAGTCTTGATGTGGTGAAGCCAGCTTTCCTATTGGGCTAACTGGGGTCAGCTGTGTGTTTTACACTACAAGGATGAGTCGGACAGAATTTCAGCTCTGTGAAGGCTTAGATTATGAAGTATCTGTCTTCATGAAACTAGAGTTAAACTACTTTTTAAAAACTCCTTTGAAATAGGACTTTGTTTAACACTTTAATGAAAGCAAAGGATCATTGTTTTCCAGGTATAGCAGGGAAAGTCTGTGATGAAGGCTTTTATTTTCCTTACATTTTATCAATCACTGAGGACATTGATTGGTTGGCAGTGAAAAATGGAACACAACTCCTTTCTCCCAATATGCTGTGCCATCTAATTATGATATACTACCTCTGGACACCCCTCTCTGGAAGACTGGTGTGCCTCTAAGCTTTCTACTGCCATCTTTTCTATACTTGTGTAGAGTTTTCCCAAGATTCACAGGCCTCTTGTCTTTATTTAATAATAGCATTCGTCTCCTCCAGTAGCTTTAGCCGTCTCTTCTCCGTGGGCGGTTTTCTGCTCTGCTGTTGCAGTACTGCCTTTCTCCTGAGCCCCAGACCCACATTTTCACTACTTGGTAGAAATTTATTCTGAATCTTCTTAACACCACATTGGTTCAACATTTAGTTCATTATCTCTTAAATTCTGCCATTTTACAAAGCTGAAGAAACAGCGCATGAAATAAAGTAGCTTGTCTAGGAGATAGAGCCCAGACGAGAATTAGAATCTAAGGCTTCTTTGCAATCTAGTGTCCTCATCTGCTGGGCCGAACTGCTGGTGGATCACTGGGGAAAAACAGTACTCGTTGTCTTAGGACCACCATGTTCCTCTGCCACCCAGGCCCCAACCTCAGTGCTTCCCTTTCCTCCCCCGCCTCCCTGTACCCAACTGCCCAGTGCACTGACTCCTTTTAATTTCACCTTCAAAATGTCCATACTTACTCACTTATATTCTTCCCCTTCCTCTCTTCTTCCACTTTCCTGTGTATTTCACCTTCATTCTCATTGCCTTTTTTCTGGGTCTTTGACGCATCTCTCTTCATGAAATTGGAATTATTTTTTTGTCTTTTGAAAGTTTGGGCTGTTGTAATTCTCTCCTCAGTTACTCAAATCCTTTGGTCCCTCTTCCTGTGTCCACCCTCCATGCCACTGCTGGGAGAATTCAGCAGAGATTTCATTTAGATCACGTCACTTGCTCAAAAATTGGACCCTTGTTGCCTACTTTAAGCTCACATGCTTTAGCCTGATAATAGTGAGCACCATACTTTAGCTCCAGCCAATCACACCTATTTCTGAGTTACTTTACTTGACAGCCAGAAAGTTCTTTCCTTCTTTCCGCCACCTTTCGTCATGGTGGTGTGCACAAATGCCGTGGCTGGTGCTCCCCAGAGTATTGACAGTGGCGAAAAGAGAGGCAAATGCCAGACTCTTACTAGGCCATGCTCTGATGTCATCGTCCGGTTTCTAACTGTGATGATGAAGCATGGTTACATTGGTGAGTTTGAAATTATTAATGACCACAGAGCTGGGAAAATTTCAGGCGCTCTCTCTTTGAATATTGCCTCTTCATTCTATTATCTCCTTCTAGAACTTAAGTTAGGTATATGTCAGATCGACTCATTCTGTTCTTCATATCACTTCACTTCTCTGTGGTATTTTCCCTCTCATTATTTCTCTTGAGTTGCCTTCTAGCTGTTACCTATGTTCATTTCTTTACTTCTTCTTCAGCTGTGTCTACTCTGTTTTAACTTAATTCATTGAGTTTAATTTCAGTGACTAAATTTTCTATTTCTAAAAATTCTAGTTGATTGATTTTCAAAGTTGCTTGTTGTTTTTTTTTTCATAGAACCTTATTTTTATAGTTTTGTGGTTTTCTTTTATATTTGTAATTTTAAGTATACTTCCTTTATAATTGCTTTCTCTGATGGTTCTTATTTTATTCTTAATTTTATTTATTTATTTTTATAGAGGGGAAGGGAGGGAGAAAGAGAGGGAGAAACATCAGTGTGTGGCTGCCTCTCACACACCCCCTACTGGGGCCCTGGCCCAGGCCTGTGCCCTGGCTGGGAATCGCACCAGCAACCCTTTGGTTTGCAGGCCGGCACTCAGTCCACTGAGCCACCACCAGCCAGGGCTCTGGCCCTGTTCTTTTATCAGAAGTTCTTGGGGTTCTAAAGCTGTCTTTATTCGTTGGCTTCCTTATAGTGGATTGTTTCCTATTCAGTTTAGTCATTTTGTTTTACTGATTTTAAACAAGATTTTATCTGTGGGATGATCTCATATGGCCTGTGGTGAAGTTATATTTCTCTAAAGTGGAGATGAATTTCATTCTTCCAGGTGCCTTGGCTTGGGCTAATTTTTATGTTAATTTCTTGCTTTGTAGTTCCTGGAACATTAAGGTATTATAATTAAAATAATTCTGAGCCACAGATTCCTGTGATAACAGGACCAGTTGTCAGGAGATACTTATTTCCCTCTATTTCCTACAGCTCAAGCAGAGAGAAGCTTTCTTGTTTGCTTCCCAGGCTGTTAGGTGCATAATTTCTAGTCCTTTCCGTGAGGATGCATAGAATTTCCACTTTATTTGGGGTTTTAGTTCTAGGTTTCCACCTTATTGTAAGCCTGAGGCCAGTCCAGTTATTATGTGGATAGCCAAGCCCAGTTCGGAAGCTATTGAAACTCTTCCCCTACCCTGCTCAACCCTGTAGCCACTGTATCAGCTCTTGTGCCGCTACTGTGGTTTTCAGTTCCTTTTCTGATCCTGGCACCCTGAGAGTTTTCTCTCTCTCTTGTGAGTTTAACTGCACATTTAAAATAACTTCTGGTATATTTTATCAATAACTTCTGGTATATGTTAAACCTCTGTCTTGCCGGGAACCAGAAGTTCATTATGAGCTCTGCAAGGGCAGGTAGCCTATATTGTTTTGCAGTGTCTTTCCTTACAGCTAGTACAAAGCAGTTCATTACATTTGATGAGTTCGAAGTGTCATGAAAGAAACGTTCCTGACCACTCTGAACTTCGGAAGGAACACCTACCTTTTGAAATACATTTAATGACTTATTTTTCATATCTGATATGAACTGCTGCTTCTCCTAAGGCGTGTCAGTTTTCACCATTAAAATACTGTGTTTCTTACATGTCTGGTGCTTTTCTTCTCTCTTTTAAGCTGTTTACATTGTTCCCTTTGTTGGTTTTCCCTATTCTGTTTAAGCAGTTTGGGAATATTTTTTTGGTATGACCTCTAAAATACACTTGAGTTTTCTTATGTGAAATTCCCTCATTATCATGTCAGTTTACTTGACACCCCACTCAGCTCCATCTTAATGTTTATTTTGAAAACCTTTGCCCCCATCATTGTGAACCTTCTGTCTAGCGTCTGACCTCCTCAGAGATCTTCAAAAACCTCATAGATGCTACCCTTTATGGAATGCAAAGAGCTGAAAATTCAAAGCCTTTGATTTCCTAGCCTCTTTTGCAGCTACTTCTCAGTCCGGAACCTTGGCTTCATGAATCGGACGTGTGCCCAGGATTTTGAGCCCAGGGCTAGAGAGGCAGAGGCAGGGAACTCCAAAAATCTTGGGCCTGCTCGGGATGCCAGCTGTAACACGTGCACGGCCGCCATGACAGCAGCATCCCCACCTGCCTCGGTCGTGGCCTCGGAACTTGGTTCTTGAGTCTCCTGAATTTTGTGAGTAACCCAACACCTCTTTTTTAAATTGAGGTTTTTATTTTGAGGGATTATAGCCTTACAGGCAGTTGTGTAATATACTACAGAGAGATTCCTGAAACCTTGACCCAGTTTCCCCCTGTGGTGACATCTTACAATATCACAGCCAGGATAATGACATTGATACAATGAAGACAAGAGAATATTTCCAACCCACTAGGATCCCTCGTGTTGCTTCTATAACCACACCCAGCTTCCTCCTTTCCCCAATTCTGGCAGCCACTAATCTGTTCTCTATTTCTCTCATTCAGGTGGTCTCTTTTTCACTCTGTGTAGCAATAGTTTGTTCCCTTTCATTACTGACTCCTTTTCTGTGGTATTGACATACACCATTCATTTCACCATTCACTGAAGGATACCTGTGTTGTTTCCAGTTTAGGACTATTAGAAATAAAGTGTTATAAATATTTGTGTACAGGTTTTTGTGTGAACATAAGTTTTCTGTGATGAATTATGAGAAGCTTAGCTGCCTATTCAGCATAAATTTGTCTTACCATTTTGTAGATCATCAGAATCCCAACGTGGGTCTCACTGCCAAAACCAAAGCAGTCTAAGTTCCTCGTGATCACAGGACTAAGGTCCTCACTTCTTGCTGTCAGCTAAGGGCCAGTCTGAGCTTCTAGACACCATTCCTGTTCCTTGGCTCATGGCCCCCTTCAAATGTCAAAGCTGGTTGATCCCTCTCAAGCTATGAATCTCTACTCCTTCCATCTAAAGTCTCTGACCCAGCTGAGAAAGATTCTGTGCTTTCAAGAACTCCTGTGATTAGATCAGGGCCCAGATAATCCAGGATTACCTCCCCCATCTCATGGCTCATTCCATTAACCACATCTGCACAATCCTCTTTGCTGTGTAAGGTAACTAATTTACCGGTTCCAGAGGGATAGGGAGGCATTGATCTGCTTAGCACAATTAAAATTGCATTTCTCAGAGGGGGGTGCAGTTGCTGGGTTATTTGGTAGCTGCATGGATAGTTTTTATTGGAGACTGCCAAGCTTTTCTAGAGGGGCTGTACCATTTTACGTGTTTACCTGCAGTGTGTAAGGCACCCAGTTTCTCACTGTCACTATTTTTTTTATTTTAGCCATTCTGATAGGTGTGTAGTGATACTTCATTATGATTTTATTTATACTTTCCTAATGGGTAGTGGTGGTAAGTATCTTTGCATGTGCTCTTTGGCCATCTGTATATCCTCTTTGGTAAAGTGACTGTCCATGTCTTTTGCCTATTTTCTAATTGAGTCATCTAGACTTTTTATTACTGCATTTTAAGAGTTCTTTATGTATTCTCGCTATTAGTAATTTATCAGTTATGTGGTTTGCAAACATTTTCTTACAGTGTATAGCTTTTCTTATTCTTTTTAAGAGGATCTTTCAGACAGCAATTGTAGTTATTTTGATAAAGTTTAGTTCATCAATTTTGTTTTGCCTTTTATTGATAGTACTTTTGGTGTCAAGTCTAAGAATTCTTTGCCTAGTCTCAAGTCCTACAGATTTTCTCCTTTGCTATTTCCTGAACATTTTATAGTTTTGTGTTCTATGTTTAGCTGTATGATTCATGTCGAATTAATTTTTGTATAAGGTTTGTGATTTAGATCAAAGTTAATTTTTTTTTGCCTTTGCTGCCTATTTGGAGCACCATTTATTGAAAAGGCCATCAGATTGCTTTTTCACCTTTTCATTGAGCTGCTTTTGTACTTTTGTCAAGAAACAGTTGGGCATATTGTGTGGCTCTGTCCATTTCTGGGCTCCTCCTTGTTCCATTGACGTGTCTGTCCTGTTCCAATGCCGCGCAAAGTTGATTACTGACTTAAGTAGTAAGTCCTGAGATTTAGTAAACCGATTCCTCCTGCTTTATTATTTCTTTTAAAAAGTGTTTTAATACTAGTTTCTTTCCCATTTCATGTAAATTTTAGGATAATTTTGTCTGTATCTAAAAACACTGAGATTTTTATAGAAATTGATTCTTTCCACTGTTGTTGGAGAATACACTTGTTAAGATTTCTTTCCTTTATAAAAAGTTTTTTTTTTTTTGCTCTGGCCATCATTGTTCAGTTGGTTGGATACCATAATGCAAAGCAAAAGGTCGCAGATTTGATTCCCAGTCAGGGTATATGCCTGGATTGCAGGTTCAGTTCCCATTTAGGGAATGAATGAGAGGTAATAAGTAAATGTTTCTCTCCCTTTCTTTCTTCCTCCTTTTCCCTCCCTTTAAATAAGTAAATCAATAAAGTCTTTAAAATTTTTTTCAATTACACTTGATACTCAATATTATATTACTTTCAGATATACGACATAGTGGTTAGACATTTATATAACTTACAAAGTAGTGGTCTGCCCAAATACTCTAGTACCCATCCGGCACCACACACAGTTATTACAGCATTACTGACTATATTCCCTATGCTGTACTTCACACCCCTGTGACTGTTTCCTAACTACCAATTTGTACTTCTTTTTTTTTTTTTTTTTAAGATTTTATTTATTTATCTTTAGAGGGAAAGGGAAGGAGAGAGGGAGAGAAGCATCAAGGTATGGTTGCCTCTCGTGTGTCCCCTACTGGGAACTGGCCCGCAACCCAGGCATGTGCCCTGACTGGGAATCAAACCTTGATCCTTTGGTTCACAAGCCTGCGCTCAATCCACTGAGCTACACCAGCCAGGGCCAATTTGTACTTCTTAATCCCTTCACCTTTTTCACCTAACCCTCTAACTCCCCTCCCATCTGGCAAATCAGTTTGTTCTCTGTATCCGTGAGTTTATTTCTGTTTTGTTTGTTCACTTATTTTGTTTTTTAGATTCCACATATGAGGGAAATCTATGTTACTAGTCTTTCTCTGTCTGACTTATTTCACTTATCGTAATACCCTCCACCTCCATCTATGTTGCCATAAATGATAAGGTTTTATTTTTTATGGCTGAGTAATATTTCGTTATATGCATGTACCACATCATTATCCAGTTTATCTACCCATGAACACTTAGGGTTGCTTCCATATCTTGGCTATATAATATTGTCAATATTTGCTTTATATATGTAGGTGCTCCTATTTTGGGTGTATCAGTATTTACAATGGTTATTTCTTGTTGGATTGATCCCTTTAGCTATCATTATGAAAAGTCCTTCTTTGTCTCCTTTTTATTATCTTTTTAAAGGTTTTATTTACTTATTTTTAGAGAGAGGGAAAGAGAGGGAGAAAGAGAAGAGAGAGAGAAACATCAGTGTGTGGTTGCCTCTCATATTGCCCCCACTGGAGACCTTGCCAGCAACCCTGGCATGTGCCCTGGGAATCGACCCAGTGACCCTTTGGTTTGCAGCCTACCCTCAGTCCACTGAGCTACACCAGCCAAAGCTTCTTTGTCTCTTTATAACCTTTGTTTTAAAGTCTATTTTGTCTGATAGAAGGGTTGCTGCCCCAGGTGTTTTGTTTTCTATTTGCATGACATACGGTTTTCATACCTTTACTTTCAGTCTGTGCGTGTTGTTGCATCTGAAGTATGCTGTTGTGGGTAGCATATGTATGGGTCTTATTTTCTTACTCATTTTTTGAGTGGGCCGCCTAATTTACATTTAAAGTAATTATTGATAGGTATGTAGTTATTGCCATTTTATTGTCCGTACTTTTATCTTTTTTTTTCTTCTTGAAAAAGTCATTTTAGCGTTTTTTGTAATAGTGGTTTGGTGGTAAATAACTCCTTTAGCTTTTTCTTGTCTGGAATATAATTTCAACTATTTTAAATTCATTGACATTCATTTTATGGCCCTGCATGTGGTCCATCTTGGTATATGTTCCGTGGACACTTGTAAAGCCCATTATCTTCTTTTTTCCCCAGTGTTTTTTAAATAAGCTTCTTCTCTGTCTGAATCAGCCAGAGTCAATGTCTAAAAACCCTAAACTCCTTCCTGTCGCTTCCATTGGAGCACGTGTTACGCTATACTCCAGCAGTGCCTGTCCTTCTCCACTACTGCACTGTGAGCTTGAGGGCACAGACCGTGTATCTTTGTTTCTTATCTCCTGTCTGCTACATCATAAATAATTTATAGGTGTTTGTTGAATGAGTGAGTATATAAATAGCTTTTATTAATGATCACCATTTTTTAAAAGTCTTGGGAAAACTTTGATCTAAGGAGGTTTCATTCTTATTCTTTTGGTTATATATGTTCTCCTATCAGTCTTAATCTTAAAAGCAGAATGTTTTTGGTTCCATAGCTCATATTCAGGAAGTAACTGACCCCAGAAACAGACTGTACTGTCTGTTAAATGTTTGAAATGACAATTTATTTCAGCTTAATCATGCCATAGTTCAAGCATAGACATGTGGGAAGTTCCTTACTCATGCCACAAGGCTTATTTCTCAACTCCTGATATTTCCTTTATTTCGGGTTGACTTGTCCTCTTGTGGACGTGTTGTTTCCACAGCAGTACATTTCACAGTGCACGTTCTTGTCGGAGTGAGCAAAAGCTCTGATATGTGCCTGGAAGCCTTGTTTCCTAGTCAGGAAACACATGGTATTCCCTCAGCCTTTCCTGCACTTAACCTTGGGTTTCCGTATGGATTGCTCTTCTGTTGTTTTCTCCCATTTAGCGTAGGTGCCAGTTAAAAAGCAATAAGGGATTTTAATGTACAGTGTGTATGCCATTATTAAACTGTTGAGCTCGTGGCTGGCGACCACTAGCAAAGTTGCTGTGTAGACTAGAGGGAAACTCTGTGGGAGACATTACAGGGACGCGAGCTGAATGTGCCAGCTGGCGCCGTATCCTGTTTATTGAGAGGCCAGTTCAGGGTGACTCTCTCAGTTGCTTTAGGGGATTTTCTTATGACTTTTAAGAAAAAAAAATAGAACTGAGTGAGTCTGTGGAGAGGGGCAGTAGGGAAAAGAATTTTTAAGGAATTTATCCTGATTTTCATTAGCATACTTAATGGCATTGTGTTTTTTCTCCTTTGGATCTAAATTGTGCTTGAAAACAGAAAGTCTTTTCTACATCTTCTCTTATGCTTAGTTTCTTCTCTTCTTTCCACCTTTTTTCTTTTTCTTCTTTTTGTTATTTTAGCTAAGTGCCTTGTTTTATGAACATTCATTAAAAATAATCAGGAAAGAGGTGAGATAAAATATTGTAAAACAAGACTTCCAAGAAATAAGAATATCATTTCAGTTGTGGTTAGTATTCCTTTATCTCATTTACAAATAAAAAACTAGATTCTTGAGCCCACACATGAAGAAGAATTAATGGAGAATATTTTAGTGACAGTTACCTCAATTTTTGTATCAATTTTATTATTGAAATCGTAACTTTTTAAATATATTGGACTAAATAGAATAAATGGTTAAAATGATTTTTCCATTACATTCTTTAATGTGGCTACTGTAAAATGTAAAATTACCACACGTGGCTCCCATTTATGGTTCCTGTTAGATTTCAGTTGGACGGCTCTAGGGTAGACCGTCCCCTGAGTATTAACAATCTTTGTATGTACGTCTTCTACGTGGGATTTTCTTCCTCATATGAAAGGGGTTTTTACTCTGGCTGGGACAGCTCAGTGGATTGAGTGCGGGCCTGCAAACTAAAGGATCACGGTTTGATTCCCAGTCAGGGCACATGCCTGGGTTGCAGGCCAGTTCCCAGCAGGGGATGCATGAAAGGCAACCATACATTGATATTTCTCTCCCTCTCTCCTTCCCTTCCCCTATTAAGATAAATAAATAAATAAATAATATTTTTAAAAGGTGTTTATGTAAATGGAATCATGTAAGCTTATTTTCCTGAATTTTTAAAATTTTTTCTTAAAAATACTGAAATATATCCACTAACACATTTCATGTTAGTACATGTAGGTTTACTTGATATTCTGGCTATATAGTATTCTGATTTGTATGTTCTGTATTACGAAACCCTGTCCCTAGAAGGACATTTAGGTTATTTACAGTTTTGCTTTCTGGTAAACATTGTGTTCGTAGAGACTGCTTTGTGTTTAGAAAGGTGATAAAACTCTAATTAGTGTTTTCATGTTAAATAGAAATGGTTATTTCAGCTACGGTGGGTGAGTTTTGCAGAAGTCAAACCTTCCCTTGCAAAGGACAAAATAGCTATAATCAGAACAGCGCACAGGGAGCAGACCCTTTAACTATAGTGTATTATTCCTGCTGGAGTTCCGGTGGTGCCTCTTGTTTGTTCGTGATCAGTTACACAGTGAGTTCAGGTAGGGTGGAGGGGCACCAGGGGAAGGGACCCTGTGTCTATCTTAGCTTAGGAGAGTTTTAATGCCCATGATGTGAAAACTTTTTTGAACAGCTTTCTTCTTCTTTTCCAGTTGTTTCCCTTTTTTTTTTCAGAAGAAATAACCTTAATATTTATTAAACTTAGTATATAGACAGTCATTTTGGAAGAAAGCCCCAAAAGATAACAAAGCTGTAAGCATCAGTAAGAATGAGTGAGATGAAGTTATTTAAATATACTTTGGTCAATTTAACATGTTTGTTAGTGTTGAAATGGGACGTCATGTTATTTCCATGTTTTGTCCTAGGAAATGTGCCTTTTTTTTTTTTTCAATTAACCACAATTTGACTGATAAATCCAGACCTTGAACTAGCTTTTAGAGTAAGGGAGGGAAGTGGACAGATGGGAACAGCTGTTCCAACAGAGGTTCATCAAGGAAATTGTCACTGTTTTATCTCCAGGCCAGAGTTGTTTCAGCTCCTAAACTGGGAACTAACTTTGATCTGATTCCATGCCTGGGAATTCCTTTAAAACAACAAGGTTATGAACTTTTTTCATTACTTTATAGTTGGTAAAGTGAAGTTTCCTTTTCAGGTAACAATTTGCTAGAACTTTGGAACTAAAATGTTTTCTTTCTGAGGCTTTTCTTGCCCCCCTCCCTGACACACGTGTTCTGATTTATTTAGGATTCAGACAGACATTTGAAAGGTGTGTGTGTGATTATGTCTGTGAGCATGGTTTTAAATATGCAGGGGACAGGATGCCAGGAAGAAAAGTTAGCACTCCCTCATGTTAAAAGATGATAGTTTTATTTTTCTTCCATGAAACAAAACCTGGAAGGAAAAGTCGAATGAACTTTGCAGGCAGTTGCAAAAGTCAGGTGACTTACAGACCTAAACCTTGGATCGAGGCACAAACAGAGCACCTCTGTCAGATTGACTATTGATCCTTTTGTGAAGAAGCTATTTCATGTTCAGAGCCTGGTCTATGAGCCTGGATTTTAAATTTCTAGTTCTGATTGGATTCTGGAACCATTTTGTAGGCATCTATATATTGCTTTCTTAGAGAACTGGAAAGTTCCACTGATCCTGGGTCCTTTGGCAGTAAGTTGACATTTTTACTGGTGCTCGTCAGCACTCCTGGCTGGAGTCTTGAAATTGTGGGTGTGTTCCTGCTGCCCAGTGTTGAGTTCTTTGTGAACAGATACGAAAACCATCTACATCTGAATTTTGTTACCACTAGATTGTGTTCCCTTTTTCTTTTTATTTGTTTGGGATTCTTTGCTCTATTGTCGAACTCTTCAGATTGAGACCCTTCTTTTAGCTATTGTTTTCACCCTCTTGTGTTTTACAGTAGAGGGAAGAGAATGCTGTAATGACTGTTATTATTGCTGACTCCTTCTTTGGAAGTAGGTAGAGTATAATTATATGTGCTTTTCATTTAGCCAGTCCTGCCTAGCTCAAACCCTAATTTTGCATGATTCTTTCAGCTGTAAAATGGGGATTATAACTTCTACCTCATAGAGCTGTTTTGAGGATGAAATGAGATGAAGTATCTTAATAAAGTTCTGGCAAAGAAAGACTCAATAAAAACTAGCTGTTGTTCCCTTTTTCCTCTTAAATAGTGAGGTTGGTCTTCACTTACTAGTTAATATTTAGACAGGAAAATTATAAAATAATAGAAATAAGAAGCAGAATTAACAAATAAATGAAACTTAAAACTAGTTAAAATATGTGTAGGTTTAATTAATATTTCTATCCTCTTCCTACTAAATAGCCCTTTCGATTAGAGGAGAATAATCTCTGACTGAATTTCATTTAATTTTCTTTTCTCTGCTTATCCTGTTGTATAACAAAACATCTGAGAGGGAAGAGCAGAAACGGAGCTTCTTCTCATGAATGTGAAGCTATATGAATGTTTTCATGTATTGGAATATAGAAACCGTGTTCAGAAAGAGCCTGAATTAGCAGAATAAGAACTCAGCTATAGTGGAAGCTTAACCACAGGACTTAAAGATGGAGATACTCGTTTTAAAAATGTCACTTGGGTTTTATATAAATCTTAAGTTTCTTAGTGTATTTTGGCATCACTATTTTTTTTTAATGTCCACAGTTTTATTTACTTAGGAGGTTGTGAATTAGCCAATGTTTGATCATTTTACATGTATAGGTATAGAAGAAGAAAGAAAGATCATTAATTATGAAGTTTGTACATATTTCTACTGACATCACTTAAAATGTTTTAATTTGTAACCCAGAGGACTTTTGGCAGTGTCTGGAGACGTTTGTGGTTGTCATAACCTGCTCTGGGGAATGGGGAGCGTGCTCTTGGCACCTAGCAGGTGTGCTGGGGATGCTGCTAAACGTTCTGTAGCGCACAGGACAGCCGCCGCAACAAAGGATTGTTTGACTCGAAATAACAGTGGTACCCAGGTGGAGAAACTAAATGCAGTGTAGCACTAAGCAAGCCTGAGCAAACACTTGGCCGTTGGTTTTACAATTCTAAAATTGCCTTTTTTTCTGTACTTGACACATTGTGTGCTCATAATAGGACATACTGGATGACTGAATAAACAAAAGCTGATCCCACCTTTTTTTCCTACTAAGCAGAATATCCTTTATTTTTTAAATTTATTTTTATTGTATTTTTTCATTACCATTTTCCCGCCTTATACTCCCCCATTCCCCATCCCCACAGTCACCACTGTTGTCTGTGTCCATGAATCCTTTTTCCTCTTTCCCTCCACCCCCTGCCCCCAACTCCACCACAGTGAATCCCATTTTGAATTTTGTTGTGGGCAGGTACTTTTGCAGGTGAGTTGATTCCACAAATAGATCTTTACTTTTGTTTAGTATCCTTAATTTTGTTTAGTAAGATATATGGGCTGTGTTACGAGTCTACTGCCATACGAGTTTAAAGACTCCTAAGCAATATATGTGGAGCATTTAATATAGTCCTTATATTAAATGCGTGTATAATATATGAGGCAGCAAAAATCATAAGATGGACCACATTTAAGTGGCAGAATACCATTACAAAGAGACCCCAAAAAATTTTAGGGAACTTCCGACACACACACACACACACACACACACACACACACACACACACACACACTATCACCGTATTCATTGCAATTGAATTAATTCTACTTGATTGACACAAAGATCATGTCTGTTTTTATATTAGTGTAGGACAGGGGTCCCAGACTGCGTCATCTGCCAGTCAATTGTTGCCACATGGAAATGTTACCAGATCTGAAGGTTTTTTGACAGATATTGGGAGATCTGGATTTTATGTGAATTTGTGTGGATTTTTTCCTTTTTTTTTTTTTAACAGTGTGTGGGTAAGACCAAAGCAAGCCATATTGGAAACTCCAATCTGATTCCCTTAACTAGTTTCTTGAGACTGAACAGTAGAGAATAGACTGGTTCTTTTACCCCCTTTGAATCCTTTGTGTCTGGTGTACAGATTTGTAATCATTGCTTTTCCATTTTCATCAGAGGAAATAAGTGTCTCTAGCAATAGTTTGTGTTTAGACTATCGCAGAATTATTAGGCTACCCACTGCAAAGCCTCGACTCTGAAAATAGAGTAGTTACAGCAGAAGATTGCATCTAGATAGATTTCTGCATAATAGCGTGTGCTTTAAGCTATTTCATTGTGTTACTACTGTTCCTTAAAGAAAATATTTCTTCTAAGTCTAATGCAGTCGGTCTCACTTTACCTTTAAGAATTATACAAAGGAAGGGAGGACTATATGTACTTTTGACTTTTGAGGAACTCATATTTACATATATTATACTTATATTTCTGATCTGCCTATTCTAACCAAACCTTAAATTTGATTCATTAGCTAAGTAGCCACATAAGTATCTTGGTCTTTGTAAAGCAAGATATGATTGCATAAAGTATTGGATTGTTGCATTTTACTCTTACTTTGTTTGAATTGTTGAAAAATGAGTAGTGTTGATACCAGTAAGGAAATACGTAAGTCCTCAGACTTGTTTTTTTTTTTAAGATTTTATTTATTTGTTTTTAGAGAGAGGGGAAGGGATGGAGAAAGAGAGGGAGAAAAACATCAATCAGTTACCTCTCACATGCCCCCAACTGGGGACCTGGTTCACAACCCAGGCATTTGCCCTGACTTGGAATTGAACTGGCAGCCCTTTGGTTCACAGGCTGGTGTTCAAATCCACTGAGCCACACCAGTCAGGGCTCCCTTTTAACTTTTTTTACTGTGGAAAATTTCAAGCAATAGTAGAGAGAATAGTGTTGCTAAATCCCTATGTACATACACATCACCCAGCATCAGCACTTACCAACGCATGTCCTGTCTGTGTGTCATTTACGATAGCCCTACTCACTCCACTACTAGCACACCCCCTGAATATTTTCAAACAAAACTTCAACATCGTACAATCTTAACTATAAGTATTTCAATATGTATCTCTAAACAGTAAGTACTCTTTTAGAGACAGTTGCCATTATCACATCTAGAAAATAACAGTATCCTTGATATTTTCAAGTATTTATTTTGTTCATATTTCCTTAATTGTATCATAAAGTTTTTCCCCTCAGCTAGTTTGCTTGTATTAGGCTGCAAAGGTCCGCATATTACAATTGACACACGAGTCTTAGAATTCTCATTTTACCTTCCCTCACCCTGCCTCTCATTTTAGCTTCCCCCACCCTGCCCCTTTGCCCTAGCATTAACAGCTTTTTAAGGTATAATTTGTCATACCTTAAAATTCACCTAATACAAGTATACAGTTTTAATGATTTTTGGTAATTGTTTTAGAGTTATAACCTTCATCATGCATGATTCAGGTTTGGTTTTGTGTTTTGCATCTATTGAAATCATCTGATTTTTATCTTTTTTTTATTATATTTTATTGATTATGCCATTACAGTTGTCTCCATTTTTCCCCCTTTGCTCACCTCCACCCAGTACTCCCCGCTCCCTCAGGCAGTCCCTACACCATTGTTCATGTCCATGGGTCATGCTATAAGTTCTTTGGCTACTCCATTTCCAATACTGTATCTTACACCACCATGGCTGTTCTATAACTACCTACTTGTACTGACTCCCCTGATCTCTTCACCCATCCCTAGCCCTGCCCTCCCATCTGGCAACCGTCAAAATGCTTTCAGTATCCATGATTCTGTCTCTATTCTTGTTTGCTTAGTTTGTTTTAGATTCAGTTGTTGATAGATATGCATTTATTGCCACTTTAATGTTCACAGTTTTGATCTTCATCTTTTTCTTAAATAAGTCCCTTAACATTTCATATAATAATGGTTTGGTGATGATGAACTTCTTTAGTTCTTTCTGGTCTGGGAAGCTCGTTATTTGCCCTTTGATTCTACATTATATCTTTTCTGGGTAGAGCAATCTTGGCTATAGATCCTTGCTTTTCATGACTTTGAATATTTCTTGCCAATCCCTTCTAGCCTGCAAAGTTTCTTTTGAAAAATCAGCTAACAGTCTTATAGAAATTCCCCTGTAGGTAACTAACTTCTTTTCTCTTGCTGCTTTTAAGAGTCTCTCTTTATCTGTAACCTTTGGCATTTTAATTATGATGTGTCTTGATGTGGGCCTGTTTGCATCCATCTTGTTTGGGACTTTGCTTCCTGGACTTGCATGTCTATTTCCTTCACCAAACTAAGAAAGTTTTCTTTTATTGTTTTTGTCAAAATAGATTTCCAGTTTCTTGCTCTTTCTCTTCTCCTCTGGCCCCACTATGATGTGAATGTTGGTATGCTTAAAGTTGTCCCAGAAGCTTCTTAAGCTATCCTCATTTTTTTCTTATTTTTTCTTCTTGTTGTTATTCCGATTGGTTGTTTTGTGCTTCCTTATGTTACAAATCATTGATTTGATTCTCAGCTTCATCCATTCTACTGTTCTTTCCCTGTAAATTATTCTTTATTTCAATTAGTGTATCCTTCATTTCTGAGTATATCTTTTTTATGCTGTTGAGTTCCTCACTAAGTTCCTTGAGCATCCTTATAACTAGTATTTTGAACTCTACAAACTGATAGATTGCTTATCTCCATTTCATTTAGTTCTTTTTCTGGAGTTTTGACCTGGTCTTTCATTTGGGCCGTATTGCTTTGTCTCCTCGTTTTGGCAGCCTCAAGGCCTAATGTAGGTGTCCTTTAGGGTCCAGTGACACAGCCTTTCCTATCACCCAAGCTGTGTACTCAAAGTGCACCCCTCACGTGGGCTGAGTATACCCTTCTCTTATAGTTCAGCCTTGATTGCCGTTGGCAGGTCAGTGGGAGGGATTTACCCAGGCCAGTCAGCTGAGTACCCGAAGCCAGGACTGGCTTTGATCACTGACTATCAACTTCTGTCTTCTGTGGAGGATCAGCTTTGCAGGAGCAGGGTGGTAGTGTGCCATCGTGACCTGTAGTTGTCCACTGGATCTGCAGGCTCTGGGGTTTCCTGGTCAAGGCAGGCCAAGGTCATCCCTCACGTGTTTTTTGCCCAGAGCCACCCTGCCTGAGCTATAAAGCAACCTGAGATGTTGCTGCTTATGCTGGGCTTGGAGATCCCCAGGTAAAGCCACGTTGTGAATCTAGGCTGTTTGGTGCTAATGCTGGGTCTTGGGCTACTTAGGAAGAGGGACAGGTCTGGGGTTCACTAATGATAGCTATTGTTTATTTCAGAGGATTTAGGAAGTTGTGAAGCAAGAGCCAAGACCAGCCATTCATATGGAAAAGCAGCTTGGGTGGAGTCTCCACAGCAGGGCAAACAGTGTTATGTAGGTTGAAGGAGTCTCAGATATGGCACCCTCCTGCCAGTTCTGTGGCTCCGTGGGAGGAGGGTTCAGAAAAGGGAAAATGGCCTCTGCCTGTCTTTCTGTCTGTGAGAAAGCTGTCCCCCAGCTTTTTCCTTGATGCCAAACACTTCACCTTCACCCTGTGTGCCACTGATGCTTTCCAAGCTGCTATCCTGGTGCTGGAGCTCAGAGGGAATGAGTCTGAGTAAGTCTGTGTGTGGGTTCTTTAAGAGGAACTGCTTGGGATGCCAGCAGTTTCTTCTACCTACTCAGTCCCCCACTGGTTTTTACAGGCAGAAGTTATGGGGACTTATTTTCCTGACACCGGAACCCTGGGCTGGGGGGCTTAGTGTGAGACTGGGACTCCACGCTCCTGAGATATCTCTCCGGAATTTTTATCCACTGCACGTGGATATGGGGCCAGCCCATTCCACCTCTCCACCCCTCCACCCCTCCTACCAGTGTGGATGGATGTGGTTTCTTTAATTCTGTAGTTGTCTGACTTCCATTCAACTTGATTTCTGCTGGTTCTGAGTGATGGTGGTTCTACATTTTAGTTATAATTTTGATGTGGTTCTGCAAGGAGGAAAGCCTTGTTTACCTGTGCCGCCATCTTGACCAGGAGCCACATGAATCGGTTTTAAATCATTTCTGTCAGCCAAAGTTTCCTTCTTCCCAGTTGCAGACAATTCCTGCTCCACCTTCAGCCCTAGGCAACCTCTGATCTGCTTCCTGTCCCTGTAGTCTCTCCTTTTCTCGAAATTCCATATCAGTATAATCACACTTCTCATGTCTTTAATACAGTCTCTTAATGTCTGCCTTCCTTTACTTAGTGTAATGATTTTGAGGGTCATCGACTGAGTTGTATATTCTTTTTTATATACAACATTTTGTTTACCTGTTCACTAGTTGATAGACATTTGGATCTTTTCCACTTTTTGGCTTGTTAGGAAGAACGCTGCCATGAACATTTGCATGTAAGTGTTCGTGTGGGCCTGTGTTTTTGTTCCCCTTGGTTGATACCTAAGAGTGGAATTGCTGGATGGTATGGTAAATTCACATTTAAAGAAATTTTAAGAAATTGCCAATTGTTTTCCAGAGTTTTACATTCATACCATTTTATATTCCTATCAACAGTGTAAGAGGGTTCCCAGTTCTCCACTTTCTCACCACAACTGGTATTTGCATTTTTGATCTTGTGTATGTGTGGTGGTACCCCATTGCATTTAGTTTGCAATTTCCTAATGACTAACCATGATGTTGAGTATGTTTTCATACATTCACTAGCCATTTGTATATCTTCTTTGATGAAATGTCTTTTAAATTTTTTTCCTACTTTTAAACAGGGTGATGAATTGTGCATCTTCTTACTGAGTTGGGATTTCCCACTCATTTTTTAGCTGCTCTGACAGCCAGACTCAAGCCGTGAAAATGAAGTTTGGGGTTGTGTTCTGGCCACGCATGCAGCAGGGACTGGCGAGTGCCCACAGACAAAATGCCGTAGCCCAGCCTCACAGTCACTTGTCTTCCTAGGGTTGATTCCACTCCAGTTTCTGCCTGGTTTTGGTTGCTGTCTTGTGCCTTTGATACTTGTTTTTCATATTTTGTCCAGAGTTTATCATGGTTTCTGACTATGGGAGGGCTGGTCCAAAAGAGCTACTGTGTTATTCCATTTAAAAATAGCTTTTGTGTATTTAACCTTGTTATTCAATTTCAGACATCATGTATGTGTTATAATATTTATGATTTGTAAGCTCTTTATGGTCTCAGAATAACTCCACGTATCAATGCATCAAATATTTACAATGATGTGGAAAAACAACCAGCCAGTCACCATGGTGAGATTTGTGTTGTGTTGATGGCCAAATAACCCCAACACGCTGTAGCCACAAATAAGTAACTTGGTTTCCTTCTTATTACCCATCTACTTAAAACATACTCTAAAACATCCACCAAAATGATGTATCAGATGACCCGTATTTAGTAGCATTAAAAATGAACAGTTGACACACATATATAAATGCTTAGTGGTTCTCAAACTGTTTGGTCTTCGAACTTCTTTACATTTCATAAAAGTTATTGAGGTCCCTAAAGAGCCTTTGATACCTGTTGATATTCACTGTTAGAAATTAAAACTAAGAAATTTAAAGCATTTATTTTCAAATAGTAAGAAACTCATTGCACATTAGTATAAATAGCCTTTTTATGAAAAATAAATGTTTTCCAAAATAAAAGAGAATTTACTGAGAAGAATGGCATTGTTTTACGTTTTCACAAATGTCTTCAGTATCTGTCTCTATAGAAGGTAGCCAGAATCTCACGCTTGCTTCACGCGCTCTGTTTGCGATCAGAGTGCCGACGTCATCACCTGTCACATCTCCTGTCATGTAGCTTCTGGGAAACTCCATTGTACCCTTCCGAGATAATTCGATAGCAGGGGCAAATAATGTCTTAGCATTTCCATGAAAATAAAATGTTAACCTCTTTGACTGCCTGAAGAGGTCTCAGGGGTCCCTGGACCACCCACACTTTGAGAACCGTAGGTTTCATGTATCCCTGGAGAGGTACTTAAGCAACTAGTACAGTATTTGTCTTGTTGAAGGGGAATTTGGTATTATTTTCAGATACATTTTGAAGTTGTTCTTGTACATTAATTACCATTTTTAAAGGTGATTTAGTAAAGCCCTTATCTTCCTTCTTAAAATGTTGTCTAAAGTAATAGATTTTTAAAATTATTTAGACACTTACATTTCGAGGGGAGAAGAGTCCCAGGAGATGCCTCTCCAGTCTGAATTGGTTTCCGCGGTCGTCATCCATCACAGCCCCTTATTCTTTTCTTTCAGTTTTACCTCACTCTGTAATTCCATGGATTTTCATGTATTTTTTTTTTCATCTCTCTTCTCTCTCACTACACTGTTAGCTCCCTGAACCCATGAATCCGGTCTGACTGTTCACTATTCTCAATCTAGTATTTGGTTCATAGTACTTTGTCAGTAAATATTTATTTAATGAATGAATAGGAAGGATCTTTGAAGAACTCCCATCATTCTCCCATTTGTCAAAGCTGGGAGTTCCGGACGGATGGGTGAAAACTTTCCTGCAGTTGTTCGAGTTCCCCGTAGCTTGTGCACTAGATGAGCAGTAAGTATTAATAAGCAGTTTAGGAGGCGAGCATCATGAGAGGGCCACAAAGCGATGATTTTGTGCTCAGACTGTCATATGCAAAGTCTTTTTTTGCTATAAAGATTTCCTTCTTTGTCTCATCCTTTAATTTGTCATACTTTTCTCTAAATAAACATTCCAAAAAGACTTCATTTGGCCTTGTACCAAACCTGACGCTAGTGCCAGAGTAAATAGCATTACACCAAACACTTCTTTGTGCCTGGATGAAGTTAGCCAAATGTTTCATGTTCCTTGTGGTGGTTCTTGCAGTATTCCCGGCTCATTCATCACTGGGTCATCAGAGGCAGGCGGCTGATCTCGGAGCCAGCAGTTTGCCTCCACAAAGCCCTCCCTTGCCCCGAGCTCTGCCACTGCCATAGTAACAAAACCTCAACTGGCGTGCTCGCTGCAGCCTGAGGTCCACGCAGCGGCCTCCTGCCCTCGCCTCCGGTTTTATGTAATATCATTGTTTAAAAAAAGAATTCATGTCTGTTTTATATAAAATAGACTTGTGGAGCAAAATAGTCCTTAGTGGAGGCCCACAGTGAACTACAGTTTTACAGTAAAGTAATTCTTTTTCCTCTTAAAAACAATTTTAATTTAGGTTTGCTTGTAACTGTAGGAATGAAGGGCAGAGAATACTCTTCTAGAAGGTACATCAGCTCACAGTTTGTGTTGTAGATTGAGATTGGCCTCATTATTGTGCCACATGTCTTTTTTAGCTGAAGGGAAATGTAGTTTATAGATTACAGAGTAAAATTTAAAAGTTGAGACTGTCTAGGAAAATCCAAAGCATAGGGTTGGTTCTCCTGCCTGGTGGGAAGACAGGAGGTTGGCTCCTGAAAAGACTGTTGTGCTCAAGAACAACAATAATGAAAAAAGGAAAAAGAAAAAAAACAAAATTTATGAATTCTCCCCCCAAAATATTATACTGTATTAAGGAAAAAGATGGTGAAAGTAACTACAATAGAAATAGAAAGAAAAAAAGATAGCAATGGTACCATGTTAGCTATGGTAAATGAGTGTAGCTGCTATAACAGATAAATGATTAAATCTAGTAGCTTAACACAATAACGTTTCATATATTGCTTAAAAAAAGAGTGTTATGCTGTATTTTTATTTCCACTTTACTAGTCTTTTCAGCAGAGTATGGTGTCAACACTCCTAGGGCTGCAGCCTGACCCTGCCTCTCTTCCCAAAGTAAGATGCTGTGCACTAGACCATAGGCAGACCATTGGTCTCTGCGGACACTTGTTTTCTGGTATGAAGGACATTTTTGCCCTGAAGCCTGCAGAGCAGAGAAATGGAAAGAGAAGGCAATAGTGACTCAGTCCAGTCCCATTTGACTGTCACCACCTAGTTGGTATAGATCGTGCAGTGCAGGAACTAGCAAACGTTTGATGGTGGCAAAAGCACCTCTGCTGGGAAAGAATAACTGCATTGAATACTTGGGCCTTTCTGAGTTTTTTCGTCTTATACAAAACTTCCTGTAGGTATGGGAATTACTGGTCAAGACAGGCTCTTGCTTGTTTTTCTTAGGCCTCACTTCCAGCTGTACACTGTGGAATATGAGAAGGAAGACAGCAAAGAAATAACAAAGGTTCTGAAAACAAATACAAGGAAACCAGGGGCCCAAAGAGGAAACAGGCAGGAGAAATTCATAAAGAAACCTTACAAGGGGAGAACATGCCTGCGTGCTCAGAGTTCTTTTCTGCAGTATATTTATGGAGGGGACAGGTGCCTTGGCAATTCTATTGTGTATTGTAAAAGTTTTTTCATTCTCTGAGCCTTTCAAATCATAACCCCTAAGTTTCTGTAATATCTGACCTAATACTGTTTTGAGATTAAATTTACAGTTCCTGCTTTACCTGTTTTTGTCCCAAAGCAGTAAACTCTGTAACACTGATACCAGTATTATTCCGGGAGGCATTTATGGGGACCTGAATCTGTGACTTAAACCCAGAATATCACCTATGAAAGTTCTCTTTCCTGGGTAGGTGTCGGGAATTACCAGTGTGAACAGGACCATGTTTATATGTAATGAGGTCATGAGCCAGAAGAGAGTGGAGAACCCAGTCTGCTTTGTTTAACTTGAATCTGCCTCAGCAGCACCTAGAACAGTTTATGTTAAAAGTAGGTACTCAGTAAATACTTGTTGAATTAATGCATACTTGTTGGAAGAAAACTGGGTAATAGGCGATGTGTTGGAAAAGAAAGGCAAAAATGCATCTTAATACTCAAGTTGCATAATAATAAGCCATGCAGACAGTCGACTGCTGTTTCTTACTATTGCTTTCAAAAAAAGAAGTCTTATATACAACTTTTAATATTTTATCTAACATTTCTTTGGGTTGTTTAATAGTCATTTATTTAGTTTGTCTATTAAATCAATGTTTAAGCCCCAGCTTGATAGCCCAGTTGGTTAGAGCACCATCTCCAAATGCCAAGGTTGTGACTTTGATCCCTGGTCAGGACACTTACAAGAAACAACCAGTGAATGTATACACAAGTGGAACAACAAATCTGTTTCCCTCTCGCTCTCTCTAAAAATAAAGAGAAAAAGAAAATTAATGTTTAAGTGTGAAACAATTAAAATTTTAAAATTCAACACTTATATGTTACAAGGTAAAAAAATACACAACATTGTATTCCATTCTCTTTCATTAAGGTAAAGTAAATACTTGTTATGACCCACTAAACTGCATTGTGATCCAATGGGTTACAACCAGCAATTTGAAAAACTACTCTCAGAGTGAACTTGGTGGGTCTAGAATATGTTTTGATGTAAACATAAGACCACTATGTTAATTTCTTTTCCAAACCAGTCTGGCAGCCAGTGAGAGTTCTTAACTGCTCCAGTCCTTGGTATTAGCAGACTTCATTGTTGCCAGTCTCATGAGTATGAAATGTTATGTTCTGTAGTTTTAATTTGCATTTCCCCATTACTAATACATTATCTAGTGGGGAGACAATTTTGTCTACCATTAGAGTGCATTTGATGTTCAACTAAATATAAAGTAGGTTTTAAACTTTCTTCAATCTTGAGGCCTTTGAAAATATGAAAATTTTGGACCTACCTACTAGAAGAATTATATATATGCACTACATGAATTTGACATGATTTCAGCAAGTTCTTCACTATTCTAGGACCTTCAGAGGAAGAAAAACCTGGTAAGAAGTTCCCAGGAGTTCCCAAAAAAGAAAGATGGCTAATTTTCTATTCTACTCTAAGTCATTAACTGTGTTGGGTTGAGATTTCTCTCCTCCATGCCAATACCCTGCCCGTCCCGCACCCTAAAACCTGTAAAGTTGGGTGTGGCCTGTGGCTCTGCATTGGTGGCAGAACCAGGTGGGTGTCCATCATGAGGACCCAACATACAGAACACTGTGTGCGTAGACAGTGTGTGCCACAGATGTGCAGCAGAGCAGATATTGTGAATTCAACACAAATGAAGAAAATTGAAGCTACAAACAAGCAACTGATAAATGATCCTAAGAATATCCAGAAGACAGTGGGCAGTTGCATGTTTTTCCTATTTATAAAATGATAGATTGAACTGATTTTATTTAAATCTTAATAGACAGGGCCCTGGCTGGTATAGCTCAGTGGATTGAGTGCAGGCCTGTGAACCAAAGCATCGCTGGTTTGATGCCGAGTCAGGGCACATGTCTGGGTTGCAGGCCAGGTCCCCAGTATGGCCTGTGCTAGAGGCAACCATACATTGATGTTTCACTACCTCCCTCTCTCCCTCCCTTCCCCATCTCTCTAAAATAAATAAATGAAATCTTTAAAACATAGGATAATCTAGTAGCCTTGAGGCCTTGGTAACACCTCAGTAACTGAAAAGAATCATTACATGGACCCGACTTATACAGAACATCATTTATGTTAACCGATAGCATTAACAGGTAGGTATAATTCTACATGTGTAATTTGATTTTACAAGAAAATTGGTTTATGCTTTCCTTTTTATATTAAGTATATTTCATTGATTATTCTAATATAGTTGTCCCATTTTCTGCCGGTACCCCATTCCCTCCAGCAATCCCCACCCTTAGTTCATGCCCATGGGTCACACATATGCACTCTTTGGCTTTTCCACTTCCCATACTGTTCCCAACACTCCCCGCCCCCATCTATTCTGTACCCACCAACTTTATTTCTTAATCCCTGTACCTTTCCTCCTCTTCTCCCCCCCACCCCCTGCACTGACGGCCCTCCATGCAATCTTCATCTCTATGGCTCTGCTCTTGTTCTGGTTGCTTACCCAGTTTGTTTTGTTTTTTTAGATTTCATTGTTGATAATTGTGACTTTGTTGTCATTTTACTGTTCATAGTTTTGATCTTCTTTTTCTTAGGTAAAAGTCCCTTTAGCATTTCATATAAGGGCTTGGTGATGATGAACTCTTTTAGCTTTACCTTTTCTGGAAAACACTTTATCTGCCCTTACATTCTAAATAACTTTGCTGGATAGAGTGATGTTGGATGTAGGTCCTTGCTTTTTATCTCTTTGAATACTTCTTGCCAGCCCCTTCTTGCCTGCAAGGTTTCTTTTGAGGAATCAGCTGATAGTCATATGGCAATTCCTTTGTAGGTAACTCTCTGCTTTTCTCTTGCTGCTTTTAAGATTCTCTCTTTTATCTTTGGCATTTTAATTATTATGTGTCTTGGTTTCGTCCTCTTTGGGGGGTCCAACTTGTTTGGGACTCTCTGTACTTCCTGGCATTGTATGTCTATTTCCTTCACCAAATTGGGGATGTTTTCTTTCACTATTATTTTAAATAAGTTTTTAATTTCTTGCTCTTCTTCTCTTTCTGGTACTCCTATGATTTGGATGTCGGAACATTTAAAGATGTCCCACAGGTTCCTAAGCCTCTCCTCATTTTTCTGAATTCTTGTTTCTTCTTTCTGTTCTGAGTGCCTGTGTATTTCTTCCTTTTGTTCCAAATTGTTGATTTGAGTCCCGACTTCCTTCTCTTCAATATGTGTTTTTCTTTCTTTCTATTTATATAGCCTTCACTTCTTCCTTTATTTTGTGGCTGCACTTAATCATTTCTCTGAGCATCCTGATCACCAGTGCCTTGAAACTCTGCATCTGACAGGTTGTCTGTCTCTGTGTCACTTAGTTCTTTTTTCTGGAGTTTTGATCTCTTCCTTCATTTGGGCCTTATCTCCCTATCTCTTCATTTTGGCAGTGTCCCTGTGTTTCTGTGTATTAGGTAGAGCTGCTTTGATCCCCATGCTTGGTGCACCTGTTACGTTGTAAGGGACGGAGCCTCAGGTATTTGCCAGGATGGGGCAGCCTGCTTTGCTGTGCTATGGCGTATGTGGGGGAGGAGTTGGGAGGGAACAATGCCACTTGCTTGGCTCTCCCCCCTTTCCTGTCATTTCCCCCACTTCCTGTAAGTGTCTAGTGCCCTTCTAGTTGCTGCCCTGGTGCTGATACCCAGAGTGGGTGGGTTTGCCTAAATTCTAGCACTCTTTGTGGTTCTTGAACGGACTCTCCTGAGACACCAACAGTTTGTTCCATCACCCAAATCCCACTGGTTTTTATAGCCAGAGTTTATGAGGCTTTATTTCCTGGCTCTGGAACTCTGGGCTATTTGGTCTGGCCTGGGGCTGGGATTGCTCACTCTCTGGGTGTCCCTCCATTGCATGCTCATTAATATGGGACCGCCCACTCCACAGGCGACAGCTGCCTCACTGCTGCCACCACCTCGCTGTGCCACACCATGTCCTCTGTGCCCCTTCTACTCATCTGTATGAATGTTTCTTCCCTAAATCTTTGGTTGTCAGACTTCCATACAGTTTGATTTTCTAGTAGTTCTAGTTGTTTGGTTTTAGGATGGTTGTTATCCTTCTTATGATTGTGCAGGGAGGCAAAGTGAGTCTACCTATACCTCTGTCTTGCTGGAAGTTGGTTTGTGCTTTCTTTATCTCCCAGTACCATAGAAATTTTTCAGCTCTATTGCCCCTAGGGCCTCTCTTATTCATCTAATGCCAGAATTCAAAATTTGTCCCTCTTAAGGAACTTAAGGAACTTTAAGGAAGTTTAAGGAAGTTTAAGGCTTAAGGAACTTTATTCACTACCCAGTCATCTGACTCAGTACCCAGTCAGGGGTTGAGACTAATTAGATGCAGTCTCATTAGATGCATTAGAAGCCTCCAGCCCTTTCCTGCCGTCCACCCTGAAGTCCCCAAGTCTTCGAAATTAAGCTATTTTGTAGTACAAGGACCCTTGTGTTTACTTTCTAAAAGACCTTCTTCCAGAAGCCATCTTTTATTTGATGTGATAAGAGGTATGTGTGGGTAAGTCACAGAACAGGTTCAGCCAAGTAGAAAACTGGTTGTGTCTCAGCCTATCATTTTCAGCTTTCTCTGGAGGGTATCCATTAGCAATGCAAATGTGAAGTTTGATAGCACAATAAACAAAACATTGAAAACTTTAGGTGCTACTTATGAAACACTGGCACTCACAGAAGTAGATTTTGGCCAAGTGGACTGTGAAGCACATCCGAGTTAGACCAGAGGTTGTTATCATTTTGTTCTGAATTCAAAACCAGTTATTTTTAATGGTTCTGAATGTGTCTCCAAATTTGCTTAGGGTGTTATCTCTAAAGAAAAGATAAGAGAATCTAATAGGAGGTGTTTTAACAGCAGGTGGGGGTAGTGATGCTCAGGGACACTGCTTATACTACAAAGGCAGGGAGGCTCAGGAAAGACTGACCTAATGGTTTGGCAATCCCAAGGCATGTGAATTGGTAGTTTTGGTGGTGTTTTGTCTTATTTTTTTGCTTTTTAAGAGTCTTTGGGCCCTGGCTGGTGTAGCTCAGTGGATTGAGCGCGGGCCTGCGAACCAGACAATCGCGGTTCCATTCCCAGTCAGGGCACATACCGGGGTTGCAGGCTGGTTCCCTACAGGCCAGTTCCCAGCAGGGGATGCACGAAAGGCAACCATACATTGATGTTTCTCTCCCTCTCTCCTTCCCTTCCCCTCTAAAGATAAATAAATAAAATCTTTAAAATTAAAAAAAAAAAGAATCTTTGGTGGAGTGAGGGAGTGAGCACACATATTAACTAAAAATTCAACACTTAATCCACTTCAGAGCACATCAACCTTTGCAGAGCTTTGCTATTTTTGAGCTAGTGGTGTGAATTATTCCCTATTAATTAGAATTTGGCCTCTTCTTTTTCCTATTGGAAAAACGAGCATGTGTGCACATTACCCACCATCAGGTCTTACATTTTTTGCTCTAGGACTTTTTGCACTCTTTAGAGTTATTGAGTAGGTTACAACTATCCTTCACGGTATAAAAAAATTAAAACAGAAAATTTAAAATATTTACCAACTCTTTTTCTTTCTTTTTTAGATTTTATTTACTCATTTTTAGATAGAAGGGTAGAAAGAGAGAGAGAGAAAAACATTGATGTGTGGTTGCCTCCTAAGCACCCCCTACTGGGGATGACCCTTTGGTTCACAGGCTGGCACTCAGTTTACTGAGCCACACCAGCCAAGGCACTAACTCTTTTTCTAATACAATAATAAACCCATTACATATTAACTATTTTGCCCCAAAATTAGTAAGGAGAATAGTATAATTTTATCTCTTTAATGTCTGACTTAATAGAAAATAGTTGGATTCTCAGATCTCCTTCTTTATTCAGTCTATTTTTTTTAATCTTCATGTGAGAATGTGTTTATTGATTTATTTATTTAAAATTAATGTTTTAATTTTATAATTTAATTTATTTTAAATGACACCAAAATAATGTAATGGTAAGATGAATTAGAATAATTCCTCCAGTACTTTGTTTAAAAAACTGTTTTTTTACATAATTATAGATAAAGGATCTGACAGTACCATATTATTTTATAAAGAATGAATAGAAATTCCATGACTTTTTTATAACTATTTTATTTTATTTTTTAATATACTTTATTGAGTATGCTATTACACTTGTCCCATTTTCCCCCCCTCCACCCTACACACCCTCCCACCCACATTCCCCCACTTTAGTTCATGTCCATGGGTCATACTTATAAGTTCTTTAGTTTCTACATTCCCCATACTATTCTTGCCCTCCCTCTGTCTATTTTATACCTACCATTTATGCTACTTATTCTTTGTACCTTTTCCTCCTCTCTCATCCTCCCACTCCCCTGTTGCTAACCCTCCATGTGGTCGCCATTTCTGTGGTTCTGTTCCTGTTCTAGTTGTTTGCTTAATTTGGTTTTTTTTTAGGTGTGGTTGTTAATAATTGTGAGTTTGCTGTCATTTTACTATACATGTTTTTTCTCTTCTTTTTCTTAGATAAGTCCCTTTAACATTTATATAATAAGGGCTTGGTGATGGTGAACTCCTTGAATTTGATCTTATCTGAGAAGCACTTTATCTGTCCTTCCATTCTAAATGAGAGCTTTGCTGGATAGAGCAATCTTGGTTGTAGGTCCTTGCCTTTCATGACTTGGAATACTTCTTTCCAGCCCTTTCTTGCCTGTAAGGTCTCTTTTGAGAAATCAGCTGACAGTCTGATGGGAACTCCTTTGTAGGTGACTGTCCCCTTAGCTCTTGCTGCTTCCAGGATTCTCTCCTTCATTTTAACCTTGGCTAATGTAATGATGATGTGCCTTGGTGTGTTCCTCCTTGGGTCCACCTTCTTTGGGACTCTCTGAGCTTCCTGGATTTCCTGGAAGTCTATTTCCTTTGGCAGATTGGGGAAGTTCTCCTTTATTATTTGTTCAAATAAGTTTTCCACTTGTTGCTGTTCCTCTTCCCCTATAATTTGGATGTTGGAACATTTAAAGATGTCCTGGAGGTTCCTAAGTCTCTCCTCATTTTTTTTGAATTGTTTCTTCATTCCTTTCTGTTTGGTTGTTTCTTTCTTCCTTCTGGTCTACTCCATTGATTTGAGTCTCAGTTTTCTTTCCATCACTATTGGGTCCCTGTGCATTTTCCTTCATTTCACTTAGTGTAGCCTTCATTTTTTCATCTAATTTGCGACCAAAATCAACCAGTTCTGTGAGCATCTTGATCACCAGTGCTTTTAAATATGCATCTGATAGGTTGGGTATCTCTTGGTCACTTAAAAGTATTGGCTCTGGGGCTTTGATTTATTCCTGTTAGGTAGTAAGGGGCGGAGCATTAGGTGTTCCCTAGGGTGGAGCCACCCAGTTGTTGGGTTGTGACGCTGTATGTGGGGGGGGGGTGTCTAAGAGGTAACAATGGCACTTGCTCCACTCTCTGTCGGATTTCAGTTCATTCTGCCACTTCCCCCAAGCAAACTGGGCCGTTTTGGTGCTGATTTCCATGTGGGTGGGCTTGTGTATGTTCTAGGACCCTATGTCTCCAGCCATCTCTCCTGTGAGGCTGGGAGTTTCTCTCAGCATCTCAACCCCCCACAGGTGTTTTCAGTGTTTTGAAGCTTTATTTTGGAGCTCTGAGTTGCACTGTCTGTCTTGCTCCCCAGTTTCTCCAGGTTTATCTGCACATGAATGTGTCCACCAGTTGCCTTGAGCACCGCGCCCCTCCACAATCCACCCAGTTGCCACCACGCGCCCTAGTCCGCTAGTCACCACTTTTTTTTGTCACAACCCCTTTCAGCTCAGTCAGCAGACTCCACCCCTCCTACCGGTCTGGATGAAGGTGTCTATTTTAACTCCTTGGTTGTTGGACTTCCATATAGTTCAATTTTCTGTCAGTACTGGTTGCTTTTTTGTTTCTAAGTTTTTGTTGTCCTTATTTTGGTTGTGTGAGGAGGTGCAGTGTGTCTACCTTCGCCTCCATCTTGGCCAGAAGTCTGATTTTTTGTTTTTTAGAGGGAGAAACATCAATGTGAAAGAAAAACATTGATCAGTTGCCTCCCATGCTTGCCCCCACCAGGGGTCAAACCCACAACCGAGGTATGTGTGCCCTGACCAGGAATTAAACCCTCAACCTCTTGGTGTATAGGACAGTGCTCCAACCAACTGAGCCACGCTGGCCAGGACTCTATGATACAACCCCAAATGTGAATAGTGGTAGTTTCTTAGTTTAGCTGTAATGTAGAATTTAAAAGCATATCATTAAACTTTTTGTACTATTACATTAAAACCTTTGGTGTCACTTGCACTTTGAATGACTTTTTCCTTATCTACATGATTTGTAACACCATGCATTAGTCATTTGGAAAATACCTTTTTGCTGGATTATACAGATTTAATGTTGACTAATTTCATTAATAAGTCACATACATTAATATCACTGCCAGTCTCATCAGAATGTCTTTAAGTACCGGCAGGCTGTCCAGCTCACGGTGGTAGGTACAGGTTTTCCAAAATTCTAGAGAATGAATCATTGGCAACAGATACTCTCAGTTGTTCTCCTTGAAGTAACAGACTTACTTTGTTCACTTTTGAGAAAACGTCTGCTAAGTGTGCTAGTATGAATTACCACAGTTTATCTGGATAAAGCAGATTATTTAGCTTGCAACTCAGTTGCACAAATGCTTTTCCTGGAGACCACCACTCTCAGCAGAAGTGCTTTATGCTCACCTCCTATTTTGTAAAATAGGATATTAAAGATAACTATTCAAGAATAAAGATTTAACAAATTAGTGACCTTATTTTTAGTAAAATTGTATTCATTTTATTACAAATATCATTACAAATATGGTACATAGAAATTCATTTTTATTTAATCATTACTTTGCTCTCTTAAAGTTCTTATTTTAGAATAATTTTATATTGGATAACCTGAATAGATTATTATTTCAGAAGAGTTGCTAAAATTGTGCAGAGTTCTCATAAACTTTTCAGTTTCCCCGAATGTTAACATCTCTGTGACCATGGAACATTTGTCAAAGTTAAGAGCTCAACAATAGGACAAAACTGTTAACAAAACTCTAGACTTTATTTCAGTTTTCCCAGGACTGTCCTTTTGCTATTCTAGCATTCAGTGCAGAATACCCCATTGCCTTTAGGCAGTCATTTTTCCCCCTTATTTTAGGGAGAGAGATGTTTATTGATTTTCTAGAGAGAAGGTGGGGGAGAGAAACATCGATCTGTTGCCTCCCATACGCTCCCCAGCCAGGAATGGAACCACAGCCTTTTGGTGCACAGAAAACTCTCCACCTGAACAATCTCGCCAGGGCTAGGCAGTAATTTTTAACAGCACTTTTTCCATTTCCCACCACATTTAGGAAAGTAAATACATTTTAGATTTATAGAAGAGTTGCAAAGGTAGAACAGAAACTGCACTGTACCCTTCACCCAACTTCTCTTAAAGTAAACATCTTGCATAACCATAGTGCATTTGTCTGAACTGATAGACCAATGAGGTCACCTTTTTATACCATCATGAGGGCACCTTCCCTGGAGAGATATGTCTTAGATTTTTTAAGACCTCCACATCCATGAGCCTCACACTCGCGTGACTTCAGACTTGGAGTCAGGCAGACCAGGGCTTCGCATCCCACCTCAGCCATGTCTTGCTCTGTGACCTCAGTAATATTAGCTTCCTCCTCCACAAATGGGCAAATGGCACTCAACAAACCACTGCTTTGTTCTTAAGTGAAACTAGACTTTTTTCTTTGTCATTTATTTATTTATTTATTTAATTCTTAGGCAGTGAAGAATGCTTATGGCAGAGTGTGGTGCTAGGGATACAGAGAGAAAGAAAAAGGACTCTGTGCTCAAAGGATGAAAATCCTAGTGGGGAAGAGAAATGCCCCTATAACGAACTCTGAAACAAGTTATTCTTAATTGTTGAACTGAAGCAGTCATCTCCAGCCCCGTAAAGAGCCGTGTGGCTTGTGTATGTCCCTGTCTGTTCTTATTTCACAGGTCACAATTCACTTCGGGGCTTCGCATATTACTGCTTCATAGAGTAGATCTTAACGGTAACAAACATCTCAGTATTTCTTTGTGGGCCAGACCTCCTTTCCCCAGCTGGACCGACTGCTGCCCTTCAGGTAGTGGCAGCAGTAATGCCTTGGTGCTCTGCTCCTTCAACAGACCTCAGGAGAGAGTGATGATAATAGTTACACTCACCACATGGATGCTGAATGCGTGTTATTTCTACTCCTAGGGAATAATTTCATCCACATTTTACAGATAAAGAAAAGCCAGGTTTGGCTTTAGCCAGGATAAAGCAGATTATTTAACTTGCAACTCCGGTTTGTTAATTCGCCCCTCCCTGAAATAAGCAGAACCTAGATTCATACCCAGGTTAGTCTGATTCCAAAGCCTGAGCTCCTTCCTCTGTATTAGGATGTCTTTCCAAGGAGATAGAAGCCGAGAGACAAAGACTTAAACAAGGGTGGCAAATAGTTTTCCTGACACCTAATAGTAAAGATCACGGTTGTCATATTGCCATGTAAAGAAAGATTCTGAAGCTCTGGGGATTCAGAAGGCAAGAACGCCGTGCGTGACCGAGCCTGCCGTGGGCACGGGAGGCGGGCCCATGGACACGTGGTGAGGCAGATAACCATTCCCTCTACAGGCCATAATTTTCCCTTTGGATATTTGCGCTTTCAGTTTTCTAAAAGAAGGGCTTTTCTTCTGTCCGGACTTTACATATTCTTTGAGAGACAGGGATTACAGGAAGGTTGTGATCCATGTTTAATTTACATGCTTAAATAGTTTAGATTTTATATTACAGGGGAAAAAATTACCATGTTAGTATCAGGTAAACACTTGTTTCATTGGAGACATGATTGGTATAGTTAACATGCTTTAGAATGGATTTTTATGGTCATTTCTGTAGAGATTCTTCTTTTAAATATAAAAGGTGGTTAACAGCAGAAGGCATAAGCAATCTGCCTCAATTACAGATGTCTCTGCTGTTCCCAGAAAGAGGCTGCTGTAACAGATTACTATAGACTGCGTAGCTTATAAACAACAGAAATTTATGAAGGCACAGGCAGACTCCATGTATGGCGAGAACCTGCTTTCTGGTTCATGAATGGCTCTCTTCAGAAGGCCTTACTTGGAAGAGACAAGGGAGTTCTCTGGGGCCTCTTTTTAAACCACACTAATCCCATTCAGGAGGGCTCCACCCTCATGATTTAATCATCCCCCAAAGCCCACTTCCAACTACCATCACATTGGGATTAAGTTTCAACTTGAATTTGAAAGGACACAGTACAGTCTGTGGCAGTAAAAGTCTATCATTCCTTCCTCATTTATTAGCTGTAGTACTTGTATAATATCCACCTCTCCTCATCGGATTCCCAATTCCTATTGGAGAGATAGGGCAAATGCAAAATGATTGATTTTTTTTTTTTTTTTACTTACCCAGAATTTCAGCTGGCTTTGTAGGAATTAATAGGCTGATTCTAAAAATCATTTGGAAACTCAAGGGACCTAGAATAGCCAAGACAGTTTTGAAAAAGACAGAGTTGGAGGATATACATTTCCCAATTTCAAAACTTACTATGTAGCTACAGTAATCAAGACAGTGTGGTGCTGGCATAAGGGCAGCCATATAAATGAATAGAATTGAACTGAGAGTTTAGAAATACACGTGTGGTCAAAGAATTTTTGACCAGGTGGCCAAGACAATTAAATGGGGAAGGCATAGTCTCTTCAACATAACAGTACTGCGACAGCTGGATAACTCTTGTAGTGTTATTTATAGTAGCCAAAGGGGAGAAACTGCCCAAATGTTTATCAGTTGATAAATACATAAACAAAATGTGTAAAATCCATACAATGGAATATTTGGCTCTGAAAAGTGTGTGAGGCACAGATTCATGCTACAAAATAAATGAATCTTGAAAACTTCGTGCTCAGTGAAAGAACTCAGGCACAAAAGGCCGTACATTGTATGATTCCATTTACCTGAAACATCTTCCACACTGAGCAAATCTGTAGAGACTGAAAGTAGGATAATGGTTTCCAGGGGCTGGGGAAGATGAGGAATGGGGAGCGGCTGCTAATGGGTATAGAGGTTGGTTGTTTTGGCCGGGGGAGGGCCCATGGAACTCTTCAAGAATTGGTAGTGTTGCTTAAACAGCTTTGTGACTATACTAGTAATTGCTGAAACAAATACTTTAAAAGTGTATATTTTATGATATGCAAATTCTATCTCTTCACAAAAAAGGAAGAGCTACTGTAGTAAATTATTACTTCAATAAAGGTTGATTTAAGGTAAAGCAAAAAGGAAAAAAACAACTTGCAGTTTACCGAAGTTTTAACTAAACAACAGACCTTTCTTTGGATTTCACCAGTTTTGCCACTAACGTCCTTTTTGTGGTCCAGGATCCAAACCAGGATTTCACCTTGCAGTTAGTTGTCATGTCTCTGTAGCAGGGCTGTCAAACTCATTTTCACAGGGGCCACATCAGCCTTGCTGTTGCCTTCAAAGGGCTGAATGGAACTTCAGGACGGTATACATGTAACTGCTCCTCAACAGTTAAGCGAGAGCTCAGTGCCACCAGGTAGAAACAAGGTGCCGGGCTGGATAAAACAAGGTGGAGGGCCGGGTTTGGCCCACAGGCCTTGTGTTTGCCACCTGTGCTCTATAATCTCCTTTAATCTGTGACAGTTTCTAAGTCTTCATTTTTCATGTCCTTGATATTTTTTTAATCCTCACCTAAGGATATGTATATTGATTTTTTAGAGAGAAAAACATCGATGTGAGAGAGAAACATCAATCCTTTGCCTCCCATGCACGCCCTGACTAGGGGGTCGAACCCACAACCAACTGAGCCACCCGCCCAGGGCGACCTTGACACTTAATGAGTACTGGTCAGATATTTTGTAAAATGTCCCTCCTTTTGCTTTTGCCTCATGTTTTCTGACAATGAGACTGAAATAGTGGATGTTTGGAAAGACTGCCAGGGAAGCGATGTGCTCGACTAATCACACATGGTAGATATCACTGGTGATGTTAACCTTGATCACTTGCTCAAAGTGGAGTCTACCAGGTTTCTCCACTGTAAAGTTAGTACTTTTTTTCCCTTTAAGTTGATCTTTTTTATTGCTTTCTTTTTCAGTTTTTCAGGTCACTTTGTATTAGTGTTCTATTGGTATTAATAAAGGAATGTTGATACTTGTTACTGAACTTGAGCTCCCAGAATACATTGTAGTACCAACTACTTCCTGTTACACGTGAAGCATAGCTGAGACCATTCGCATTTTCCCCAAAAAAATGAAATCACTTTTCGGGGATGGGATGGGTGAGTCCTGATGACTGGGTTTTTAAGTCTTTGTTAGGCAGCACAGTACTGCCTCAGAGGAGGGGAATGGAGCAGGGTGATTTCCAGAGCTTGGATGGTATATCCATCTCTTTCTCAGGGAGTGTTGACTTTTATTTTAAATGGCAGTTTTTACAACTATCTTGGAAAATCAAAGTATGCATAGTGCAGAATATCTAGAAATAGTTTATTCTTTTTTAAAATTTAACTTATTGTTGTTCAATTACAGTCGTCCATATTTTATCCCCCTCCCCCCAAACCCACCTCTCTCCCTTGCTTCCACCCTCCCCCTTGGTTTTGTCCATGTGTCCTTTAGTAGTTCCTGAAAACCCTTCTTACCACTGTCCCCTCCCCTCTCCCCTCTGGCTATTGTTACATTGTTCTTAATTTCAATGACTCTGGTTATATTTTGTTTGCTTTTTTCTTTGGTTGATTATGTTCCACTTAAAGGTGAGATCACATGGTAATAGTTTATTCTTAACTTCCTTAATTCTCTCTGTCCATCTGACCCTCTGTGTGGTAGAGTCTTTCCTCCCAGAAGACTTTGGCAAAGGTAACATTCCTGGTCCATGGCTATTCATGTACGTTTCACCAGGAACTTTTTACATCAGAATCCAGGACATGACCTCACCACCTTTGTGTTATTAACGCTAGATGGACACGGGTAAGCACTGTGTGTCCTGTGAAATTTCAGAAAGGTGAGTCTTCATGGGGAGTGTTTTGTGGACGGGGGACATTTACATTTGCTCTGTCACTCCTTGGTGCCCACGCTGCCATCCAATCCTGCTAGTCTCCCCTAATGGACGTTCCGAGTTCTTGGGTCGAGAAATGGAAGCCTCCAGACTTCATTTCAAGAAGACCTTGATTATTCCCTTGTGCAGTCACTGATTACTTGACTGGGTCCTGTGGCAGCTGGACACCAACTTAGGACCAAATAATATGCCTTAAATGGACTGACATTTACCAAGATTTTAAAGTTCATCCAGTTATGTTTTTTATATTCGAGCTTCCACACTGGTCTACCTCAAAGCAATCACAATAATAGGGACAAAAGATCTTGATTTCTTATTACCAAGCTCAGTCTTTGGGGGTGTTTTTTCTGAACATCATTGTGTCTGGACTCTTATTAAGGATCATTATTTTCATTCTAAAAATTTTATTTTGAGTATTCTTTCATTCAGCTTCCCTTCTGTTTTGCTTTTCTTCTCATGCAAATGTACTTCTACTATAAAACATCTAAACATGAGCTATAGCCCTGACTGGTGTGGCTCAGGTGGTTGGGCATCATCCTGCAAAGCAAAAGGTCGCTGGTTCAATTTGTGGTCTAGGCACATGCCTGGGCTGTGGGTTCGGTCCCCAGTCAGGGCGCATACAGGAGGCAACCAGTCGATGTTTCTGTCTCACGGCAATGTTTCTCTCCCTCTTTCTCTCCCTCTCGTCCCCTCTCTCTAAAAATAAACAAATGAAATATTTTTTTCAAAAAATAAACATGAACTGTAATATGGTTGCTCTTGAGTTATACCATTATGTTATAGGTATTTTTCTAATTGGCATACTTCCCATAATTTTGCTTTCTAAAGCAATTAAAGTGGCTTAACTCCTGATTCCTTTGTTTTCTTATTGAGGTGAATTTCACATAAAATACACCATTTTAAAGTGTACAATTCAGTGGTATCTGGTACATTCACATTGTTTTGCAATCTTTACCTTGAGTCCTTTTAATATTTGCACACAGCAGTGAAAAACATGCATAGGTCCCCAAAGCCCTAATAGGCTGACAGGGTGAACTTTTCATTAGCTTTAGGATTTGTGCACTATTGCTGGAGGGTGGTTTTATCCAACAGCCAAACAGTTGGTCTGTTGGGTTTTAAGTAACTGGTTTATTACGGCCTGTTGTCCCTACCATAATTGCACTAAATAAGAGCTCTAAACTTGTTCATGCTGCTTCAATTTGGGGGTAAAGGACAGACTTTCTTACAGAGATTCTTAAAATATCCTCATAATTAAACAAATGCTTTTAAATTTTTGCAGAGAAGGTTGTATATTCATTTGCTGCACATTTTACTACTATCAGATTACCCACAGAACTATCCTTTTCTTTGCCTTGTTAGGAAATCAGCTTTGCAGAACCTTGCATTGATTAACTGACTTACAGTGGTATGACAGGAGAGAGAGTAGGGCTGTAGTCAGTGTTAGGGTACTGACCATGTTCATTTCATCAGGCCACCTTGGAGAGCTCTGCTTAGTTTACTAGCTAAGGCAGTTCCAAAGCTATTGCTGAGTTTCTGTTTGGAAGCTTTTAAAGTAATTGAGCTAGTGATGAAGTCATGAGCTCCTTCCCAGGCTTCCGTCACGTGCTCTGGGGCCTTGTACTCCCCTAAAGACTGTGGGAAGTGCCCCTACTTTGTCATGCACATATATTTTCTCTAAAATTCCTTTCCGTCTTGGAACAGTTCCATTAGCCTTTGTAAGTCATCTACACAATATGGACCAGCAGCTTTTTGCTAGAGAAAAAATGAAGTCAACACATTAGTGTGAGGGAATCAGAGCTATGGGCCGCTTGAGGGCTGCCCAGAGATAGAATCTTCAACAAAGGAACTGCTGTTGAACAAGTTAGAAGAACACTTACATGCAGAGAAAAACTGGCTCCTAGTGCTGCCAGTGCCAGTGTTGTGTTCTCTAACCAGCTAAAATGGGAAAGTTTTTGCTGAATGGCATTTAGAAATATTAAGTGTCATGCAATAGAGTCTTTAAATTTAGCGCAGAGGCTTTTTCTGTTTCCCAAGGACCAAGCCAGTCTCCGCCTTCCCTATGAACAACAGGAAGTTGGACCCCCTACAGGGTATGTTTACTGATGGACCTGACCTTAAATCCAGTTGTTTTCTTCAAGGAGCATAAACTGCTGCATCAGGGAGACTGCTGTCCTCACTGCAGCAGATTTAGAGTCGCTCCGAGTGGATGGAGGGAATGCCACTTCCGTAGGGCAGGCTTCCCAGCTTTGCACCCCCAGCTTTGCACCCCCAGCTTTGCACCCCCGACTTTGGGCTGTGTAGTCTTTGGGGTGGAGAACTGTCCTGTGCGTTACAGGATGTTTAGCCGCCACCCTGGCCTCTATTCTGTAGATGCCAGTTGTACCTCGTCTTCCTTCCCAGGCTTTGACAACCAAAAATGTCTCCAGATATTGCCAAATGTTCTGGGTGCCAGAATCACTCAAGATTGAAAATCGCTGACCCATGTTTTCTCCCAAAGGTAGGGTTCTTAATTCTTAACCCAGCCTCCTAACCTCAAAATGTTTTTTGTTCTCCCAAGAGCCTAGAAAAAGGATGCCTGTTCTGCTTTTGTGCGCATCTAGGGAGTGGGTATGCTAATCTACAGGATTTGGTCAGAGCTGCAACTGGATTTAGCTTTGGCAACCACTGGGGATGGGAAGTGATGAGCTAGCAGTGACCTTCTTACCACCCAGCCTCTTTTTCTAGTTAAAAAACTCTTAGTGTCTCTGTTAAAATGTCAGCTAGTAAAACACTCTTTTGCCAAAGCTGTTATGAGGCAGAGACATAGCGGAGTTTGTACACATAAGTACCTGTTATACAGACTTTTTCTTCCTGGAGAGTAGGGAAGGATCCCGGCAAAAATATGAGTGCCATCGGGGATTTGTGACTACAGTGAGTAGCAGTTTTTCAAAACAGTAGATCTGAAATGTTTTTCCCAACAATACCCATTAGGAAGTACCACTGTTCTCTACATCTTAGAGTAGAAAGTGCACTCTGGTGTCAGAGGATTATAAACCCCTTGCATAGCATGCCACGGATTGGTTCTGACAGTGGGTTGATTCTGTAGCCTGGTGCTGGCAACAGCTAACACCCTGGGTGCGGCCTGTGATATTCAGGCACCTGTGGTGCATACTTAAAGTGTTAAGCGTGAAATGTGTGTACCACACAAGTATTAGGAATTTTAAAAAGCAAATGCCACTAGAGTTTTAGAAGTGAAAGAGACCATAGGACAGGCAGCCAAGAGAGGCTAGGGACTAGAGCAGAGTCAAAAGACTCAGGCCTTTTGATTGCTACCTCCAGGTCTTTTCAGATGTGCCGCTCTGCCTCCTGAGCCGGCTGCTTGAAAAGAGCAATCAGCCAAGCACAGAAAGGGAGCTTTAGAGATGGTGGCAAATGCAAAAGCAAGAATCGGAAAAGGAACACAGCAGCTTTGCCTCCTCCAGAAACGCTGTGTCTGCCTTCTCTTTTCCTGGAGCTGCGGAAGGTGTGTCAGCATTGCTGGTTCGGCGCTGGGAGGGCAGACTGGGAAATCAGGTCTTCTTTTCCTGTACCCAGCTGAAGCCTTCTCCTGTTTGCGGGCCAAAGAAGTGTTCCTAAGGCCTCTCTGCCAGA
The DNA here is from genome assembly GCF_021234435.1 of Artibeus jamaicensis. Classification (NCBI taxonomy): domain Eukaryota; kingdom Metazoa; phylum Chordata; class Mammalia; order Chiroptera; family Phyllostomidae; genus Artibeus; species Artibeus jamaicensis. Next base: position 12,959,218 of record NW_026521842.1, read on the forward strand.
GCAGTGCCCAGCCCAGTACATAGGAGTTCTGCTAACGGTTTCCTGGCTAAGAGGTTTTTGCTTTAAGTTCTCTGCTAATCCAACCAATTGCCTATTTTGGAGAGAAACTACCAGTATTCTTTTGACACTAAACGCTGTTTTGACAGTATTCTTTTGACAGGGCAGTGATTGCTCAGTCTTTCATGGGCTTTCTCCTCTAGGTGGGTGCCAGCCTCAGCATTACAAAAGAGTGTCTTTCCGAATGTTATAGCAAAACCAGTTGTGTTTCCATAGGGCTGTTAACGGTGTCCGGTCTCTTTTGGACTGAGAACTGGCGGTCACAGTCAAGAACAACAGCCATCAAGGAGAATTGTAGCTGCTAGTATGTGGTGCAGGTGGATGGGCCGGCAGCTACTGCTGAAATTTGCCTAATTTACATAACCACTAACATTTACATAAGACTCATTTAAAAGCTAGTGCCTTGCCAGTAAAATCTAATGAGGTTACACATAGAATCATTAGAACACAATTAACTGGGTGCAAACCGAGGTAAGCAAGTGCTCTGCCAGGAGAAGCCCCTCGCTTGCCCATTTTGCCTCTGGGCCAAATGTGACACTAGCCTGAGAAGAGAACAGTCATCATGAAAATATTTTCTTTCCTTCCAAGCCAGGAAACACTCACAATGGAGTCTGCTTCTCCATTCTGGACATTAAGATGTGCAGGAAACAACCGGCCATTGCCAGCTGAGGTTTTCCTGCTGATACACGGACTCCTGAGTCCACAGTGACCTTGTCTTGATAGTGAGTTAATGAAGAATCTGGTCCTTGAGTTGACCCCGTCCTTAAAAGCTTTCTGTGGAGCTGAAACAGCATTCCTCTGGTGTATGAGTGAACTCTTTCTTCCTTAGCAAATGAGAAACAAGAGAAAAGAACCTGTGAGGCAGAGAAGTGGAGAGTCTACTAAGGGGCTTCGTTGAAAAAAAATTTAACCTCACTTACAGACAAAAATTTCATTCCAAAAAATACTTTCTTTTATTGCATAACCTGAATAAAACTGGTCTTTACTTCGTTATGTTGTCTTTCACCCCAAGGCAATAACATTGTGTTGAGGGATTTCCCCACCCGTTATGCTGACCAGAAAGTACTTTGAATTGAGCAACGTAAGTATCTGAGTTCTGTGGAAACATTTAAATGTAGTAAAAAGAAAGTAAATTTTCACATGTGTAAGTAAATGTTATTAACCTAGAATTTATTAAAAGAGGCAGATCCTCTCTTTAGCTTACTGGAGAAAGAAGTCTCCTTTAAACTAGGTTATTTTCGAGAACCAGAAATTATTTCTTCTCTTGACATCAAATTTTTCTTCTAGTTATTGATGGTGATGATCCGTGACCTGAAGGGGCCCAGGGTTGTTGTACACACCTCCGTCACAGGGTTATTTCTCAGTGCAGTTCTGGAAATGAGATTTTATCAGGCAGCGTGATTCCACTGAGCTGATGCATGGCAGCCATACTCACACGGCTGGTATCACATTTGGTTTAGAAAACCAGATGCTTTTTTTGTTAACTTACTATTTCATTAACCAGAAGAGTCTGTGCTATTGAGGCATCCCAAAAGCAGTACCTGGAAAATGACAAAAAGTGACAGGAGGCTTTTTTGTTTGTTAAGCAAAGAAATGAAAATGGATCAGTCACCTCAAAGACACATTCTCCATATGCCATTTGGAGACTTTTAAGGAATTGTGCTGTACGTAAGTAAGGCATGTCTGTCTTACTTGGTATTAGTGGTTTATATTTAGAACGCTCTCCGCCTGGTTAGTGCTGAATAGCCTCTTGATGGTAAATTGAACACATGTCACTACACATGGCCCTAAATCCCTAAATATATCAGAAGATACACTTGTATGTCTTTAACAGTGCTGGGCGTAAAGGAATGTCCTGGGTAGTCTAGAGTTCCTGAAGAAGAGAAGGCAGATGGGATCACATTAAAGGTAATCAGCAGCTCAAAGCTCTGTATGTCCTGCCCCTCCTCATCATCGCTGGGCACAGGCTGCAGGGCGTAGGTGGAGTCTCTACACACTGGGGATCTCAAATATCACGGGTAAGCACGTAACTAAGAATCACCAAACATCAGAGGAAATCCAACACCACAGAGAGAAGCTCCATGCTCAAGAAATTAAAAAGCTGCCCTGACCAGTGTGGCTCAATTGGTTGAGCATTGTCCCTCGAAGCACAAGGTCACAGGTTCAATTCCCAGTCAGGGCACATGCCTGGATTGCAGGTTTGGACCCCAGTTGGGGCGCTGCATGTGAGAGGCAACTCATCGATGTTTCTCTCTCACAATGATGTTTCCCTCCCTCCCCCTATCTAAATAAATAACTAAATAGAAAGAAATTTAAAAACTGACACTGGAGGATCCAAGTAAACAGAACACAAGAATGGAGACTTGAAGGGCTTGAAGGGAAGTGTATTTATACCCTGGAGGTGATAAAAATAGGATATCGCATTCACTTAACAAAAACAGATTCTTATGGGGGGGAACGTATTTTATTTTCTACGTGTTGGAAATGAAGTTGTTTAGCTAGAACCTTGTTAAAAGGGCTGCCTAGCATAATGGATACAACTAAACAGAATTAGTGAAGAAGAAAAGGCCAAAGAGTTTTCCTAGAATATAAAATAAGAAAAAGAGGAAAGGTGACAGAAAGCGAATGCATTCAAGGTGTGGTTATTTCAGAAGTTCTTGAGTTCATCCAGTGTGAGTTGTGGGAGAAAAAGAGAAGATGGGTGAGGGGAACAAGTACCCACAGAGGGAAGAGAAAATTTCCCTAACAGAAATTTCCCAAAATACGTGCAAGAACCCTTAGAATGAAAGAGCCCACCATGGAGTGCAAACTATGAACTTAACCAATGTCACCCCAATGAGCTCAAGACAAAGAAAACTGTTTCCCACTTGTGACCACTGTTTTATAGAATTACCGAGTATGTTATCCAGAAAAAAAAATGGTAAAAAGACGCATGGTGGGGGGATTAATTTTGGGGGCGCCCGAGCCTTTCTCAGCCTCCATAATTTCCTTAGCTTATCAATTGACCTGCCGAGCAGATGTGTTTGTTGTTGTCATGTCAACTCCAGCTTTTTTCAGTTTGGTAGTTTAGGTTGTGCTGGCCGTGTTCCACCTTTTGTTTCTCTTTCCGCCTTGTTTTGACCAAGCTTAACATGAATAGTAGGAGAGACTTCTCCTTGCACCTTACATAACCTTTTCTTCCTCCTCCCTGTTATTCTGATGGAGACCTCCCTCCCCCACTGCCTCGCCGGCAGCAGATGGATGGCTTTTCTGCTGCACACAGCCTAGGTCTGCTGGCCGGCATCCTGTGTCTGGGGCTTACGCCCCAGGGAAGTGCGGCGTTCTCAGAGCGATTCAGACAGGCGGGGTTGGTGGCAGGTGGGATTGCTGCAACAGTTTATCCTTAATGGTTGTCCTCTTTCCTGTTCCTTTCATCTATTTCTCTTGCTTTAAAAGGTTTTGTGTGGATTACTTAATTATACTAGAGGGAAAAAAAGCAAACTTTTTCACAGGTTCTCCCGGGCCAAGTGCTGCAAGGAGGAGGCAAGTTGTGGATGGGGGAGAAGGGGGATAGCTGTGGTTGTTGGCTTTTCCAGATGGTCATCGGTAGCTAATACGGCAGCACCTGTGTTCCACAGAGGCTCTTGCAGAGCATTAATGATTAATAATGCTCACAGCCTCTCGCAGTGAAATTGGAATCTGTGTCTCAGTCACCGAAGTAGAAAATGTGAAGGACTGATTTATCCAGGATGGGGGAGCCCACACAGCAAATGGATTAGGAGTGCAGCCCAGAAGTCTTACCATCTGAGTGCCTTGCTCTTAACCACCATAACTTCCTTCCTTATTTTTAATCAGCTTAAGAAGGAAAGGGCTGTGTTAATAACCAGAATGTGGTGTGGAAGGCTTTAAAGACTTCCTTTCATTGCATTTTTTTTACTTCTCTTCCCCTATTTACAACAAAAACAAAAGCTTTCTGGTTTGATGACAGTTTGGGGGGCATTGCAGGACTTTCTTTCCTAATTCCCATTTGACAGGCATGTCTCCTAGCCGTCTTCATGATTTGGCTCTGCAACACGGTGTAGATTTGAAGGAGCAGCCAGTAAAGAGTTTTGTCTTTCCAAAATTTAGCTTGGTCTTAGACAATGGAATGGACGTGATGGTTCTTCATTCACTAAGATATACAATTGGCTTCTAAAAGCAAATAGTTTAAAAAAGAAGTTCGGATTGAATTGTTTCTTTAAATCTGTAACATGATTACTTTTTCCCTTTTATGTTGAACCAACAGACAGGCAGAAACCCCTTCTTCTGTTTATCAGAAGGTATCAGTAAGTGATTAGGCAAGCAACAGAAAGGAAGAAAATATTTGTAAAATGTATACCTGATATATATACATATAAAGAACTATGACAGTAATTTAAAAGACAAACCACAGACTGCATTTGGCCACCATCGGAAGGGGGCAAGTTCAAGGGGTGGCCATCAGTGCCCAGCACCCCGCACAGTGGGTGGAGCAGTACCTGATGCAAGGAGAGGCCCACCCTCGAAGTAGCCCTGGAGAATAAGGCCCACTTTGTGCCTTCTCTGACTTCTGATCATTGGGATTTGCTTCATCGTGTCATCATAAGGGCTGGCTTGTCTGCCTGAGCAGCAGCCTCGGAATAATAACAACATTGTGCTACTTAGACTCTGTGCTTGGGGGTGGACAGTGGAGCTTGATTGTTAGTAAAATGAGGGCATTCTCATCATAAGAGACTTATAAAACACTTTTACGCTTTTCATATGCTACTTAGTATCATACAAATCCTACCAATAAATATTATCTTGCAAAATCTTTTATATTAAGTGGTAGAAGAATGCACTAGTTCCCACTCACTCACTGAGGAACATACCATTTCACCAGCTTTTCCAATGAAGAAACAGCAATCATTTGAGTGATTTTGCCCAACGAGGAGTTCAGAACCAGATGTAGAAGACAGAGCCACCCCCATCCTGCCCTCACCTCTTCCTCACCTCTATACGTCCATCATAGTTTTTGAAAACTGCCTCATGGCCGCTCAGTGACGTGGCCCAGCTGACCCACACTGAGTTCACGGCCTTCCCCAAATGTGTGAACAGCCCATTCCACTTCTCTTTGAATCATAATGTTGGGATAATTACGTGAGTAGTACCGTGCTTGCATGGAAGACATGAAGAACTTTCTCTAAAACAGTGAGCAGCTTTCAAGCTATAGTGTGTTCTCGTAAAGTACAGATGCCAGGGCCCTGCTCCCAGGTATTCTGATTCAGGCGGTTTGGGCCTTTTCAATAAGCACAGCGAATTCTGAAGCAGGTAGTTCTTGGATAGCACTAAGAAACACTTAAAAATATTATAACAGGTGTTCAAGGGAAAAGCAAGAAAGAGGATTTCATTCTTGTTACTTGTGAGGCACTGTGAGGGGCCATAGGCCTCCAAGCACAGTGCTGAGGCCCGCTTTTCCTCTGTGTCCCTGGCATCAGCACAGTTGCTGGCACACAGCAGGGATGTAAAAGATTTTGAATGAGTAAATAAAACAAATGAACAAGTGACCTGCACACAGGACACTCAAATATAGCTCAGTTCAAGTACTGCAATGTTATAGAAAGGATTGTACCTGTAGAAAAACTTTATTAAGAATAAACAGTAAACATGGGAAGTAACGACAGCAGCAGGGGTCAGAGAGGACATGTTTGAAATTAGGAAGTCTAAGAGTCAAGTATGGCCTCAGAAAAATCCCTTTCTCTTCTTGTCTGCTCTTATGCTAAGTGAGATAAGCATATCTCACTTAACATAATAGCTAAGTACCAGAAAGACAAATACCATATGTTTTCACTCGTGTGTGGAATTCAAGGAACAAAATGGACTAACAAAATAAAAACACAGAACAGACTGACAGCTGTCAAAGGGGAAGGGGGTGTTGAGGGGCTGGGTAAAAAGGGGGAAGGGATTAAGGAAAAAATCACACACACATACAACAGTATGGTGATTGCCAGAGAGAATGGGAGATGAGGGAGGTCACAGAGGGTGAAGGGGGATAAATGGCGATGGAAGGAGACTTGGGGTGCTGAGCATACAATACCTTATACAGATGGTGTGATAGAATCGTACACCTGAAACCTACATAATTTTATTAACTGCTGTCGCCCCAATTTTAAAAATAGATTTACTAACTCAAATTGTTATCAAATCAAAACCACAACATAGTTGAAAAGTCAGAATGTGCTAGGCATTCTCCTGGCCCAGTCCCGGGCCCTGATTTCTGAGCCAGCCGCTTTGACTCCATTCGTTACTTCTCCTGGTCTTTTTTTATGTCCATATTTTAGACTGATGTGTTTAATACACTGTTACTTCGTGGTTTATGGATTTTAGATGTTATTTATTAGCTTCTGTTAATTCTAGTTTTTAAGACGCACCAACCCCTTTTTTGCAAGAGGAAGAGTCCACCCTCCAGAACCACCCCTGCCCCCAGCATCCCAGCTGTCCTTCCGTCCTCCCGGCGAAGTGCCACGACCGGCGCGGCGCTGTTAGGGGTGTCCACTGCCGAGCCAGGCTGAGGGCCGCCTGGCGTCTCCTTTCATGTACGCCTGTGTGCCTTGCTTTGCTTGGCTTTCTGTGTCCCTATCATAGATTTGTCCCCAAACCCTTCAACAGGGCTGTAAAATTTCTCAATACTGTCCTCCACTAAGTCAGATAATCTGTCATTTCCACCCCCCACCCCACTGCCAGCTCCTTCTGGAGCCTTCTGTTATCCTGGTAACGTCAGGGCTCTTTGATACCTTGGCTTTCTGTGCAGTTTTGCTCCAGGCCTGCCGCCCCTCCCTCTGTGTAGTTGCCCTGTTGCCTGGGTCCCTCAGCTTTCTCTCTCCAGGTTTACTCCCTCATTCGGGTTTAGCTCACCCTCCAGTAGCATCCTGAGGAAGCAGTTTATGGAAGATGAATTCTGAAAACTGCCTATCTGAAAACAAGTTTGTTCTGCCTTCACAGGTTTTTTTTTTACTGGTTTTGTGGAATGTAACATTATAGGTGGGAAATTATTTTCCTTTAGAATTGTGAAGACATTGTTCCACAGTCAAGTGTCTGCAAGTCTGAAGCTGTTTGGAAGTCGAGTCTTTGTGTGTGATCTCATTTTTGTCATCTCCCCCGCCCCCGGAAGTTTGTCGAATCTTCTTTTACCCCTGGGATTCTCACCAGGCACTAAGACCCCCAGCAGTGAGAAGCACGAGTTCCTTTTGGCATCTTTTTCCAGCTGCCATTCGCCGTCACATCCCTCCCACTGTGCACAGCAGCTCAGATTCCCACCGAACAAGAGAGAAGGTTAGAATCTGCTTCGTTCTCTTACCTCCTGACGGTGGTAGTGACAGCTGGAGGGAGTGGTCATTTTTGCCACAGCTCAGTTCGCCGCCTGCAGCAAACCTGAATAGTTCCTCGTGGCAGGTTTAGACAAGAAGTTGTTCTGTTGGCCGAGTATTGATTAGGTCATTGCTCCAATTATGTCCATCCAATTTAGTTTTAGCCTCATGGCTGGACTCAGGCATTGCTTCTGGCTGATAACGTAATAGTGTATATGACTTTAAACTAGTTCCCCCAAAAAACAAATGAAAGCAGCCCAGCTGTGAGGTTGCCAACAGCAAGGGAAAAAGTCATTTGCCGCACACAGCTAAGTCTTCCAGTAGGTCTCCTGACCTGGTGGTTCCAGAGCTTAATTTTCACATAAAATGAATCCAAATACCACTTTGTTTTGGGGTTGTTTCTTTGTTTGCTTGCTTGCTTGCTTGCTTGCTTGCTTGCTTGTTTTTGCAAATTCTATTATGGACAGAAGATAAAAGATTGTTCCAGCATTGCCCTTAATTCTGTCCCTTGTTTGTGGTTCAGTTGAGATGTCTTAGCCCCTGTACCTCAGGTTACAGTGAATGGCAGGATTGTTGAACACTCTTCAGGCACTCGTGGGGTGGTGCCAAAGGCCAGCCTAGGACAAATTCCAGGCTACTGACAGTCATTCAGGGCGGTCTGCCATCTGCTGCAACGAACAAATGTTTTTCCTGTGCTTGCCCCGATGTACTCAGTTCTCCTGTAGAAAACCTAGCTAAGGATGGGCAGCAGCTACGTGATTAGCTGCACAGAGAGTTCCTACTTTAGGTTTCAGTATTGGGGTCTATTTATAGTGTACAAAGTGGATACGTTTTCCCAATATTTATATATACTTTTAACAAATTTTTATTGAATGCCTGCCATGTGCCAGCCTTTGTGCCAGGTGCTTGGGTTAAATCAGTGAGCAAAACACACCGGTTCCAGCCTGTGTGGAGTTTCCATTCTGGCAGGGAGACAGACAATAAGCAGATATAGTTACATGGTGCACTAGAGAATGTCAAGTGTTGTGGAGAAAAGAAAGTCTGAGGAGGGCGGGGGTGTCAGGAGTGTAGGGCGTGGGTGAAGGTTCCGGCATTGAATAGGATGACCCGAGGGAGGGGAGGGGAGTTAGCCAAGCTGCTCCTCGGGGAGAGAGGGCTTGGGGCAGAAGGAGTGACCTGTACCAGGGGCGTGTGCCTGAGGTGGGGTGAATGGGTAGTCGTGGGAGAGAGGAAGTCTGAGAGGTAAGTCCGGGGCCAGGTGTTGCCTCTACTACTGAGATGTGGAAAGCTGCTGAGGTTAGGTCCACGGGGCATCTGAGTGGAATGTCCACGGGCAGCTGGGTGTGTACGGCTGGAGTTAGGAAGAGAGGACTTGGCTGAAGATAAGACATTTGGGGGGTCAGAGGCACGTAACTGGTACTTAAGCCGTGGGACTGGATGAAGTCACTCCGGAAGTGAGTGTAGATGGAGAAAAGCAGTCCAGGAACTGCGTGCTGGAAGACTCCCAGAAGCCTTCAAAGAAGCCGACGTGACCGATCAGACAAGTCCCAGTCGTGGGCCATTCTACAGGGGGGTGGAGGGGGCAGGGGACTGTTCTAAATTAAAGGAGAACGATATTTCTAGGTTTGAAATTTTTCAAAATGAAAAGTGTGTGAGGGAAAAAGAGGTAGAAATTTAAAATATACTTTGCTGCCAAAGAATAATTAGCCTCAAGGGGAAAAAAACCACAACTACAAAAGGTTCAGATCCTCTAATTTTCCTCCAGGCAGCAAGGTTTTTGTTTCTTTCTGGATTCTAGAGAGCATCTTTTCAAGGAGGATAAGAGCGGGGGGCGACAGGAAGTGGACAGGTTATCCACTGTGTGCCAGGCATTACGCTCGGTGCTTTCAGGTACATCACAGGCCTTATTGCCTCTTTCTGGACTTTTCTAAGCCCAGCTTGTCCCCTCTGCAAATTCTTTCCCATCTTCCACATTTCAGGCAACTCCCCCTCCCTCCCTGCAGCCTTCCCCAACTCACACTGCTACGCTCCTGCCGCCCTTACTGGGCCGTCGTTTTCTCGTGGTGTAGTTACTTGTTTGCGTATCTGTCTCTTGCGCAGATGAATTAGACGAGGGTAGGAAATCTGTGTCTCTATCTCCAGTGGCCAGCAAAGCGCCTGGCACACTGAGGGCACTAAGTAAATAAGGGCTGAGTTGACTAATAGCTTTTGTAATCATCACTCTTCAAGGTAGTTATTATCCTCACTTCACCAGTTGGTTATTTGAGGTTCAGAGACAGTAACTCGCCCAGGTTTTTTTATTTTGTTTTGTTCTAAGATTAATTGGCAGGGGCAGGTTTCTGTCCAGCATGCAAAGCCACCGTACCCCCACTGTTTTAAAACCACAGCTCCAAAACAGTACTGGTGACACGTGGGACTTCGCTGTACAAACAGTGCTCAGTTATTCCAGTGTTCTTGTCTGAAGTCTACAGTTCTGATTTTCCTGGCCCTTATGAAATTAAATATGACCATAATGTAGAGGACAAATTGAAAGTTTAAATGTGTTTCCTATAGGAAGCTATAATAGATACCAGCTTAGAGATAATGTTGCTTCTGAATGATTTAAAAGTCTTAAGCTTATGATTTAGAAGTATTAGCTGAGAGAATAGGCAAATCTGTAGAGACCTAAACTAGGTTAGTGGTTGCCTAGAGCCAGTGAGGGGATGGGGATGGCTGTTAATTGGTATGAGGGTAATTTTTTTACGGTGGTGGCCGAATGTTCTAATATTAGATTGTGGTAATGGCCGCATATACTAAAAACCATTGACTTGTATACTTTAAACGGGCGGATTCTTTAGTATGTTAATTATATCTCAGTAAAGCTGGGAAGAGGAAATGGTTGGTCATCAGATTTTCCAGCGTTCTTTCAGAACACAAATTCAGCAGGATACACAGTTGGGTTATTGTCCCTATTATCTTCACTCTTAGAGGAGAACCCTTCCCCAGCACGGCTCGGTAGTTTCAGGGCAGGGGGGATTATGTGTGCCCTTCTGGTTGTGTCACTCCAGTGAGACTGTCAGTGAGTGTCCCCTAGTTCCAAGCCTCCTTCCCTCGTGTGGACAACGATGAACATGCTCACACAGTCTTGGCTGATGTACAGCTGAGCCTCACAGTGAGGGAAGGGCGTCAGGAAGCCACCAGCCCCCAGCAGGGGCTCACAGACTCTCCCGGGCCAGGCCACCCTGTGGGCGAGGAGCCCCTCTCTCACAGCAGGACAGAGTGAGGCCTGGTCTCCCAGAGCAAAAGGGTGATCAAACAGTTCAGTCATTCACCCTTCACATCTTTACTTGATTACATTAGTTCTGTTTTAATTTCCTGAAACCATCTATGCACGGCAGGGTGGGCCAGCTTCATTTCAGCAGGCCCTCAGCTCCCAGTCGGTGAACGGACGCACCTTTTATTAACCTCTTGGCCTTGACGCAAGTTGTACGTTCACATCATGACCCACGTGCTCTGAGGGGATCCCAGAGTGCAAAGCAACCAGGTTCATTCAAGGCTTGTCCATTACCCAGCAATGGGATTGGGTGACAGGAACCTCAAAGAACAGTCTGCATCTCTGAATGAAAAAGCTGCTTCAGCAGCCCTGGCTGGCAGATTAAGGAAGGAGACCCTACTTACCATTTTTTCTTGCTTTAGAGAGAGAGGGAGGGTGGGAATTCTGTTTGGTGGTCAGTGATGCAATGAGTAAAAATCTTCCATTTATTAAAGAGAAACTATGTTGTGGTTACACATATTGCCCAGCTGTGGTTAGCATCTATGAAAACCATTTCCTGCGTGAAATAAAAAGAAAGTTTTTTGCTTTTCTTACAAACTGTGTGGGAACAGATATTTCTGTTTATTGAAATCCATTGCATTGCCTTAGCAAAGTGACATTGTGGGCTCGGTCTTCTAAAAGCCCCCTTCTTTTGATCACCCTTGTGAAGATAATTGCTTCCCATGCGCTCTTTAAATCCTGGATTGTGAGGGGAACTGTGACAAGGGTGAACTGCTGATGGGGGTGATAGTGTGCCCGGGCATTTGAGGAAAGGGGGGAGCTGCCCCAGGGAGGGGGGCAGGTGGAAGTCTGAGCCCCAGGTTGCCCATTGAGTTAGCAGGACTGTGGCTTCTAAAAGGCAGGATAAGATACCCTTCACAACTAAGTGAGCGAGCTATATGGCAGATGCCATCGCGAGAGGGATTTGGAGGCAGGCCCCAGCAGGAGCGCTAAGTGCTAAAAATGACCTTTCTTACCACTCAGCCTCGTTAGTGAAAAGACCATAAAACACACTCCTCTCCAGGCGGAACTTTGAGGTGTCAGGAAGCACAACTGTGTCCAGCATCTGTGTCCTTCTCATTTGGGATTTAGCGCGCTTATTTAGCAGCAGTGCGAAGTTTGGGAGGGAGGGGAAGTAATTTTGTAAAATGTATGCTGGCCAGCTCGTGAGTTTCATATAAAGCCATGTGGTTTATGTGCTTACCCATTTCTAGGAAGGAGCACAGGCATGTCCCATTCTCAGTGAGGTCTCTGTGATGTCAGACTAAAGGAATAGTTTCCGTCTGGCTGAGGACACCCTCATATCCTGAAACTTTGACTTGATCTCAACCTGGGCGGTGCCCAAGAATTTGAAATTTATTTTTTATCAACATCCTCAGATATTTTCATGAAGTGATAAGAGACCTGCCTGGAAGAAAAAGGAAGCTGGAAGTCAAAGAAAAAGTAGAAATGTGACTTTTGAGAAAGCATGCCAGTTCCCTAATCAGCAATTAGCCAAACAACTCATAATTGCAGCACACTTATCTTCTGTGCCCGGCACTTTGCTTCTCAAGTTCAGTAGCTGGAAAGATGTGTTGTCTGCCCAACCGCGCTCTCCTGATGGGAGTGTTCAGGGTGAGTGCGGCTCCTTCCCTCAGCGCAGGCAGGTAGGCGGCAGACCCGCCCTGTTAGCACTGGTTTAGCACCGTCTCAGAAAGACAACAAAGCTCACCTTTAGAAAGGTCATTGACTCGTTAGCTGCCAGGTCCCGATTCAGCCTCATCTTTTCTTTGCCTCTGTGGCTGGGATTATTTAAGAGCCCACATGGAACCAGCATTTGGGAAACGAGCTGTGCCCTCCTCAGTGGAGCTCCCGGGGTTCTGCATAAAGAAAAATGTCATTATGGGCTTTGTTAGAAGCTGTATTTAATAATTCCTTCAAAATTCTGTCTCAGAAATGTAAATGGCCTGTTGGTCAATAAATTATTACCCCAGCTGTGCCTGATTATATAATTAAAGCAACAGCAGTTTGCACCTCGGGGAAAGCATCTCACTCTCCCTCCCTGCACCATCCTCACTCCCGGTAAACAGAACATTTCCTCCTCGGACAGCCCCCAGCCCTCCGCACTCCCCAGCTGATACAAAACAGGGGCCTTCCCTGTCTTGCCATGATTCTCCACCATGGGAATGGCACCAGGAAGGAAATCACTGGGGCAGAGGCGGGAAGGGATGTGGCATTATCTCTTTCCCAGGGACGAGATGAAACCACAGGAGAATGGGACAGAAGAGAGGGGAAATTTACCAGTGTCATTTTCTAGAGGTCTGGTGGACTGGCCAGAAGAAAAACTGGTCAGTTTTTCTTTGCCACTGACTTCCATGGCACTTAACCCTCACACGTGAATGCTTGTGGGTTGGCCGGAGACCTCTGTTCTCACCATCGGCCTCTTCAGTTTGGGACTCTGCTGATCATCCAGAAGCCTTGACCTTACACTTTTCTTACACTTTTCTTACACTTTTTAGAGACTTTCTCAGAGCCCAAGTTTTATCATCCATTTGGGATTTTCTGAATATTTGTCCTTTAAATAGGATCCTTAGACATGCTCAGGGTAGTATATAGTGGGGCGCTAGGAATAAGCACTCAAAACTTCCTGAGAGTATTATCCTGCATGTTATACATTAATTACAAATTAATTCAGAGGGGAGACCGTACTGCCTTACTGGACCACACTCAGCATCTTTAGTCCTGGGCTGACCTGGCACTATGTGCCTGTCACCAGGTGATGGAGTAAGAAGTACCCAGCTTCATCTGTGTGACATACTTGGTGTAGGAAAGAAAAACCCTAAACCAGCAACATTATATAATGAAATCAAACAAGCAAAACAAAAGAAAAGGTAGGAGAACATGCTGGATTAAAAGATTAAAGGAGACAAAGGAAACTTTAAACATGAGACAAAGGGTGTGTTTCACAGACACGTATAAAGATGTAGAACAGCTGAAATCAAGTCAGACAAACAATTACAGTTCATTCTTGGATTGGCATGTGAGCAATAATGCTTAGTAGCAAATCATTTTTTAAAAGATTTTATTTATTTAAGCCCTGGCTGGTGTAGCTCAGTGGATTGAGCACGGGCCTGCGAACCAGACAATCGCGGTTCGATTCCCAGTCAGGGCACATGCCAGGGTTGCAGGCAGGTTCCCTGCAGGCCAGTTCCCGGCAGGGGACGCACGAAAGGCAACCATACATTGATGTGTCTCTCCCTCTCTCCTTCCCTTCCCCTCTAAAGATAAATAAATAAAATAAAATAAAATAAAAAAGATTTTATTTATTTATCTTTAGTGGGGAAGGGAAGGAGGGAGGGAGAGACATATCAATGTATGGTTGCCTCTCGTGGGTCCCCTGCCGGGAACTGGCCTGCAACCCAGGTATGTGCCCCGACTGGGAATCCAACTGTGGCTGCCCGGTTCCCAAACCCGGGCTCAATCCACTGAGCTACACCTGCCAGGGCGCAAATCATTTTTTATTTGTGGAAAAATTGTGAGGCTGCTGCTATTTGCCAGCTTTTATTTTACCTTTCACTGATAGAAGCCTTTTTTTCTTTTTCTTTTTTTTTTTTTACTGGCACTGTATCAATGTCAATAATAGATTTAAGAGTACTAACATCCCTGGCTGGTGTAGCTCAGTGGATTGAGTGCGGGCCTACGAACCACACGATCACGGTTCGATTCCCAGTTGGCACATGCCTGGGTTGCAGGCCAGTTCCCAGCAGGGGACACATGAGAGGCAACCATACATTGATATTTCTCTCCTTCCCTTCCCCTCTAAAGATAAATAAATAAAATCTTTAAAAAATAAAAATAAAAGAGTACTAACAGTTTTTCAGGCCACAGATTGTTAACAATTATTTGGAACTTCTTATGTTACTTCTGGTTTTCCAGTGAACCCAATGTCCCTTACAGTACTGTCAGTACAAGGTTGGGAAGTGAGTGGGATTTAAACACTCCCTAACGTACTGCTCACCTCCAGTCCATTTCTTAAGTGGCCTGGTCTTGGGCTTTGCAGAGATTACTCAGAGGTTTACACAGGTGTGCAGTAAAAGTGGCCCAGGGATTGGGCGGCACCTGGGGCTTCACTTCTCTTTCTTCAGGTTTCAGCTAAATCCAAAGACGACCAGAGAACAGTGGTTGCAAGCAGACAGTTCTCGCCAAAGCGTTATCATCATAAACTTTCTTCCCATTACTCAGGAAGTACCATGCCGGTTCCAGACCCTTGTATGGCTCTGGAAAATAGCCACATACTAGCCACAAAAAAGTCCACTCCTGCCTTGTAAACAGATGACCAATACTAAGGAAACTGCACATCTCTGCCAAAGAAACTGTGTTCCAAGTAATTTGCATTTTAGTGGTCATGCACGCAATGAGGTGGAAGGCATAGGCTTGAGCCAGGCTCTGTAAGTTGAAGTTCTGAGTAAAGCTCAATAGTGCTTCCAAGCACATGTGTTGACCCCATCCTTGCTGGTCCAGTTTTGAAGCTTCCTTTTCTGGCCTGTCAGTGAAAGTGTAGTGTTGAATGTTTTTGTTAGGAGAAAAAATTGGGTAAGCCTATTGTTAATTCATGGGGATTTAGTTCATTAAACATGTCGCAGTCACATACCATGGCAGGGCTTTGTGCCACACTGCAAGTGGGTCAGGAATGAATAAGACGTGGGCCCTGTGGACACTGAGCTCCAGGACAGTGGGGAAAGTAAGAATACCTGCCCCCAAATTAGCGATGATAGAGACTGGAGTGTGGGAGGGGTCCCCCCTAAAAACCTGGGGGTCCCCAAAGGTCATCTGTCCCTGTGTTGAGCATCAGGATCATGGAGAAGACAGACTGGGTGTCAAAAGCACTGAGTACTAGTCCCAAGCCTCCCACTGTGCACTGGGGCAGTTTTCTTAACCTTTTTGGAATCCTTCTTGGATTTTCTAAAATAAGAATTAGACTGCCTCTCAGCTGCTCCCTCTTTATGTCCTCATGTGGTTACAGTTTGTGAGTGTAATTATTTCATCTCAGATTTTCCCAAAGATTACGCCTTGTATTGTGTCTCCAGTTCTAAATACAATGTCTGGTATACAGTAATGTCTCAGTAACCTCTGTTGGAAGAATACAATGAATGAATGACCCTAGATGTATTCCCAAACCTAAAATTCTCTTCTGTGGGATGGCTGGGTGCTTGAGCTGATTTTACAGACAGTGGGGAAAGATGTTCCCACTTTTCCTTCTCAACCAGTTGTGTTCTGTCATCCTTTCTAGTTCCACTTAAGAAATTATCTGTCCAGTTCCTTTCCAGCACCTCTTATATAATAACAGCAGTGAGACCTCCGTGAGAGCCTCGGTGAGGGCCGCCCGGTAGAGGAGTGCTTTTGCTACAGTCATTTGGGTGAGCCTGGGTGCGTGCTCATGGGGCTGGAGCCGAGCAAACAAATTACTGCGGTATCTTTATGATAGATTCGGCGGGATGGAGTTTATCATTTAGTTGCAATTTGTTTGTTGGGCTTACATTTCTGGAGCTAAAGAGAAAAAATAAGCCCTGGCTGGCATAGCTCAGTGGATTGAGCGCGGGCCTGTGAACCACACAATCGCGGTTCAGTTCCCAGTCAGGGCACATGCCTGGGTTGCGGGCCAGTTCCCGGCAGGGTACTCACAAGAGGCGACCACACATTGATGTTTCTCTCATTCTCTCCTTCTCTTCTTCTCTAAAGATAAAGAAATAAAGTCTTTAAAAAAAAGAGAGAGAAAAAAAATTCTAGCAAACTATTATTGTAAACTTTGAATTCAGAGAGGAAAAGGATGATTGTCATTTTGCCTTTTTTGTTCCTTCTACTTTTCTGAGTTTCTGAATGTTTTTTGTGTGAGGTCTTGGTTGGTGTCTGGTGTTGGGAGAGGCCACTGGGCTAGGTGGGAAGGAAACTGAAGATAATAGCTGATTGACAGATAACTAACTGGACAGAAAACAGGAGAAAGAAAAGCTTGGTAAGCGTCCCTTCTCACCAGTACCCCTGCTGCACTCAGCCGTGCTCTTACGGCAGGGAAGCCCGAGGGTCAGAGCGAAGGCCATGCTCCTCGGACAGGATTGAACTTACAGTAGTAAGGTCAATAAAGCAGCGGGACATTCAGGAGGTTTTTGAAATAGCATTGTTACATCGAGAACATCTTGGCAGCAATACCCCGGACGTGTCTGAATGTAGCATTCTAGGTGTAATCTGTGAGTGAGCAAGTGCGTGGTGCATTTCTTTGAACTTTGACTTGCAAAAGGTAGATGAGGAGTCTCTTGAATGAAAAACCTTGGCCTTCTGTGACACAGCTCACCGCACATTAGAAGCAAGACCAAAAATCCACAGCTAGGAGCAGGGATGGTCTGTCAAAGCCAACTTTCTGGTAGTAGCTTGCCCCTTTATGGCTCAGAATCCAGAACTAAGAGAAATCAGTGGTGCCTGGAACTGCACTGAGGTGTCCCAAGGGAATTCTGAACCTCCCCTCTCCACAGCTTTCTAGTCCCAGCTGCCAAATGCCCATGGGAAACTGGAGCTGATTGGCTCCCTCCCACCTCCCCACGGTGCTTAGAGAGGGAGGTGCACCACTGTGGCACCCTCTGCAGTGTCCTTTCACAGCACGGAGAGCAGAGTTCCTGCCCTGAAGCCAACTCTTTCTTGCCTGCCCCGCTGCCCTGAGAGCTTGAGTGATGAACCTCAGCAGCAGAAATAGGGCCAAGTTCCTGAGAAATCTGCCTTCCCGAAAGCTGGGATGGAATGGCGTCAGGATCGTGCCTCTAAAGCCACGTCGACGTGAGAGAATGAGTGTGAGAGCTCGGAGGCCTGTAGGACCCTGGGCGCCAGGGCCCAGGGAGGAGGTGCCGGTCTCTCAGTTACCATAAGCCTCTCTCTGTGTGTTCGGGCTGCTGCTATAAATGTGTCATTCACTTTAATTTAGCTTCAAATAAAAGACAGGTACTTTTGCTTTCAAGACTATCAAATTAGGAAATTATAAACCATGTTAATGATCCAGTGAAAGCAGACCTAACTTTCCCCTAAAGCATAATTAGCACAGGTGACATTTTGTTGATGTTTAACGGTGAACAAGGCAAAGAATGATTATGGTTTTTTGCTTTGCTGGAAGCCTCTTCATTGCTGTGCAGCAAAAAGTCATTTTCTTGTAGGGCTCTCAAAGTGATTTGTGGAAAAGGTGTTACAATCTGGGGATAACATCAGAGCTGCAGGCTGAGGGGCTTAGATGGTGCCCAGAGCCTGTGGTGCTGCCCAGATACAGTGTGGAACCCTGGGTTGTAGCGAGCTGATTGGTGAATACAAGTGGAAATTGCCACACTTAGAAATTCCCCGATTTAAAAGTGTTCTGAGCACTTTTTATTTTACAAAGATCTGATTCTCTCCCACTGATTGGCACTGTGATCTGGGTGGCGTTGTTGGGTTTATCAGGTGTCCACTATTTGCAGAACCATATCCACGCTCTCTAGAGAGATTTGGAGTATCCAAAGAGAGAGCATGCGCAAGGAAAATCATGTTTCTCCTAAACATCTGAGACTCCTCTCAAAGCAGAACTTCTTATGAGGCTTTGAATGCAGGTAGGTTATTTGGGAAGTCATCCCAGGAAGCAGGAGTGAAGCAGTGGGAAGAGTGAGACAGGGAAGCAGGAAAAGCCGGTACAACATTGGCCCTGACTGGTGTGGCTCAGTGGGTTGGGCATCATCCTGCAAACTGAAAGGTTGCAGGTTCGGTTCCAGGTTGGGGTACATTCCTGGGTTCTGGGCTAGGTCCCCATTTGGGATAGATAACCAATCGATGTTTCTCTCCCTTTCTTTCTCCTTCCTCTCTCTCTGAAAATAAATGAATAGAATCTTAAAAAAAAAAAGGCAACACGAGATTGCATTTCCAAGGCCACAAGAACCCAGTGCCACCAGAACTTCTGAGAATCATTCAGATTACCTCCCAGAACTGCCTTTTGTGCAGACAGGAGTCTGGGCCATTTGGCCACAAGCTCCTGTCCCCCTGAGGGAGGCCTTAAGGGCATGAACTCCACCACATACCCAGACAGTGCGTGTGACATATAGGCAGGGTCAAAGGAGGTCCTGCAGCCAGAAACGGAAAGCCTCCAGGTGTGTGCTTCTGGCGGACTGTTGTCAGCAGTGACGCAGAGCTTGCTCAGAATTGCCCAGGGCGGGGGTCAGCTGAAATTAGAGTCCTCAGGCATCTGCTGTGGAAGGGATTCACGCTAAAATAGGAAAAGAGCTGGGGTGCAGTAGAAACACCACCAGGAGGTGGCAAATCCAGAGCCTGAGGGAAGGGTCTGGAAGGCTTCCTGGCGGGAGTGGTTTCTAAGTTGAGATAGGACCCAGACGAATGGCAGGGAGGCAGGCAGAGGTGAGGTACAGATTCAGGATTGTGTACTTGGGGCATAGATTGTAAAGGTAGGTGTGGCAAGAGAAGATCAGGAAGAATTTTGCAAGTTGAGGAGTTTATACTTATAAGAGCAGTAGGAGCCCAGGAAGAGACATTTAAGTAGGCATGATAAGGTTTGTGTTTTAGAAAATTCACTCTAATGACAGCATGTAGAATAAATGCCAGGAGGGAGTACTTGGAGAGATGGGTGACGAGGCTGCTGAGTTACCCAGGTGTGAGAGAGTTTAGCAGTGAGAACCAGAGCAGTGGCATTGAGGCCGGTGAGAAGTGAAGAGCCTCGACACACTGTTTCTAAATCCCCATTCACGCTCTGCTCCTGTGAAAATACAGTGTGTGCCCGGCTGGCGCAGCTCAGTGGATGGAGTGCTGGCCTGCAAACCGAAAATAGTGTGTGTGTGTGTGTGTGTGTGTGTGTGTGTGTGTTGATGGAGAGATTGTTTTAGGAAAGAATTTTTTAAAGATCTGAATTAAAAGCTCATAAAGAACTGTTTGGAAAATCCTTACTCAAATTGGGAAGTAAATAGCCGTCAGAAAATATTTCAGGTGAGTCCTCCCCTCAGAGGTGAGACAGCACCGTGTGCTGCACCGGGCGTCAGGAGGACCTGGCTTCCTTTGAGATCTGCTTTTTCTATTGGTTCGACCTTTGCTCTGTCAGTAACCTCGTCAGACTTTGTTTATTTGTCCACCTCGAGAAAACCATTGTCATTGAGCCCTCAGGATGAGGATGCCTGCCCGGCCTGCTCTGAGTTGATTGTGAGCTACAGCATGTCTTGGGGCACGACCACAGGAGGGAAGCCAACAGTGAGAGTGGGGAGGGAGCCATGGCAGGCCTGAGAGTCTTGCGTGCAGTGGGGACATCAGCCTGTCAGCTCACTCCCAGGCAGAGGTGGCGACGGGCTCTGTGCTGCAGGGTGGCGGGGTTTCAGAATGGTTAGTGTGACCCTCAGTCTTCTCGACACGTTCTCCTCCAACTCTGAGACACAGGCCACAGTGAGACTAAGATAAGAGCATGTCTGTGGGGAAATCAGCATTCCAGGCACCTGAAAGGTGCTGATGTTATCAGTAGGCCTTGTGATGTCAGCTCGTAGAAATTTTTAGATGTTTTCACTCTCTTGCTTGTTCCAGTAAAGCAGAAAATAACTTCCAGTTTCCTGCATGCTGATATATAATTTGTCTTAGTTTCATAAAGAGACAGAAAGTCATATTCCTTCCCATGATACCCCCTTCTTACTAACTAGCTGCATTCTTTTATTCTTATTTTATCTCATACATTTAACATTGACTGGAAACATTTGACCTGCCAAGACTTGACCTTGGGCATATGGGGTTTCTCCCACAGACCATGATGGCAACACCAGCAAATAGAGCACAGGCTGTACATTCCCTGCTTTTAGGGTAAGGAATGTGAATGTTCTCCACCTTCTGGGAAAAACTGGGGCCCTGACTCAGAGGAGCTAAAAGGATACTACTGATCTAAGAATGCCTTCAAGATACCGTGACTTCCTGATCATCAGTGTTGGGATCTGGTTTCTCTTTCTCTTAGAAGAGTTCCCTGGGGCTTTCGTGCACCAGTGATGACAGTGGTTCCGTGTGGCTAACATTTACCGAGTCTTTACTCTGTGCCAGGTGCTGTTTAAGCACTTTACAAATAAGACACTCCACAGCCTCTGAGTAAATGGTTCACTTTGCAGACTAGGAAACCAAGGCCGATGTGGTTGAATAACTAGCCTAAAGTCAGTTAGAGCTGGAATATGAACTGAGGCATGTAATTCAAAAGCTGTGTCTAAATCACACTGTGCTTCTCCCTCTTTGCAAGCAGAGACCTGTCAGAACATACAGAGATCCTCGAGATTGTCTGTCCCCAGGTCCTTAGAGCGGTCAGAGATGGTAAACAGGAAAAAGACATTAGAATTCTGGTCTGTTTAACATGTTCTCCACCCCAGACAGTAAGTACCCTAGATATGAACAGGTCCCATTAAGGTAAATAGCTTAAATCTAGGGAGCCCCGTGCCTATCAGAAAAACCATTAATCAAGAGATTATAGTTTCCACGTGCTACATGTTTCATATTTTTGCTTTCCCTAGGTTAAAAAGATCGAGTGGCATGAGCAGCCTTTTGGGAAAAATTGGAGCCAAGAAGCAGAAGATGAGCACCCTAGAGAAGTCCAAATTGGACTGGGAGAGCTTCAAGGAGGAAGAGGGCATTGGGGAAGAGCTAGCCATCCACAATCGAGGGAAAGAAGGGTGAGAACGAATAGATCCTACTCCTCTGAAAAATCCTCAGAACTCTGAAATAGTTTATTGCAGACAGGCCACCCAATTTAAATGACAAATGTGAGTACTTTGGTTTGTCAGTAAGCTCTGTTCTAACGTGGGGCAGGTCCTGGCAGTGAGAAAAATGCTGGGGGTAACAGGAAGGGAGGGGCGTGTGAGCAACACTTCCCTCGGGGACAGTCACGTCTGCCGAGCTGAATTTGCTGAATTACAGCTCCTGTGAACTGTAAGTCACCTTGTTTATTCACGTGGTCAGATGCGGCTCACTGTATCAGGCTTGGCCCGACCTGGATTATTTGGCCTTCCGAGAAGCCAGACTAGCCCAGTGCTTCAAAAGCAGCCAATGGAGTGCCTAGATGTCTCATTATTGTGGGATTTACTTTCACCCGTGTCATTGACCTAGGGTGCGGCTTCACCCTTGGCCATCACTTGCATCCCCTTCCTCTTCACTTTGCAATACAAAGAGGATGTCCATAAACTGTGTACTTGGGAATATCAGGAGAGAAGCAGTGTTCAGTGAGTACTTGGGAACCTCAGAAGGAACTAAGGAACAAAGCTACTACGGAAGTGGGTCCCTGGCTCAAGGTCAACACTTTCCATCCCTGATCCTGAAAGGAAATGTTGTGCGATCCATCAGAGAGCCCTGGGGGCTCATCACCCCTCCCCGCACCGGAAGGGCTCTCCCTGTCGCTCACTGGACATCTCTGAGGCTCAGCTCCTTCACCAGGAAATCGGGGTGAAGAAGCCACCCTCAGTGCTTGTAAGGATCTCATGAAATAATACGTGTAACGTAATAAAAACAGATGGGGGATTGATTTGGAGGGTCATATATCTTATTTTATTTTTTATTGATTTTTTTAGAGAGAGAGGGGAGGAGAGAGGAAAAAAAAACACTGATTTATTGTTTCACTTATTTATGCATTCATTGGTTAATTCTTGTATGCGCCGTGACTGGGGATTGAACCTGCATCCTTGGTATATCAGGATGACACTCTAACCAGCTGAGCTACCTAGCTAGGACTGGCGTGTCATGTATTTTAAATTAGGCTTCAAGATTATTTGAGTGAACTTGGAAGCTGATCAGCATGTTTAAAAATTTTTTTACTGACTTTATGAGCTTATTTCACTACCAGACTTCTAAGTCAGTCTGTCAAACACAGAATGCCACAGACAGTGCAGGCCGAAGGTGGCGTTATCTGGGGCAGGCCTCCGACATCTGCCCCGAACCTCCCCGCTCTGACTCGGCTCCGGTAACTCACAGCTCCCTCCTCTTCTCCGCATTTGCCTAGTGATCTAGGGCAGCAGGGGAGCTGCCAGTGTGTGCTACACTCTAGTATTTCTCTGAGTTTTGATTATATGGGTTGGACAATATGTGCATTCTGCTTGAGTTAATAATAGATCTTATAAAAAGTAAGAACTGGTACTGTTAAAGATAAGGGAGAGTTAATAAAACATAGACTGGAAGAGGAAACAAGACTAAAGACATCTATCTGTACCCTGTCCAGGTAGCTCAGTTGGTTAGTGTTAGTCCCCATGTTGGTTAGTCCCAATGTGCTGTGGTTGCAGGTTCAGTCCCTGGGCAGGGCACATACAAGAATCAACCAATGAATGAATGAATAAATGGAACAAGAAATCAGTGTGTCTCTCTTTCTTTCTCTCTCTCTCTTACCCTCCTTCTCGCCCTCTCTCCCTTCCTCTAAAATCAATTTTTAGCATAATTAAAAAGACGCCTGCCCCATGAGGAAGACTTTTCAGGCAGTGGAAATCAAGTAACTGGGTTAGGGAACAACTGGTAGTGTACGGCTTGTGAGTGCTCTGCTCCTCCCTCCTTTTCCGAGACTTTTCTCCTGGCCCAGATGGTTTCCTCGGGTCTGATCGAGTGTTTCCAAGGCAGATCTACGACTTTCGTGCTTTGCCTGTGGCTGTTTTCACCTGCCCTGTCCAGTGTCCACTGCCACACCACTCACCTGCCTCTCCCAGCTCCTGCAGGCAGATCAAAGGGCCCGGCCCCTTGTCCAGGGACCGGAGCTGTGGTTCTCATGTTGGCCAAGCATGGGAATCCTCTGGGGATTTTTCCAGAGTTCAGGGAATAAGGTCACCTCTATACAGAGCTGCTAAATCAAGAGTCATAGTTATCTATATTTTTTAAATCGCTCCTTAGGTGCTTCTGATGCACAACCAGGGCTTAGAGTCACTAGGTCACAGCATCCAAATTCTAGAGATGAAGAACTAATGTCACTGCCATAAATGTAGTAAAGGTTTTTTAAAATTCTAGAGATAAGAGCAAGACAACCAGCTGCTGGGTTAGCCTTTCCAGCACATGGTAACTAGAGAGCCGACTTCAAAACAGGATATCAAGAAGGGCAAGAAGATTTCTGTTGAAAAGTGCACCCAGTGCCACGGTACCGAAGGGAGGGAAGCACAAGAACCACACCTGTCAGGTCTGTTTGGGCAGAGGCATGTCAGGCCCCCAGTGTCTCCTGCACGGATGACAACCAAAGCAAAGGCATCACCTGGGGAGAGGGTGTGACCATGTGGGGGATCCTCAGAAGTGAGCCCCTGGAGCAAGAGCGCTCCTTCCTGAACAGAGGAGGGGGAGAGGTCACATTTGGTAACGTCTCAAAAAAGCCACCTGTGAGTCATGATTGGCCTCTGCCCTATTTATTATGAGACCGGGACCTTTGTACAAACACCATGTTTAAATCAATCTCATGTACAAGAATTCAGGCCATGACTGGTGATAAAAATATTCCTGTTATGCAGTTCTGACTACCAGAAGGTCAGATTGAGTTTAAAAGACTATTGTGCTATTTGTGTTTTGATGGTAATTTCAGTTCAGTAAATACTAGCGTGTCTTTCCCACTGTAGAGATTTGATGGAATTTGAAGCTAGATTGGTTATTCCAGTTTTTTAAAGGGCAGTTTTGCCATCTTAAAATACTCATACAAGGGGACAAGGCATCTCAAGAAATAGCAGGCACAGGATCCGATCTGCAAAGAATTTTTAGGCAATGGAATATCAGACAGATTTTCACTTTAAAAAGTAGCCCAGCAGATTAAAAAAAGACACAAACAGAATTTCTAGAGATGAAAAATATAATGACCATAATTAAAAACTAAATGGATAGATTTAATAATAGTTGGGCCAGCTGAAAAGAGAATCCATGAACTGGAAAACAGTCGAGAAATTATCCGAAATATAGTTCAGAGAGACAAAAGGACAAAGAATAAGGAAGGGAGGTTAAGCAACTTGGAGGACAGAGTGGGAAAAGATGAAAGATGCCTCTTTATAGATTTCTTTAAAGCCCAAAGAATCCCAGGATAAATGAAACAGAAATCCAAACTTAGAGCAGAGTGAAACTGCAGAAAACCAAAGACAGAAAAACCTGAAGAGCAGCCAGAAAAAAAGAGACCTCTTTGAAAGGAGAGGCGTTAGACTGACAGATGGCTTCTGGTCGGCAGCAGCACAAGCCGAAGACACTGGAGCGATGTGTTCGGAGCACGGAAATGGACGACTGCCAGCCTAGACTCCTGGGCTGCATGTGCAGGTGAAGGTGAGAGTGAAGGACAGCACGGACATTTTCAGGATAATGAAACAGAGAGATTGCCCCAGCAGACAGAGAAACATGTATCTGCTGAATTTAAATGAGCATTAATGATATAAAACAAGAACGTTAATGTCTTGTACATTGTTAAGGGGTTTTTTTGTAAAGCAAGATAGTATTAAAACACCTGGCCGACAAATAACATAAAAGCTGGAAGCAGGTAAGCAGAGATTAGTTTTCCAAAGATCTCGTATTATCCAGGAGGAGGGTCAGAGTGTTGATTAAGTGTGCATATTCAAGTGTCTAGAATAGAAATAGTGTGTAAATTCCAAAACAGTGGAGGGAGAATAATGAAATAACTTGTGATATTAGACACAAAAAGAGAATCGAAGAAACCAAACGGGCAGGGCAAGTAATATGCACAAAGTAAGATGGTAGTTTTTTCAACCAAATTTATCAGACCTTTCATTAAATGTCAATAAATTAAATGCTTCAGTTAAAAGACAGATCGACACATTGAATTAAAAAACAGACGACTATTTGCTGTTTAGAAGAAACATATGTAAAACAATGGGATGCAGAAATGTTGACCCCCCCAAAAAAATGGGAGAAAAAATAAACCAATCAGACACTAACTAAAAGAAAGCTGATGTAGCCGTGTTACTATTAGGCAAAATAGACTGTAAGGTAGAAATAGAGGGCAGTCTCCACAAATAACAATCTTTCATTTACCTGGGAAGTGTAACAGTTTAAGTTCAAGTCTACCATTTGGCATTATCAGTAAGTTATTCCCCAAAAGACACATGTGAAAATGTAAATAACAGTACTTTTCATAACACCCCCAAACTGGAAACAGCTCACATGTCTGTTGGTTATGTGACAAAGTGTGATATGTTCACACACAGGGATTCTCTTCAGCAACAAAAAGATATAAATTTTAATAACACAACAAAGAGTATATGATTTCATTTCTATGAAGGACAAAAACCAGTATGTCCATTACAGTCTGTGAAAGAAGCGAGTCATAAAAGAATATAGACAGTACAGGTCTATTTGTGTCAAGTTCAGAATGAGGCACAGCTAGACCATAATGTCAAGGGAACGGGAACTTGGGAGGAGAGCAAGGCAGCGTGGGCGAGCCGCACCTGGGGGCTAAGAGTTGGGGTAGGGCTTCACAGGGGCCTCCTGGGGGCTGGCAGCTCTCGGGTGTCCTCCTGCCAGCCCCGCAGGAATGCTGTCCACAGCGTGGCAGACACAGCTTGGGGGCGTCTCCTCCCACTCGCCCTGGCGGACCTCCTTTCCTTCCCTGAGTTTTCAAACTTGGGAAGTCCCAGGGCTGAGCCCTTGCTACTCTCTCCCCCCTGACAGAGCGTACTCGATCCCTGGAGCAGGCGCCGGTTCTCTGCCAGTGACTCCCAGACCCCCGCTTCACCTGTTTAGTCGGCATCTCCACATCCAAAACACACATCGAAGTTAACATCCAAAACGGCATACTGCTTTCTCCTCCCTCTGACTTCTCAAAAAAAACAGCACCATCGCCATCCACACAACTGTTAAAAGAAAAACCTAGGAGTCATCCTTGATTTCCTCTGTCCACTCATATCCTGACAGTCCAACAGACAGTTCTGTCCTAAACCATTGCGGCCCCACCCTGTTCATCCAGCCCTACTGCCAGCACTCTGCACGGACCACAGACATCCGCTGTCACCCCGCTTCCCATCTGCCCCTCTCTTCCCCCCTGAAATCAGCGTTTGCTCCTTACCCTGCTTTTCAGGCCCACCCAAGCTGTCCCCGGCGCACTCCCACTCCTCCAGACCCTCCGAGGTGGGCTCCACTCAGATACCGCTCTTTAGAGCAGTCCCACTCACCCCAGGGACCCTCAATCCCATCACACTTAGTACCAATGGATACATGTTGCGTTTGGTTTCCTGAGTAGTAAGTACTCCAGGGTGAGGTCTGGTTCTCCACTTTGTCCCCAGCACCCATGAAAGTCCCGCCCAGAGCAGGTGCTGAGCCACAGCTCTCAGTGCTCATCCCTCTGAGTCCCAGACAGCCGGGGCTTGGCTTTAGAGACAGTAGGATTAGAGTTAGCCACTCAGAAAAGAAGGGCAGGGTACATCCGAATGATGTCTCCACTCAGGCCTCATTTTTGGTCAGCAAAATTGGTTAAAATGCCTCCACCGAAGATGCCTTTCCCCTGAGACCAGGCCCCCAGGGCCGGGGCCAGCATTTCAGGACCAGTGTTAGCAGTCCACGCTCACGGCGTCTAGCTTTGCTTCCCTCTCACCTGTGAGCGATCCCACAGGGTCCCCAGCAGCCCGACCCTCAGCAGCCCAGCCCTCCCGCGCGGCGCAGGTGGGAAGGAGAGGGTAGAGGCGTGGTTGGGGCTGCCGCTTGGCAGTCAAATTGCAGGTCATGGAGCTCGATGACCAGATGTGTTTGTGATTTGGAGAGGCCTAAGGGAGAGACCGGAGAAAATAATTTTCTTTGTCCAAAGAACCTGTCTCCGTGACTCCCAAGATCACTCTCAGAACCAGCCCAGCATGGAGGTGCAGTGGGAGGAAAACTAGAGAAGAAACTGAATTAAAATCGCCACCCTTTTCCTCTGGTCCTCAAGATGTTTGCAAGTCACAGCTGTCTTGTAGGGGTGGGGAGGACACAGGCTTGTGCAGTTTGGGACAGATTGCTTCTTTTAGTTGTATTTTTTTCAGAAAAATTTAAAAAGCTCCTATCTTACTACTTCCACCCCAGAGCTTTATTCCAGCCTTGGAGTCCCCCTGCTGCCCGTGGCTTTCTGGTGGGGCATTGACGCCTCTCCCTTTCCTGCTCGTCGTGTTTATGCTGCACTGAATGCGTGTTGGCTGTGCTGCCAGCAAACTAATAACACGGCCCTGGAGCATCCCCAGTTCTGTCCTTGCCTCAGGTGTCCCTGCCCCAACTGTGCTCTTTCCTGACCAGTGAGCAGGCCTCTTGTGGGCAGGTGACAGAGTTTTTGGAGGTGAGCACACCCGTTGGGCACTTCCACCCTCACAGACCTCGGACATCTCAGGATGGGCGGCCACCCTTTCATCTGTGGCGTGGGCTTCCAGAAGCAGGTGCTGAAATGTGTCCTGGAAGAATTTTCCACCCTTCCCTTGCCCTCTTCTTCCGTTTTTTCTTCTCTCCTCATTGGCCTGGTTCTCAAGAAAATTAGTTGAAAGATCAAAAAGATGTCAGAGCCTGTTGGGTGTAACCTGGTTCTGAAAGGAAAGGCTAGAAAATCCCTTAGGTTTTGATGCTATTAGCATATTTTGTTAATGCAAGTGAATTGCTGCTGCCTCTTAAATGGGCCACATAACGCAGTAGTGGTGGGAAGGGATGACACCCCACCCCCGGCCTCCCAGGGGGCTGGGTCCATCGGCCTTGGTCTCCAGGAGGGCTGGGTACAGGCCCGAAAGGAACCATTACTGTTGTCAGCTGGCTGCTCTGCTCCGGGACAGT
Source organism: Artibeus jamaicensis (assembly GCF_021234435.1). Taxonomy (NCBI): domain Eukaryota; kingdom Metazoa; phylum Chordata; class Mammalia; order Chiroptera; family Phyllostomidae; genus Artibeus; species Artibeus jamaicensis. The sequence goes on from NW_026521842.1 coordinate 12,987,637, forward strand.
CACCTGCTTAAGCTGCCTGGAAACTTCTGAGGCTTGGTTTAAATAGGCCTTTACTCAGGCCAGCTTAGAGGAGGGGCTTTCCCCAGGAGCCCCTCCTCTTCGTGGAGCATTCGGTCCCTGGGTCCCTGTCCAGCTGCCCCAGCCTCTGAGGCTTTATAGTGATCAGTGGGGTCAGAAATGGGAAGCAAGAACCCCTCAGTGCTCGTAGCTATTTGGGGTTTTATTGTTTACAAAGAAGTTGTCACCATTCCATTAAATCGTCAGAGGGGTACTGTAATTTTTATTCTGTTTATAGAGAAGAAAAATAAGGCACAGAAAATTAAGCATCTTGCCCAAAGTCACACAAATACTAAATGTCAAAGCCACCCTCAACCTTGGCATCTTTTCTCTCTCTCAGAGGTGGGGGTGTCCACGTCCAATAGAAGTGCTGTTCCTGGTCAGCTCTTGGCAGTAAGCCACGGCCATGGCAAGGTCCCCTCAGCAGCTGCAGATGGCTGTGAGTGGGGAAATGAAGTCGCCAAGCCTGTCTCGATGGCCTTTGTCTGGAGGGCCCTTGAGAGTTCAGGCGAGTTCTGCACAGGAGCCCCTCTCTGCTGCCTGAGGCCGCCCCCAGACCTGAACTCTGCCTCCACCTGCCTCTTTGCTCCCAGCCTGGCTTCGCTCTTGATGGTCTCAAGGTCCGCTGGACCCAGCACAGCCATCGGGGACCTTCAGGGCCTTTGTTCACGCTCAGTGTGCATCCTAACTGAAGTACCACTTTCTCTTCTTTAAAGGAATGCCAAAAAAGACAGCCCATGCTCAAACTTTATATTATACTTTTCCCCTTTCCGTGACCCGCCCTCAGACAAGTAGCCCTGGGTAATGGCTCTCTTGAAACATGCTCTAAGTTCCTCTTGAGCCACAGGTCACCCTTATTTTCTGCCAGAACTTGGAGGGGCAATTGGCACTCTAAATGCTGGTCCCCACTGTGGTCTTCACCCAGGACCTGTGGGCTGGGGGGAGGAGCCATGGTGGCCTTGGTGTGACAAAACCCGTCAGTCACTACTGGAGAGTGCTGGGTCCCTTCATGACAGATGGAAGGGGACTTATTCTATCATGTGTCTACTTCCCTGGCAGTCTGCCCTGTTTTCTCTCTGTATCATAAAGGGGTCTGGTAGGGACAATTGGCTGGGTTGGAGCTCCCCACATACCAAAGGATCGCAGGTTCACGTTCCGATCAGGGCACGTACCTGGGCTGCGGGTTCAGTCCCCGGTCAGCACACGTGCAGGAGACAACTGTTGGGTGTTTCTCTCCCCCACACTTACTCTTTCTCTAAAATCAGTAAACATATCCTCCAGTGAAGATTTTTTAAAGGGGGTGGGGTCCAGTGTCTGTTGCTTCCCTGTTCACCAAGGAATCTGAAACTCAAATGTAACAGCATCCTGTGTGTTACTTGCGACACCTGACAGCCTGTCCCCAAGGGCCTGTGTCAAACCTAGGGGCAGACCCTGACCTTGTGTGTTCAGCCACTCCGGCCTCTGGTTGGCAGTTCTGACCCAGCCCCTAGTCCCTCAGCCCGGACCCCATGGTGGCTACTTGTTGCTGATAAAACTCCTCTGGAGAGCTGACTGCTTTCTAGTATTGATTGTCCTCACAGCCCTGATGGAAGCCAGGTTCCCAAAATAATGGTGACAGCAGTCACTGCCGTTTTATTGAGCACTTACTCTGTGCTAGCTGCATTGGCAAGATTATGTGGCTTGCTCAGAGTCAAACAGCCAGCAAAGTGGCCGAATCGGGATTCCAATGTAGAGCCTCCACGCCGTAAGACAGAGGGCAGTTTGGCTGGAAAGCAACAGGACGAACTACACTTCACAGGGTCCTGGGAGAGGGGAAGCAAGGCCCTGAACTCAGCAAAGGAACATGGTCCTGAACCTGGTAAGGTTCTCACCATAAAAGTAATGACCTTGTAATGACAGACGATGTACTTTTTCCACAGTGCAACAAAAAGAAAAGTTGGTGCAGAGATTCAATTAATATGTCCCACTTTCAATGGCAATTTTACTTTCAGCAGATTAATTAGCAGCAGAGATTCCCCTCCCTTGGGCAAATGACCACACATTTTATGGTGAGAAGGAGCATTAGGAACATGCAGCCGGGTCTGCTGGCCTGCCTCAGCCCTGGGCTTCCTTCCCATCCTGTCTGGGAGCACCCAGGGAAGCCTTCCTTGTCTGCTGAACCGGGCCTCAGGTTAGGAGCGGAACACTGCCCTTGTCAGGGGCCCCTGTAGGTGGACTGTGGGCGGCAGAGGCTCTTGATCCAATCCCCTTAGAGGAAGTCGGGGAAAGTGAAGTCCTCTTGTGTCATCCCCGAGGCAGCCTGGCCCTGGCTGGGAGGAGGGAAGCGCGGCAGGCAGTTAAACGCTCTGCACGGCGGGCACCTCGTGTGCCGCTTCACCGCCTCTCCTGCGAGGGCGTGTCTACTGCCCTGCGTCTTCCACGTTCGGTGACCTTTTAGACATTTTGACGTGCGTGTACAGGGCACACAGCTGCCTCTCCTCACCGGCTCAGCGCACCGCCAAGGCCAGGACATGTGGCCGTGTTGTTTCACTCTTAAGGGAAATGAACTCAGACACATTCAGTCCTTGACCCGTGCTTGGCCCAGCCCACGCTTGTCCTTCCCTAAAGCCCTGTGACAAAATTGTAACTCTTCTGCCACTAAGCCCTCATGTGTTTTCCCTTTGATAAGCTGTTGCTGTCTTTTTTCATTTTATTTTCATTCACATCTGAACAAGAAACATCCTCGTTTAGACCGAATGTGAGGGCCGTGTTACTGAGGGTCGTGTGTGGTCATTCTGGGCTCCAGCTGTGGTCGTCTCTCTGCATGTGCTGAGACCCCGGTGGTCCCGCCGCCCAGGTGGGCCTGTTCACACCTGAGGGCAGGCCGTGCGGGGGGTGGGGCCACGCAGTGGGCACACGTTCTCTTACTGGACTCTGCTGACAGCCGTCTTTCATTTCCTTCCAGGTACATCGAACGGAAAGCTTTTCTGGACCGAGTGGATCACAGGCAGTTCGAAATTGAGCGAGATCTCAGGCTGAGCAAAATGAAACCCTGACGTCATGGGGGAGCCAGTGGCAGCCCAGCGCTGTCTGCAGTGTGAGCTTCTGCGTGTCCGGGGGTGTCTCCGGGGCTCCTCCTCCTCCACTGGCGCCAGCAAGGCCTTTTTCTACATCGAATTCTGTCTTCGTATCTTGGTCTCACGTGGTTTCATTCATTTGACTGTTGAAAGTTTGTCCTTAAAAAATAAAAGTAAAAAAAAAAAAGTTGGCCCTGGCCAGTGTGGCTCCATGAGCTGGGCATCGCGCCCCAAAGTGAGAGGTCACCTATTCGATTTCCAGTCGGGGCACATGCCTGGGTGGCATGTTCAGTCCCTGGTCGGGCGTATTTGAGAGACAGCTGATCACTGTTTCTCTCCCTTTGTACTTCTCTTCCCCTCTCTCTAAAAATAAATAAACTCTTTTAAAAAGTAACTTAAAAATAAAAGTTGGCCCTAGCAGAGGCTGGCGGAAACAGTGATACCCGCTGCCTTCCCTTTGTCCTGCGCGGAGTCCAGCAGGCCCCACCAGTACATGCCAGGCCTGTGCAGGCTGTGCAGGCAGTACCGGTGCAGGCTGGCCGCGGTGAGGGTGTGGGTTCCGGGGCCCCGGGGCTCCTTCCGAAATCAGCCTGGCCCCTAGTGTTAGCGGGACACCAGGTCCCCGGGCAGATTTGTTCTCGGTTCCACCCCTGCCTTTCTCTCGACCCCTTGCTCTCCTGCACGGATTCCCATTACTGGCATAAAGTAAGACTGAAGGTAAGGATCTTTTTTACCTTTTTTCCTCTTTCCTCTTCCCAGGTTCAAGTTGACTTCAGATGTGCTCCTATCTCAATAATTCTTTAGTTTGGGGCTTGTCAAAGAAGACTCTGAAAGACCATTTCTTTTCCATTTCTTTTCTGTACTCTATAGGAAAGTTTAAATCCCAACCTTTATCTTAAGAAGGCAGCAAACCCCACAGCCTCGTCCTGGGGGTGGAGGTGTCCTGGGGAAGGGAAGGTTCCAACGCTTGGGACCCAGTTCCTGCCTGGACAACTAGTGGCTCTGTGACCTTGACCACAGCTTAGCTTTCTGAGCCCCTGTTTTCCGGTCTGGCAGTGGTATGAGGAACACCATTATCTCACAGGGCTGGGAGGGCTCACGACGCCCCTGACGGGGACGAGCACTTATCTCCCCATCCAGTAAGTGGTCAGAAGCTCTAGGCAACCAAGACCTGATTGTCAACCCTGCATCGTTCGGGATCTCAGCTTTCGGAAAAGTATTTCACAGGCTGCATGTGAACAGAATGCGTTGTTCACGTCCACTCCAGTGAAGTCGTGATAGAGCGTTTCCCAGCCAGCGTCGGGACAGGTGACCTGTGAGGCTTCAGGTACAGTCCTGCACAGCGACACAGAAACAGGAAAGTCCTTGAACCTGAGGACAGCCAGCATTGTGATAAGGGAAGAACGTCAGGAGCCACCAGCCAAGACTGAGGCACAAGTCCTGCCTCGCGGTATCCTCTGTGCGTCATCTGCTGGTCACCGCCCTGTGGACGACCCAGCTTCTTCCTGGAGTTGAGCGCCTCCGGCGTTCGCTCCCCTTCACACAGTTCTTCATCGCAGCTGCCACTGTAGCAGCAGCGGGAGGCAGCTCCCCCAGTTTGAAGACTGAGTTGTAAACCCGTAGAATAAATGGCGCTGAGCTTGTGAATGAGGGTTTTCTTTTTAGCAAATCTTCTCAACTTTGAAGCCTATGAGATTAAGACAAACTGCAAGAGCGTGCTGGGTTCTTGGCATGGTGGGGGGTTGCTGCTCTCGCTTTGTCCCCAGGCATCACGAGAGAGGTCAGCTCTGTCGGCCAGAATCCTCGCACGGCTGCTCTGTCCTCCGAACCAGATTAATGTTACAGCTCCGCAGAAATCTCAGTTTCTTTTCTGCCGTCTCTTGATTTGCTACGTGGTTTCCCAGCAGGTTCGCGGCACATACCTGATCTCTACTTGACTTTTTACACATCCACGAGTCTTTTCAAAAGCCCTGCAACACAGTCCCATCTTCTGACAGACTCTGGCAGCTTGTTGAGAATGTGAATGGTTAGCTATTTGACCATTATTATTATTTTTTAAGCACATAAGCAAAGTTCATTAGTGGCACGTTCTCATGGAAGAGAACAGGCCTAGCCAAGGGGCGTGGGAAAGGCAGAGGCCCTTGGTCTCTTTGTCCTGAGGTTTTACAGAATCTGTGGGGCAGGTGAGGGAATTACAGATCGATTGGGTGGAAGAAGGCGGTTCATACTCTTCCAAGGCCGGGTGTGACCACCTCTTGTTATCCTGTTAAATATATGGCCAGAGGCGGTTCATCAAAGTTATTTATGAGCTTTTTCTGCAAGTACTATGGACCCCCTCCCACGCCGCCTCCTCCTCCTAAACTTCTACCTAACATTTCCCCCCTCAAGCATCAGGAACCCAAATCCCTGGGGACTTTGGGGCAGCGACCACTCTGGCTGCTTCCCGCTGTGAAGGGACGTTGAGACTTCTTTGGGTTCCACCTGCGTGCTGACTACCAGTTGGGGCAGAGGGAAGTGGCCATCCACGGGCCCATGATAGGTTTCCGGAGCCTGGGGCCCCTGAGGTCAGTAGTTGTTCACGACAGTCATTTGTAGCTGTGGAGCCTCCATCTGTGTCCAAACAGTTGGACACACAGGGTGTAACCCACTGCCGGTGAGGCTGTCCTGCCGGGCCGTTCTTCTTACACCTGCCCTCCCTCCCAGCTTCACAGATCCTCGCTTGGTCTTTCCAGACTTGCACATTTAAAGTTTTCATTTGCCTGGACCGAAGCTGCCTCCCTCTTGATCTACAAGCAATCACTTTAAAAGCACTCGTATCAAGCTGAGTTCACCTTACCGGTGACACGGCTTCCTCTGGCTAATGGGTGTGTGTGTTCCCGCACGTACACCTCTTACAATGAGGCTTAAACGAGGCTTTAGAGCAGGCTTTCGTTGATGTGTCACCGGCCATAGCTGGGTCACCCACCGCCTCTGGCTGTGGGGGAGGCTGGAGGACCTCTGTGGAAGACAGGGAAGGGGAGGAGAGGCATTGAGACTAGGTGATCGGTCAGCCAACCAGTGGTACCAGCGCACCCAGTTCTTTGTAATAAATGAACAGACTTCTCTCTACTTGGTCTTTAAAACTGCCCCAGAAAAGTGGGTGCAGTGTGAGATGGAACAAGATGGGCCATTTGTTGCCAACTTTGAAGCTGGGTGAGGAACACAAGTTATTTATACTATTCACTCTACTTTTATACAGACTTAAATTTTCATCATAAACCTTTTTTTTTCATTGTCCCAGGAAGGCAGAATTAAGCTGTGTGTAAGGAAAGACTTGGAGGTGCTCTGGCCATCCAGGACAGACCGGGCGGCCGCCCAGAGCCCCGCCCCACACCCTGCAGGTCTAGCAGTGGCCAGGAATGTACTGGAGGGAACCCTGGTGCAGGCGAAGTCCCTCCCACTGCTCAGATCCCATGCTCGTGTCTGTGTCGTCTCCCTGGCTCTGAAGCCCCTCCTCTGACCCTGAGTGTTCACTCCTTACTGTGCGGCTCAGTTCCGAGGGACCATGGACAGCTGGTCTCTCCCAGTGAGTGGCTGTTTCTCGTAGGTGTAAGCTAGGCCCCAGGAGATGTCAGCCTTCTCAGCCCTGCCCCACCGTCCACAGTGGGCTGAGCACCGTGGCTGCAGATGGAGGGTCCTCCGCCTGCCAGGGACCCAGGCAGAGGACTGAGGTGTAAGAGAATCTGGGGAGGGAGAGGTGAACCGCAGGCAGGCGTGGTCCAGCCTTGGGCCTTCATCTTGGTCATCTGACTGTGTTTCTGTCTGAGCTGTGCCCTTGGTGGGACCTACCTTCTCAGCCAGCATTGCCACCTGCCCAGACCTCTTCCTTCCTCACTCTCAGGACACAGCTGCCTCAGCGAGTGCCTGGCCTTTCTCCGTGAGCCCGAGGGTGGTGGGGCTGATCGAAGTGCGTTCTGCAGTCAGGAATCACCTTTTTCATCAGAGCCTCGTTTGAGCCATGGCAGACACCGCCTAGCCCGCCATTTTTAAGAACAAATGGATAATCTAGCTCTTCACATCCACATCCAGTGAAAACGAATCTGCCTAACTCCCAAAGGAAGTACTGTCCCTTTATCCCGGGGTCGGGAATTGTCAAGGCAAATTTTCACAGGAAGTGGGAAGCGGAAAGGCTGAGTCAGTGCTAAGAGGCAGTTTGACAGCACTGGCCGGGCCATGTGCCTGGCTCACGTGGTGTGAGTGACCACGGGAGAATGGCCGGGGACACTTCTCGCCTGTCTGCAGAGCCCAGGGAATCCCTGAGAGTTGGGTTTCCTGGCCTCGCTCTTGCTGTCAATTGCGTCTTCTCCTTGTCCCAGGCGGGTGTGTCAGATTTCCAGGGCATCTGGTACCTTCCCATTACCGAAAAAAACTGCCCTACAACAGCACAAGGTCAGAGAAAAAATCAAGCTGCCCTTTGTGTTCTGCTCACCTATTTCCCGAGGAACTCAGCGCTCTACTTAGGAACTCTGCGTGAGGTCTCCGGGGGAGAAGGGCCCAGTTAAGAACTGTGTCTCGAGAGTGCTGATGAGGAGGACTGGACTGGGAGCCCTGGCAGACGGCACAGTGCCCGAGTTCCTAAGACCTGTCTGGGTTCAGGAGGCCAGCTGATGGCTGACCCCGCAGAAGGACGGGGAGAACCTCCTAGACAGGATGGCGTGATGGCGCTTCTGCTACCCAGGCAGGGAGCAGGTGGCGGGCTCTCCAGGTGCTGTGCTGCCTCCTGGCGTCAGCAGAGGAGAGGAGGGGTGGGGAGGGGCGGTGTGTGATGTGTAGTGAGGTTGGCATGGTGTGGGGGGGGGGGGGTGGCGGAAAGGACCTAGAACCAGGCTCTCCAGAGTACAGTCTGCCGTTCGGTTTCAGAACTGGAATTGCTCGGGTGTGTTGGGTAAGAGTTCATGGCTTCTTTTTTTAAGAGAGGAAACTTTAAAAATTTTTTTATTTATTTATCTTTAGAAAGGAAGGGAAGGAGAGGAGAGAAATACCAATGTACGGTTGCTTCTGGTGCATCCCCTGCTGGGAACTGGCCCCTGCTGAGAACTGGCCTGCAACCCAGGCATGTACCCTGACGGGGAATCGAACCGCCATCTTTTGGTTCGCAGGCCCGTGCTCAATCCACTGAGCTACACCAGCCAGGGCCTTAAGAGAGGAAACTTAAAAATATATATTTTATTTATTTCTAGAGAGGGGAAAGGGAGGAAGAAAGAGAGGGAGAGAAACATCAGTGTATGGTTGCCTCTCACATGTCCCCAACTGGGGACCTGGTCTGAAACCCAGGCATGTGCCCTGACTAGGAATCCACCTGGTGACCCTTTGCTATGGCTGGTATAGCTCAGTGGATTGAGCATGGGCCTGCGAACCAAAGGGTCATTGGTTCGATTCTCAGTCAGGCACATGCCTGGGTTGCAGGTCAGGTCCCCAGTAGGGGACACGTGAGAGGCAACCACACATTTTCTCTCTCTCTTTCTCCTTCCCTTCCCCTCTCTCTAAAAATAAATAAATAAAGTCTTAAAAAAAAAAAAGAACTGATAGCCCTGGCTGTCATAGCTCAGTGGATTGAGCACGGGCCTGCGAACCAGAGGATCGTGGTTCGATTCCCAGTCAGGGCACATACCTGGGTTGCAGGCCGGTTCCCTGCAGGGCAATTCCCAGCAGGGGACGCACCAAAAGGCAACCATACATTGATATTTCTCTCCCTCTCTCTCCTTCCCTTCCCCTCTAAAGATAAATAAATAAAATCTTTAAAAAAAAAAAAGAACTGATAACCCCTTGGTTCACCGGCCGGCACTCAATCCACTGAGCCACACCAGCCAGGGCAGGCCTTTTTTTTTTTTTTAATTACCCCAAACAAGTGAACAAATAGGAAGCGGTATGAAATGGTGGGCTCCGGGGGAAGGATCAGAAGCTCTTATCTTCATCAGCAAACTATGGCCCAGTCCCAGGTGCTTCCTCACCTTATCTCATTTTTGAGATCCTCCTCACTTTTGAGAAAAGGAAACTTGCCTTTAGGCAAACTGCAAAACAGCCAGTGGTCACACCTACATCTCATGACTGGAAAAGGGGCAGGTGAGATCATCGCCCTCTGGATGCCCGTGGTGGGGAAGGCATGTTGGGAAGAGGGCCTGGTGCAGGGGGACAGAAGCAGAGATGAGGCCACGTGTGCAGCCGAACTGCAGTGGGCACACCCGCTGCCGAAACGCTGTGTCAGAAGTGCACCAGCAAAGGCGTGGGCACACCGTCCTCGCTTCCAATCCTGCCTGTGCCCTGGGCGCTCCCTGCAAGGGGAGGAGAGTGGCCTCACACAGACCCCTCTGTTCCTGTTCAGACAGGCCTCCTGGTGAGGTGTCACTCGTGTGTGAGCTCCGCTCGGTCTGGGGCCAGGTTTCTGTGCTAAGCAGCATCTCCTCTTTGGGATGCTGCCTGGTTTCAGGGAGTGAGGGGAGGCGGGGCCGGGGGCCAGATGACTGCCAAGTTATCTGAAATGTCCAAGTACCTTAAATTGCCACTCCCTCTGCACCCCCTTCCCTGGGCTCACAGGTGTGCCCAGGGCTCCTGCTTGGGCCTTTTCTGCAGTTTTGTTATGCCCTGCGATTTTTGGTGCCCTCCTAGGGCAAGTTAGATTAAAAAAACTCAGAGGCAATTGCTGTGCGCAGGCAAGTTGACAACAATGAGAAGTGTGGGATATGAAAATCCGGAAGCTTCTGCCTTGGTTCCCTGCAGCCAGGAACGGCCCAAACCACGGAGACGCCCCTTCAGAGTGTCCATCTCTCCTGGCTCTGCCAGCCAGCTTTTCTCGTTGTGGCCTCAGAAAGCTGGTGGGAAAGCTGCCTGGTCAATGCTCCAGTGGGGGGTACAGGGTTGACGCTGGGGAGGGGGCAGGAGAAACAGCAGGAGGACAGCAGTCCCCATGGGGCAGAATCAGCACAGGGATCCAGGTTGAGTCCCTCTGAGTCCGATTCCTTGTCTGCAAAATGTTGCCGAGGATGGTCACTAGTCCTGCCCTGCCTACCTCACAGCATTTTATCATCGCATGGGATACACCAGCCAGGTGTTCAGTCACTTCAATTAGAGTGCGCACCTGGCCCCCAGCTCCCTAAGTCAGCCAAGCTTGTGTGAGTACAAATTAGCACGACTTTGAAGAGCACGGGCCCTGTCAATAAATCTGGAGCTGCACTCAGCCGTGACACAGAGACCCCACTGGGTGCCTGAGGGTGCCAGGTGGACCCTGTCCATCCCTCATCATTTGTCATCTCTAGCTGGGCCTTGTAGTTCTGTTACAGCTCTGTCATTGAGCTCCATCATGGGACCTTTGAACTGAGGGTGGGGGTCCCGAAACAGGGAGGAAAATCTGCCCATCTCCCAATCACACGCACGCACACTGGAGAATCCCCTAATTGCCCACACACACATGCACGCCTGCACCAGAGGGGCACCAGCACGTGCACAGGGAGGCAGGCTTGTTGGCGATGAGTCGAATCTGGAAAACACCCAATGCCCGTCGAGAGAAAGGACCGACTGTGACACAGTCATCCTGGACAGGATGAGCCAGGGCTGCGTGCACCATCACAATGAACCTCATACGCAGGACTGAAGATGCGACAAGCAAGTTGCAGGTGACAACATAATGGAGGTGATGGCCGCCCAACATTGTTGAATGCACTAAATGCCACTGAATTATACATTTTTCAAATATTATTTTTTAGGGAGGGGAAGGGAGGGAGAGAGACATTGATGTGTGGTTGCCTCTTGCTCGCCTTCTACTGGAGACCTGGCCCTTAACCGAGGTACGTGCCCTGACTGGGAATCAAACTGGCAACACTTGGGTTCCCAGGTCAGCACTCAATCCACTGAGCCACACCAGCCAGGGCCCTTGAATTGTACGTTTTAAAAAAAGGTTAATTTTATGTATGTGGAACTCTCTTCAAGGGATGGGCAGTTCGGGGGTAGGGGGGTGACCCTGGCGGTGAGTCTGCTGGGTGTCAAGGAGCTTTCTCTGCATCTCGTTCTGGGCTGGCAGGCATTCCAACATGAACCCCCACCCCCACCCCCAGCAGCTCCTGGAACATTCCCCAGGGGATGAGTGGCTCGCATACGTGAACTACCAGGTGCCCCCCGATTCCGCTTTGTCTGAAAAGCAGGCTGGGGGAGCTGAGGGGTCTGTGCCAGACCCTTTGCACCCTCCCAGCTTAGCCGACCTCGAGAGGCCTGCGGAATCAGCCTCCCTCCCACCCACACAGCCTCGACAGATGCACACACAGGACACGAACGAGCCAGATGGGAGGAAGATGCTGCAGCAGGACTCGACTTGTTAGATGCAGATAAATGGTTCCTGACCTCGATAAATGAGCTTGAAATTTGAAGACACCGAAGTGAATTACAGTCCATATCTGGATTTTCTAGTGGAAGTTGTGGGGCTGCCCATCTTCAAATTCTGCCCAGCGTCCTGAGCTGTCCCTGGGGCTGCAGCTAAGACATGAGGCTCCTGTGGGCTCCCTCTCTCCATGAGATGTGTGGCCAAAGTCCCCAGCGTGTGGAGGAGGGTGGCTGGGCCAGCTGCTCCACTGTCCTCTGGAGGGAGGGCAGGAAGCTCACCTCTTTGACCAACCCACTGATCTCTGTTAATGACTTAATGCCGTGTCTCTCTCACCTTTGCATTATAACCTGAGCCTGCCCAAGTTTGAGGCACCCTGACTAATAAATGGAAGACATTTTCAAAGTCTGGAAGCCCTTTGGGTGCCTGAGGGTACCAGGTGGACCCTCTCTGTCCCCGACACCTCATCATATCACCTCCTCTTTTGTTGTCAAGCTGGACCTGGCAGTTCTATGACAGCTCTGCCATTGACCTTTACCATGGGATCTTCGCAGTTGGGGATCCTCACTACACACACACACACACACACACACACACACACACACCTGCCCTCCTGCACCAACAGTGTCTGCTGTGACCTGTGTGTGCCCTTGAAACCGCTGTTGACAGCTGGGGCTAGAAATGATGAGAATAAGCACCATTGTAGAGGCCTAGTTTGTCTTTGCAATGCAAGCGGTGTTTTCCGGATGATTGCAAATACCCCGTGCGGTGCGATAAAAAATGGGTACTTGTTTTTTGCGCAGTTCCTGGCACAGAGCGTCTAACCCCCTTGGAATTTACTGCCTTTGTATTCTCAGGAGATGATTCCTGGGGGGGCCGTGGCTACTCCAGGATAGGGCGGTCACCAGCAAAACCGCACCTGCAACTAGGACTTTCATCTCCACTGCCGGCCTCGGGGAAGAGGGAGGCCAGAGACAGGGTTCGATCAGCAATGACCGATGACTTCATCGATTGTGCCTGTGAAATGAACCCTCCGTAAGATCTGGGGAGCTTCCGAGTGGACGACACCCCCTCGTGCTCTGCGGGTGGCGCGCACCCCAGACCCCAGGCCCAGAGGCTCCCGTGCATGGGATTCTCGGGACCACCCCATCTGTCTGTTGACTGGGAGCCTTTATGATGAACCGTCATAGCAAGTAGAGCACTTTTCTGAGTCTGAGAAGTGTTCTGGGGAACATCAAGCCTGCCAGGGGGTGGTCCCGATTCTTCCCTGAACGTCAAACATGTGCCACAGGCAACTGAGAAGCAGCTGACACAGTGAAAGGCACACAGCCGAGTCAGGACACCCCGATTCTAACCCAGCGCTGCTGACCAGCTTGTGCCCACTTGGCCGGCTGCCTCTCTGGCCCCTATTCCTGCTTCAGCAAACTGGGGGGGGGGGGGCGGCAGTCCCGGGTGTTATGTCAGGACTCTGCATTCCTAACAAGCAGCCAGGTGACTCCCACGCACCTCGAAGTTGCAGAACCACTGCGTGTGGCCTCCCCACTTATAAAAAAGGTAAAAGCCTCCAGCTGTGTATTTAGGGAAATCCCAACCTTCCTTTATTCTTGCCACTTCAGATGATTCGAATTCTGAAATCCCTGACACACCAGCGAACTATATCCTCGGTGAGCCCAGGTTTCGCTCCTGCGCCTGTGGGAACGTTCTCCTACTTTCAAGTCTTTGGAGGCTCAGCAGAGAGCTTAGCTGGGAGGCTCCTGAGAGTTATGGGTAACTCGGAGAAGCAGCTGAAGTCAGGCCTGGGAAGCACAAGAGATTCAAACAACAAAATCCCCCCGGGACCCAACACACACAGCTGAAGAGGCAACACATCACTCACTGCCAGGTTGGCAACAGATGGCACGGCCCACGTGCACGCGCGCGTGCTCACACCAGCTACACCGAGTTGTCGTGTGTCAGCCAGGTTGCTCTGCGGCTTGGAGACGGCCCAAGCCACCAGAAGCACAACAGTCGTGTCAAAACAAGCCCCGCACAGGACAGACTACCCCAGTTCCCAGGCCAGCGCCCCAGCCTTCCTGCCAGCGGGAACTCCGCCTGCCCCCCCCCCGCCCCGTCCCTCTCTCTTCTCCCCTGTTGCCATAGGTACACTAGGTCTCTATGATTGTTCTGATTATAGGAGGAAACTGCTTGTTGTTGGAAAACTGGGAAGCAGAAAATGAACATTTACATCGCCCTTCCTCTTACAGAGAAGACTGCCATGCACAGCTCAGTCTTTTTTCATACGTTTGTACACACCTTTTCTTTCCTTTATTTTCTTTTACATATTTTTTACACACCTTTTCTTAACACAATGGAATTCATACTGTTCCTCTGCAGCTCAACGCAGAAGCCACTCGCAGTTAGTTACATATGTGGCTATTTACATTTAAACTTAAACTCACAGACGTCAAAATTCAGTTCCTTAGTCGCACTCGCCAAAGATCTCACGTGCTCAGGAGTCACCTGTCCTGGGGGCTGCGGCCATGGGCGGAGCTGGCTCTGAACGTTGTCCTCATCCCAGAATCCTACTGACCTGCGCTGGTGGGTGCCGTTTTTTCCGGGTGGTGTAGATGATTAGCATTTCCGTGTTTGTCCAAACATTCCTTCACAGTGTGGTTTTCAACAACTGGATTAGCGTGCGATTGTGTGCTTGTAGCATCATCTGGTTTACCAGTCGTCTTTCCTCACTGGCTGCTGAGGTCACTCACCTCTGGTTATAAGTAACACCGTGATGAACCACCTTGTCTGGAGACCTTGACCTGCGTCTCCAATTATTCCCAGGTTACTTCTCAGAGGGCAGTTGTTCATCAGGGCAGGTGCCTAATTTCAAGGCCCAGCCACCTCTGAGAAAGGTGCCCCCTCCCTCTGCAAACCCTCTGTGAAGACCGGACTCAGCAGGGGGCCTGTCTGTCTCCAGTGCAGAGCCCCGTGCTGTGGGAGACGTGTCCAGAACAAGGAGGAACATGGCCACTTCCGGAGAAGGCTGGACTAGACCGCCCCTGACCACCGGCACTGTCTGCGGTGCCAGCCTGCGTCCTGTCTCTGGAAGGGGCATTTCAGGGCAGGCATGATGGTTACTTTTATGCATCAACTTGACTGGGCTAAGGGATGCCCAGGTAACTGGTGAAATCAAGCCTGTTTAAGGGTTTTTCTGGGAGAGATTAGCATTTGAGTTGTCACCACAGAGGGCCTGAATAGAACAAAAAGGTGAAGGAAGGGCGGATTTGCTCTCTCATTGCCCTCAGATGTCCATTTCCTCCTGTCCACGGGCACTTCTGGTTCTAGGACCTACAGACTTGGACGCGGACAAAACTGTCCGCTGCCCTGGGTCTCCAGCTTGCAGAGGGTAGATCGTGGGAATTCTGCCTCTATCCATCCTGTTGGCTCTGCTCCTCCAGAGGCCCTCCCTTGCCCAATGCATCCCGAATATGCCCTGATGACTTCTGATTCATCACAAACCCAGTGCTGTGGCCCATTCATTTATGAGTTGCTTTCAACATCTGAATCCAGTTATCCCGTCACATCTCCGGGTGAGTGAGTTTGGTTCAGGTGAGAGGGGGTGGGCTTCACGTCACTTCTCTCACACCTCTCAGGTGCCCCTGAGGTTGGGTGAGCAGGTCCGCATCTGCCTGACGCTGTTATTCACAACCGGGTAGCAGCCAATCTGGTCCCCTCTCTGCCTTTGTCCTCCCAAACTGAGGCTCCGCCTCCTTGGATGACTTGCCTGCGCCCTTTCGCATTTCAGTGGCCCTTTGTGTCTTCTCCAGGTCTACCGTGTGGCCCTGACTTGGGACAATCGGGCCGGCGCACAGGACTCCAGATCTGTGCCTCAGGCCCTGAGCGTCACGCCTGGCACCACTCTTTCTTCTGTGAGTTTGGCTGCTTCGTGTGGCCTCACTGCTGCTGTCTGTAAGATGGGGGCACCTCTGGACCATCGTGAAGCGGCGCAGACCGGACTGGTGGCAACTGCTCCATCCAGCGCACCCTGGACAAGAGGGAGCCAATGGCAACGGGGCAGTCTGAGAGCCGGGCTGGCCCGGGGTCCTGGGCTTGAGGGTGGAGCAGAGGCCCCCACGGGGGTGCCCACCCGGGATGAGCAGAGTTTAGGCTACCGCATGCCTTAGAACTGGTGAAGATTCCCTCCTTTGCAGACAGGTGAAGGGGCTGTCTGGGAAGGAAACCATTTAAAACCAAAAGTCACGTCCTTCTCAAAAAGCCTGAGACACTGGCAGCAAGAACAGCCGCCCCAGATGTGCAGAGCCCTCCACAGGCAGAGCTTCTCGGGCAGCTGCCCGGGCCTCTCTCCGAGCTCAGCCACCCGCTTAGCCTCCCTCCGGGCTGGGCCAGGTGCTGCTGTGCCCTTGTTCCCTAGTCTCCCGGTGGTCTGGGCTGTTCAGAGAGCAGGACAGGAGGCTGCCTCGGCTCTTCAGGGGAGCTTTCCCCACCCTCACCCCCAAAAGGGAGACACTGCTCCTCCTTACAGGGGGTCTGTCAGGGGCGTTCCCCCTGGTAGAGAAAGACATGAAAGTCAGTGGGCCTGGGTCTCAGCCTCAGTTCTTTGGTGTCCTGCTGAAGGCCCCAGTTCTCCCCCGGGGCCCCTCCCTGCGCAGGGAGGCGTGTGGCCGAGAACCCCCGCCATGGACACAGAGTGGGGTGTGGAGTGGGGTGTGAAAGGACACAGCCAGACGCAGTGGCTCTCGTGGCACCTTTTACCTAGCAGGCCTGTGACCTCGCTAAGCAGGACTGCCATTGTAGTCTTCTGAGTTTGTGTCCCCAGGACTGGAAATGACGGGAAGCAAGAACTGAACTGACCGCTCCCACAGCCACAGGCAGAAGATAACATCGGAGCAAACTGCGGCCTCCGGTTACAACACCCCAACAGCCCGGGACCACGCAACAGCACCCCCACATTTTCTAATCCATTGATAATCCAGTAAACGCTCAAGGCCCCACCCCTCAAGGTTGGTGCATCTCCCCACACTGTGCCCCTCTCCTTTCTTGGATAAAAACTTCATTCTCTCCACTCTGATCTCTCTGTGAACCCTTGCACAGCCCCCGTCACCAACCACCTTACCAGGGTGCTGCAGGGATTCTAGGGGGGTGTGTTTGTGTTTGTGGGGGGCAGGGGCACAGGAAAGGTTGTCTGGAGTCCATCCCCCCTGTACTTAGGGCCTTTCTGCAAGCAACTCCCCAAACACACCCGAGGGTCTGTGAGGGCAGCACAGTCCATAGCTATTGGATCCTTAAGGGCAAAAGAGCCTGTCAAACTGCAGGCTTGTTGACTCATCCACCTCTGGGCAGGGTGCTGAAGGTAACAGAACTGGCCTCAGCCGGCCCAGGCCCCTTCTCGCAGGCGCACCCATCCCCCCGCTGCCGGGAAAGCTGACTGTTAACTACTCAAAGCCGCTCTGTCTCCAGAAAATTGCCCTTGGCAGAGGGGAACCTGTCTGTCCAGAGGTTACCCCTCACCCAAGGCCAGGCAGTGGACTGGGAGTCCAACAGCTCAGCCCTTGCCCGGAGGTGAGAGCAGTTCTGTGGTGCAATCCGCACTCCAGAGCTCCCAGCTGGAGCTGGGTTAGAGTGTAGGCCTCCACTTCCCTATTTAGACCTTCCCCGGTCCCCACTTTCAAAGAATCCCCATCTCAGGCTCTGCTTCCAGGAAGTGTGCGCCTTGCACATACTAGTGGACAACAAGGTCTAGAGGAAGCAGAAGTGGGTCCCAAGAAGGCGGGGCCCGGCTCCCCCAGCACCCTCTCTGAGCACCCCACACAGCTGTTCCAGGGCTCGGAAGAGGGAGCTGAGGCCTGGAGGGGGGTGGCTGGCCCCGGTCAGAGCTTGGCGGAGCCGGGCGTGAACGCAGGCCTCCCCACCGGGCTGTGCTTTCCTGAAACTTGGCTTGTCTCTCCCAGGAGCACGTGGGACTCAGGCTGCTGGACCCGGTGGGGGAGGGAGGAACCAACCTCCACACTGGCTTTGCTGCCCACACGGCCCCCTGAGCTCTCACTCGTTCTTCAAGCTCCTGTTCCAGAGCCGCCACCTCCGGGAAGCCTCTGCCACCCCAGGCAGGCTGGGGGGGTGAGCGGGGCAGAGCCCAAGCTCGGGTCTGTTGCCATGTCCCTGGGTCCTATCCTGGTGTTTGAGAGGTCTGCCTCCGGACAGGCAACGACAGGCAGCTTTGTCTTTCTAGAACCTTCTGCCATCCATTCCCTCTGTCAGACGTTGAGCCCAAGGGCCCTATGTAAAGAATTTGCCTGAGAGTAGAATCGAGGCTAGAGCTTGGACCAGCCTCCAGCATCATTATTACCCTGGGGTTAACACAAGGGAAAGAGGTGAACACAGGGAAGGGGCACAGGTGTGTCCTGCCTTGTGAGGGGCATGGGGAGTGGAAAGCTCGGAACCAGGAAAGGCAGGCTGGTGGGGCGATTCGGAGTCAGCGACCCAGACGGCAGCAGCGTAGCGGCCCTTACGAGCCTTACACCCCATTCCTCCCAGGACATTGAATGGGGGCACCGCACCGCAGGCTCTCGGAGCTCCCTCTTGAAACCTCCAGGTGGGGATGGGCTCCCTGGAGCTGTGGGTATTTGGCTGCTTTATTAAGCCCATTTGGCAGATGGGGGAAACGTGCTTAGAGAGTATAAATATGGAGCCGAAGTCACGTGGCAGCAAGGCAGAAAGAGACCCAGGCCGGCCTTGTGCCGGGTCCCATCCTTCCCATCCTCACTGCTGTGCCCCAAGCCCCCGGCCCTGTCACTGGAGGACAAAGGTGACAAGGAGCCTGGTTCCTGCCCAAACGCAGACCTCACCCCTTACAGTGAGTACTTCCCTGTTTTCACAAGGGTCAGTCTCACCCTGGGAGCAGGGAGACTTTCCCAGCGCCCCTGGGCCGGGGATCCCTGGCCTCCAGGCAGTGGAGCCCCCGATGAGTGGGTTGCAGGGCGGCTGTGGGTCCCGCCTCCCAGAGAACTGCTGCTCGGGGGACTGGGGACCCCAGTGAGGCAGCCACTCTTTCGGGCTCTTTAATAATTTAGAGAATGTATACTCTTCAGCTGGGCGTTTCAGCTCTGGATTCAGAAACACAATGCCTTGGGGACTGTTTCCAGTGAAGAGTGAAATTCCACTTGTCACAATCATGGAGAACACAGGCCTGTTCCTGGAAGGGGCCCGGCCTCGGGGCGGCTACGAACATTCTAGGAGACCTGGAGGCCAGCTGCCAGGGTCCTGGGAGCCGAGGTGGGAGCCTGCAGCTCTGCCCAGCTCAGCTGTGCTGCACAGGGAGCCCCTGGCAAGCACCTCCCTCTCTGTCCCCTGTCTGCTCAGGATGTGACCAAGGGCCTTTCTCGGCTCACTGTTTTGTTGCACCGCTGCTCGGTCTCACTTGGTGTCCGCCTCGGGGAAAGACCCCTGCACCAGGCCCCAGGGGGTTTGTGGGAACCTGTCCAGGGTGGCTTGCCTTTCCTAGAACTTGTCCAAAAATGTTCTTAAAAAAAAAAAATGACACTTTGAAAACATCTTGCAAAATGCAGTAAGCCAGACACAAACAGATACACAGTATATGATTACAGTTCTGTGAGGTACTCAGAGCGGCAAAGTCAGAGATGGAGAGTAAAACAACGGTAACCGGGGCAGGGAGGAGCGGGAGAGAGAAGGTACTGTTTAATGGAGGCAGGGTTTCCGTCCGGGATGGCGAGACAGTTCTGGAAATGGGTGGTGATGGTGGTCACTCCTCATAGCAAACGGGCTTTATGATGCTGAACTGTGCACTTAAAAATAGTTGAATGACGAATTTCATGTTATGTACGTTTTACCGCAATTTTAAAAAGTGGTTACTGTAAAAAAAAAATTGTACACATAATGAGTGTCATTCAAGAAACATCAGAAAATAGAGAACGTAATCTTATTTATACTAAAAGTCCCTCCCCTTCTCCAAAAAACAAACAAACTGGTCTCCTGTGAAATTCTAATCCACAAACATAGAAAAAGCCCTACTACCTAATAGCACAGTACTAAGTACCCAATAGGCCTGCCCTAAATATTACACGATTACAAAAAAAAAAGAAAAGAAATCCTACCCCCACACCAAGATAACCACAGCTGTTATTTTGGAATTTATCTTTCCATGATTTTCCCAATGCAAATATATAACAAACAAAATAAATATGTGAATTTTTAAATATTTTACCTATTTTTTATAGAGAGGGGAAAGAGGGAAATGTAAATGTGAGAGAGAAACACAGATCAGTTGCCTCTCGTCTGCGCCCCGACCGGACAGAACCTGCAACCCAAGCACGTGGCCTGACTGGAAATCGAACCACAGACGGACCTTTTGCTTTGCCTAACAACACCCAACCAACTGAGCCACACCAGTCAGGGCTACATACATGAATTTTTATGAAACTAGGATCCAACTGTGCTTATTACTTGGAAGACTATTTTTCCTTACTTAACAATGTATTATAAACGGATTTCCCTGTCATTCTGTGTCACTTGTGGCACCGCCCAGGACTGGATTCTGTCATGTGAACGTCCTGTGATTTCTTTAACTGTTCCCATGTTGTCCTGACCAGTAGGAAAGCTGTAAGTTCCGTTCCTGCACACAGATCTGTGACTACTTGCGAGTGCGTGTTTTAGGATAAATGCCTGGAATTTGGGGGTCGAAGGGTTCAGGCCTCTCAGGGTTTCTGCCTCGTCCTCCCAGACCGCGTGCATTCGTAGCTGTTCCAGTGAACCGGGAGAGACGCTGCCTGCACTGAGTGGGAAGATTCCCACACTGGCCGCGGTCGGCGGTGGGGCAGCTCAGGCTGTGGTGCACAGTGGGGGGGCAACTTGGGGGCCAGGGGTCCCCCCAACGCCTCTGAATCCCCCAAATCTATGACTAGGTACCACACAAAGCAAAAGGTGATTAAATGAAGGATCTTGAGATGGGGAGACTTTCCCGGATTACCCCGGTGGGCCCAACGCCGTCACAAGGGAGTCGGGAGACCAGAGCCAGAGGAATGTGATGACGGAAACCGAGGTCGGAGTGATGCGGGGCCGTGAGGCCAGGAATGCGGGCAGCCCCTAGAAGCCGAAAAGGGCACAGCAAAGGGTTCTCGCCCGGAGCCTGCGGAAGGAATGCAGTCCTGCCATCCCTTTCGGACTTCTGACCTCCAGAACTGTAGGGTGATAAAGCTCTATTGTTTTAAGCCACAGGTTTGGAGTAATTTGTTACAGCGGCAGTAAGAAACTAATAACATCTCCCCTCTGCCACTAGGTCCTGAAGCCCCAGTGTCTGAGGGACAACGGTTCCAGTCTGCACCCAGCAGCCTGATGAGCTAAATACCACCTTGTCCCCTAACTAGGTGCGCCCAGGGTTCTGTGCATGAAGCACAGACACAGAAGTACCCTGCCCCCACCTGCAGAGCTCACCCTGGATCAGACCTCAAAGGTCCCCCCAACCACGTTGAGTAGTGGACTTGTTTACAGTATGTTCCCCACCTACTCCACCCAGCGTGGCCTCTCTTTCTGTGCTAGTCTGACTTGTCTTCCTGGGGAGAGGTAGTCATTCACACTTTAGGGTGAGTAAAATAGGACATCTGGTTCTGTCCCGCCTGTCAATGTGGTGTTACTACAGAGTAAGTAGTGATCGGCTCTCATGTTGAAAACCAGGGTTGGGGTAGGAAGCTCCCGCTCTCACCCACTCCAGAGCTCACAGGGTCTGGTCGGTGGCCCCAGTCCTGAAGTACCGCTCTGGGGCTCCCCAAAACAAACTTAGTCCTTGCCCTCCACAGGGAGTTGCTGAACTGCACCTGGCTCGTGGGTGTGGCACTAATATTTAACAAGCAAGTGTTCTGTACCAGGTCTGGTGCCCCAAACTTTACTGGAGTCACTCAGCAGAATTCCCTCAGCCACCGAAGGGCACTGTCCTTCTGTTCCACAGAGGAGGGAACTAGGCCTCAGGCAGGTCAGCTCGTTCCCAAGGTCGCTCGGCTGCACGCAGCCGAGCGAGATTCCAACCAGGTGACCACTCAGGCCCCCAGGTGACCAAGGCCCAGAGCTGTCTGGGGTGATTCCGTGGAAGCATTTCAATGGGCTTACTCAGGCAACATTTCAATATCCAGAGGTTTTACAAAAACAGTCTGGATTTTGCCCTGACTGGTGTGGCTCAGTTCACTGAATATTGTTCTGTAAAGCAAAAAGTTGCTGGTTTGATTCCCAATCAGGTACACGCCTGGGTTGCTGGTTCGGTCCCTGGTCGGGGCACATGTGAGAGGCAACCAACCGACGTTTCTCTCTCACATCAATGTTTATCTCCCTCTCTTTCTCCCTCCCTTCCCCTCACTCTAAAAATAAATAAGTAAAACCTTAATTTTAAAAAGCCCAATTATCTGGATTTCTAGCTTCTCTTGAAAAATCTTATTTACCAACTGAAAGAACTCTCAACAGCAAAAGCAGGAATAATTTGAGCAGGAAAATGAAGCAGTATGGAATTGTAATCCAAAGTGTAAAATAACTACGAGTTCACACTGGTATAAATAAGTGATTGGATACAGAAGAGAAACATGTCCATTACAGAATAATTACAAAGGTGCAGCATAGCCCCTCAATCCCTCCAAAAGGGGACAGCATAGGAAGTGGGAGGGAAGAGTCACTTTAGAGCAGAGACACTGACGAACATGATCTCAGCCAGGTGATCAAGGTCAACATCAACACCAATAAATCTTGTTGGTACCGCGTAGCCTGGGTACACTGTACTGAGAAAGGCATAACCCCAGTCTAACCATGAGGAAAACATCAGACAGACCCAAGGAGACATGATGCTTAAATGTGATGTGGGTTCCTGGATGGGATCTTAGAACAGGGACAGGACAGTAAGGGACAGCCGAGGCAGCCCGCACAGAGCACGGCATTAGTTACTAGGAATGTGTCAGTGTTGGTTCTTCATCAGTGGTGACAGCGGTGCCGTGCTAATGCAGGGCTATCACACGGTGACTTCAGGCACCTCCGAGGACTCAGTGCACCCTCTGAGGTCTGGGGCTCCTCTGCCAGAAAGATCCCTGGTTACACTGTGGGGTTAGAGCAGAAGGAACCACCCCGCAGACCTCAGCCCCTCTAGACACAGCGAGGTCCTGAGGACCAAGGCCAGGGAGCTAGGGATGAAGCTTGTCTCTGCCCAGATTTACTCTGTGCCTGTGTCCAAACGCCCTTCCCTCCCAGTGCCAGAAGCAGCCACAACCCCTGTCTCCCTGGGGCCCTGGGAAGCCCTCAAGGATCCTCCTAGGGTTCTGGCGCCTGCTCAGGCAGCCCAGCTGTTGCTTCTGGGGCAAACTGCTAGTCGGGAGGACAGAGTGAGTCACGCAGGATTTGCCCTCTGGGGATGAGACTGGGGAATGGAATGGAATGGGGTGGGGGGTTAGTAAGAGAGCATCCTTGCTTCCACAGACACCTGGTAGTGTTGGGGTAAGGCACTTAGTACCCTGGCAGGGCTCCTCTATCTGTCCCCAACTCCACACCCAGGGCCCTGGGTCTCTTGCCTTAGAGTAAGTGAGGGGCTGGCCAGAGATCCCTCTTTCTGTGCTAGGGGAGAGTTAGTGATGCCCCCACCCCGCCAATAAGCAGCTGTAAGAAGACATTGGAGGTCAGCTGGAGGCGAGGACTAGGTGGTGTTAAGGTCCTGGTGCCCACTGCACCCCTCCCCTGGGATTTCACCCCCCATCCCATACCTAGGGGTGTGAAAGGGGTCTTTCCTTTCCCAGGCACCTAGAAATGGGGTTGATGGGAGAGGAGACAGAAAGAGTGGGTGATAAGATTTTAGCCAAAGTAAGAGAGAAAGAAGGAGGCGAGGAAGGCTCAGTAAGGGAGGGATCCGGGTGGCCTCAGAGGCCTCTGAGACAGCGAGTACTTGTGGCTGGCAGCCCAGGCGCCAGGCTGAGCTGCCGTCCCCAGCTCAGGAACTCCCATGCCAGCGGGACACAGGCGGGTGGGCACGGGCAGGGCTGCCTGCCAGACACACACAGAGCGCCCTTTGAAGAGGTGGCAGCTGTCAGCCTAGAGCCCTCTCTGCTCCCTGTGGCCTTGTCTGCCCCCTCCAACTACCCCTTGCCAAGCCCTGGGCAGGGGAAACTGAGGTACCACAACTGGTAACTCCTACTCAAGGGGTGAAGCAGGGGCAACCCTCATCAGCTGGAGCAGGAAGGGACCCTGGCTCACTGACCCAAGAGCTGGACCCTGGACCTGGCAGCAGGCCTCAGTCTCCCCCTTGCTTGCACATCTGCTTCCCCTCTCGTTGCTGTGGCCACTCTTAGGACTCTCCTCAGGACCCTGGGGAGAAAGATCAAGGCAGCCCCACCTCTTGGAGAAGAAGGCTGGAAAGCCGCCTCAACTCCACTGAATGACCTGCTAATGGAGGATATTAAGGTTCGGGAGCTGAGGGCCGATCTGGGTGTCTGGAAGACACCCCCTGCCATTGCTTCTTCCCTCCGTTCAATCACCTTGGGCCTCCTGGCCATGCACACCGGGCAGACAAAAGAACCCATCCCCCTGGGTACCTGCCCCCACGGATTTCCTAGGGGCCTGGGGGGCAGACAGAGAAATCTGTCTGCCCCTAGGTGTCCCATGAGCTGAGGCTAGTGCCAGCCTCGTGGAGGCTGAACCATAGGGGCTGAACCCCATAGAGAGACAGAACTGGCTCTGTCTTTCCTCCCCTGGGTGGTTTGCTGTGCTGACCTTCCCAGGCACTGCCCTGGCCCCCGGAACCTTGGCCTTGGGGCTCACTCTTCCTGCCCTGCACAGTAGCAATGGTCTCCCACCCCTTAGCCTTGCCCAGGAAGACCCACCATGGAGCAGGGACAGGCTGTATGTGGTGGGTAGCAGAACAGAGTGGTCAGAGCCTTTGTCCTGCCTTTGGGTAGCTGAGGGGTCACAGAGCCTCAGCCTATTACATGTTATATGCTGGAGCAGCAAGGTCCACCTGGCAGGGGCGAGGGGATTCAGGGGCATGTCTATTTGGACACCACGTCAGAGGCCCAGCAGAGGAAGGAATCGGGGTATTAAACCCGGGCAAAGGGAGGCTTGGCTGGTGAATGTCTGTTTCCTAGTGTCTGAGGGCTGGACCCTGAGGGGTGTAGGTACCCTGTCTGTGGGTCATCCTTCTGTGGGGGTTACGGGAAAGCAGGATCCTCCCTAAAAGCCAGTCCAGCTCCAACTGCCAGGGTGACCCAACAAGGAGCCAGCTGTTCCTGGGGTGTCCAGAGCTCCTCATCCCTAGAAGACGGGTAGGGTAGTGCGGGGAGCGCAGAGCAGGCAGAGAGCCCTGGTGGGCCTCTGGGGGTTACCGGGGTCTCTTGGCTTTCAGCTGAGGGTGTGAGAAGGGTTTCTAGGAGCCCTGCTCTGCTGATGTGCAATCGCCTTCAGACACAGAGTGGTTGGTTGCCCAGCACCCTGGGCTGGGCAAGATAGGGGGTGAGGGTTCTGATCTCCAGAACCGGGTAGGTGAACAGGAGATAGTGCAATTCGAGGTGGCCCTTGAAGGGTGAATAAGGGGTGGAAACCGAGCCCCGGAGCCTCGTTGGGCCGACATAAAAATGCCGGAGTCCAGGGTCCTCGCCTTTAACGCAGCCTGGGAGGGGAGAGGGGAGGAGGGATGGCACGGAAGGCGCATGCGCAGCAAGGGTGGGAGCCGCTGGACTGTCCCATCCGATCCCGGAGCGCGCAGGAGACGGCGGGGACCCTTGAGAGCGCCGGGACTCCGCGCCCGGTCCTCTGAGCGGCGCAGCGGACGGGAGCCCACAGCCGGCCGGCGCCGCTGCCCGTCTGGTCCCTGGAGCAGTGACCAAGATGTCCGTGCCGGTGAGTACCGACTGCCGGCCGAGACCCCGGGTCGGCCGCCCGGCCGGGCCTGCGACCTCGCCGGCAGCTGCAGGCCTAATGTCGCGTGGGTTCCCGAGCTGAGGGTTGCCCACCGCCCCCCACTTGGGCTTTCTGGGGTCGGGGTTTGGGGGCAGCTTGGGGGTGTCGGCCGTCTCTCTGCCCCTGCCTTTCTTTCTGTCCCTGGAGAGACCGGTCGATGGGGTCTGTGCGCTCCCCTGAGGGAGAGCCCCAGGACGGCTGGGTTTGCAGGGGTCTTTGTTGGCCCCTGGGAAACCCCTGAGACAGCTGGGCCAGGCAGGAGTCCCGTGCTGTCCCCCAGGACCCCCTTCTCCACCAGGATGGCCAGGCCCAGTGGGGAGAGATCTCTGCCGCTCTCTGGGAGCCCCAGCCAGGGCCCCTGGGCCGGGTGAGCGGGGAAGGTCTGTGACGTCTCCCAAGGATAGCTGCCCTGTTGTGCTCCAGGGACCTCACTAGGATGGCCAGGCCTGGCTGCAGGTCTGTATCTCTCTGAAGACACCCGTCCCCCGGGACCCCCAAGGACCCCCCAGGACGGTTTGGCCCTGTGCAGTCTGTGCCAGGTCCCCAGAATGGCTGATGTATTTACTTTCCTAAGAAGTTTTCCTCTGCTGCTAAGCCCCTAAGGGTGCAGGGCCAGTTCCCTTTCTTCCTCCTAGCCTTGGGAGTTTTTCTTTTCTGACACCCCCTCTTCCTGGCCCAGCAGGCAAGCTCGGGCAGCCTCTAGGCTGGGGCTCCACACTTAGGCCAGTGGCATCTGGAGGCATCTGGGCCCCACCACCTGAAGGTGGCAGGTGATCCCACCTACCCACAGTCACCGGACCCCAGGTGCAGGCCCCAGCCTGCTTTACAAGGGGACAGGCTGAGGTAGCGACGGACGCTCAGAGCCCTTCACAGAACGGGTACTGTCAGCAGGCTAGGGATCCGTGGCCTCCAGCCATTGTTTCTCTGATGAGCTGGGGCCTTTCCCTCTGACAGGATGGGGCAGTGGGCCAGCACGTCCGTCTACCAGGCCTTGTTCCCGGGACCCCTCCTCACCTGGGGGACCCCATCCTTAACGGTGAAGCAGACAGTTGGGGCTTTCTGGCAGGGCAAGCGGCCTCTTAATTAACCACCTCAGGGATTACTGGAGGAGAGATGCTGTGTAAGTGCAAAGCATTGTTATTATGGAATTAAAGATGCCCAAGTCCTGTCCGCCTCCAGAAGTGGTAATGCACAGTTACAGATGAAGAAATTAGGGCTTCCTGGCAGTGCTGATGTGAACGCCCCCCCCCCCCGCCCCCCGCCAACCATTTATTCTAGTTCAGAGCATAATTGCCTCCTCTTTAGAAAGAAAAAAAGGGGGAAGACAGAAAAGGACCTGCCAGGCCCTTCTTTCCCGCTCTGCTTTCCTGCAAACCTCTGGATCTTTTCTGGGGCCCTGCCCTGACCACGTGGGCACTGGCCGGAGGGATGGAGTGGACTGCTTGGGGGCCTGGGTCTCTAGGGCAGTCGTGAGCAGGGAATGTGACTCAGGCCACATCAGAGCCTGGATGGGCCTCCTTCTGGGAGGTCTGCATTTGATCTGGTTTGGTCGTCCGCAGTCAGTGGCAGCAGAAGCCTGGACACGGAGTCCGGGATGGCACCCAAACCCCTCACAGTGACAAGAGAGGGATGGCAGGAAGGCCAGGGTCCGAGTGCGACCTGGGCAGACAGGCAGTGTGTAGATCCCTGCTGTGGAGCCCGGCAGCCGAGGTCTGCTTGGTCCATCCACACCGTTGCCAGCTCCAAATCACTTCCCACCCTCCTGCCTGCAGCCGTAGCCCTTGGGGGTTCTGCATGGGTTGGCAGGGGTCTCACCATCTGTCTTGTGTGTGGCGGGGCTGTCAAATCACCCAGGCTCTCACTTTGGACCCTGGGCAGTGTGTTAGCTGGTGGGGCTGGGAGGACAAGTTCAATTCTGGAGCAGCGATGAAATGTTCAGAAAATTGCTTTCATGTGCTGGTAAGTGGTGAGGCGCCTTGAAGGCTTCCAGGCCAAGCTGCCTGCTCCAGCCCTGCTCTTGGAACCCAGAAGAGTGACTTCCCATGTGGTACTCACAGACACGTTCGGGCTTTAAGCACACCCGTTCATTTGGGCAGTCTTTTCCTGGATGGGGCTGACGCAGGCACTTTGGCTCACAGAAATTACAAGATGCTTCAGAATGGAATGGGAGGTGATGGCGGGGAGAGAAGAGACTGGGGCTGGCCAGGTTAAAGTATGAGCACCCCTCCGGGGATCAGCCAATCTCTCTCTGTCTTTTAACCCACACAGGGTCTGGGCCCCAGAAAGGGGAAGGCACATAGGGTCCTGCTGACTCCCCGCGCCGTGCTCCTTCCTACGCCCTGAGCTGAGGGCAGGGCTCACGCAGCCCCTGGAGACGCTCTTCCGGGCTGAGCTCTGACCTCTGCCTTCCTTTGGGTATGGACACCTGGTGCCTCGGGCCTGTCTCTTGCCTCTGGGGAGACAGGAAGCATTTGAAAGGAAAAGGGCTGCGCCACGCACTTCAGACCCCTGGCAGGCACTGGCATGATCTGTGTTTAGGAGTGAAGGTGCTGGCTGTCCCTTGGCACTGTCAGGTAACAATCCAGCTTCCAGCTTGTAGAGAAGTTCCCTGTTGTTTGTCCTGCCTCTTGTTTCCTACCTGTGAAATGGGCTCAGCCACTCTAGCCCCTCTTCTGCTCCTTTGCTGAGGGATGATGGGTCCTTTCAAGGAGTGAGGGTGCCGACCTGTGTGCCAGGTGCTGGGCTCAGGGCTTCACAGGCTCAGGGAGGACCTGTGTCTTGCCAGGGTCGCATGGCCACTGAGAGACAGAGCCAGGGTGGGAACAAAGTTTGGCAGGATCCAAAGCCAGAAAGCAAGCGTCATCCGGTGTGGCCTCTCTAATTGTGGGGGTTGTGGCTTGTTGAGTTGTCCACAGAGGCCAAGTCTGCTGAGAGACCGACCCTCTGCTTATGGCTTTCCAAGCATGAGTTTGTGTAACCCCTTCAGCACCCCTGGGAGAAGAGGCAGCTTGCCCAGGGCTGTGCGGCAGGGTGGGTCTAGCCCCGTGCGGCCCCAGCAGTGGTCGATGGAGACCCGCGGACCAGGGGTGGCACCTGGTTGAACCTCCACCAATGATCCCGGGGCCCCTTGTGCGTGGCTCTGCGTCAGCCAATGCTATGAGGGAAGAGCTGGCTAGGGAGCGAGGAGGCACTGGCCGGGGCAGCCAGGCCATGGACATCTGGAGCCTGGCAGGATGGGCTCAGAAGGGAACAGTGGTGAGAGGCAGTGTCCAGGTCCAAAGTCCTCGGTTCAGTCTCTGAAGCACGTGGCATGCCCCTCCTGCCACCTCCCCTCCTCCCACCCGGCTTGGCCCTGCCTGGCCCTCTCCGTGTAGGAGGTGATCTCCTGCTGCTGCTGGACTCAGCAGGTTGCTCGTGCTCACTCTCAAGTGCCCAGGCTGAGGGCAGTATCCCTGAGAAGTCCTCTGGGACCCGTGTCTGTGACTGTGCATTTACCATTGGGGACATTCAGTAGCTGTCAGGCTCCCTCGGGAGACCGCAGGCTTCCTCAGAGTAGGACCCAGGCCGGCCTGGCTCTTCTCTCTCCACCTCATGGCCCCAGCTTGCCCGGCCCGCCTGCCAAGGATGCGTCTGTCCCTGGGAGTACTGAGGGGCCCCTGCAGACAGGCGGCTGTGTCTCCGCACTGAGAGCCGGTGTTTTAGCCTCTGTCCCAGAAGTGTTGTTGGGGCGGCTGAGTGGGACCCTCAGAGAGGCTGCTGCCGGTGGGGAGGGCGTTTGGTGGCTTGAAGGCGAGGGGTGTAGACCACACGGTGCTGGATCATCGACACCTCGAATGAGTTTCTGAACCTGTTTCCTCATCCACGTTATGGGGATGTGAACAGCACTGAGCTCTCGGGGTTTTGTGAAAACTTGGCAAGGCTTGCAGAAAGCTCTTAGTAAGAGGCTGGTCGGTCACAGCAGCTACTGTTGTTGAGGCTGTCATCTTTATCCTGCCTCCGTCGGCTGGTACAGTGGCCAGGACCCATTCCTGGCTCCCACACAACGCTTCTCCAGGCCTGTGCAGTCCACCTCCAGTGCTCCTTTCTCTCTGCTGCGTGTGGTTCTCAAGGCCTCTGTGGTGGGATGGCCGTGGCCCCTCCCCTGCCCTGGCCTGCCTGCAGGACCTGTTCCTCTTGAGCCTTGGATAAGCCTTGGATGGATAGGTCTTAACCTCACCTTGCCAAGTGGCCTTCAGTGGGGCAACCAGCTGGTCCACCCTGTCCTAGGCCAGGCAGACACCCTGCCCTGAGTCCTCCAGGGGTGGGCAGGGCCCTTGGCGGGAAAGAGAGCACCCCTGAGGTGGGTCCCAGTACCTTAAGGGAGGGGCTCGATCCTGCAGGTAAGGCAGGCAGGCTGCGAGGTTGTGACTACCAGCCCCACTTCGCATCGCCCAGCGGCATTTGTGCTCCGCACAGTCCGCCGCGCCTGCGCCTGTCCCCTCCCCTCTGTGCCCACTGTCTTCCCTGCCCCCACCTGGCCTCCTCACTGCTGCTCCCTGTGGCTGCGTCCTGGTCAAACCACCGTTTCTTTGCCTTCCTCTTAGTCACCGTGTGCTGGCCAGTGTCTCCTCTTCAAGAAAAGGAAAAAGAGCTGGGGACAGGCTAGCGACCTCAGGAGAGGTGGTGACGGCGCCTCTCTGGCAGGAGAGAGGGTCACAAGTTTTGGCTCTAGGGTTGATCCCTTCTCTAGGGGAGATTAGAGGCTCAGAAAGCTTTCGGCCATTTTACCTTATTTAAACCCCTCCAAGTTCCAAGAAGGATTTAAAGCCGATTATAGTGAAAGACAGAAACAGTCTGAGATCCTCCAAAGGTCCAGAACTATGTATAATACGGAGAAGGTAGGCATACAGGTTTAATTTTAAGCTCCCTGGCGGCCAGGGCAAAAAGGGTAACACGGTGGGTCTAGGACTGTGGTACCTATTTTTGGTATTCTTAATGCCGCGTACTTTTTCCTCTGTGCTTCGTTTCAGTTTTGCCAGTTGAGACTCTCTCCGGGTTGATTTTCCATGTAGTGAAATGGATAGAAGTTATGTGTAGAGTTGGGTGGGTTTTGACTGATGTAAACCCCATGTAAAATCATCGGTCACATCAGGATGTCTCCGTCCCCTCAGAAAGCCGGTGAGTGCCCTGTCAGGTGGCCGACGTTCTGACGCCCTTACCGTGGCTTAGAGTTACCTGTTCTTGGACTCTACGTGAGTGGAAGCAGGGAGTACGCACTCGCTGGGGTCTGGCTCCCTTCCTTCAGCGTAACAGGTTTGAGGTTTTCACCCACGTGGTGCCTACCAGTTTTCTTTCCTTTTTTTCATTGCTGGCTCCCTGACCCACCTTCCCAGTAGTGTTCCATTTACGAATGTGAAGTTATGTATTTACTCGTTCTCTTGCTGATGGGTATCTGTCTGCAGTTTTTGTGTGCCGTGTATCTTTGAGCCCTGGAGCACGGTGTTGTCCGTATTTTTGTAAGACCTGATAGCCAATTATGTGCCGTGAGACATGCCAGGGAGTCGTCTGTGCCACCAAATCCTGGCTGCCCTGCTACGTACGTGCTTGTCCCGAAAGTGGTGCGACCACACACCTTCCTGTTCACAGCTCTCCCCAGGTATCGAGGGTTTGAACTCTCTCTTTCCAAGTCGCCCATGGGGGGAAGCATCTTAGGTTTTGGGGTCACTTGTGTTTCTCCGAGGCCCCTTTCTACTCCAGAGACCCCAGAGTGGGGAGGCTTCTAGAAGAGCAGAGCACAGGAGAGGATGGAGGCTGTCCTGGGAGCCAACCAGATCCTCCGCCCTCCCCAGATTCCTGGGCTGCCTGCCCGCCCGCAGGGGTAGACACCCCAGGCTGCACCTGCTTCAACTCTGGGAGGCCCCGCCCAGTGGAGGCCCCGCCTCTCACAAAGCTCATCCTGGCGGGGGGGGGGGGGGGATTGCTTGGAAGCTGCTCCCTGAGTCCCTAACACCTCAAGCTCTGCTCTTCACACCGAGGGAGTTGGCAGCCTGTGCTATTTTTATAAATCTTTGCTGTTACTTTTTCTGCATAATAAGTGTTAGCAAAAGATTCACACATCTGCTCAAATGCCACCTCCGCAGAGAGCCCCCCCGCCAGGCACCTTGTGTAAAGTCCCCTCGCCGCCATCCCTCCACTCTCCTTCAGGTTCCTGACCACGCAGATGCAGACGTTCGTTCAGGAGTTCACGTTGGCCGCCTGCCCCACCAACACACACCCTAGAGTGTCAGTTCCCAGAAACCTGGTTTCCAGGCAGCCGTATCCTAGTAAAGAATAGGTGCCAAGGGAATGACCAGCACACGTAATCATGTGACAGAGCCCACAACTAACCGCTCCCCACGCCCTACACGCCTGCCCGGGAGACCCTGCCCAACGCTCCCCATTGGCTGGCGGATCTGCAGGGGCAAGGGCTCACCTGAGGTTTTGTTCCTCCTGTGGCTCAGGGGCTGGGGAAGCTCAGGGCAACTGAGCAGGGGCCAGGAGAGCAGGGAGGGCCGAGTGCAGGGCACCCCCACCCTGGTTCCTGGCAGGGCGGGGCTGGTATGTGGTGATGGGGAGGGACAGGGGTGTGCTGGGGACACCAGGTGCAGCTGTGCCTTCAGCCTGGTGACCTGGTGATGGGCAGGCTGCTGGTGGTAGTCATACTTAACAGATGCACACACTGAGGCTGCAGTGCTGGGCTGAGGACCCCATGCCTGCTGGAATCTTTAACGTTCTGCCCTGGGACACACGGGAGGACAACCTTTCTCCGTAGGTTGGAGCGGGTACAGGTGGGATGTTCCACAGCGGGGCCTGAGGAGGGGGAAAAAGCAGCACCTTGCCAGTGGCTGCCTCAGCTCTGTATCCACTACCTCCTGTATTCTCACCCCATTGCCCTCAGAGCCCACTGCCCCCAGAGTCCCCTCTGGCAACACCGCTGGCTGCCTGACCCACCTGTCCCAGCTGAGTGCCGGGCAGCCCTGTTCTACCCTTCCGTGCATGTCTCTGGGTCCCTGTGGGTCTCTGTCGGTCTCTGTGGGTGTGGGCACCTGTGTTCCTCTGGAAGCAGGCTGTGGGGGGACAGCAGATGGCATGTGAAGTGAAGTCACCGCCCCTCCACTGCCCTGATGTGCTGGGGCTGGTTGCTATGGGGAGAGGCAAGAGCAGATGGTGGGCTGGGGCCAGCCTCTCGACCACGCCCTTGTCCCTGCCAGCCCAGCCCAAGCTGGACAGCCACCAGCAAATCTTTCTCTCCGAGGACAGGCACCTGTCTCCGTGCCTCTCCTCCTCCTACCTGCCCATCCTCCAGCTGGGACCCAGCCCCTCTTCCCCACCCTCATTGCCTCTGCCAGCCCCCTTCCCCCTCCAGGCAGTGTCCGAGGGTGCCGGTCAGGGCTCCAGGAGCGGTGTCCCAGTGCCAGAGGTAGGGCAAGTGCCAGAGGTAGGGCAAGTGCAACCAGGCCCCAGCTTTCTCACTGCACACTTGGGGCTCCTGACTACAGGACAGCTCCCAGGGAGGCCCTCCACCTGGAGAGTGGAAGAGGGGGCTACAGAAGAGAAGGGGGCACTGAGAATACTGGGGTCAGCACCGTGAGTAGGGTAAAGGGCCCCTGGGAAGTGCCCCAGGGCCCAGCCTGCCCATGCCCCCCACCCAGCCTTGGGTCTGCTGTGAGCAGAGCCCCTTTCTGAAGCAGGCCCTTTTCTACAGGTACCTTGCTGCTTTTTAATTTTCAAATGAAAAAAGCAATTAGGAGAGAATGCTCCTCCTTCCAGTTCCTCGAAAGAGCCAGAGTGGGTAGGGAGGGAAATGCAGGAAGGCGGGGGGCACTGAGGTTGCTGGGATCCCGGCCTGGGCCTGGGAGGCCAGTCTGCCCTCTGCCCAAACCCAGTTCCCCTCCCCAGCTACATCCCTGCACCTGGTCGCTTTGCCCCCACACCTTTGATCCTGACCCTGCCTTTGCATCCAAGCCTCTGCCCACTGGCCTGGTGGATACTGACGGGAAGGGCAGGGCTAGAGCCATCCTGCCCCAGGAGGCGGTGCCTGGGGAGGGATTTGGCTCCGACTCTGGGGTCTGCCCACCTCCCAGAGTCAGAATCCCCACTGTAATGACAGCTGCTCTGTTGGTCACTGTACCCTGGAGGAGCAGGGGACAGTAGGAAAGCTCTTTACGGCCCACAGCTCTAGCACCCACCCGAGAGAGCACCTGCTGCTCTGTCTGGGGTCCCCGGGGGCTTCTCCAGCAGAACATGTCTGGGTAGCTGGGTTACGGTTGCAGCTCTGCCACTTTCTGCCAGTGTGACTTGGGCAAGGCCCTGCCCCTGGGAACCTCTGAGTAGTGATAGTTTTATCCTGGTCCCCAGGGTGGCAGCCAGGCCCATGTCCAGCCTGTGTTAATGGTTCTTTTTTTTTTTTTTTTTTTAGGGAGAGGGCATGGGAGGGAGAAAGAGAGGGAGAGAAACATCAAAGTGAGAGGGAAAACATCAATCCATTGCCTCTGGTACACACCCCAACCAGGGATCAAACCTGCAACCCAACTTGCAACCCAGGCACATGCCCTGAGCAGGAATTGAACCTGTAGCCTTTCACTTTACGAATGATGCCCAACCAACTGAGCCATACGAGTCAGGGCTGTGTTAGCAGTTCTTGAAGCAGCTGGGCTCATCTCTTGTCCAGGCCATCAATGCGGGCCATCAGCAGGCGTCACCCATGCAGAGCTGGCTCCAGCTCCGAGGCTCGTTTTGAGCTCGCCAAAGTTGAATGGTGGGGCCCAGGGGGAAGGCTTCACTCTGTGGGCCTCCAGATACATCATTTCTTCCTGTCCCTGGGGCTGGCAGCACTCACCTCCGGTCTCAGGAAATCCTTTCCTGCTGTTACTCCCAGAGCCGGCCATCCGCCGGCCCATCTAGCCACCCTCCTGTGCTACTGGGAAAGCCAAGGCTTTAGGAGGGAAAGGGGCTGCCCGTGGTCCCCGTGCAAGCCCTTGGAGCCCGCTCCTTTCACTCCCGTTGTCGTGGGCGTTGTCTTGCATGATTTTGGTCTCTGAAAGTAGCCATCCTAATAGCTGCACAATATTGCATTGAGAGGCCATGGTTGCCTCACCAATCCCCTATAGTCGGGCATGGTAGCCCCACCCCCTTTGTGTGCAGTTATAAATGCTGTCAACAGACATTGTTGGCCTGAAGCAAGAATTATTCATTGTGCAATGGGTCCAACTTGAAGAATAAGACCTAGAAAGCCCAGAGAGTGGGAGCTGGGTCCCAAGCTCTTCTTCCCACCTCGGGTCTGGGAGCAGCAGCAGCCGTCACCCCGGGGGACACTTTAACGGACAGATGAGACCCAGTGTCCCCATGTGCTGGGCCCACCGTGTTTCTGTACAGATAGCTCCATTCCAGGCCCCAGTGGGAGGGATTGGTGACATCACCCTCTAGCCTGTGGGCTCAGCTCCGTCCTGGCTGGAGGCGCCAGGCTGCTCCCAGGGTGGGCGGCCGGGTACCACTCCTGCATCTCCACCAGCAACACCTCCTCAGCTCCTCCTCATCACACAGCTGCTCTCCCTCCTGTCCGCACGGTCCCCGGCACCCGTGTGGGGTTGGGCCTGCGTGGGGAGTAGTACTGGCCCCGGTTCTCAGCTGCCTGTCCTTTGGGGTCTCTGAGTACTACAGAGCCCTTGGCTTTCTGAGCCTGACTTCCCCTGCTCCTCGGTTCCCTTCCCACCCTGTCCAGAAGGTGCGGACAGGAGGGAGTAGACAGGGTGGCCTGCAGTCTGGTAGTCCCACCCTTCTGTCCCTGGATACCAGCACTGCCCCTTCTGTGGCTGGGAGTCCATAGGATGGGGCAAAGTGGCTGTAAACTGGGTCTTAACCTCTTCATCTGGAAAATGGGGCTAATTGTGGAGCCCGTTTGGCAGAACTGCTGCGGTCATGAAATGACCATGTGATCATAGAGCCTTGGCCCAGGGCCACATGGAGGCTGGTCTGTGGGCTGTGTCACAGTTGAGCACCTTAGCAGTCAACTCAGGAGGGTCTGCTCCCCCATACGCCCCAGCCATAGCCTGCCCACTGCATCCCACCCTCCATGCCCCCCCCCCCACCGCCCCGTAGGCCTGAGAAGGAGCATTCCTCTTCCCCTCCTTCCAGCACAGAGGGGCACAGATCCTAGAGCCTTGATTCCAAAGCGGAAATGCCATTCTGGGAGGCACAGGCTTGGGGGGAGGGAGTTTAAGTAGAAAAAGAGCAAATTTTTGAAATGCCTCAGCCTGGAGCTGGGTTCCCTCCCCCGGCCCGCCCCCACACCGGTAGCCCTGCCCCCAGGGCCGCTCTAATCCAACTCCAGAGACTGGAGGGTCTTTCTTTCCCATTCCCTTGTTCCCAGCCAGGCGCCTCCTCCCTCCCTAGGCCTGCTAGGACAGAATTGAGGGCCAGGGCATTTGTGTCCCCCTCCCATCCCCGCAGAGACCTGACTGCAGGACACTGCCTGGCTGTGAGGCCTGCTCCCCGCCCCTCCCCTTACAGGAGTGTGGCCTGTGGAAAACCCAAAGGTCCCCTCTATCCCCCGGCACAGACAGATGCTCACGCATGGTCCAGCTGCTTCTGATCTGCTCCCTTGGACCCTGGGTACTGGCCAGTTTGGAGATGGGGGTCAGGGTGTAGGGGGGGGCCCACTGTTCCCTGCCTGACTTTGGGGCACAGCTGCTGAGAGCAAGCAGGAGGGATGCCCTAGGCAGTGTTTCTCGGGGAGCCGGCTCTTTGCAGGAAAATAGGCTGTTTTGAAGGTGACACATGGGCCAGTCTTGGGGAAGGCACAGGGTGGCAGCTAAGTTTTTCTGCTCCTTGAGGACTCTGGTCACATTGTGTCCAAATCCCACTGCTCCTTCCCCAGTCCTTATGCTGTGAGTTCTGTCTAGTGGTTCCCTGAGAACCTTTGCGGAAAGGCGGATGTCCTGGTTCCCACAGGGTTTTTCCAGAGGGGGAACCTAGGAATGTGTTTTTAACAAGCTCTCCAGGGGACCTATGACTAGCCAGACTTGGGCTGCCTTAGCCCAGCCCCTTCATACGGATGGGAGAGGGCCTGCCCAAGGTGGCACATCTGGTCTGGGTGTCCAGTGAAGGGGCAGTCATGGATCCACTGGGTTTATAGGTATTTTATAGGCTAAACTCAGGTCTGTCCTGCTGCTTCCCTGGCAGTGTGTCCACGCACGCAGCAAGTAGCCCAGGATGTTGACTGTCCAAGAGTCTGGAGATAAAGCGCCAAACTGACCGGTTCTGGAGCAGGTTCCATCTTAGATCTCCGTGCAGACCATTGTACAAGCCTGAGTCAGTGCAGGGATCAGTACATCCTGCTCCTGCTGTGTGGGGTGGCAGTCATTGACCTTCAGCCTAGTTTTTGGTTCTTTTAGAGTGGGGACTCGGGAGAACTAAAGCACGTTCCACACAGTTCCACTCAGTTCCCATTCACGGTGGTGCTCCTTTCCCTTTCATTCTCTGCAGACCCCCCACCATGTTGCCGAAACAAATGAGTCGTTGGGGCATAGGGTGTTAGGCCTGGACAGGGCTGACTGAGGGACTGAGATGGGGCCAGAGCTCCTAGAGCAGAACTGAGATCGCGGGGGGAACAATTTAAGGAGGCTGGATTCAATTAAGTGGAGAAGGTGGGAGTTGGTGAGCCCCAGTCCTTAAATGGACTGGAGCCTCCCACACAGCTCCTCTGGTAGAACAGGATGAACCCCAGATCTGTGCTCCCTTGGTTATTACCGGACCAGCCTCATCCTCCAACCTCCCTGCCATGAGTTCTCATTTCCTGGGCTCGTATATGGGAGGCCTGACCTGAGTCCATGCGGTGGTTGTTATTAATCACGATTAGGGCTGTAGGGCGTTGGGCTGTGCTCTTCGTGCCATCGGATCTGAGTCTGAGGGCAAGAAGAACACGAGGGGAATGTCTGGGGTTTGTGGGCATGGAAGGTGTAAATCGACTTGAAGTGGGCGCATCAGGGGTTGCAGTAGCGTGCCGAGGGTGGCAATCCCAGCAGTCTGCCCAGAAAAAAGGGCATTTGCTTAGGCCTTCGAGGAGGAGCTCATTCTTCCCGATGGTAGAAGTTGGAGAAGTGCATTTGAAAATAAAGGAGATATCCGCGTAGTAGGATTGAAGCCTGGCATTCGGAAGGCACCTAGAGCTTGGTGCTGGTAGAAAGTGGGGGGATGGTCCCACTAGGCACTAGGTGGCGCGTGCCCGCGTGCTCGCGAGCCCGCGCCCTATGGGCTGGCGGGTCATTTGCATAGGGAACCACAGCGTCCAATGGGCGCACGCGGCTGGGCATGCCGGGAGCCCGCTGGGCTGGCCAGGCCTAGCTGCGGGCGGAGCGAGGTGGGATCCGCTTTGGGTGGTGACTGCAGTGGCAGGGGTAGTGGCTCAGGCGGCGGACGGACTGGGGCGGCTGCGGTGCGCTTGGAACTCCGAGAGCGGTAGCAAGGTGTGCGTCCCTGCGGGGAGCCAGGGCCTCAGGCCAGCTCGCAGGACAGAATGAACTACCTGGTGAGTGCGGTGGGCGGGGTGGGGTACTTGCGCCTGGGAGTACAGCCGGGTCCGTGCACCGGCTTCGAGGGTACTGCTCTGCCCGTGCCCGGGGCAGGCCCAGACCGGAGAGAGTTAAGCGAGTGGCATTTCCTGCTGGATCTGTGGGTCCTGGGAATCGCCTGCCGCCAGAGCCTCCGTGAGGGGCCCTAAAAAGTTGGGGTCCAAGGCCCTGGACCCGCCTCCCGTCCCTGACCGATTGCCGGGAGGCGATAACTGCTGAGGATCCCAGAGCCTGCGCGACCTGGGGGCGGTTAGAAGCGGCCCGGACTCAGGGGCTACTGGCCGGTAGAAAGTTCCTGGATCCGGGAAAGTTGCTGGCGGGAGGCCCGCTCTCCCCCGGCCAGACGCTGCCTTGTCAATGACCTTGGAACTTCGAGCCCTGGCCTCAGTTTCCTTGGCTACGGGGAGGGATCCTGGGTCCCTAGAGCGTGAACTTCCAGGAGGCTTGACTTTCCAGGAAGTGGGGTGATGGTCAGTCTGTTGGTCCATCCGTGTATTTTCTTTTTTTTTTTTTTTCTGGTGAATAATCAGTTTTCTTTCTTTATTTATTTTTTTGCCTTTTTTTTAATTGATTATGCTGTTACAGTTCTATTCCCCCCCTCCATTCCCCTCCACCCTACCCCCATCCCCACCATTACCCCCCCTTTAGTTTATGACCATGTGTCTCAAGTCCTTTAGATTCTATATTTCCCATGCTATTCTTGCCCCCCCATCTATTTTCTATATACTGTCTATGCTACTTATTTTCTGTACCTTCTCCCCCCTTCTCCTCCTCCCACTCCCCTGTTGCTAACCCTCCTTGAGATCTTCATTTCTATGTTTCCACTCCTGATCTAGCTGTCCTTTTAGTTTGCTTTTGTTTTAGGTGTGGTTGTTAATAACTGTGAGTTTGTTGTCCTTTCACTGTTCATGTTTCTTTAACTTCTTTTTCTTAGATGAGTCCCTTTAACATTTCATATAATAAGGGCTTGGTGATGATGAACTCCTTGAATTTGATCTTACCTGAGAAGCACTTTATCTGTCCTTCCATTCTAAATGAAACTTTTGCTGGATAGAGCAATCTTGGTTGTAGGTCTTTGGTTTTCATGACTTGGAATACCTCTTTCCAGCCCCTTCTTGCCTGTAAGGTCTCTTTTGAGAAATCCACTGACAGTCTGATGGGGACTCCTTTGTAGGTGACTGTCCCCTTAGCTCTTGCTGCTTCTAGAATTCTCTCCTTCATTTTAATTTTGGCTAATGTAATTATGATGTGCCTTGGTGTGTTCCTTCTTGTGTATTTCGAGCTGCGCTGCCCCCAGGTTAGGGATTACGGGCTGGGCGAGCAAGTACGTGGCGGTGCGATAGCTTGGGGCCGGTTAATGATTCACTCCGGCCCGCCTGTGCTGGATTCCAGGACTGGGGACACGGCCTGCACCTACCCTGGTTGCAAACGCGGAGGTAGAAGCTGGATCCTAGCTGCAGGAGCTTGGGGCGCACGTGACCCCAGGGTTCCAGCCTCCGCAGGTTCAGTGCAGGCGCAGGGTCAGGGTACAGACGAACTAATTTTCGGGCGTTGGTAGCCCAGGCTCCCAGCCCCTTGTTGGAGCTGCGCTAGGCAGAGCGCAGGGCCATTTCAGGGAGTTGGAGAAGCTGAGATTTGCTGAGCGCTGGGTGTGTGTGGGGGAGAGTGGGAGGATTAGAGCTGGGTGGAGATGTTGGGGTCTCATCCTAGACTGGAAGTTGAGGCTCTCTCATCCATCTTGAGAACGTGGAGTTTGCTTTCTCGCACCCCTACTGTGAGGAAGGGGGTAGATGGGGAGGTACTCTCTGGGCTCCCCTGCGGAGCTCAGCCAGGCTGGGAGGTATTCCTCATCTTCCTGGGCTTGAGGATACACTCTCTCTGCCCATTATTTTTTGGAGTGGAGAAGTGATGTCGGGGGTTGAGGGTTGCAGGGCTGACCTAGAAGAGCAGGTGTGTGCCGGGTGCTTGAGGAGCAAGAGCAGGGTTGGGTACAGGTGGAGCCTGCAGGGAAGGGAGGTCTGGGCAGAGCTGCTGACATGCCCTCCTGGCACTGGGAGCAACTACCCGCTTGCCCTGGGCAAGGAAGGAGCCCAGTGGGAACTGGGTGGAGGCAGGGCAGGAGAATCACTCTCAGCTACACTCAGGGAGGAGACATGATGCCTCTGGCCATGACTGTGCTGAGCA
The DNA here is from genome assembly GCF_021234435.1 of Artibeus jamaicensis. NCBI lineage: Eukaryota > Metazoa > Chordata > Mammalia > Chiroptera > Phyllostomidae > Artibeus > Artibeus jamaicensis. Next base: position 13,027,788 of record NW_026521842.1, read on the forward strand.
CAGGTGGGAGCGCTGTGGGCGGGCTCCAGCGCTCTAAGCTTGGGAGAGCAGCTGAAGTAGGGGCAGTGACACCAGGGCATCCTGTCGGAGCAGGAAAGGCCCCTGAGACAGCTCCCCTCTTTACCAGTCATACAGATGGTACTGATGGGGAGACCGAGGCACAGGATTGTATCCAGGAGTCTGCTCTGCCCCGTGTGCGCGCCCCTCATTGGGGGCACTCTGGTCTTTGGGGTGCTTCCATGCTCTGCTGGGGCTGCCAACTTGGTGGGGTCCCTCTGGCCTCTATGGCTCCTTCCTGGGATCCACCACCCTTTTCTCCTGGGCTTGGAGAACTCCATCCCTGCCCCTCTAGGAACCCACAGCTGGCATCAGCTGGATGTGTACCCAGGAGACTTCTCGGAGGGTTGAGGAACAGTGTTGGAGTCAGACTTGGAGAGTGGGGTTCCAGCAAAGACACTGGGGCAGCTCCTTCTTCTCTGGGCCTTTAGGGCCCCCAAATAAGGGGCTTCAGGGTGGTCTTCCTCCAAGCAGGTGGTCTCTCAGAGGTGTTTCCACCTCTGTCTTGCTGCCCTAACTCCCTCCGCTCTCTAGGTGGGGAGTGGGGTAAAGAACTGGCCTGGGGTGGAAGGACCACAGAGGGTTGAAAGGGCAGGGCGCCATCTCCCAACCCATCTTCATTGTGCATCCCAGAAATCAGGGATTTTGTACCTTTTTTTTTAAGCCAGAGTACCACACTTTATGTGCCATCATCCATCTCCCTCTCCATTTTGGCTGCAGAGGTGGTGTTTGAAAAGCTGCTGAGTGAGCAGAACTCTTTGGGGCTTTAGATGGCAAGGTGGAGAGTCTTGTAGGGAGTCAAGTCCCTACTGTCCCCTCTGGGCTGTCCCTTCTGTCTCTGTCCTCCATGATGACAGATCTGGGGCTGTGGATGATTACCCCCACTCTGGGCCTGGTGCTACCCCAGAGGGAAGGAAATAAAGGTCAGTCTCATGCTGAGCCCTTTGCTGAGAGACTTGTGAATCCTCCCATTAGGGCCCCAGGGACTGGGAAAGAGCAGTAAGGTATCAAGCACACAGGTCTGGGTCTGCCAGCTGGGGTCGAGTCCCGGGGCTGGGTGGCAGTAGTACGGGTTTTGAGGGGGATGGGGACCATTCCCGAGCTACAAGCAGTTTGAATGGCCTGGAGGGTGTGAGGCTGTGCCCTGACACCACCCACACAGGCTCCTGGGTGCTCTGGTCCGGTCCCACCGTAGTATGTGGGACTGCAGATGCCTTGTCCCGCAGCAGGAAGTCCCTCCCCATTTCACCTGCCTCCCGGGACAGTGCCTGGGGTGTCCTAGCAGGGGTGGGGAGGGGCGTCTGCTTCTAGCCCAGAGCTGGCCCTGGACACAAGGGCATCTGCTGTTGCCATTGCTGTAGCCACGTGTGGCTTGTTACTGGAGTATTGGCTGTGGCCACCTACAGGTGGGTTTTTAGTCCTTCATTCTGCAGACCATGTCCTCTGGCTGCTGAGTGTCAGGCATGAGGCTCCGCCCTCTGGGCCTCGGGCCCCTGAGGTAGGCAGGCAGGAGCTGTGCTCTCATGCCCCACCTTGGGATGGCTCTGTAGGAACGAGGGGCTTGCCTGCGGCTGTCCAAGCACGGAGGACTTGAACCGAGGTTCTGTCCTCTCAGTTGTCCCTGGGATATCAGAGAAGTGATGCTAAGGCTGCTGGTCCCCAGGTGCCACCAAGGATGTGAGTTTGGGGTGTCTTGGAAGAGAGCTCAGCTGAAGTGAGGATGGGGGAGAGAGATAAGGAAGTGGTCAGGACCCTGGCCAGTGGGCAGCCCCTTCAGGGGCGTTCTAAGCATGAACGAGCAGGGTTGCGGGCGCAGACTGCAGTTGGCACATGCACATTGGGCCTGTGTCCATTGGCTACTGGGGCTTCTTGAGACAAGCAAACAGAATACCCCAGAAATAAACTTGGCTCCCATTTGAGATGGTTCTGGATATGAAGGGAAGTAGTGTTTCCCCAGTGACTGCTGTGTGTGAGGCTGCTGTGTGTGGGGCCAGAGAGCGTGTGTGTCTGTGTGTTTGGAGGTGGGGAAGAGGGAGCGAGGGAGAGGCCTGTGAAATTTCCACTCTGGTTTCCATGAACCTAAGCGTTATCCCAGGGACCGCCGAGCTCCACATTGTCACGCAGCCCAGATCTGCCTCTGCTGCTCCCTGACTGTGACCCTGGCACGTCAAGTAACTGTTCTGGGCCTCAGTTTCCTCATCTGTAAGACGGAGGTAATTAAAACATCTCATAGGGTTAAAAGAGGTGATTGGAGTGTGCAGAAGAGCCCTGCCTCTGGCATGGAGTCAGCACTGGCCGAGATTGTTGTAGTCACTGGGGATCATCGACTGAGTCTCCAGCATTCAGGTCCACCCTGTAGCATCCTCTCCCAGGCGGGGTTTTGGGATACCCAGAGCACACCCAAGGTCCCTGAGGCAGACAGTAGAGCCAGCAGGGAGACCTGAAGACCCATCAGATAGATGGCTGAGGTTCTCCCAGACTGGTGACCACCAGCATCCAAGGCCCAGCTGCTCCAGGTCTGAAGACGCATGTGGCCTGGCTGAGGGTTCTCCTCCACCTCCTTCCCCTGGGTTAGCAAACCCAAAGGGCATTCCTGGCTTCCCAGGTGAAGCTACACTGCTTCCAGGGAGGACAGGACACTGCCTTCTGCAAAGAGGGCTTCTGCCTGAGCCCACCCATCCTGGGCCAGGCCTGGTGCTGGTGGGGTTGTGGGAATTCCGTGCTGAAGGAGACAGCCCCTCCCTTCCTGGGTGTTGAGGTTCAGGGGCATGAAGCAGGCAATAATAAGATGTATTGGTCAGCACTTCCAGGTGAGGGCAACAGGGAGCAGGTGCCTGTGGAGGGGCACGGGATCCTTCCTGGGGGGCCACCACCCTAGTTGATGTCTAGGAGGAGTGAGGCACTGCGGGAGGTTTCCTAGAGGCAGGTGTGAGGTGGCCAGAGATGCAGGGAACTCAGGCAGCAGCCTGTGTGGTGTCTCAGACACCGGTGGCTGGCAGCGTCTGCCAGAACTGTGCCTAGGCGGTATGCCCCACCAAGAGACTATAGCTGTGTCCTCTTGTGAGCTTGGGGCTGAGGCACCTGACTGTCCCAGCAGCATGGGAGGCTGGAACTCTGAGCTCTGAGGGAGATGACTCCTCTTATAATCTGAGGCAAGACCCTGGGTCTTGGGGGACATGTCCAGAGCTCAAGTTGGGCTTATCCTGCTATGGGGTGCTGCCATTTGGGTAGCATTTACTGAGCTCCCCACGCACTGCCCCGACTCCTCCTGCAGTGTGACTGGCCCTGGCCTGCCTGCTGCTCCAGGGCTGCAGCCCCTCACCCCTCTGGCCTCCTCTGCTTCAGCACCTTGGTTCATTCCCCTCTACCTGTATGCTCTTCCACAGCTGGTTTCATGGCTGCTTAGTTTTCATTATTCGTGAGGCCACCTGAAGTATCACCTCCTTGGGGAGGACAGCTCCGACCACCCCTATTTGCAGTGGCTCTATCTCACATGAAGGGGGGACCCAAAGAAACCTGGGGTTATATTCTGGAGGGCATGCCCCTTGTAGTACAGGCTTTCCCCACTGGGTGAGTGTTCTAGGAATCCATCTGTATCAGTGTACCAGCTGGCGTTTTGGTGAGAGGCTGCATTCTGCCTCTGTGAATTTTTGTTTTTTGAGGACTTAGTGTGTTTGCCCATTTCATGATGGGTGATTTACAAGGGCACATGCCCACATTGTGCTGAGTTAACAGTGTTTGACCGAAAATGACATGACCCTCCCCATACCCCACCCTTCCTATTCACCCAGTCTCACCCCAAGCAACTTTTTTGTGTTTCTCTGAATGAAAAAAGCCCTCAAAGGGAGATGTTTTGCCGATGTGGAAGAGGTGAAACAAAAGACAGCAGATGCACTAAAAAGCATCAAAATCAACAAGTTCAAAAACTGTTTTGAGCAGGTAAAATTGTCTCAATAGGTGAGTCAAATGAAGGGTACTTTGAAGGTGACTGAGGTTTAAACATGTAATAATAAATATACAGTTGTTTATAAATAAGTTCTGAGGTTTTTTGGGTCCCGCCGTGTGTTTTTGGCACTGCACTGTTTAAAATATACGTTATTGATTATGCTGTCCCAGTTGTTGAGGTTTTCCCCCTTTGCCCTCCTCCGTCCAGTACTCCCACTCCTTCCAGCAGTCGCCTCTCACCACCCTCTGTCTATTTTGTATCTACCAGTTATGTTTCTTAGTCCATGTACCTTTCCTCCTGTTTTCCCCCTTCTCCCTCCCAGCCGATAACCCTCCAAGTGATCTCCGAGTCTCTGATTCTGTTTCTGTTCTGCTTGTTTGCTTAGTTTGTTTTTTAGATTCAGTTGCTGATAGTTGTGCATTCGTTACTATGTTAATGTTCTTAGTTTCGATCTTTTTCTTAAATAAGTCCCTTTAATATTTTGTGTAATAATGGCTTGGTGATGATGAGCTCCTTTAGTTTTACGTTGTCTGGGAAGCGCTTTATCTGCCCTTCCATTCTAAATAGCTTTCTGGATAGAATAATCTTGGATATAGATCCTTGTCTTTCATCACTTTGAATACTTCTTCCCAGCCCCTTCTTGCCTGCAAGGTTTCTTTTGAGAAATTAAGCTGATGGTCTTAGGGGAACTCCTTTGTAGGTAACTCTCCTTTCCTCTTGCTGCTTTTAAGATTCTCTCTCTATCTTTAACCTTTGGTATTTTGATTATGATGTGTCTTGATGTGGTCCTCTTTGGATCCAACTTGTTTGGGACTCTGTGCTTCCTGGACTTCATGTCTATTTCCTTCAACAAATTAGGAAAGTTTTCTTTCATTATTATTTCAAATAAGTTTTCAGTTTCTTGCTCTTCCTCTTTTCCTTCTGGCATCCTGTGATTCAGATGTTGGTATATTTGGAGATGTCCCTTAGCCTATTCTCATTTTTTTAATTATTTTTTTCTTCTTGGTGTTCTGAATGCTTTTTCTCTTCCTTATGTTCCAATTTGTTGATTTTGAATCTCGACTTCATCCCCTCCACTGTTGGTTCCCTGTGGGTTTTTCTTTATTTCACTTAGTGCAGCCTGCATTTCTGCCTGGGTTTTTTCCTGCTGTTGCGGTGCCCAGTGAGTTCTATGGGCACCCTGACAACCAGTGTTTGAACTCTGCCTCTGATGGGTTGCTTATCTCCATTTCATTTAGTTCTTTTCCTGGAGTTTTGTTCTTTCATTTGGGCCATATTTCTTTGTCTCCTCAATTTGTCAGCCCCCCTGTGTTTGTTTCTGTGTAATAGCTAGAACTGCTTTGACTGCCTGCCCAGCGTGGACTTGTAGAAAAGTCACCTGTCTGAATGAATGTGGCTTCTTTAAATCCTTGGTTGTCAGACTTCCATGCAGCTCGATTTTCTGACAAATCTGGGTGATGTTTGTTTTGTAGTTTAGTTGTAACTTTGGCTGTAGTTGTGCGCAGAGACGGAGCGTGTTTACTTACCTACCTACTCTTCCGTCTTGGCCAGAAGTCTCTTAATCTGCCCTCAGTCAGCTGGGTGGTCTGGGCAGCGGCCCCTCGCATGCTGGCACCACACTTTTGTCCCCCGCCCAGCAAGTTGTTTGTTGTCTCTCTGCCCCACTGGAATGTAAGCCCCTTGTGGACAGGGGCCTGGATGAGCTAGGCTTGGGCCACCTTGCAGGGCCTGGCCCAGCACCTGGCCAAGAGCAGAGCCAGGAGAATCTTGTTAAACAAGAGAATAATCCTGTGAAATCAGGACTGTCAACTTAGCAAAGGGCTCTGAGTGCTCAGAAAAACTAGGGGACTTGCCTGAGATGCCCTAGGCCTGGTCCTAGCTGCCGCTGCTGAGAGAGAAGGAAGGAGAAGCTTGTCTCCGGAGCAGCTGGGCAGGCTTAGAAGCCCAAAGGGGCCGGGCTCGGCCAGCTGGAGTGCTGTGGCGCCAGCAGTGCCCCGGACTCACGGGCTGCGCTGTAGAGCGGCTGCCTCTGGGGCTCTTGGGCAGGGCCACCAGCTGACACAGGCGAGGAGTTTCTGGTGCCAGGCACCCAGTGCCACGTGCCCAGCCCAACGGGTGCTTCCCAGCCTGGCTCCAGCCACCCCGGACTGTATAGCAGCAGCTCTTAACTGCTCTTCACGCTCACTCCGAAGCAGTAAGGGCTGACCACCCTTGCACAGGAGGTTCCAGTAGCTTCTTGGGCCCAGTGTGCTTTCTCTCCTTTCCCTTCCCCCTTCCCCTCTGGACCTTGCCTCCAGCACAGCCCTCCAGCCTCCCTGAGTGCCCAGCCCTGTCTTTGGGCCTGGTGGAGGCTGATCTGCCAGCCTTCCTGGGACTGCCCTCCTCCTGAGAGGTAAGGGGCCTCCTAGGGGCAGTCCCCTCTGTCTGTACCCCGCCCCCTCTGACTGGGCCTGAGGGGAATTTTTCTGTGACTCACTCCGCTGGCACTTCCTGTGGTCACCAGGGCAGGGGCTGGGGGGGACCCAGTGGGGTGGCTCTGTGTTCTGGGGTCACTGGGGGAGGGAGACCTGGTGTCCCGCCCTCTGGCGAGGATATGATTCCCTGAGGCCTCAGGGCGGCTGCAGACCATATTTGGGAAACTTGCTTTTCTCGCAGGCAGCCTGGGGATGGGGCCCTTGAGCCCTAGTGGGCCGCAGGGCAGCCCCACCCCTGCCTCCTTCTCCCTGGGCTCTAGCCTCTGGACTTGCTTCGGCCTCCTCTGTCCCATCCTGCCTAGAAGGTCGTCCACTGTGCTCTTTTTCAGGATGTGTATTTTTTTAACCCCAAAGCAAAGAAATGTTCATATTGAAAACTTCTGAAAATTAGGAAGAGAAAATCACATCCTAGTCATCGCAAGCATTAACACTGGTGTTCCTACCATGTCCCCATTATTGAAGTTGGCGTGATGTTTTATTAAGAGACGTAATCTGCACTTCTGTGCATCTGTAACTGGTAATCTCTGTGGGCCGTTTGCAGCAATCAGCAGTTCCAAGGGCCTCCGCCCCAGTGCGCACCTTGGTGCTCGGGTGATTCCACCAGTTCTGCCCTCCCTGAACTCTGAGCCACCTGCCTGGGCTGGCTCCTTCCCTGGATCTTGCCCCTCTTGGCTCCCAAGTTTCCTGCCTCTGGCCCTTTCTGGGACCTGGGGGCACTGAGCTGCTGGCACCCCCCGGGGCCGAACAAGTAGCCTTGAGGCCCAGAGCACATGCTCCAGACTTGAAGGTGCTTGGTCCTCTTCCCTGGTCCTCAGTGTGGCAAGCAGGGGAGACAGAGCTCAGGGCACAGTTGTGGCCCCAAATGCTGGTGTGGAGGGAGGGGGCTGGGCTTGAATGAGGTCTCATCCTCACTCTTCTCTGCCCCAGGGCCCTGGCCCCCACTTCCTGCTCCAGCCTGTTCTTCCTTCTGCCTGGAATTCTAGCTCCTGCTTGACTCCTTGCAGATGGAGTCCTAGGGAAGAGACTGGGCTCAAGTGGGAAAGGTCACACAGCTAGTAGGTGGCCAGAACTCAGGTCCCATTCCCAAGCCAGGGTCCAGACCAGGCTCTGTGTTCTCAGATCTCTGAAGACTCGGAGGAGGGCAACCAGAGCTGAGGCTTAGCTGGTGGGGCGGGAGCCCAGCTGGCCTGGCGCTGCCCCCTCCACAGACCTGGCTTCCTCCTGTGTGAGGCCTGGGCCTCTGCTGCCCTAGAAGGCCAAAACAGCCCTGACCTTGTCTCCCCCAGGCGCCTCCTTAGCTCCTTGGAACTGACCTTGGCTCCAGCTGGGGGGAACTTCTGGGATATCTCTGAGCCCAGTGTGAGCCAGGCACCTGCAAAGGGGGAGCAGCGGCATCAGGGGCCGAGCACTGAAAACTGAAGGCCTCCTGGCCCCTGGGTTCTCTACCGCCGTGAGGTTGTGTGCCTGTGGCCCAGTGTCACCAGTGCTCTGGTCCTTCTGCCTCTGACTTCACAGCCTTCCCCAGGGCCTCTCCTGTGCCTGGGCCACATGGAGCTCATGTCCCTGCTCTGCGGGGGGCGGGGGGCGGGGGTCTGCTGACTAACAGAACCTCGAATCAGTGCTCACTTCTGGGTGGCTGTGCAAATTAACAGGAGAATTGCAGCCGTCAAGAGTGGGGTTGGAGGGTGCTGCCCTTCCGTGTTGGCTTCACTTTTCCCATTTAGTCCTGATGTCTGTCTCATCGCCATTCCTCTTCCAGAAGCGCCTGTGCTAACGTAATGCGTCTGGAATCTCCCTGGTTAAGTGTCTCTGAGAAATGCCTAGCATTGTTTTGTAGACGTTTATAACATTTAGAGTAAAGGGCTCTAGCACGCAGATCTCCCGTGTGTTGCACTAGCTCACGCGGGTGTGGCCAGCCGGCCCCCCAGACACCTGCGCACCGGCTGGCACACGGAGCAGAGCGGCGCGTGTGTCCTTGTTTGCTGGCCGGGGCCCTGGGCTTTCTTCGTGATGGTCTCGGCCATTCTGCTTTCCCCTTTGGAAAATGCATTCTTCGTATTTTGTTGGTTTTCATGTCTTTTTCTTCCTGATTTGGATTAGTGCCTCCACATTCTAGATTAGTCACTCTCTTGTCTCTTGGTGATTTTTTACCATGTCTTTGTCCTTGTCAGCTTACGTTTTGTGCCTTTGGGGGGGGATCTTCATTTTTTGAGGTTTTGTTTTATAATTTCTTCCCATCTCGAGGTCACAAAGATACTGTCCCACAATTGTATCTGTTATTAGTCCTAGAGTTATACATCACAGTTAGACCTCTAATTGCCTTTTGTTTATAATGCGAAGCAAGTGTCCAAATGGATTTTACTTCCTACAGAGTGAAATTTTTCTTAGTATCATCTGCGACGTAGTCTCATTCTTCCCAGGTGCTCGGAGGCACCACCTGTGACGTCCGTGAGCTTCCCCCAGGGCGGCGCCCTTCCGGAGCCCTGCCCCCGATCTTTGGTCCTGTGCCACTCACTGGTTTGGGGTTGCGGCACATCTCTGTGGCTGGGAAGGAGAGCGCCGAGTGCCCCTTGGTGGTTTTTTAAGATTGTATTTCTTTATTTTTAGAGAGGGGAAGGGGGGGAGAAAGAGAGGAGGAAAAACATCAATGTATGGTTTTCTCTCGAGCGCCCCTAACTGGGGAACTGGCTCACAACCCAGGCATGTGCCCTGACTGGGAATCGAACCAGCAACCCTTTGGTTCTCAGGCCAGCTCTCAATCCACTGAGCTACACCAGCCAGGGTAGACCTCTTATTTCTACATATAATTCTAGAAGGGTTGGTTTTCTTTGATCAGATTGCTCAACAGCAACAATTTCTGTTGTCACTTTGATTGTAATTGTAGTTTTTAAGTGCACTTGGCTAATTGGCTTTTTATAGCACTTAGTCATCCCACTGTGAACTCGTTACATTTCCCCTAATTCAGGTTTCTCCTTGAGCCCTCTGACAGAAGGTAAAATTCCTTTCTCTGAGGTCCCCTGCAGTCTTCGCTTGATTAGTTCTTGAATAATTTGTAGCTTCGTGACATCTATTCTATGACTTTTCATTCGCATCAGTTGTGGATTCTTCCAGCGTGTTGGGATTCTGACACAGATGATGGCCGCTCTGTCCCTGCGTCCCCTCCCCACTGTCTTTGGGATTCCCTCTGGGCTGACGGCACTGGAGGGGCAGAAGGACTGTCGAGCCGGAGCAGGGAGGCTCTTTTCTTCCCAGAACGCGTGGCCGTTACTGTCATCCTTGCTGCCCTCCCCAGTGCCAGCCGAGGCTGCAGCATGACTTTGGGGGGTGGTGTTTAAGGGTATCTTGAGTGCCCTCCCTGGAGTGTGGAGGCTGCGGTTGAGAGGATCTTGAGATACTGTCCAGGCCCCTTTGGAAAAAATTTAGGATCAGCTGAAACTTTCTCCTGGAGGCCGAGGCGACAGAGGTGCAGGGTGGGGGGGGCCAAACCCTGCTGAGCTCCTCTCCCGGCATAGAGGCCAGCCGCTTCCTCTGGAGAGGCGTGGGAGCCGGGCAGGCTGCGGAGGCCCCACGCACGTGCTCCTGCCCTCACGCCCGCCTGTGTCTTCTCCCCAGAACGTGCTGGCCAAGGCCCTCTACGACAACGTGGCCGAGTCCCCGGATGAGCTGTCCTTCCGCAAGGGCGACATCATGACGGTGCTGGAGCGGGACACACAGGGCCTGGACGGCTGGTGGCTCTGCTCGCTGCATGGGCGCCAGGGCATTGTGCCCGGGAACCGCCTCAAGGTCCTGGTGGGCGCGCACGGCAAGAAGCCCGCAGGGCCCGGCCCGGGCCCGCCCGCCCCCTCGGCCCCGCCCCAGCCTGGCCTCCACAACCCAGCTGCCCAGTACACTCCCATGCTGCCTGTCACTTACCCACCCCAGCCTGACAGTGTCTACCTGGTACCTACCCCGAGCAAGACCCAGCAGGGCCTCTACCAAGCCCCTGGGCCCAGCGCACAGTTTCAGTCTCCCCCCGCCAAGCAGACGTCCACGTTCTCAAAGCAGATGCCCCATCTCCCGTTCCCCAGTCCAGCCTCAGACCTTTACCAGGTGCCTCCAGGGCCTGGCAACTCCACCCAGGATATTTACCAGGTGCCACCTTCTGCTGGGATAGGGCACGACATCTACCAGGTTCCTCCATCCATGGATGCGCGCAGCTGGGAGGGCACGAAGCCGCCGGCAAAGGTAAGGCCACCCCGGCATGACTGGGCAGCCCTCCTGCTGGATTTCACCCAGACCCAGGTCTCGGGGCCCGGTTCAGCGCCCCTGGGTTCTCCAGGGCTCCAGCAGCGGCTGTGTGTTTGGTCTGGGGGAGGTGGGTGTTTGGGAAATGCGTTCATTCTGCTGCTGCCATTGGACGTGAACAACTTGGGCCAACACAGAGAGGAGACATCGAGCTGGCCTTGGACCATGAGGTGTTTGTCAGCAGACAAACCCTAGTAGGAGGATGGCATTAGCAGAGGACTCAGCCTGTCGAAGGCCTGGGGGTGTGGAAAAGTGATAGGCAGGCGGGGCTTGGCTGGTGCGGCCAGAGCAGCAGTCCGGGGCTGCACTCCCAGGCCCTGATGCCACCCAGGACCCAGATGCTTTCCTGAAGGCGGAGGGTTTTGAGTAAGAGTGACCTGCCCAATCCTTGTCCTAGTGAAGTCATTCTGCCCACAGAGTGGAGGGTGCGGGGAGCAGTGAGGGGCTCAGGCTGAGGCAGGGAGCCCAGGAAGGGGAGCGAGGTTTGGTTGGGGGTGCTGGCGGCACTGGAAGGGGAGAAATCTTGCACGGAGGGCAGTGCGGCAGTTTGGTGAGCGTGGCCAAACTCCCAGAAGAACGGAGTGAACGAGAGGAGAGGTCTGGAGGTGAGTAGCGCCTCCGTGCCTGTCAGGGGCCCTGGCTCCTTCCCTCTTGTTGCTCCGACTTCCTCGCTGAAGGGCTTGGGTCTCTTGGGCTGGAGTGGTTGCCACATGAGCTCCAGCCAACGTGTCTGCATCCCGGCCAGCAGGAAAGGAGGAAGGGACAACGGGGAGAGGCCAGATGCCACATCCCTGGGGACTCCCGAGTCCTCTGGGCGTATGTGTCAGCCCCTTAGGGAGGGGTGGGGCACATCTTCTGGTGTTCTGGTTCCACAGGTGCCCACCCCTTCTCCTCTTCTGGGGCATGTTAGCAGGCCTGCGGCTCCCACAGGGAGATTGGTTTGTGCCTCCAGCACTGTGGGAAAGACACTGCCTGTGGGGCTGCCGGTGTAGGGATTGCCCCAAGAGAGACCCTGGTTCCAGCCCCTTGTGAGCTGTTGCCAGTGGATGTTGGGCCAGGGGACAGGCTCTGTGCCCTGCACCCTCCCCAGTCCATCTGCCTGTAGGAAGGAGGCAGGACTGAGGCAAGAGGCCAGGCCCACGGGCTGCCTGGGGCCTGGCTGAGTCAGAAGCAACATTTTCTCACCTTTGGCCTGTGTCCTCCCCTGCACACGTCCCTTCAAGAGTTGGGGAGTGGAGTTTCCTGAGTCCCGGAAACAGAAGTCCCATGGACTTGGAGGGCTGTCTCCCTGTGGTAGGGAGGCCCCCGCAGCCCTCCCAGCCCTGGCTGCCCAGCCCCCCTCTTCAGAGGGAGAGTGCAGCGAGTGGTGTGACTCAGGGGCCCTGGTAGGAGAGGACGGGCGGAGGGCACCGCAGCTGGGCTCTGCTGGAATCAGCTTCCCCAGGCCGGGCCCAGCCTTGCTTTTGTATCGTGTAGAACCCAGGGCCTCCTGTGTCTGGAGAGCCAGCAACAGCATAGACAGACCCGCACTCACCTCACTGAGCCTCTGTCCTCAGAGCCAGCCCAGGGCTGAGGGGGGAGACTTGCCCCTGCCCACGGGGTGGAGCTTGGCAGCCAGGAGACCTGCCCATGGACCCCAGGTCACTGGCTCCCACTTCCTGCCCTACCTGCCCCTTCAGCTGCCAGGCCAGAGACAGGCGGGTGGCAGAAGCTTGCCCTGCTGGAGGGGCACAGCCCTGCCTGGGGAGCCCTTTCCCGTGGGGAGGTGGCAGAGAGCAGTGCCTAGCTGGTGAGCCTTGGGACAGGCCATAGTCCATCCCCTTACACACACAGTCCGTGCTCTGCACACTGCACACTGCACCCCAGGGAGGTGCGCCCTTTCCCCCACCCTTCTCTCCCCCGAGTCTTTGCAGTCGGCCCATCCTGGTGCATCTGAGAGGCTGGGCAGGCAGGGGAACCCTTGGGCCAAGAAACACAGTGCTGAGACTCTTGCGGGCTGCAGACTCAAGCCCACGTTTTGGCCATTGGTTCTGTTGCCCTACAGTTGAGGGGCTTGCTTTTACACTGCTGCTGGGCTCACCTGGCAGGCGCCCGGCTGCCCTCTCCCAAGAAGCCCCACCGATCCTGGCTCGGGCAGCTGAGATTTCATCTATCTTTGTTTCGCGATGGTGAAAGTGGTGCTTGGTTGTCATAGAAAATGCATAATCAGTGCAAAAGCCTGGACAGGAGACGCCCTGGTCCAGAGGTAATCACTGGCCAGTCTGGGTGTATTTTGTCCAGCATAGTCTCTGCCTTTCACAGGCTCATACACATTCTTTTGCATTTTGAAGCTGTAAATCCAATATCAGATATCGAAAGCACTTCTGGGTCCCTAAGCATGATTGTGACTGCTGCCCTGGGTTTCACTCTGCTGCCTGCCTCCCCACCGGTGGGCTCTCAGTGGTTTCTGATGGTGCATGTCTCTGACAGTGAGGGGGCAGACGTCTTGGTGTGTGCGCATCTGTGCCCACATTTCAAGGTCCTGCTTTCATAAACCTCGTTATTCCCTTTGGGGCTGGGAAGCAGGCTCCTGGTTCTGCCATAGAGGTTGGCTGGGCTATGGAGGAACCCTGCCAGGACTTTGGTTGGGGAGGCTGGGCCCCTGGTGCCCAGGACTCTGGTGGGCGAGTGAGGCTAGTGGTCAGGAGGGGTCAGATCCTGGAGCAGAGTGGCTCGAGAGAGGTCGGCACCCTTTGGGCTGAGTCATGGCTTTGGGAAGCTGAGAGAAATAGGTAAGGGGGGGCGTGTTTTGTGAGGTCATTCTTGGGGGTGTGCCTCTGGGGCAGGGCGCAGCTGTGCCTACGGGAGCAGCTGGGGCGGTGAGTCAGGCTCTGGGGAGACGCAGCTGCGCTCAGTCCTGTGCCTCCTGGGAGCTTTGCCTCTTCCCCAGGCTCCCGGTACTGGGCCGTGGTGGGGTCCGGAGCAAGGGGGCCTGTGTCAGGCATGTCCACCACTCTCAGTGAGAGCGTAGATGGTCACCTGCTGTGCCCCACAGCACTCTGATGTCGTCCCATTTCTCGGAGGAGGAAACCAAGCTTCTGGATGGTGGTGTGGTGGGGGTGTGCCAAGGCCAGATGTGAGTCAGTGACCCTTTTGCAGAAGGGGAAGTCTGGCAGCCGAGCCATCTGGAGGTTGCTGGGCACCCAGACAGAGTCGGGCAGGAGGCCTGCCCTATCTCACTGGGCCTCGATAGCCATTAGCGCCATTAGCTTCATGCCTCACTCTTGCTCTGCAGACACCCCGATGGGACCCTGCTTCTGTGGGTCTGCTGTCCGCACTGCAGAGGTGTGTGTGTGTGAGAGAGAGAGTGTGTGAGAGAGGTCTTGGGTTGGGGTCTGTGTCCCCTCCCAGACTCTGGCTGTGTCCCTCACCCCCAGGGGCCTTGAGGTCCTGCTAATGGGGCCCCATGTGGGGAGCAGGACAGCCTCTAATTAGCGGGCTCAGCAGCTCTGTGGAGAGATGGATTTTGTAATGAGGTTTCTTCTCCACTGGTGGCTTCCATACTGTTTTTTTCTACCAGAAAAACTTGCTGGCCAATATAGCTGCTTACTGTCACCAGCTCAGCCGCAGGAGTGGCAAGCTGCCCAGGGCCTGGGGTCCAGCCCCCAGAGCCCTTCCTCCTGCACTACCCTTCATTTGCAGGGGGCTGAGAGGGGCTTGCGTGCACAACCCTGTTCTTGAGGCCTGGTCCCCACCTGCCCTTCAGAGGCCAGCAAGGGTCCTGGAGATGCCTCAGGCCTTGTTTCAAGGCCCCGCCAACCTGCCACATCCCACCAGCCCCCGCCTGCCCGCCTGCCCTACTGTTGGCAGGTTCCCGTATCCAAAAATAGCTCTGGAGGAGACTCAAGTCTGGGGCTCAAGGAGGGAGATGAGTCTGGGGAGGGCTGCCAACTCCATTTCCAGACACGCAGGGGTGGGGGGCAGTGGGCGGGGGACACCCCACTGAGGCCCCAGCAGCCAACGGGAGCCTGCCCAAGAGCCCGGTGTTGCTTTGCTGCGCTGGCTGCCCAGGAGGCCAGCAGGGAATGCAGGAGCGGGAGGCTCTGCCAAGCTCTGGGCCCATGAGAAAAGTGCTGGTGCCTGGCCCCTGGAGAGACACTCAGCTGCTCCTGGCAGCCAGCAGGGCCTGGGGGGCGGGGCACAAGCAGGGACACCGGAATCTGGGGGCCTTGAGCCTGAGGGCGGGCCCTGCCTCAGCCCTACTGCCCCAGGGCTATGTGTGGGGAGGGCCTGAGTCAACCCTGTCCCAGACGTCCCCTTTGATCAAGAAACAAAAGGCTTCTCTGTCGGAGAAGAGCAGAGCAGGCAGCCTTGTGGGGGAGGCTTGCCCTGAGCCGCCTTAGGAGATCCTGCCAGCCTCTCGCTCAGGGCTGACCCCCACCCAGTCTGCTCCTCCCACAGGGCCAGGTGCCTGCAGGGAGGCGGCTGCCTGCCCAGCACTGCCTGTTGGACAGGGTGCTGACAGGAAGGGCTGTGGGCAGCTCGAGGCTCTGGATCCTGGGCCGGGGGCAGGGCACCAAGGCAGGGAGAGGCCGGTCTCCTCTCTGGGCAGATGTTACCTGCTGGGGTGAGTGGTGGTCTCAGGGCCCCGTGGGGATGGGGGTGGGAATCTTGGTTCTAGCATCGGCTACTCCCTCATGCCCACACCCTCTCTCTCCATCTGCTCAAGAACTGGCTCTGGGGCCTGGGAGTCCCTACTGACCCTGTTCAGGAGTCTCCCCGAGAAATGCTGGGGGGGCCGGGGAGGACAGGGGCCTGCTTGCCGCTCTGCCAGGCCACTGCCTACTTCTCTGGAGGCCCCCGGCTGTGGTGGTTGGGGTCTGCTCAGGCCACCTCCTCTGGCCCCACCACCTGCATCTGCGTCCGAAGGTGGCTGCTGGATCCTGTGGTCAGGAGAGCTCCTTGCTGGCAGACCTTTCTGAGAAGCATGTAGCTGGGAGGTGTCCTGAGGCAGGGGCACCTCACTCAAGGGTGGCCCACCCTCCGTCAGCCCATAGGCACCCTCTTCTGCAGCCTCCTGGGTCATCCAGCGGGACAGGCTGCCTCTGTTCCCTGGCCGGAGCCGCCAATAAATATTGGTTTATTCCCAGTAAACCCCGGGGGCCTAGTGTTTGCCAGGGGTGGCATTTCCTTGAAGAAAGGGCAGAGAATGCGTGAGGATGAGAATGCCCTTGCCTTAGAGTGACCTCTGGGCCCACCCTTGGGGGACCCCCCACTCACCGCCTTGGTGTCCCAGCTCTTCACGGGAGGAGTGGAATCTCCCCGAGGACTTGAGGGTGGGCCCTGGAGCCTGGCTTCCAGGACTAGTGGAGACAGTCTGCGGTCTGTCCTAGGTGGTGGTGCCCACCCGCGTGGGGCAAGGCTACGTGTTTGAGGCCTCCCAGCCAGAGCAGGACGAGTATGACATCCCACGCCACCTGCTGGGCCCAGCGCCCCAGGACATCTACGACGTGCCCCCTGTTCGAGGGCTGCTCCCCAGCCAGTACGGCCAGGAGGTAGGTGTAGGGGCTGGAATGGGGGCGACTCAGGCTGGCCCTGCTCGGGGAGCTGGGCTTTCTCAGCCGTGGCCAGGGCAGGGGGTCTGGGGTGGGCGCTGTGGAGTTTCTGCTTTGCATTTCCTCAGGGGACCCTGGCCCCTGAGTCACGGCACCTTTCCTGCCCCTCAGGTGTATGACACGCCTCCCATGGCCGTCAAGGGCCCCAATGGCTGGGACCCGTCCCTGGACGTGTATGACGTGCCCCCCAGTGTGGAGAAGGGCCTGCCGCCGTCCAGCCACCACGCGGTGAGCAGTGGGGGACGCTGGGGCCTCCGGGGTTGAGTCCTGATTGCGCTCAGGGTTCCGGACGGGACTGCGGGTGTGCGCACCACAGTGGGGGCCCTCGTCTGCAGGGCTGGGGCCTCGAGGGACCTGACTGCAGACCCCGGCTCTGTCCCTCTCTTGCCCTGTGATGGGTGCTTTTCTGAGCCTCAGCTTCCTCAGCTGCAGAAGGGCCCTTGGAGGGCCCTCCCCATGGGTGCTTGAGGGGAACACCCGGGGTGTCGGCGGGGTGAGCACAGAATTTGGCACATCCGGACCAGGGCTCTTCTGAGGGCAGAGGAGGGGTGCCCAGTAACGATGAGAGGGAATTACCGTATTTTTGGACCATAAGACGCACTCAGGTTTTAGAGGAAAATAGGGAAAAATTTTTTGAAGTGTAAAGGGTAAAGTATTTAGTAATGTAACATAATATTTCACCAATGTAAATGTAAACAACACTCAGCAGCAGCATTAACAACCATCATTCCTCCCAAATTAGGTGGGAGTGGGGAGGGGGCAGGGTATGCCTTATAGTCCAAAAAATACGGTAGGAGCAAACCAGGTTGTCCTTAAGCTGACAACATAAAAAGCTCAGTCACATGCGTGCCACAGAGCAGTGAATACACAGGCAGCGGTGGTGGTGGCAGTGATGGCAGTGGTGGTGGTGGTGATGGTGGCAGTAGTGGCAGCTGTGACGGTGGTGGTGGTGGCTGTGATGGTGGTGGCGGTGGCGGCGGTGGCGGTGGTCGCGGTGAAGGTGGTGGTAGTAGTATAGCCGACCTCCCACTGAGCGTTGGAAGTTACACGGTGCACTGCCTCACGGAGCCCTGACAATGCACCTGCGAGGCAGTTCTTCCATCTCACGCCTGGGCAGACGGGCGCCGCCTCAGGTCACACGGCCAGTCCGCAGTGGAGCCAGGCTTCTGAGCTCAGCTGTGGCTCCACAACTGGGCTCTCAGCTGTAACCTGCGTGGACGAACCTGTGCACTCGGGCCGGCCGTGTCTGTGCAGGCGACCGAGTCCCGGCCCTAGGCTCCAGGTGGGCTGGTGGGTGGGCAGACTTGACCACCCTTTGGCCCCTCAGGTGTACGATGTTCCTCCATCGGTGAGCAAGGACGTCCCTGACGGCCCACTGCTACGTGAAGAAACCTATGACGTGCCCCCTGCCTTTGCCAAGGCCAAGCCCTTTGACCCAACCCGCCACCCGCTGGTCCTGGCCGCACCGCCTCCAGACTCCCCGCCAACTGAGGATGTGTATGACGTGCCGCCCCCTGCGCCCGACCTCTACGACGTGCCCCCCGGCTTGAGGCGGCCTGGCCCTGGCACCCTCTACGACGTGCCTCGAGAGCGGGTCCTTCCTCCTGAGGTAGCCGACAGCGGTGTGGCTGACGATGGTGTGTATGTGGTGCCCCCACCGGCCGAGCGAGAGGCCCCGACTGAGGCCAAGCGCCTGTCCGCTTCCAGCACGGGCAGCACTCGAAGCAGCCAGTCGGCATCCTCCCTGGAGGCACCAGGGCCGGGCCGAGAGCCCCTAGAGCTGGAGGTGGCCGTGGAGGCCCTGGCCCGGCTACAGCAGGGTGTGAGTGCCACTGTAGCCCACCTCTTGGACGTGGCGGGCAGTGCCGGTGGGTGTGGGGGCTGGCGCAGCAGCACTGAGCCTCAGGAGCCCCAGGTGCCGGACCTGCGAGCTGCTATGGCCGCCGTCCAGGGGGCCGTCCATGAGCTGCTAGAGTTTGCCCGCAGTGCCGTGGGCAATGCTGCCCACACTTCTGACCGCACGCTGCATGCCAAGCTTAACCGGCAGCTGCAGAAGATGGAGGACGTGTACCAGACATTGGTGGCCCACGGTCAGACCTTCGACAGTAGCCACGGAGGCGCTGGGGCCACTCCCGAAGACCTGGACCGCCTGGTGGCCTGCTCACGGGCTGTGCCTGAGGACGCCAAGCAGCTGGCCTCCTTCTTGCACGGCAATGCGTCGCTGCTCTTCAGACGGACCAAGGCCCCTGTCCCAGGGCCCGAGGGAGGTGGCCCCCTGCACCCCAACCCCACCGACAAGGCCAGCAGCATCCAGTCCCGGCCCCTGCCCTCACCCCCCAAGTTCACATCCCAGGAGTCACCGGACGGGCAGTACGAGAACAGTGAGGGGGGCTGGATGGAGGATTACGACTATGTCCACCTGCAGGTGGGTGCCTGCCCCGCCTGGGGCCCTGGGGAAGCCCCCTGGCCCATCGAGCTCTGATTTTTCCACCCTTGTCGTGGGCCCCTCGTCACCCTGCACGGGAACCTGTGGCCCAAGGAGGATTTAGCCCCAGCAGGGTTTCGGGAGTCCCTGTGTTCTCCTCTCACCCTGACCTTCCAGGACAGGTGGCCCCCGGAAGCCGATGCCTTCCCCCACCGCAGGCCTTTGGGTCAGTGTGTTACTGTCGTCAGGGTCCTGCAGTGCCAGCCAGGGAAGGCTCTAGAGCCCCCGCAGGGGTGGGGCTTCTCTGGTGACCAGGACAGAGGTGGCCGTAGTGTTTGGGGAGGTGGATTCTGAAGCATATGCAAAAGCAGATACTTCCAGCAGGGAGAACTCCCACGGTGGTGGGAGGTGGGGTGGGGTGGGGTGGACCTCTGAGCAGGAACACGGGTGCTAGTCAGTCTCGGCATTCCAGGCTGAGGGCCAGCAGATGCCAAGGCCCAGTGGTCAGGGACAGGAGAGCAGGCATGGATATGATTCCTGACACTGGAGCCAGGCAGAGAGGATGTCTGTGGCCACAAAGACCATGCCCAGCCCTTCCTGTGCTGGCCGGAGATAGAGGAGCCCAGGAGAGCCACTTCCTCGGGAAGCTGCCCCCGCCTGTGGGGCCTGTGGGGCTCTGGCTCACTCAGACCAGTCTTTGTCTGCCCCCCAGGGGAAGGAGGAGTTTGAGAAGACCCAGAAGGAGCTGTTGGAAAAGGGCAACATCATGCGGCAGGGGAAGGGCCAGCTGGAGCTGCAGCAGGTGAGGACATGCTCAGGGTCACCAGCCTGGCCCAACATGCACAGGCTTCTCCTCCTTCAGAGGAGCCAGCTGCCCCTCGGCTGCGTGACTGTCTCCGTGGGCGGGTTGGGTCGATGTTTTGTCAGAGTGCTCGTGGTGGCCGTGGCCATGTTAGCGCACACACACGCTGAACAGTGTGAAAGAAAAAGCAAGCTCCCCAGAGGCAGTTTAATGTGATACTTTGTGAGCAGTTACGTCTGCTTTTATCCCACGGGTTTTTCCATGGTATCAAACACTGCACAAATGCCATGCAACAGCTACTATTGAACATTTACATTGTACCCAATCCGCAGATAAACTATCTGCCAGCATAGAATTTCCTGCATGTTTTGGATCACTTGAAAGACATAGTTAAAAAATTAAGGGAGTTTTATTCTGATTATGAAGATAATAAAAGTTAAAGACTAGCACAAGGTAATACAAATATCACCCATCAGGTTTCCCCCACCCCCCGCCCCTGAGACCAGAGTGCACACAGGCAGAGCTGCAGCCTCCCCAGCTGCAGAGCGGGATCCGGGGGGCACCTGCTCAGGCTGACGCCAGAATGATGAATAAAGAAAGGTACAGGGCTTGGAACACCCCTGGCACATAGATGATGCTCAGTGACGGGGTAGATGTTGATAATTGTACATAAAGTACACGCAGTCTCCAGTGATTTAAGAAGTGACATGTGCTTTATCCTCTGTTTCCTGCGGACCCCACCAGCGTTTGTTCGGCCAGTCCCTGTCGGTGGCATCTAGGCTCTGGGCATTGCTTTCGTAAATGTTGCCTTGCTGAATGTAACTCTCTTCACGTATCTATCTCCAAGAGATCACTTAGGTTACTGGAAGCTGGACTAAAAGGTAGGAGTAGGTAGGAAAAACTCTGAACATCTAGAGTTTCTGGTCTGGAGACATGAAATACAGGTGAAGTACAGGCACATGAAATGTATTGACAAGGATGTTTATTGCTCCATTTCCATATCAATGAAGACTCTGGAACCCCCCCCCCCACAGCTGTCTAAGAGTATGGTTTGCATGAAGTATGACATTTTCGTAAGGTAGACTGTTGTACAGCTGTGGCATTGAGAACTGTCAGAAAATGGAAAAGACCCGCCAGAGTCCAGAACAGAACAGAAGTGAGTGTCTTCTCTTACTAGACAAGAGAACCGAGGGGTGAGCTTTACCATAGCTGCCTGAGGGGAGAAGTTGGGGGGCTGTGAGTGGTACGTTTCATGTTGGTTTCGCCAATTAAATTAAGGCCCGACACCTCAGGTAGAACAGAACTTGTCTTTCCCTGAGTCTGTGCACAAGCCGGTCACAGCCACTCAGTGCCCTGGTCGGAAGCGGCTCCGGTGAGGACCTGTCAGTCAAACCAGGCTCCCAGGCGAGGCCGCCGCTCATGGAAGCTTCCCTCTTGTCACGTGCTTTTACACAAACTCACCAGCATGAAATGATTGACCTGTTGGCGCTAAAAGTAGGTGATCAAATATTATGTATAGTGTTGTCAGGTTTTTTAAAGTGTTTATAATGTTTAAGATTTTATTTATTTACTTTTAGAGAGAGGGAGAAAGAGAGGGAGAGAAACATCATTTGGTTGCCTCTCACGCATCCCCCAACAGGTCAGGCATGTGCCCTGAGTGGGAATTGAACCGGCAACCTTTCAGTTCATAGGTTGGTGCCCAATCCACTGAGCCACACCAGTCAGGGCTGAAAATCTTGAACAATATTTACCTTTTTTTGGGGGGTAGGGGTACAGATTTTTGTTTTCTGAAATTTTACAAATACCAAGGCATTTCTTTTGTTTAGAATTTTTATCATGAAAAATGTAATACATTTATAAGATTGAAAAGAAGTAGCCCTCTGGGTCCCATTCACTCAGCACCAGCCGTTCTTGACACAGCGACTGTCTGGCCCCCGTTGCCCCAGACCATTTTGAACGCATTATGTTGTGTGCAGAAAGCTTGAATGTGTCATTCTGAAAGATAGTTTACCAGATCTTTTAGTGTATTATTTTGGGTGCGTGGGATTCCAGGTGATAGGTACCTTATTTTCTTCCCGTGTGGTGTATTTGAACCTTTTAATGTTGTGTACATTAGGAAGAACATGTTTTTAACTTTCCATTTGGAAAACGTATAGATTCACAGGAGGTCGCAAAGAGAACACAGAGCAGTCCTGTGCGCCCGTCACCCAGTCCCTCCCCACAGTCACTTCGGACGAGAGAGCAGCACCCGGTGACGTGCCTCACCCTGCAGCCGCTCATCTGTCCCATTTCTACCACTTTGTCATTTGAAACATGTCACACCATACATGAGATCGGTGAAAGTCGGGTGGAGAGCAGAACCCGTCACTTGCTGTGGGCACCGCCCCGTTTACCCCTTCCTGCCGTGTCTGCGGCTTCACTCTGCTTTCCCTCTCCCCAGCTGAAGCAGTTTGAGCGGCTGGAGCAGGAGGTGTCACGACCCATAGACCACGACCTGACCAACTGGACGCCGGCCCAGCCCCTGGCCCCGGGGCGCACGGGGGGCCTGGGCCCCTCGGACCGGCAGCTGCTGCTCTTCTACCTGGAGCAGTGCGAGGCCAACCTGACCACGCTCACCAACGCGGTGGACGCCTTCTTCACCGCCGTGGCCACCAACCAGCCGCCCAAGATCTTTGTGGCCCACAGCAAGTTCGTCATCCTCAGCGCCCACAAGCTGGTGTTCATCGGGGACACGCTGTCGCGACAGGCCAAGGCCGCCGACGTGCGCAGCCAGGTGACTCACTACAGCAACCTGCTGTGCGACCTGCTGCGTGGCATCGTGGCGACCACCAAGGCTGCCGCCCTGCAGTACCCGTCGCCCGCCGCTGCCCAGGACATGGTGGACAGGGTCAGGGAGCTGGGCCACAGCACCCAGCAGTTCCGCCGGGTCCTGGGCCAGCTGGCGGCTGCCTGAGAATGGATGACCTGAGGGATGGAGGCCAGGGGAGGAGGGCGGTGAGGCCCGGGCTGCCCCGGGCACCCTCCCCAAGAGTCCTGGTGCTGCAGGCCGGGGGCAGGCAACCTCAGCTCCACCCAGGCCTGGTGCCCTGGATGCCCAGGGATCTGTACATATTTATGACAGGGCAGGGTGTGGGCTCAGAGGGGCCCAAGCAGAGCTAGGCCTCCAGAGCTGAGGCCAAGGAGCAGGCTGGGGGGGCGTCCCCGAGTTCACTGTGGGCCTGGAGCGGGCCCCGACACTGAGCGGCCCAGCCAGGAGCACGCAGGCCCCCTGACCCACAGGGCCTTGGTGGCCCCTGTGGGCTGACCCCATCCCCATGGGGGTGCCATGTCCCCGCCCCGCAGGGGTCAGTGCAGCTGTGATGTGTCCCTTCTCAGCACCAGGAGAAAACCCTAAAAAACTATTTTTCATTATTGACTTTCCAATAATTTGGCTAATGGTCTACATTTAAATAAAATTTTTAAAAATGATAAGCACTTTCCTGAGGTGTGAGGGGCAAGAGGACTCTCGGGTGGGAAGGTAGGTTCGTGCCCCTTGTGGATGCCCAGGGTAGGAGTATGGACTGGAGGGACCCTTGGTGAGGCTGCGGGAAGCAGCACTGGGCCGGGAGCTGAGGCCAGGCACCTCCTGCCCAGTGGGGGGAGGTCTGTGAATGGCTCTAAGGCCTGCGGGGCCCGGTGCAGCCTGCCCGCTGTGTAGTCTGGGCTGGGGGTCCGGTGGTCTGGGAGTCGGGCCTGGTCTCCCCCTCCCCGGCTGCTGGCTCTGCCTCCTTCCCTCCAGCGTCCTACGTCCTGCACAGGCCATGGCGCCCCTGGCTGGTCCTTGAACAGGACAGAGGCAGCCGGGAAAGGGCAGTGGCTCCCTCATCCACCACTGAGAGGAGGGGTCCTTTCCAGTGTTGCCAGTGTGGGCATGGGAGAGGCAGCCCGGGGCCGCTCCTGGGAGGGTCCCTGGAACCAGAGGTCCATGCAGGCAGTAGCAGGCTCGTCCTCTGGACACTGCTCCCCAGTGCTGGCCCCAGGCAGGTTGAGCAGGCGGCATGTGGTGAGGACCTGGCAGTCCAGCCCAGGTGGGAGTGTGGCAGCCAAGGTCCCATTCATCTTCATGTGCCCTCCTTGGCCACTCTCTGGGGACGTGGACTAAGGAGAGCCCCTCCCAGGGACCCCCCTGCCACCTGCCCCAGTGAATGTCCAAGTTCAGGGGCAAAGTGAGGCCTGTATTGGGGTGAGACCCCAATACAGGACACGGACACCATTGATTCTCACAGGTTTATTGAGGCTCATGGGAGCAGGTTGGCAGGGAGACCAGGGCAGGGCTGGGGGCTCAGTTGCTGGCCAGGATCTCCTCAACCCAGGGTATGAGCTTTGTGACACGGGCATACACGCCAGGGCTGGAGGTGGAGCAGACGCCGCTGCCCCAGGACACGATGCCCACCAGGGTCCAGGCTCCATCCTTCTGGCAGACCAGGGGGCCGCCGGAGTCGCCCTGCAGGGGAAGGAGGGAGGGGCTTGGACCTGGCAGCCCGGAGGTCTGACTGTTGTTCCCAGAGCCCGGCCCAGGGCCTCACATCCAGCAGACCCCGCGCCAGTGAACTGGAGGGACTGTGCGAGGAACCTGGGCTGCCCCCCAGGGGAGGTTCCGTGTTGGAGGCTCAGTGAAGTGAGTTTGACTGGTAGGAGGAGACCGTGGCTGGTGCCAGCTGTGAGGCCGCTGTGAGGAAGGGCTTCCCTGTTCCACTGCCCGGCTGCACACTGCACAGCTCCAGGCAGCACCATTTCCTCAGGTGCCAGCAGCAGTGGAATCTCGCCCTGTTTTGGCTCCAAGACCAGAGCCCCCTATTCTGGCACTTCCCAGAGGTCACTGATGCTCTGCCAGGATCCCAACTACTCGGGTAGGAAGGCCCAGGAAGAAAGCGCAGGTCCCAGAAAGAGCCTGCCTGCTCCTTCCATTCCTGTCTGTGGGAGCCCTGACCTGGGCTTTGGCCTGAACCCACCGATGGCTGGGGGGGGAGGGGTGCAGAGCGAGCCCGAGGCCATACCATGCAGGAGGAGACGCCGCTGGCGCCTGCGCACACCATGAAGTTGGTGATCTTGCTGCCCCAGAACTTCTTGCACTTGGCGTTGGACAGGAGGGGCAGGGCTGCCTGCTGCAGCTTGTCAGGGGTGTCGGCATCTGGAAAGGTGGGGTGCTGGTCAGCAGCTGCAGCCCCACCCTGCCCCAGCCCCCACCGCCTGCCCACCTGGGGGTCACTCACTGCTATACTTGGTCAGGCCCCAGCCGGTGGTGGCGCACAGGGTCCCGGCAGCAAAGTCGTCGTCAGCGTTGGGCAGGCACACGGCGGACACGGTCTCGGAGAAGCGGGCGGGCGTGGCCAGCTTCAGCAGGGTGATGTCGTAGTTGGTGGTGAACCTGTTGTACTTGGGGTTCTTGAAAACCTGTGGGGTGGGGCCGACAGTCCCAGTTGGGGTCGGGAGAAACTCACACAGGGCTGGGCTGCCCCTCAGTGCCTCGGTTCCCTCTCTGAGCGGCGGCTTGCTCGGCAGGGCAGCTCCTGCTGGCGGCCCAGGAGCCCAGGCCCAGACAGCCGCTGCGTGGAGCCTCCACACCCTGCTTTCTCCTTCACCCCGTCATGATAGGGTATGGGGGTGATCAGGAGGAGCTGGGGCTCCCTTCTCACTCCCCAAGTCCAGGGGCTTTTCAGTCCTGTCACTACAGCCCAGTTAACCTGGGCTGCAACTCACGAAGGCCCGCCATGCCTGGGGCCACCCGGGTCCCAGGACCACTGTACCTTGGCAATCTTCAACACCTGGATGTCCTCGGCATCTGAGCCCTGGTCGAACTCCCCTGCCACGACCAGGTCGGAGGTTCTGGAGAGGGCCAGAGAAAGGAGGGGGTTCCTGCTATGAAGTGGGGGGGGCCTGCTGCAGGGGCAGGGTACTTGTGTGTGAGTGTGAGTGCATGCGTGTGCAGATACATGGGGGGTGTGCATGCCTGTGTGTGGTGCTGGTCATAGAGGTGGGCCCTCAGGTCCACAGCTGCTCCCAGAACACCTGCCATGTGTTTCCTTCCCGGTGACTCACTGGGAGACCAGCAGGG
This sequence comes from Artibeus jamaicensis, assembly GCF_021234435.1. Lineage (NCBI taxonomy): Eukaryota > Metazoa > Chordata > Mammalia > Chiroptera > Phyllostomidae > Artibeus > Artibeus jamaicensis. The sequence continues at coordinate 13,053,464 of NW_026521842.1, forward strand.
CTCGACTTTTCTATGCATTTCCAAATTAGGAAACTGAGGGATGGAGTTAAAGGACTCGTCCTGAGTCCTGAGGGGCCTCCTCCCACCCCAAGGGGTTTCCTAGGGGCCCCAGGCGAGACTCACTTGACTCCGCAGTGGGCAGCAGTGACCACCCAGTCCTCGCTGATGAGGGAGCCCCCGCAGAAGTGGAAGCCGGTCTTGTCCTGGAGGAAGATGGAGAGGTCAGCACAGACTGGACCCCCGCAGGCCCACCACCCCCATGTGCCCCCACTCACAGGCAGAGTCCCCCCTCACCTGCAGGGACACCTGCCAGGGCCAGGAGCCAGGGACAGCGTCCTCCCCATTGACGATTCTAGACACGCCACTCAGCACGGGCTGGATGGCGGGGACCCCACAGCCTGGGGGTGGGGGTATGGGGTGAGAGGTGGAGGCCACAGACAACTCTGGGACCCCCATTCAGGACCCTCCACCCCAGGAGTTCCCCAGGGACAGCTCAGTCTGCCCTGCGCTTCCGTCCGCACAAGCCCAGCAGGCGGTGCGTGGCCAGAGCCTGGCAGGGAGGCTGGGCTCTGTGGTTTGAACCGGCCGGGGCACTGCCTCATTTAATCACTGAGTCTCAGTTTCCCACCAGCAAAATGGGAACTGCGCCATCACCCCCCCAACTCACAAAGTTGGCATGGGGACGTAAGATAAGGTAGCAGGGGGACATCAGGTGAGGCGCTCCTGGCCCACACCAGGTACTCTGCAAACGAGCTTAAAGCAGCTGGGCTCAGGGGCCCCCACAGGGTTGGTACGGCTGCCCACCTGCTCACCATCCGCGTCTGTCTGGGAACCACCACCTGCTCAGAGAACTTCTGTCCCTCTGGACTTGTTTTCCCTGTCCCCTGCGCAGGATGTGAGGCCTCAGGCCAGCCCTGGGAACAGCCACCTACTGCTCAGAGGCCTCACACTGGCTGATCCAACCTTCCCCATGTCCCCACTGGAGAGATGGGCTGGTAACCCGTGCTCACACCACCATGCTCTGTTGGACTGGGAGTAGGGCCCCTGGGGCCCCTGGGGCCCCTGTTGGCCTCAGGGTTGGGGAGACAGCGTCCGGGCCTCCACCTGCCCCAGCACTCACCGCGGGCTGTGCCCAGGAGGGTGAAGCAGCAGAGGAGCCAGAGGAAGGCCATGATGTCACAGGGAGGTGGAGGGCACTGGCGGGCTGGCTCCGTTTTATCCCTGGGCACCAGGCTGTTATCTGGGAACCTTGAGGTGACAGTCCCTTTCCTGAGCACGTGCCAGAGTGGGCAGGACATGCCAGAGCAGGCCTGCCTGGGACAGCAGCAGCTGTGGCCGTGGCTGACCTTGTGGCCAGCACCATGAGCAAAGGTGGGGCCTATCACGGTGGCCCTTGACCCACTGCCAAGGGGAAAGTGCCACCTCATGGCTGTTTTTCATTCCCACTGCACTCAGCTTCCTCCTCCTGGCCCTGCCTCAGGAGTGACCCTGTGACGGCCACCAGGCCTGGGCAAAATTTGAGCCCTAGCCTCATCTCTCATGGTCTAGAGGACCTTGGCAAGTCATTTAGCTGGTCTGGTTGTCCAAAAACCCCTAGACAGTGCAGTCAAGTGGAGGGAGGTGCCACGACAGAGTCACAGGTAAGGGCACAGATGTCCAGGGCTGAGGGTAGTCCTGGAGTTTTGAGAATGGATGGCCAAGAAGACTCAAGTGAAGGCACACGTCAACATCTGTGGTGGCCACTCAGGCTGTTTGCAGTGTGGCTTTGAGAGGCAAGTGGGACACTACCGGTTCACACAGGCCCGGGCCTCTTTACCCAGCTGCCCCTGGAGTTGAACTCAGGACACGAGGGCAAGACTGGGCCCAGGGGCTGGCCTGGGGGGCCCTGCTATCGCCCCAGCAAGAGCTGGTGCAGGCGGAGCCAGGTGGGGCCACAGGAGCAGGCGGCCTGCTGCTGGCCTGGGCGGCGTGGCAGGCAGCGGTCCCAGCAACTGGGAAACCGGGAGGGAGGACTCCGAGGGTGAGGTTGCCAGGTGCAGGACCAGCCGCCCGATGTGCGCAGGGAGATGACCTCTCGTGGCTGGTTCTCGTCTCTGCCGTGTTGATCATTGCAGTGTGGTGGCTCCCGGCGCGGGCGTCAGCACCACAGCTGTGGGGCCTTGGCAGGTTTCCTCCCCTCTCTGACCCCATTTCTGGGGATGTGAAATGGGGCTGCTCACAGTGCGTGCCCCACACGGTGGAAGGGCCTGGCCCACATGGAGCATGCCAGGACCCAACACGAGGCCCGCTCTGGCTGCTCCTTGTGCTTCTCAAGTTGCCTGTTGCTGCCCCTTGCACATTCTGGAAGTCTAATGACAGGGAGGGCTGGTCGCCAAGTATCAACAGTAGTAGGAGGGAAAGTGGGATGCAAAACAGGATGCGGACTGGGGACCCTTCTGCATGGAACCATGTGGTCAACCAGCGCTTACGAGGTTCTGCTGGAACTGGACGAACAGAAGAAAGGAAACTTCGATTCCTGCCTTCATCAAGCTCACACGAGGAAGGAGGGGTGGGAGAGGTTAGGGAAGAGGGGAAAAAAAAAAGTAAAATACGCATCACCAGTAGCTAAGGACTTACGCTGTCATTCTTGTCATTACTATTACTACCAGGCAGGAGGGTCTCACTCGGAAGGGGCGTTTAAGGCAAAAACAAAGAGTGGGAGTACACACTCAGTGTGCAGCTCGGAGGAGGCAGTGTCCCGGCAGAGGGAAGAGCGAGGGCGAAGGCCTGGCGGAGCATTCCTGCTGTCCTGAGAGTCTGAGGGCAGCGGGCCCAGGCCGAGTGGCCAAGGGGCCCACGGAGGAGGGCCCTGGGGGAGACACTGCGGGGAGCAGGGGCTGAGACCCTCTGGCAGCCCCAGGGTGGCGAGGCCAGAGTGGGGTAGAGACAGGGCAGGTGGCGGAGGGGACGCAGTGGCCCTAGGCAACTTGTGGCCTTGGGAGCAAACCGCTGGCCTGGACCTGCCCGCCCTGCACCCCTCCTGCACAGGTGGCCAAGGGCTGGGAGGGCTGGGAACCGTCAGCTGCCGGTGGGGGAGGGGCCAGAAGCCGGTGGGGCGGGACCCGAGGCCTTCCCCAGCCCTTTCTGTTCCCCAACCCGAGGCCACTCCAGGGCTGCGAACATGAGTGAACAGATGCTTCTTTGAAACACTACCTTCAATTCTTTGGATTGCAGAACGAGTGCGTTTTTAACTGTGGAGGAGCTAACGCACCCTTTTCCCCAGAGGCTGCTCAGTTTCACAGTCCCACCAGCAGACACAAGGGTTCGGAGTTCTCCACACCTTCACCAGTTCTTTTTCTTACTGTTTTTTGTTTTTTGTTTTATCTCAGTCATCCTAAAGGGTGTGAAGTGATATCTTACTGGGGGTTCGATCATCTTTCTTCGTGCTTATCCGCCTTTCGTATGACTCCCTGATGTTTACGTCCACCACTGGCGCCCTGGAAACTTTCTGCGGCAGCCACCTGACCTCCAGGCCCGGCTCCCACCTGCACTCCAGCCGGGGCCACCTGCAGTGCCCTCTGGGTAACTGCGATGCCTGCCTGCCACAGGCCAGCGGGGCTCATCTTCCCTGGCTCTTGGTTGCCCTTGACTCCTCGGTCGTGGGGGCAGCCCAATTCCAGAATCCTGCGCTCGGGGGTCCTGCCTGAAAACAGCCAGCACACTCACCAGCACACACGCTGGGTTACCCGAGTGTGTGTGTGTTCATTCTGTGTTTCTTCCACTGCCGAGAGGGAGGGAGAGAAACACTGATTGGTTGCTTCCTGTGGCAACCCAGCTAGGGATCAAACCTGCAATTTAGGTGGGTATGTGCCCTGACTGGGACTTGAACCTGTGACATTTCAGTTTACAGGACTACACTCCAACCAGAGGAGCCACACCAGAGATTTTCTTTTTTTTTTAGAGAGAGATTTTATTTTATAGAGAGGGGAAGGGAGGGAGAAAGAAGGGGACAGAAAGATCACTGTTCACAAGAAACACCAATGGGTTGCCTCTAGCACCCCCCCAACGGGGGCCCTGACTGAGAATCGAAGTGGGACCCTTGGGTTTTCAGGACACCACCCAACCCACAGAGCCACACCAGTCAGGGCCTGTGGAGTTTAAACGCAGGGAACTTTTACACATACGTGTGCAGGATTTAGGGAAACTAACAAAGGACAGTAGGGTGCACAGGGCTCTAGCAACAGTGGGGACACACCCAGAGCTGAAGGGACAAGGGGCGGCAGTCGGAGAACCCGGGGGGCGGGGTATGGTGCAGGGGGGCCGCTCGGAAGCGGCCGTGCCCTCTGCGGAGGGAGGCAGCCCGCCCACAGCTGCCGCCGAGGAAGGTACACCCCACTTCTCTCTCCTACGCCGGGCAGGGCCCTGCTGCTGGGGCCGCCCTTGGGCTGAGCCTGGGCAGCTGACCTGCAGTCTCATCCCTGAGGGCCGGTCTGCTGCAGCCAGTGAGGTGACAAAGGTAGAGAGTGGACCTGGCGCGGAAAAGGGGAGACCTGTAGCACGCGTGTTGTGATTATTTTGTATCACTTCAGATGCTTTTGTGATAAAACACATGGCTGACAGTGGCTAAACAGTAAGGTTTTGCTTCTCTCAGGTGAGTGCACACACGCGCAGACCTGGTGTGTGCCGCTGCCAGCCTCTGCCGGGCCACACAGCGATGGCGTGCGTGGCTCCGGCTCGGGGTCTCGCTCCCTCCTCTGGTCTTGAGGTGGCAGCCAAGTGCCAGGCGCCACATGCCCAGGAGCCTGCCAAAGCAGGCTGCGGCCGGGCTCTCCTTGCCCCTGTGTGTCTTCACTGGCTGATGTTAGTCAGAGTTCTAGCCCCTAAGAGCTGGTGGGGTGAGCCTCCATGGGGACCCTCTATGTGGACAAAAAGGAGGCGATGGCTTTAGGCAAGGGTGATGGCTATCTCTCCTGGCAAGACGGCCACCTCGCTGCAGGCAGTGCTCACCTTGCCACAGTCTGGTTGGAATGGGGGCGTGGGCTGGGGGCCCAGGGAGTCGCTCAGAGTAAAAACACATCACCAGATGCACAGACGTCTCCTTGCGGACTGAGTGCACATGGCCTTCAGAGGCCACAGTCCTCCCCTACTGCCGTCGGCTGAGGATCGGCTGGTAGGGCAGCCCTGCTTCTGCTTTCCGCTCTGGAAAAAGCCCAGAGTCAAGAAAAATACAAATGGCTTGGCTACCTGCTCAGAATGAGTGGGTGAGTGGGTAAGGGGGGCACCTGGCAAATGTTAATATTTCAATAAATTACCCTGGCTTGACATTTAAATATGGATTCCTCGTGCTCAAAGCCAGGGCTGACATGCGGCCAGGACACCCCGGGGTGATGGCAAACAGCCAGTTCAAACATCAAAAAGCTTCAGGCTCAGTAGCCAGCGGCTGGCCCGTCCTCCAGGCCCCCAGGAAGGTGTCTGCCTCAGCCCTTACCCACAGGGGGGCTTCGGGGCCTCTGGAGCCTGTCCTAGAGGGGCCACAGTTCCCACCCCACCATTTGGAGCTCCGCTCACCAGGCGCTCCCCCTGCGGACAGCACACAACTCGGAAAGAAAAGGAAGTTTACAACCAAAGACAAAACTTCAAAGCCAGTCAAGCTCAGGTCTGGACTAGTGACGCTGCCCTGCCCATGCCGGCCACCATCGGCCTAGATGGCCGTTGATCAAGGCCCCAGAGGTGCCGGGAGGGCCAGGCTGCCCACCGAATTTGCCTCTGCGAACCTCCCCTCTGAGGCCCGCGCTGGCCCAGCTCGAGCAACAGCGCCCTGCCTTCCCTCTGCCCGGGGAGCGGACTTTCTTGCTTTCGCTCTCAATTTTATTTTGTATTGGTTTCAGGTGCACAGTTTAGCGGTTAGACAATCACATACTTTACAAAGCGTTCCCCTCAGTGTACCATACTAGTTATTCCAATATTAGTGACTATAATTCCTGTGCTGCACTTACACCCCCATGACTACTCGGTAACCACCGATTTGTACTTTTTAAACTTTTAAAAATTTATTTGTTTATCTTTAGAGAGGAAAGGAGGGAGAAAGAGGAGAGAAACATCAATGTGTGGTTGTCTCTCATGCGCCCCCCAACCCAGGGACCTGGTCTGCAACCCAGGCATGTGCCCTGACTGGGAATTGAACTGGCGACCCTCTGGTTCACTGGCTGGCACTCAATCCACTGAGCCACACCAGCCAGGGCCCAGTTTGTACTTCTTAATCCCTTCACCTTTTTTACCCAGTCCCCCAACCCCATTCCCTCTGGCAACCATTAGTCTGCCCTCTGTATCTATGAGTCTGTTTCGGTTTTGTTTGTATTTTGTTCTTTACATTCTACATATAAGTGAAACCATTTGGTACTTGTCTGCCGCTGACTGGCTTATTTCACTTAGCATAGCACCCTCTAGGTCGTTCCGCACTGTCACAAAGGGTAAGATTCCATTCTTTTTCTTTTTTGGCCGAGTAATACTCCATCGTATACACACACCACCACTTTTTTATCCACTCGTCTATGGGTGGGCACTAGGGTTGCTTTGACAGCCCGGCTGTTGTAAATAATACTGCAAAAAGCAGTATATTCTTATTTGTTAAGCCCCTGTCTCTCCCACTGGGGTCTCGGCCCGTGGGGGTCGGGCATCGTGTGCTCTGTCCCTGTGAGCACCCCGCCGTCCAGGCCCGGCCCAGGGCGCAGAGGGACCTGCGTACAGATGCTGAGAAGGTGCTCTGCCTACACCAAGAGCAAATGCACACACACCTGTCCTTTCCTCATTGCCCTGTGAGGGTTAAATGGCTTCTTTCTGTCTCCTGGACGCGTGCTTTAATGGTGCAGAATCAGAGCCCCATCTTACGGGACGAGTTTCTTAGATGGTGAATCATCACAGAAAAAGAGAACTCAGTTTAGCTCAGTGGGAGACATGGGGCAGCAGCAACCGCAACCTGCGGGAGGCCCCCCTGCGGCTGCGGTGGGCGGCCCCGTCAGGCCCACCCAGACCCGCACACCCGCTCTGAAGCTGCCTGGGCTGGTTTCGAGGCAACCCTCTGGGTGACCCAGAGCATCTGTGTAATACTTTCCTTTCCAAGGAGAGATACGCTGAACACACTCTAAGCTGGGAATCTGCAGCCATGTTCATGGGATTGGGGGCCTCCCACTCAGACCTGCTGGGCTCCTTTGCATTCATTCTTGGGTGCCTTGGCGGGACTGCCTGTTAGCAGGAGCTGAGTGTCCTCCCTGCCACCCCGGGATTGGCAGAGGCCCCTGTGGCTGCGTCCTGGCATGGACACACAGAGCTGGGCCCTGCAGGACCTGGGTTCCCAGCCGGGGGGCTGGCCTTGCGCGAGGCACCCTGGAAATGCCTGGTGTTGCCACGGCTTATGGGTGACATTGGACCAGGGCAGCTGCCCCTTTCTCAGGGGCTGGGACATCCTAGGCTGAGAGCCAGGGCTGGCTGCAGGAGGGGCTTGGCCCCGGCTTATCACCCAAGGTCCCTGGGCAACAGGAAGGGTGGCTCTCGGGCCTCTCTGACTGGGCAGGACCAAGGGGCTTGGTGACGTCTATGGGCATATAAAGGCAGCCCTCTAGGCAGGCAACGCGTACCCGACTGCAGCATCATGGCCTTTCTCTGGCTCCTCTCCTGCTTTGCCCTCGTGGGGGCTGCCTTTGGTAATGTGTGTAGCTGGACGGGCAGCTGGGCCTGGGGTGAGGTGGGCAGGAGGTCCCTAAGTCCCCAGTGACCCCAGTGACAGAGGGGCTCTGTCCAGGGTGAACCTGAGGGCCTGGCCAAGAGGGAGTTCTGAGTCCCCCACCCTGCACCCGAGGGCCTCACGCAGCAACTGGCCAGCTGAGGCTGCAGGGAGCAGAGGGCCCCTTCTGGGCTTTCTTAGCCTCACTCCCCATCCCCCGGTGGAAGGAAAAGACAAGTCCGGGCCTCACCGAGGTCTGAGGGCCCAGGAGTGGCCAGAGTAAGGGTGTGGTCCCAGACGCCGCCCAGGTGGACACCCAGGGTTTTATTTACGTGCCAGGCATTTGCTAACATTTACTTTCTATTTTTAAAAAAGAAGAGATTGTAAAAAAAAATACAGAAAATTATATGACACCCATGTATCATCAGGATTTAGCAAATGTTACCTTTTAGCAGATTTGCTTGAGGTATTTCTTTTAAAAGGTAAAATAGACTCAGCAAAAGCTCCCCTCTCCCTCCTTCCCTTGGAAGCTGACGCCTCGTTCGGCTTCTGTGCATCCTCTATATATTTATAGGTCCACAGACAAGGTGTGACCTCTGTGAAAACTTACACAAATAGTGTGATGCTCTACCTCAGTTTCACCACATGCTTTTCCCACCCACGTGATGAATGTTACAGCTTTACCCCCATTGACAGCTCAGCTTGTTCACTTTAACCCCTGGGAAGTGCTCAGCTGTGTAAATGCATCGCAGTTTATGTCTTATCTCTTTGCTATTGCAAGAAAATAGATTATGCTGATGTTTTGGCGACAACAATTGTCAGTGAGGGGCCCGTCCATTTCTCTATCCCCGCAGACAGAGGGGCAGGAGGGGCAGTTAGTGAGGCCTGCGTCACCCTGGAGACGGCCTGGCTGGTTGCAGGGGCTACAAATGATAATACCTGTGCTCGGGGCGGAGCCTGCCTGGTCCGGACCCAGCAACTGCTCCCTGGGTGTATTAAATACACCTGTCTTTTCTCCCATTCCCCTGGCAATTCAAGTCCTTTGTTTTGTTTCCTCCGTGTGTCCTTTCGTTGTGTGGAGTCAGTCCCATTTGATTACAGCGTTAAGAGACAAAAACTTGGTGTAGAGAGTAGCTCCCGAAGTTGCAGGGAGAGAGAGCCTGGTGCGGGCCCAGCTGTGTCAGAGGGAACATGCACAGACCCTCAGCAGGGTCCGAGTTCCCCATTCCCCGTGCACTGGGGTTGTCAGGTTTTAATTCCACACCCCTCTACCCATGATGGAACAGGCAAGCCTCGCCCCTTGGGGTTAGAGCTGCTTGCCCCCCGGGTTACTGTGGAAAGTGAGCACCGGGTGTGCAGTCTAGGTAAGGAGGGGGCCGGGGTCGGGCCAGGCAGGCTGGTTTCTCAGCCTGTGTCCTGCTCCTTCAGGCAGGAGGTCCAGAAGGGGAGCAGTCTGTCCCTCTGCGTCCTCAGATGACTGGGGTCAGCAAGCTCTGGGGGGGGGGGGTGTCCGTGAGCCTACAGGTTGGGAGGTGCCGGGAGAAGGCACCTGTGGGAGGCAGTGTGGCCTGGGTGGGCTGAGGTAGGAGCCAGCATTTTCGAAGACTGGCCCCAGGCCTCAGACCTTCTTCCCCCGCCTTCCCATCACCCCCAGGCTGTGGGGTCCCCGCCATCCAGCCCGTGCTGAGCGGCCTGTCCAGGATCGTCAATGGGGAGGACGCTGTCCCTGGCTCCTGGCCCTGGCAGGTGTCCCTGCAGGTGAGGGGGGACTCTGCCTGTGAGTGGGGGCACATGGGGGTGGTGGGCCTGCAGGGGTCCAGTCTGTGCTGACCTCTCCATCTTCCTCCAGGACAAGACCGGCTTCCACTTCTGTGGGGGCTCCCTCATCAGCGAGGACTGGGTGGTCACTGCTGCCCACTGCGGAGTCAAGTGAGTGCCTGGGCCAGGGTCTGGTAGGGGGAGGAAGCACATTATGGGTCCTTAACTCTAGATGCTTCTTCTAGGACCTCCGACCTGGTTGTGGCCGGAGAGTTCGACCAGGGCTCGGATGAGGAGGACATCCAGGTCCTGGAGATTGCCAAGGTACGTCCAGGCCCCGCTGGGCTGGGTAGCTCGGCTGAGGGGCTGGGGCAGGGGCAGGAGGGCAAAAAGCCGGGGCCTCAGCCCACATCCGGGCTCTGCGGGTCTGTTTGCCCTGAGCGGCCGCCAGGGGAGTCTCCGATCGTTGATTGGTCCCAGGGCCTCACTTCTACGTTCTGGACCCTCCCCTCAGGTTTTCAAGAACCCCAAGTTCAACCTGATCACTGTCCGCAACGACATCACCCTGCTGAAGCTGGCCACGCCCGCCCGCTTCTCCCGGACCGTGTCCGCCGTGTGCCTGCCCAACGCCGACGACGACTTTGCTGCCGGGACCCTGTGCGCCACCACCGGCTGGGGCAAGACCAAGTACAGTGGTGAGTGGGGCGTGCGAGGCCTTGCACCGCGAGCTCTGTGAGGGGTCGGGGCTGCCTGGGCGGCAGAGTCTCCCGGTGGGACCCATGGGGATCTTTCTGGGGGTCTAAATTCCAATATTAGTTGTAAGTCTTTGCCTGTCTTTATTTAAGCCCTCTTAATGAGCAACCCATCAAACGTGAATAAAAACGTCGTTTAGTAATATATACCTGAATGGCAAGTTGCTGAAGAAACACCTAAGTACCAGCAGCATTGCCCTCGCTGACCTGCACCAAGCTCCACAGGGCCCCGTCTCCAGCCTGGACCACTCTCCAGACTCAAGGAGACGTCGGGCTGGGTTTGGGCCTCTGAGAGCCGGACCTGTTCTCTGTTTCCCTGGCTGCTGGCTCTGCCCGATTCTCTTCCTCTGGGGCCCTACATTCTGCCCACGCCCCGGCGCCCCGGCTGGTCCTTTGACAGGACAGAAGCAGCCAGGAAAGGGCAGTGGGGGGAGGGTGCTCTTGAATTGCTGCCAAGAGTGGTGGGTCCCCTCCAGGGTCTCCAGTCACAAGGATGTCAGCTCCCCTCCCTGGAAGGGTGGGCACTGCCCCCCATACAGTGGCTGGCAGGGCCCAGTCCACACCAGGCTTGGCAAGGGCAGGTTTTGTGTGAACAGCTGAGCTCAAAGCAGAGTCTCCACTGCCTGGTGTGGAATCAGGAAGGAGCTGCATTCCACAATTGCTGGTCGGGCCTAAGGGAAGGTGAGGAGCTGTACATCCACGATGGCGTGCGGGTGAAGGCTGAAGACCACGCAGGGGAGAGCAGGACTCCAGGAAGCCCCTGGTCTCTTTCCTCCAGGGTAGGCTGGTGGAATGAAGAGCCCTGACCACACCCCCTCTGTCCCTCCAGCCACCAAGACCCCTGACAAGCTGCAGCAGGCAGCCCTGCCCCTCCTGTCCAACGCCAATTGCAAGAAGTTCTGGGGCAGCAAGATCACCGACGTGATGGTCTGTGCTGGCGCCAGCGGCGTCTCCTCCTGCATGGTATGTCCTCACCTGTGTGCCCACCCTCACCGCCCATGCCCCACCCTGGTCAGTCCAGGGGGCCACTCCTCTCACCATGATCTACTTAACCCCTCACCTTGCCGGGTGCACCAGCGAAAGCCGGGACCAACACTAACAGATGCCCTGAGGAGGGCTCGCTCTGGCCAGACGTGGCCCCAGGCCTCCCAGCTCACACTACCCCCGTGAGCAGGATGCCCATGGTACAGCATCAGCGGGGCTGGGAGGGTAAGCCGGCTGCCCTAGGGCCTCAGGAGTGGGCCGCAGGGCTGGCACTGCCGTTTGGCCGGATCTCAGGACCTGGCGCGCACTGCTGTGCCCACACTTGTTTCTCTGCATGCCCCCCTTGCCCCAGACTCAGCCAGGCCAGGGCACACTAGGGTCCAAGCAACCGCTTTCAGGCTTGGACACAAGGCCATTTCCTTCCTGCAGGGCGACTCCGGCGGCCCCCTGGTCTGCCAGAAGGATGGAGCCTGGACCCTGGTGGGCATCGTGTCCTGGGGCAGCGGCGTCTGCTCCACCTCCACGCCTGCAGTGTATGCTCGCGTCACGGAGCTCATTCCCTGGGTTGAGGGGATCCTGGCCAACAATTGAGCCAGAGGCTCTTACCATCCCAGCCCTGAGTGTCCCCAGTAAAATCATCTGTAGAGAAACACTGACTGCCCGTCCCTTTGTGACCTGGAGGTGTGGTGCTGCAGTTTCTCCATTACCCACCAGGGGGCGGTATTACCATTCCCTTTCCAGGGTTCAGGTATTCCACACAGCCTCACCTGCTGCCTTCTCAGAAAACTGCCTTTGCATCTCATCCCCCCTGGGGGTAGAATTCAGGCCCCACTTGCTGGAGAGCCAGCTTTGACCAATGAAGCTTTCTGGAAGGCAGGAGGAGTCCCTGGCCAGGCTGTACAGTCCATAGCCCTGAGGGGTGGTCATTGGAACCACAATCACCTACCCATGAAGGCTTCTCCTTCCACCCTGACCTGCTCCAGGTACTTTTCTCTGCCGTTGGTCCCCTCCACACCCAGGGCCCCAGAACAAGCATCCAGTCTTCACCCTTCCTGCTTCAGGCCCCAAGTCCCCCCACACTAAACTGCGTAGCTCGGGAAATACCGATCCAGCGCCAGAGGTTGGCACCACTGTTCCCTCCCGTCCCCTGCGCTTGCTGAGATTCAGCGGTTAAATCCAGGGGCTTGATCAGTCCCAGGCCCAGTCCCTTTGGCCAGGCTGCAGGTGGAGCTGGCTTTCTTCGCCAGGGTGTTAGGACCAGCTGTTTCTCTTTTTCATGAGCTCAGCCGGCTTTGATGCTCAGTGCTGATCTAGCAGTTCTTTGGGACTTGCAACATGGGGGGTTTTAATTTTAACATTGCTTTCACATTTACCGTCTGGAATCCTTCCAGAGAGATGGCTCTGCACTGATCCTTCAATCATCCCGTGGTCCTATTCATGCAGGGTATAAGCTTTCTTCTTTTTCCTTTACAGATTAAAAAAAAAAAATCTTTCCCTTTATTGATTTTTGAGGATAATGAATTTGTCCTCTATTACCACCTAAAAGCGACCTGACTTGTTTGTTTTTTAGTATCATTAAGTTCTTGTGGATTTAAACATATTTTAGGGTTTCACTCTATTATAATTATCTTTTCTATTGAAGCACCAATTGGTGAATTTTTGTTGAAGGAGTTGAGATTCTCAGAATTCACATTATTTTGGCCTATGAGTGCATATCTCCGTAGGGGCCCTGCGTACTGGGTGCCACAATACCCACGGAGGGAGGTCAGGGTCCCTACTGGGTGTCAGTCTCTTGAGCTCAAGAATAGGAGGCAGTGGACGAGCTCTGGATGCCAGAAAGCCTCAGCTGTTTACTGCTATCCCACCAAGAAACTGCTCTGGACTCCCATTTCCTGCTCAGCATCACCCAGAAAGGGTGGGGAGGGGCAGTCTTCCTGTCCACAGAGCTTCTGCACCGCCCGTTTACTTGGAGGACACCTGTGCCAGCTGTCACAGATGGGTCCGGGGCGGGCCCCTGCTGCCCCAAAGCCCTGGAGCCGGGGGAGACACAGGCAGATTTCCCAAAGCTCCTTCGCTACCGTCTCACCCCACAGTGCAGCCCACAGCAGTGACCAAGCACCATCCCGGTTCAGATCATTCTCTCCTCCCCCGGGTCTCTCCCTCAGTTTTCTCCCCATCTTGATGTTTCTCTCTCAAGTTCCTTCCAGATTGATCGTGGGGGAGGCGGCCTCCTAGTATTTGAACACTGCAGCCCTGGGATAAGGTTGCCCCCTAGTGGCCAATGTGACAACCGTGCGGCTCTGCCTGACTGATTTCCTTCTCACAGCGCGCGGTACAGTTACTGTGAGACAAGTAATTTTAAGTCACCTGGTAGCTTTACTAAAAAAAAAAAAAATCAAAAGAAAAAGGTGATTTATTTTATTGATATATTTTATTTAACTCAATATATCCACATATTATTTCAACACATCATCATTGTCTTCAAATTATTAATGGTACATTTTACATTCTTCTCATACGCTTTGAAATCCAGTGTGTAATTTGCATGCACAACACACCTCAATTAAGATGTTAAATTTTCGTGAAGAATACTTCATCTGCATTTAAATTGCATAAAAATTACAGTTAAAAAAGTAGACTTACATACCCACGTTGTTCCAAATATACTTTTTAAAAATTTGGTGTTATACTGAAAAGTACAGTTTAGCCCAAAGTTCCACATTCGATTGGGAGCCCGTGTCTGTTTACAAACAGACATCCCTCCCAGGACAGGGTCCCCGCAGCCGGGGCCCATCCAGGCCGCCACCCCGTCCTTGTTCACAGTTAGACCTTGTTTGACACACATGCTCCCCACCTTGTCTGTCTGCACGTGGGCTTGTTCCTGATTCACACCACGTCTGAACCGATCGGAAGAAACGCCACCATTCACATCCGGAGGACATCTCACCAGTCTCCAGTCTCTCATCAGCCAGCGTCTGGACGCACAGTCCAGTGGACACTGTGATAAACTGGGATGAGCGCTTCCAGGAGCAGCTGACAGCCCTCGCGTTCCGTCTTCTCACCTGAAGAGAATCACCTTGACCAGGGTCCCGCCTCCTTTCTGGGCAGCCGGCCTCCCTGATTGGGCAGTGGGGTTTTTTAACGCCCAGTCTCCTAGCCCAAACCTGGACTAGTGTTGAAAACCAGTGTCTCCCTCTGCCTGACCCCACGGCCCTTCATCTCTCCCCCGGTGTTGATTCTGGGGCGTGCTCTCTGGTAAGCTTTCTGCTTGCTAATCTTCATCTAGACTCCGCTCCCTGGGAGCTGTGGCCTTTGGGACCAGGCGGGGATCCCAGAAAGCAGGTGCTAGGATGGGAGTCTGGAGTTGGAGCCCTGGTCGCCGACTGGCCACGAGGACCCCTTCACTGTTGGCGCAAGGTAACAAAATTGTTAAAACTTCTACCATTGATGAACTGGGGTGGTATTCTGGTGGAAGAGCATTCTCTTGTGGGTTCCAGGTATCAGGAGTTTGAGAAGTATGGAGGGAGAAACTATAGGGACAGCCAAACGGCGTGGCTGTTTTTGAGCATGAAGTGTTTGGGAAAAGAAAAGGCTGAGGGTGGTTTGCAGGTAATTAAAAGGTAGCTGTGGAAGCCAGAGGATCTCCCGGGAGCACAGAAAGGCTCTCCCCTCGTGCAGTCACCCACACCGAGGAGAAAGCTGAGGGCTGAGTCCAGAACCTACTCACAGAGCAGCCAAGTTCCAAAGATTGAACCTCTCCCTAGCCAGTTTGCTATGCCAAGGCCATGGCCCTGCAGAACAACAGGCACTCCGGCATCAGCCCACGTCTCTGCTCCCAGCTGGCTGTGATGACGTGCGGGGCCCGGGGTTAGAGGGAAGAGAATCTTCGCTCTTTGCTGAGGGAGCTGCAGGGCCTGGGCAGCCAGCTAGGGCCAGGAGAGCACGGCGCTGAGCGCGCTCAGCCAAGGCCAGGCAGAGCCTGATAAGGGAGAGTTCACTGATTCAGGCGCACTCACCCAAGACGTGGGTTTTAACACCCTGGCCAGGCCCTAGGGTGTGGTGGCCACAGGTCGTCAGGATGGTTCAAAGGAGCACATAAGCAGCTCTGGGCCACATTAAGTTAGGTAGAAATACCGGAATCACTCTGTCAGACGGTGGAGTGAAGTGGACACGGGAGGGCGGGTGAGCCAACTAAGGCAGAAGGCCAGTGGGTGACCGTGTCCAGGAAGGCCTGGCAGACACACCCACCCGTCAAAGCAGGAAGGACAGTGCGGGTGAGAGGACGCCTGAGCTAACAGGGACCAGGCGGCTGCAGTTACCATCATAAGTGGCAGCTGGCATCCCGCCCTGCAGTCAGATGCAAAGCAGACGCAGCTGCCCCAGGACCGATGGTGGATGGCACCTGGCAACACTGGGGCGGAACAGAAGGGCTGCTGGCCGGCTCGACTCACTGCACAGTGAGGAGAAATCAAGGCCGGGCGGCCGGAAGGCTGAGTCGCCTCAATAAACAACCTGGCGTTCGGCAGCACCTCAGATTCGTATCAGGCTTTTCTTTCCAGTTTTTGTTTTCCTTTTTGCCTTTGCCTCAACCAGAATTGCATGCTCCTTCTCTGCTCCCACGGGTACTTGGTGTTCCATCAGACACTGATCGC
The DNA here is from genome assembly GCF_021234435.1 of Artibeus jamaicensis. NCBI lineage: Eukaryota > Metazoa > Chordata > Mammalia > Chiroptera > Phyllostomidae > Artibeus > Artibeus jamaicensis. Next base: position 13,069,309 of record NW_026521842.1, read on the forward strand.
ACTAAACTGGACTCACCTGTTTCCCTGACCGTCTCCAACTAGATCGTGAGCTTTACGGGGTGGGAGCTCTTCCCCTCTAAGCAGGGGGTTCTCAAAAGTGGGGCGCTCAGCCCAGTAGCAGCATCGCTGGGAACTTGTTAGCAATGGGTGGGACTGGGGTTCTGCTTTTATTGGGGTCAAAGGTGGGGGGCAAGTTTTCCCCAGGTCACTTTTTTATTTTTAAAGATTTTATTTATTTATCTCTGGCTGGCATAGCTCAGTGGATTGAGCATGGACTTGCAAACCAAAGTCACCAGTTTGATTCCCAGTCAGGGCACAAGCCTGGGTTGCAGGCCAGTCCCCAGTGGGGGACGCATGAGAGGCAACCACAGACTGATGTTCACTCCCTTTCTTTCTCTCCTCTCTTTCCTTCTCTCTAAAAAATGAAAAAATCTTTAGAATAAATAATATTTTATTTATTTACTTATTTCTAGACAGAGGGGAAGGGAAGGAGAAAGACAGGGAGAGAAACATTAATGTGTGGTTGCCTCTCATATGCCCCCAATTGGGTACCTGACCTGCAACCCAGGCATGTGCCCTGACTGGGAAATTGAACCAGTGACCCTTTGTTTTACAGGCCTGTGATCAATCCACTGAATTACACCAGCCAGGGCTTATCAGTTTACTCTTTATTGGTGAAGGTAAAACATCAGCATAGGAATTAAAATGCAGAAAGGAAGGAAGAACCAGCAGCCAGTTAGCTGAGTGTACCCAAGATCTCTGAAACAAAGGAAACTTCGGCAGGGGGGCACTGCAGCCTGCTCTTCATCTTGTGTAACAGGTGTTTTGTTCTTTTTAATATTTTATTTACTCATATTTAGAGAGTAGAGTGACTGTTCCATGTGATACCCAGGTGGGCTGTTGGTCATGGGCTGGGGCAGGAGATTCCCTGAGGACTGAGCGGCCGCGGTCAGCGGAACGAACGCAGGGAGAGCCCCCTCCGGAGTCACCCTCAGTGATGGGGCGGGCGGGGGTCGGGCGGCTGCCTGGCGGCTGCCTCTCACTCCCGGAGGAGCGCGTCCAAAACATCACGCTTTTGGGCACTCCACATCGAGGCTAAGGGAGGCCTCATGGATGCTGTGGAGGTGTTCCTGGGACAGATGGCGAGGACAGTGGACCGTCATGGGGCCTTGCTGGGTAAAGTAGCCTTGATTATAGGTCCTTGCTTTTCATCACCTTGAATATTTCATGGCACTCCCTTCCGGCCTGAAATGTTTCTGTTGAGAAATTGGATGACAGTCTAATTGATGATCCCTCGTATGTAAACTACCTGCTTTTTTCTCCGGTGGCTTTTAGGATTCTCTCCTGGTCTTTAAGCCGTGTCATTTTCATTATGACGTGTCTCACTGTCAACCTCTTTGTGTCCAACTCGTCTTGGACACTCAGCTTCCTGGACTTGTGCATGTCCTTCCCCCACCAGATTAGGGGAGTTTGGGGTCATTGTTTCTTCACATAGGTGCTCAGTCCCTTGCTCGCTGTCTTCACCTTCTGGTGCCCCGAGAATGCAGACATTGTCATGCTCCATGTTGTCCCAAGGGTCCTTCAAACTATCTTCATTTTTTAAAAATTCTCCTTTCTTCTTGCTGCTCTGATTGGGTGTCTTCTGCTACTTTGTCTTCCACACCACGTATTTGATCCTCAGTCTCACCTAATGTACTGATTCCTTCTTGCGTTCTTCATTTCAGACTGATTCTTCTTTTTTATTCCTGTGGCCTTTTTTCACTCAGTTCCTTGAGCCACTATTTTGAACTCTGGTTGATTGTTTGCCTCCATTTCATTTAGTTTTTTTTTTTTTCCTGGAGATGTCCCCTGGTTTTTCATTTGGGACGTGTTTCTTTGTCTCCCCATTTTGGCTGCCTCTCCGTTTATTTCTGTGTATTAGGTAGACAGGGTGGCTTTATGGAGTAGGTGTTCTGTTGGCCTCTGATCACCTGGGCTGGGTGCTTCAGGAATGTTCCTTGCGTGGGTTACGTGAGCTCTCCTGTTGTAGCTGAGGCCTGGTTGCCGCTGGCCTGTCTGTGTGTGGATTTGATCCTCAGGCTGGCTGATCGTGAGGGTCGATCCCAGCCACGGTGTGTGAGCTGCTGTGTGTGAAGTGAGACAGAATTTGTCTCGGCGGGGCCTGGTGCCTGCCGGGATCTCTCTTTGGACGTGCTGCTTGTGGAGCTAACCGGGTTGTGCTGTGATGTTGTCTGAAGCCCGCCACTGAGTCTGTTGGTTCTGAGGCCTCTTGGGAGGGGCTCCAGTGTAGGCCAGTGTCAGGTGTTGCCTGTAACTGGTCCCTGGAGCTACAAAACAATGAACAGTTTATCGTGTGTGAGATGGGCAAAATTGTTCATGGAGGCTGGTTTCCACCAGCACCCAGCCTGGGGGGGCAGGTCAGCAAATGCCCCAAGGCACCCCAAGATCTGCCTGTGCCTGCCTCCACCTGCCAGCTGCCTGTTAAGCTCAGTCACTGAAAGAACCTCTGGTAGCAGCCATTGCCTGAGACAGATTGTCTGAGTCACCAGGTGGAGGTGAGTGGTGTTCACCAGGCTAATACAGAGTCAAACTCGGGGCCGGAGCTGGGTCCAAGGCCACTCAGCAAAGTCCCTGGGTACACCAAGGCTGGCTGCCACCCACCAGGTGCTCAGAGACCTCTGATGTGGGGCGGGGCCTCAGGGATTCATCAGGGTGAGGCTGGTAGAGTTTATTGGGCCCAAACAGATCAAGATGTGGCTGTGAGAAGGGAGAGCTCTGCCCAGGAACAGTGGTGCCAGTCAGGTGTGCAAGGGAAAAATGGCTCCTGCCCTAGGGCCACACAACTCAGTCTGTCCCAGGTTCTGCCTGGACCTCCTTGACAGCCCTACTCAGCAAGGTGGGACTGCCGGAATCAGGACAGTGGGGCTTGTGGGGCTCCCGTGGGGGGGGGGGTCGGTGTCAGTGAGGCTTGCAGGAGGGCTCCCAATGAGAGCCAGCCTCTGGCATTTTGTTGAGCTTGCCAAGACCTAGGGCGGGCTGCCCCCAAATATCCGCCAATGGAATGTTGATTACTTTGGTTTAAAGTTACTTAAGCCCTGGCCTGTCTGGCTCAGTAGATTGGGCACCATCCCACAAAGCAAAGGTCACCAGTTTGATTCCAGCCACACAACACAGTCTCTGACACCCCTTGAGTCTGCCTAGGCCCAGGCAGCCGACTCCTCCTTAGGACAAGAGCTCTCTGCAGGGCGGGGTGACAGGGAGTCCAGAGGGTGGGGCTATTGCATGCCCCAGGCTGATGCTGAATGGAGGGGGTGCTGGACCCAGGAAAGACGGCAAGCGTGGGTGGTGTGGGAGAGGCCTCAGCACAAGGGTCCCGGAAGGTGTCCCTTCAGCTGTCCCCCCAGAGCCACACAGCCCAGTCTCTCCTCACAGGACTCTGGTTCACTCTGAGCTGCCCTCCCTCTGCCACAGCCCAGGGTGAGTGTCTGTGAGCGAGAGTGTGCGTGCTGGCCCTTCAGGAGGGCACCTGGTTTCCAGCAGACTCCCACCTCTCTCTGGAGGAGAGAGTCCCTGCTGATTTTCACAGCCAGATATGAGGTGCGCTCCTCTCCCCGGCTCCCGTGCTCTGGGCTGGGGAGCCCCACACTCCTTGGAGGGGACCTTGGCAGCCGACGGCCCTCCAGGTGCTCAGGTGCTGCACCGGGTGCCAGGCCTGTCCTTTCTGGGTCACCGTGCTTTCTCCAAGTCCTGAGGTAGGTTCTATAAATCCAGTTATAAGCCTCTGTTCAGCGAGTCTTCAGTTGGTAACTCAGGCTGATTGTTCTATATTTTAGTTGTAATTCCAGTTTGGTCCTGGGAAGAGGTGAGTGTGACTTCCACCTACTCTCTGCCATGTTGGATGTCTTCATTTGATTTGCATTTCCCTAATCACCAGTGAGACTGAGCATTTTTCATTTATCTGTTGGCCACCTGTATGTCTTCTTGAGAGAAGTGTCTGTTCAAGTCCTCTGCCCATTTTTAAAAAAACATCCATGTGTGGTTGCCTCTTTTGTACCCCCCCCCCAACTGGGGACCTGGCCACAACCCAGGCATGTGCCCTGACTATGAATCGAACCGGCGACCCTTTAGTTTGCAGGCCAGTGCTCAGTCCACTGAGCCATGCCAGCCAGGGCTCTCTGCCTATTTTTTAACTGAAGTTGTTGTTGTTGTTGAGTTGCATGAGCTCTTCATACATTTTGGAGATCAACCCTTTGTCAAAGATGTTGTTTGTAAATATCTTCCATTTGGTTGGTTGCCTTTTAGTTATGATGATGGTTTCTTTTGCTTTGCAGAAGCTTTTTAGTTTGATGTAGTCCCATTCATTTCTTGCTTTTACTTCTCTTGCCATTGAGGTCAAAGTCATAAAATCCTCGATTAGACCAAGATCTGTAACCTTAGTGTCTAGATTTTCTTCTATGTAATTTATTTTTCAAGTCTCAGAAGACTTTATTTTTTTAAAGATTTTATTTATTTATATTTTAAAGAGAGGGGAAGGGAGGGAGAAAAGAGGGAAAGCAACACCAGCGTGAGAGCAACATTGACTAGTTGCCTGTCGTACGCATCCCATCCAGGGACCAAACCTGAAAGCCAGGCACATGCCTGGACTGGAATCAAACTGGTGACCTTTGCTTTGTGGGATGGTGCCCAATCTACTGAGCCTGACAGGTCAGGGCTTAAATAACTTTAAACCAAAGTAATCAACATGCCATTGGCAGATATTTGGGGGCAGCCTGCCCTAGGTCTCGGCAAGCTCAATAGAATGCCAAAAGCTGGCTCTCACTGGGAGTATGTCAGGCTGCCACTGGAGATAGGTACTCAGTCCAAAATCGCAGAGGAAACCAGGGACACTCCAGAAAGCAGTTAGATGCAGCCAGGACTCAACCTGGAATGTGGGGCCAGGGGTTGTAAAGGTGAGACCTGCTGGACTGCCTACGGGGGCGGTAGCTCCCAGTACGCTTGCTTGCGGGCTCCGCCACAGCGGGAGGTGGCAGACTCGGTGTGACTGTGTACACAGGACGAAGAATCGGTGGGAGATGAGGGAGGCGTTGCCTCTGGAACATGAAGAGACCTAGTGTGTGTGATCCTGTCTGGCTGTGGTGCATGGTTTAATGGTAACTGATATTTGATGTCGGAGTTTCTCAGCCCTTAGAGGTCCAGGCGATATCCCGAAACTTGACGGGTAAGGCTAGGCCTTGGATCCTCTGGGGATGATCGATCAGTTAAGTTGATGTAAGTGGTCAGTGACGGGGTGCAAATCTACCTAGACTGCTTCTTTAGAGGGGCCCCTCAGCATCATGTCAATATAATGCCAAAAATAGCACCTGTTGTAAGGTATTTAAAGCCTGATGGCAGAGCTCATGTACAATTGCAGGACTGTTTAAATATTCTGCTGGGAGCCGAGTAAATGTGTATTGAGCCTCTTCAGAGTGAAAGCAAACCAGGCCTCGGATTCCTCCACAATAACAGAACAGAATGTACAGGGGTCTGGTACAATAATGCCCCTTTTTAAATTACAAAATCTTTCATTACAAATCATAAGCAGGTAACCCTGTAACATAACCATATCACACTCAAGCATATCATATGACATTTTAGGGGAAATGTTCGAACTAAAACTAAATTACTACACCCATATTATCCTACGAACCACACTCAAGCAGGCCTTAGTTCTGCCGGACCCTGTATTCTCTAGGTCAGTACCCATGAAGGACGTTCCTGGGGCCCATTGTAAGTCCTCGGTCAGTCCTCTAACATGAGGAATTGGAGCCTCACTGGGGGAACCTAAGCACTGAGGCGTCCATAGTCAATGGTGCAGCTCCATTCATGAGGGGCTGGCTTAAGGAAGGGCCCCGTGGGGCTGCTGACTCCTGTCTCCTAATCTTTAATGACGGGGCTGGGCTTCAGTGCCCTGTTGAAGTGGGTGTTGATGGGGTAGGAAGACTCACCATGACCATCTGCAAGTCCCACTAGGGAGCCCAAGATCTTCCTGGTGTGTGGAAGGAGCTGAGCTGAATGAAGGGTTCTAATAGTTCCAACCAAACCTATGTAAGCCTTTGTAACCTCTCCTTCACCAGCAATGCCCATGGGTAGAAAGAATTTAAAGGGATTGCCTGGAATGACAGTGACTTGGTCCCTCTTCTATTTTTTTTAAAGATTTTGTTTATTTTTACACAGAGGGAAGGGGAGGGAGAGAGGGAGAGAAACAGCAATGTGTGAAAGAAACAACTGGTTGCCTCTCACACACCCCCTCCTGGGGACCTGGCCTGCAACCCAGGCATGTGCCCTGACTGGGAATCAAAACGGCACCTTTCAGTTCATAGGCCGGTGCTCATCCCACTGAGCCACACCAGCCATGGCAGCCCCTGTTGTTAATACTGTCAAAAAGGACAAGCCTCAGGAAGCCACTAGTTTCCTAGAATAGTGGCTTAGGTGGCTTCAAGTCCTGGAGGCTTAGGGAAGGGGGCAGAGGGAGTCACAGGGACAGACTGGGGGTCAGAGGGCAGATGTGTGGCAAGAGGGTGGACGACAGAAGGGGCTGTACCAGGGCCTGGACTTTCAAGAACGGCTGTCAGGAGTCCAAGAACCCCAAGTTTTTGTAACTCCCCATAGACATTTGCCTGTAGTCCCATATGGGGCAAAGTTAGCTGAGGTTTTTTGGGGGGGAAAGGACTGGGCAACCTTGTCTGTTGTGAAAAATTTGTTCCAGGGAGATCCTCCCGGGACAACAGGAGCAGAGGGACGTGAGTCTGAAGCATGTGGGTGTCTGGGTGGGAATCACCTGCGTGTCTAGCAACCACATCAGCAGCCTCAGTGCCTCTTGGATGGTTTTGGCAGTCTCAATAAAATGTAGTGGCACTTCTGGCCAAGATGGAGGCATAGGTGGAAACACTGTGCCTCCTTGCACAACCAAGTTTAAAGGCAACAAGGTTTTAGTAACAAAAACGCAACCAAAACACACAGAAAATTGAACTGTACCGAAGTCTGACGACAACGAACCATTCAGCCAGACCGGTAGGAGGGGTGGAGTCAGAGGCTGGCGGACAGTGGTCCAGGCAGGAAAAAGTAGCCAGACTGACCTAGGTGCACAGGCAGCAGTTGGCAGATCCCAGGCGTGGGGTAGCAACGGACCCAGTAAGGGTGCAAGGCGGCTGGCGGTGATCACACATTCGCACGCAGATAAACCAGGCGAAGGACCGAGCAGTGAGACAGACGGCGCAAACCAGGGCCTGGGAATTAAAGCCTAAAAGCACCAATTGGATAAACTTCTGGGAGTCGAGGTGCTGGGAGAGGCTTCCAGGCTCACAGAGAGTTTGTTGGAGAGACCCACAGGGTCCTGGAGGGTACACAGGTCCACAGGTCCACACATCCAGGAACCAGCACCAGAAGGGCCCAATTTGCTTGCAAGAAGCAGCAGAGGGGACTGAAATCCAAGAGAGTGGAACAAGCACCACTGGCCCCTCTCTGACCTTGCCCCCACATACAGCGTCACAGCCCAGCGACTGGGTCATCCTGCCCTGGTGAACACCTAAGGCTCCGCACCTCATACCTAACAGGCACAAACAGAACAAAACATTATGGCTCAAGAAGAAGAACAGCTCAAAGCCCCAGATTCAATACTTCTAAGTGGCCAAGAGATAGCCAACCTATCAGATGCACAGTTCAAAACACTGGTGATCAGGATGCTCACGGAACTGGTTGATTTTGGTCACAAATTAGAGGAACAAATGAAGGCCAAACTAAGTGAAATGAAGGGAAGTGCACAGGAAACCAATAGTGATGGAAAGGAAACTGGGACTCAAATCAAGGGAGCGGACCAGAAAGAAGAAAAAAATGACCAAACAGAAAAGAATGAAGAAACAAGAATTCAAAATAATGAGAGGCTTAGGAGACTCCAGGACATCTTTAAACATTCCAACATCTGAATTATAGGGGTACCAGAAAAGGAAGAACAGCAACAAGTGGAAAACTTATTTGAACAAATAATAAAGGAGAATTTCCCCAATATGGCAAAGGAAATAGACTTCCAGGAAGTCCAGGAAGCTCAGAGTCCCAAAGAAGGTGGACCCAAGGAAGAACACACCAAGGCACATCATCATTACATTAGTCAGGATTAAAATGAGAGAATCCTAGAGGCAGCAAGAGCTAAGGGGACAGTCACCTACAAAGGAGTTCCTATCAGACTGTCAGCTGATTTCTCAAAAGAGACCTTCCAGGTAAGAAGGGGCTGGAAAGAAGTATTCCAAGTCATGAAAGGCAAGGACCTACATCCAAGATGTTGCTCTATCCAGCAAAACTTTCATTTAGAATGGAAGGGCAGATAAAGTGCTTCTCAGATAAGGTCAAGTTCAAGGAGTTCATCATCACCAAGCCCTTATTATATGAAATGTTAAAAGGACTTATCTATGAAAAAGAAGATAAAAAATATGAATAGTGCAAAGATAGCAAACTCAGTTATTAACAATCACACCTAAAACAAAACAAACTAAGAGGGCAGCTAGATCAGGAGCAGAACCATAGAAATGGAGATCACATGGAGGGTTAGCAACAGGGGAGTGGGAGAAGAAGGGGGGAGAAGGTACAGAGAATAAGTAGCATAGACAGTAGGTAGAAAATAGATAGGGGGAGGGCAAGAATAGTATGGGAAATATAGACTCTAAAGAACTTGAGACACGTGGTCATAAAGTAAAGGGGGGAATGGTGGGGGAGGGGTGTGCAGGGTGGAGGGGAATGAAAGGGAGGAAATGGGACAACTGTAATGGCATAATCACTAAAATATATTTTTAAAAAGTGTACTTGTGATGCCCTGTGATTAGGGGGAGTGCCCTGCACAAAGAAATCTCTGGACTTGGGGTCAAATGGGGCCTTTTTAGGGTTGAACATGGAGGGGTCATTTGGGTCACTGTGGTCATGGAAATGACCAACCTGTTTGTTACCTGTGATGTGTAGTCAGGAATACATATTCGGTCCTCACCCCCGGTCCAGGTGTTTCTGACGCAGAGCTCCTAACACCCATGGAATTTCCTGAGTGACCAGAACCATAAATGTATCTTTTGTTCTGTGAATCGGGTGACTTTGGGAAGTCACCTAAGGTTGGGGGCTGGTTACCTGTGGAGCCAGCCAAGTGATTAGAGGGCTGGGACTTTCAGTCCCAACTACTGACCTCCAGGGAAGCAGAGGGCAAGAGGCTGAGCTCAGTCACGGACAGCCAATGGTTTAATCATCTACCATGCCCGTGTAACAAAGCCTCCATTAAAACCCAAAGAGACGGGGTTCAGAGAGTTTCCAGGATGGTGAACAGGGCGAGATTCAGGAGAGTGGTGCCCCTGGGGAGCCCGGAGCCCCACCCCCACCCCTTACCCTGTGCATCTCTCCCCCGCCCCCACGGGCTGTCCCTGAACTATATCCTTTTATGATAAACTGGTAACCTAGTGAGTAAATGGGTTCCCTGAGTTCTGAGCTGCTCTAGCCAAGTTTTGAGCCCAAGTAGGGGGTCACAGCAACCTCTGCTTTACAGTCCTTCAGAAGCACAGGTAACAACCTGGGCACACAGTTGCCCTCTGCAAGGGGGTACAGTATTGTAGGACTGAACCCGTAAACTTCAATCTGATGTTATCTTTGGGTAGTGTCGGAATCGAGTTTTTGAACACCCAGCTGGTGTCTGAGAATTCCTTGTTGGTGTGAGGACTCCCACCCCACGTGCATGGTGGAACTGGGTGCAGAACACAGTGCCCACTGGACCCCGGCTGAGCTTCTGCGGCACCTGGGCCCTGTTGATGTTTTCCACGCACTGAGAGCCTCAGCTGTCAGTGATCACTGCGATGGAAGGATGCGCACAGCGCAGGCGGTATGTCCTAGTGAGGAGGGCGGGCCCTTGTCGAAATGCCTTCCTTCCCTGTCCACTCACTAGAGGCCTCGGTGACCTTTGGCGACAGGGACACCCCATGAGGCATGTTGCTTGGTTCTGCCCATTCAGGGGAAGCCGAGGGGCCCAGATCTGTGGTGTCTCAGAGGAAACATGCAATGGCCTGGATGGATCTTTAAGAAGGTTGTGGATTTTAGTCTTTACACATACTGGCTGCTTGGTGCATTTTGGCAGCTGTAACAACTCAAAGCGTGTTCTAAAATCCTTCTGTTGCCAATGGCTTTTTTTTTCCTTCTGCACAAAATCTTTTAAGAAAGTTTTGAATTTCCGTAGTATAGTTTCTGATCCTAAGTTTCTGTTTTGCGATTTCCTCCTGTTACCTTATCCTACGTGTTGTGACGGGAACAGAGGATGACGTCCCTGTAGCCCTCTCTGTGAGCAGCATTCTCCTTCCTGGGATTTCCCACTCGAGCTCTCTGGGGTGGGGGTCTGCCTCCCTGCATGCAACTCTTGGGGTTTTTGGGAACAGCCCCCCAACCTGGGGCGTGTCAAACCAGAGCCCAGGCATGCTGGCGTGCCGCACCGCGCAGCACCCAGGAGGCTTCCAGAAGGGTTTGCGTGTGTCAAGGAGCTGCTGCGTGCCCTTGGGGCTCCCAGGTGCTGGCACCAGATGCCAGCACGTCTCTCTGCCCACTGATATTTCAGCAACATTGTGCCCTGATTAGACCCACAAATCCTATCGGTCGGGGGAGGAAGAACAGCAGCAGTGACAAAGACCATGAGCCTCTGCCGCCTTCACTCCTCAGTGGTGCTGTTGATATCTTCCCTGTTGCAAAGCTTTGTCACTAGTCTGGGTTAGAAAACGTCAGCCAGGCATGGCCCACCGACTAGGCTTGAAAATGGGGCAGCAGGGTCCCAGACTACTGCTCAGCAGGAAGAGCTATGGAGTTTTCTTTTCAAGAACAGCAGAACGTAGACAGGGTGTTGTCAGAGGGCTGCTGAGTGGAGACCAGGCCCTGGGAGTGCACTGCTCTTTGGCCAGCAGGACTTGAGGGCAACCGGGTAAGCAGTTGTGCCTGAGGCCGGGGACAGCTCCGGACTGCCCAGATCAACTGCCAGAGGGCGGGCGGGGGGAACAGGACTGTGTGGGCCACTCCACTGCAGAGAATGAGGACACTGCAGCCCAAGGTGGCCAATGCGACAGGGCCGGGGGAAGAGAGCGAGCAGGGGTGGATGGCACTGAACTTCAGCTGCATCCCACAAAGGCCTCCCACCCCCAGGACTCGGCGTCTCGCATTTGTGTCTCTGTGAGCTTTGTGCCTCCTGCCTAGATGCTGTCACCTTAGCCCCCACGACCGACTAGTCCTCCGACTTAGCAACAGTGGTGTCACCAACTGGACTTAACCACGAGATTTATACCAAGTAGATAACCCCCAACTTTATACAGCACAAAGCAATGTGAAAAATTAAAAATATTTAAGCACTTCAGTTACCAAAAATATCTATGGAAATGGAAAGACAATCTCCAAAATGAAACTATCAGTGGAGTAAGAACCGGTCATGGGGCCGCCAAGTGCAGTGGTGTGGGCCCTGGGGTCAGGCAGGCGGAGGTGTGAACCTGGAACCCCCACCGCCAGTTGGGTGTTCTTGTGTGAACTGCTCTGCCTCTTGGCCGCTGGCTCCCCAGTGAAATGACCCCGCCTCTGACCTTGTTGGGAGGTACATGAAATACAGTCTTGCAGCCAGGCTGTAAGAATCTGTGTGTAGAGGGATTTCATCTAAATCCACTTTGGTTTATGACTCTAAGACATTTAAAAGAAACCCGAAGTTCTAATCAGGACCCCTAGGGCCCTGGGGGCCAAGGGCTCCTGAGAGGACAGTTCCCTGTGCTCACCCTGCAGTTGTGAAGGTGGTCTGTTAGCCTTCCTCAAAGCACCTGTAACTCAGAACTTACAGAAATAACAACCTTGGCATCCCTCATTTTCAAATATTTTTTTCCTTTCTTTTTAAATATAAGGTTTCCAGTGCATACACAATTTATGTCAAACATGTACTTTTGTTGAGAACTCAGGCTCAAGTTCAGAGCCATGAGAGCTAGAGTCTACCTTGTCTTGTGTTAACTAATGTTATTCAACAAACTGTCCATTGTAATGGGTTAAGGTGTTGTCTTTGGTATAAATGAGTGTTAATTTAGGGACCAAGGAATGCATGAAAAAATTTCCAGTGGAATTAATGGCAATTGTATTTTTTACTTAGGAGAAGTCTATTTTCCAGGCTCCTAAAGTCATACACACGCACACACACGGTTCTTAGGTCTTTATTTTACAAAGTTTGGTATATATTCTTTCTTTTTCATTATCCGACCTGGAGGTGTTGCTCCTCCACACTGTTACTCTGAAACACCATCAGCCATGGTCTGTCGGTACCGCAGTTTCATCGCTCCCCTACCCCTAACGATGGTCATTTACACTGTTTCCCTTTGCCCTTACCCAAAAATACAATATACATTGACACACATAACCTTAAGTACTGGCACTTTTTCCCCTTAGGGATAGGTTTCCCAAAATGACACTGCTGGGTTGAAGACTATGCCGATTCTTAATGTGAAAAGGCAGTCACAGTGATTTCCAAGGGGCCCGTCACAACGTGCGTTCTACCAGAGTGACACCCATCTGCCCCCTGCTTCCTCACTGTCGGCAGATAAAATGGGACAACTTAAACACTTACTGGACTACGGATGTTCTAGTACATTTGTTCAGAAAGTCACATTCATATGTAGTTACAGCCTGTCTGATCTTCAAAAACTAGTTTTAAAAAGCCAGTTATAGCCTTTTCTATATACATTTACAATTGTAAATGTATCTACACTTACAATTCTAAGGCATGATTTGTCATTGACAGGAAAATAAAGAAATTGTGAATCTAAAACCAAGCCTCAAATGGTGTATCTTTCAGTTACACAAAGAAAGATAAATTTTTGTAGTTAAACATATATGGGGAGACCACTGAACAGGTCTAATTTATAGAAGTGTTTGCGAACTCTTAAAGTAAAGGCATGACTTACAGCAAGTCAGATTCCGAAGGCAAATGCTTTAGGTTGATGACAGTGAAGCTCAAGAAGTAGAAATGCCCCCCTACTCGGATGACTGCAAAAACTGTTTCCACGGTGGGCTATGCACACGGAAACTTTAAAAAGCAATGAGACGTGAGTGTCTTAAAATAAATTATTTTTCCCTTAAAGTCTCTGAAAGGTAACTAACATTTGAGCACTATGTATACATCCTACCATTTTTTACAAGATAATTCATAAAATAGTAAGAGAAACTAGGGAAACACAGGTGGTTTCTGGATTATACACCATTTTGGTAACGGCACGCATTTGTGTGTAAACACCCCAATGAACAGCACGACGGACGGGGCTCTGCTCTCCAGCCCCTTTCTGTTCTCTGGTGCACACTGAGAAGCACAGCCCACGGCTGCCTTCCCGTAGTCTCCACACCGCCTTCCTAATTACCTCATGTTTGCATATATAACGCGCCTAGAAAGTCTTCAGCAAGTCCAGAAGCAGGTTAAAACTTCAACACTGCCTTCTGTTCACCAGGAGGCTGCTCAGTAACAATGATCACACCAACTCACACACGCAGGCAGGCAGTGGGAGACAACATGCTACATGCTACTTTAAAATCCGTCCCGTATTTCCTTTGGAATGTGTACTGAGTTGCAAAGATGCTGAAAACACACATGTGACATTTAATATGGACAATCTTGTTTGATGTGTCCTAATTATTGCAGAGGACAAGAATTTCAAACTTCCAGGGACTTTGTTAAATTTACATGTGTAGATCTAAAGTGTATTTTTGTGTGTGGGTTTTTTTTGTGGTATAATAACACACACAACCACTGAATTCCTAGGTACTGTCTGTAGACCTTTCCTGCTACTTCCCACAATATTTCATTCTTGAATAATTGATTTCAGATTTAAAAAGCTCAATGTAATACCGTTAATTATGTCTATTTACACTTGAATATGTTCTGATATGTATTCTTTAGTTGAGTATCACACCTAACGCTCAGTATATCCATTATTATTCTTAGGGGACCCTATGTTTTACATGTTTTCGAGTCTGTAGATTGTATCAGTATGAATTCCATGCTCGGCAGTACCTTAGGAGGTCTCTCCCCGACAGGGAGGGTTCCACACAGGCCAACCTGGCTGTGGTCTCAGGGTTTGTCACCTATGTGAACTCTAAGGTGGACACTGAGTCGGGACTTCCTGCTGAAGGCCTTCCCACACTGAGAACACGCATATGGTTTCTCTCCCGTGTGGATTCGCAAGTGTAGTCTAAGAGTCGACCGCTGGCTGAATGTTTTGCCGCATTCCGTGCACTCGTAGGGCTTCTCCCCGGTGTGAGTTCTCATGTGGATAATGAGCTGTGAGTTCTGGATAAAGGACTTCCCACATTCACTGCACTCGTACCGTTTCTCCCCTGTGTGAATTTTCTGATGTATGATGAGGTTTGATTTCTTGAAGAAGCTTTTTGCACATTCATTACACTCGTAAGGTCGTTCCCCTGTATGAATTCTCTGGTGTGTGGTAAGTTCAAACTTCTGGGCAAACGTCTTGCCGCACTCACCGCATTCATACGGCTTCTTCTCCATGTGTGCTCTCTGGTGCACGATGAGGTTGGACTGGTGGGTGAAAGCTTTCCCACATTCAAGGCATTCAAAGGGTTTCTCCCCGGTATGAATTCTCTGATGCTTGATGAGGTTTGCCTTGTGGGAGAAGGTTTTCTTACACACATTACATTCATAAGGTTTTTCTCCAGTGTGTATTCTCTTATGACTAACAAGGAGTGACTTGAAGGAGAAAGTCTTGTCACAGTAGTTACAAATGAAAGGCTGTACCAAATTTCTAATTTTCTGATGTTTAAAAATGGTGTCTTTATGGCCAAAGGCTTTCCCACTCTTGTTATAGCCAACGTACTCCATCCCAGGATGGGTTTTCTCTTGCTTTAGGTAGAGAAGTGCTTTTCCAAACCCATCATACTCATCAGCTTGCTTTCTTATATAGCTGTTACTACTAAGTAGGTCTGAGCTATATTTCAAAGTTTTTTCATATAAATCAAATTTATACGGTACTTGTCTCAAAGAAACAAAGTCTGTGTTTAGATGGAACGGTTTTCCAAAGAGATCACTTCTTTCCTCCATGGTGGTTTGGCTCTTAAAGACTATAAACGGCCGAGCCTGCTCCTCGGGGTCGCCATGCTCCCTCTCCATCTGGTCATCAGCCTTCCACACCTCTAGGAGAAAACACAGGGAATACACTGTCACTCTCCACGCCTCTAGGAGAAAACACAGGGAATACACTCTGTCACCCTCCACGCCTCTAGGAGAAAACACAGGGAATACACTCTGTCACTCTCCACGCCTCTAGGAGAAAACACAGGGAATACACTCTGTCACTCTCCACGCCTCTAGGAGAAAACACAGGGAATACACTCTGTCACTCTCCACGCCTCTAGGAGAAAACACAGGGAACACGCTCTGTCACTCTCCACGCCTCTAGGAGAAAACACAGGGAACACGCTCTGTCACCCTCCACGCCTCTAGGAGAAAACACAGGGAACACGCTCTGTCACCCTCCACGCCTCTAGGAGAAAACACAGGGAATACGCTCTGTCACCCTCCACGCCTCTAGGAGAAAACACAGGGAATACGCTCTGTCACCCTCCACGCCTCTAGGAGAAAACACAGGGAATACGCTCTGTCACCCTCCACGCCTCTAGGAGAAAACACAGGGAATACGCTCTGTCACCCTCCACGCCTCTAGGAGAAAACACAGGGAATACGCTCTGTCACCCTCCACGCCTCTAGGAGAAAACACAGGGAATACACTCTGTCACTCTCCACGCCTCTAGGAGAGAGCACACAGAGTGATCTCTGAAACTCTCCACCCCTCTAAAGAGAGCACACAGAATACACTGTCACTCTCTACCATTTTAGGAGTGTATTCCGTGTGCTCTCTCCTAGAGGCAGAAAGTGACAGAGTGCATTCCGTGTGCTCGATCCTAGAGTTGTGAAGACTGACAGAGTGCATTCCGTGTGCTCTATCTCCACCTCTCTCCATTCCTAGAGGTGTGCACATGAAAAACACTCTCCTAGAGGTACAGAGACTGAAGTGTATTTCATGTGCTCTCTCTCCCACGGGGGTGGAGATTGAGAGAGTGTATTCCCTCTGAGAGCACAAGGAATACACTGTCAATCTCTACACCTGTAGGAGAGTATACTTCGTGTGCACACCTGTAGGGGTGGAGAGAGGTGGAAATAGAGCACAAAAAACACACTGTCAGTCCCCACCCCTCTAGAAGAGAGAGCAGACAAAATACACTGTCACTGTCCACCACTCTAGGACAGAGCACATGGAAGACACTCTATCACTCTGCACCCCTCTACTAGAGAGCACACAATACAGTGTGTCACTCTCCACCCCTCTAGGAGAGAGCACATGGAATGCATCTGTCACTCTCCACACTTCCAGGAGCACAGGGAATACACTCTGTCAGTTCTGTGACCATAATGGCACCAAATGAGAGGCCTCTCAAACATTACACTGCAGGGCTGCCTCTTTCGTTTGGGACCTGGTCTTGCAGTCTTTAATGTCCCCGCACAAACTCCCCTAGCTCTTAAGGGGAAAAAAAGAAGTGGAAACTGACGGCGAACACAAGTAGCACTGCCAGATCATAGAATGACCGTAAGAAGGGGTAAAGTGAAATGAAAACACAGGCTGCTAACAGGAAACACATGAAGTGGATGCCTGGCAATGCAGGGACAAAGGAAGTGGGCAGCGTCCCCAAGGACACTGGACAGTTGGCAGAGGGACCAAGAAAATAAGCACCTGAAGATGTTAAAGGAAAAGCCAGGCAGATCTGAGTTTAGAAATCCAAACTGTGACTGTGAATTATTGTGGTCCGACCTCATCGGCACGCTTCTGGGCTCTCACCCCACCGCCCTGCTCATCTGCACCAAGTAACTTCCTATCAGCAGGATTCCTCAGTGTGGCAGAGACAACCCCACTGCAGAGCGCCAAACCAAGCTGCAACAGCAGCGATTTTCAGCCTGTGTGCCTCAAGAACTTTTACAACACGCACTACCTGACCATTTCTTCAGGGGCACCGACCTCCCTGAGACTGCCAAATAAAAAAATGACACAGCCAACACAATAGCTGTCCCATGGCAATGAATCAAAATCACACTTTTTGGGGGTCAAACTGGCAAAAAAAATCTATTTTTTGGTATGCTGCAGAATTTTAGTAATTACTTCATGTGTGCCACGAGATAAAAGAGGCTGAAAATCACTGCTTTGAAGTAAGGCTTTTGCAAATGAGTGGTGAGATCCAGAAACTCATGTGCTCTGTAGGAAATGCAAAACCGACCCGAGATCTCTCTGATGGAGTCAGTGCTACTGCTGCGGCAGAGCTTTTCTTTCCGTTGAAGCTGTCGGAGAATGTTTTCCTCACTGCATCTCACTTTTCTCCTTTTAAAGTGCTTCCTTTCTTCCCCAAGCCAATTTTGTCCCTAATTTTATTTGAAAGGATATTAAGGCTCAAACTGCCTGCCTCCCCCTAGACTTTTAATAACCTTTACTTTCCTCTGTGGGTCACTGACTCCTGTGACCCTGCTGCTATCGTGTCTGGGACAATGGCACTCCTGCACCGTTTCCTTGAGGCCATCACACCAATTACCATGAGCTAATGGGGAAAATATTCTGACATCTGAGTAGCCAGACCGTTTGTAGCCATCTCTAAAGGTGTAGGGATTTGAAGAAAAAAGAAAAAAAGTCCTAAAAATATTTCACAGATGCCAAGTCATTCATAACCCTTGGGATGTTACCTCTAGTGGCTTCCAACCCTGCCTCCCTCATTCCACAGCTTCCCAGAGAGCCCCAACTGGCAATTCTAACTGTGCAGCTCTGTGGCTCCAACTTAAAAATCAGAGCTGATCTCACAATATCAGAGACCTGATGATGGAACATAGCTCCAAACGGCCTGGACATTAGAACTTCAGAGTCTTCCCTCTTTCTCAGCTTTTGAAGCCTGAGGCCAAATTCACAGTAATTTAGAAGCTCATGATTTCTGGTAATTGAGAAGGACACAAACGCTGCTGGGTGCACGCAGGGCTACTCCCAAAAGCTGCCTTACCCACTGACAGTAAGTTGCTGTAGTTCTCCAGCATCACGTCCATGTACAGGATCCTCTGCGAGGGGTCCAACTGCTCCCACTCCTCCTGGGTGAAGTCCACAGTCACATCCGTGAATGAGACTGACCCCTGAAATGGCATATTGCTATTCATTCTGGAATGATGAGCATTTGGTGATACAGAAAGGGCACATGAAAAAGTTATTCCTATCGTATTACTGTAAGAGAGTCATTCACCACAATTTACACATGACACCAGCGGTACATTTTTACTCAGTTTTGTCAAATACATGTATAATGGTTCAGGTTCCCCAGTACCTCTGGCACTGCCATACAGGGTAGCACCCGAGATTAGTAAGACACTGGGTCTCCTTTCAAGATGTGCACAGGGGTAAGCGCTGAACGAACACTAGGGTGCAGAACTGAACGTTACCAGCACGTTACCGATGCTCAGGTAGCACTGTTTTTGTGGTGTCAAACTAGACAGTGTTAACAGCGTAAACCTTTTTCGACATGACGATTTCTAAAACACATTTGGTCATCATCCATGAATTAGCTTCTGGCTCACAAGACCCTCAAGCCCCTAGAAGTACCTAAGAATTGAGAGTAATAAAGGATTTTGTTGCCCTGGCTGGTGTCGCTCAGTGGATTGAGTGTGGGCCTGTGAACCAAAGGATTTTGTTCTGTATGTTAATGAGGTGACTTGAAAATTACGTGAGGATAAGCACTGGTCAACAGTACGCCCAACCCTGTGATTAGAGGGCTGGAACTTGCAGTCCCACTCTGTGACCCTGTGTAGAGGAGGGGGCTGAGGTTGACAAACATCATGGTAAGTGATGTAATCCATCACCATTATCTAATAAAGACTCCCTGAAAATCCAAGAGAACAGGGCTGTGGGAAACTTCTGGACTGGTGAACACAGGTGTGGGAGAGCGCCCCCTGGAGAAAACCTGGAAGCTCCAGTGAGTAAAAATTCAACTCACTCACTCCATCCCTCTAACTCCTTCCTCTCTGACTCCCTGGTTCTACTGCTCACTGCTCCTCCGCTCTCTCCCTCCTCCCTCTCTCTCTACTTTCTCACCGTTCTTCCTTACCTGTTCTCTCTCTTTATAACTTCTCCTCCACTCTCTCCTGTGCCCTCTCCCCTCCCCTCCCGTCTCCCTCTCTCACTCCCCTGTACACTCCCTCCGTCTGCGCTCGCTCCCAGGCCCTTTCTCTCAGTCTCCCCGACTGTTTCTCCTCTCACACCTACTCTCACTCTGCTCTCTAATCTGTCCCACCGCCTCTCCGTTTCTCCCACTCCTCCGCCCCTTATTCTCTTTGTCCCTCTCTGACCACCCCCTCTCAACCTTACTCCTCTCTCCCTCCCCTATCACACCTCTCCGCACCCTTCTCTCACCTGTCTGTCCTCTCCTTTCTCAATCCTCTCCCCACTGCTATTCTCACTCCACTGTTCCCCTCACTCCCTTCACTCATCCCCTCACCCTCTTCACTCCCTCTGCTCCCTCTATCTATTCACTCATTCCTCCCCGCCAGTCTCCCCACTCCTCTCATTCCACTCTTTTCTCAGTCTTCGCTCTGCCCTCTACAGCTGCTCCAACATTCTCCTCTGTCCTGTCCCTGCTCCCTCTAATCTCGGTCCTCTCTCCCCCTCCTCCCTAGCCGCTCTCTCCTGCACTACCCAGTCACTCTCCCTCATCTCTCTCTCATCAATAATCTTCCGCTCTGCCTCACTCCTCCCTCTATGGTCTCTCTCCTCACTCCACTATAATTTTCCTACTTATTCTCACTCCTCACTTACTCCTGTCTAATTATCCTGTCTTCCAACCCACAGTCCCTGCATTCTCACTCCGTGTTTCTTCAGCCTCCCCCGCTCTTGCCCTCACTCCTCTATTCTCATTCCCTCGTCTCTCCATTCTCACTCCTCCCTCCCAATGCTCCCTCACTCTCCCTCTTTCCTCTACTTCCCTCTCTCCTCTACTTCCCTCTCTCACTTCATTCTGTCTCTCTACTCTTAGTCCTTCCTCTTTGTCTTCCCTCAGTCTCCCTTTCTCTCTTCTTACTTTTCTCTATTCTCATTGCCCTATTCTCACTCCTTGCTCCCAGTGTTCTCTCTCCCCTCTTGTCACACCATTTCTTTCCTCCTTTTGTGTCTTCCCCTCACTTCCTCTCTCCACTCTGACTTATCTATTCTTTCACTTCCCTCTATCTCTCCCTTTCTCTCCCTCTTTCCTGACTTCTATTCTCTCCCGTCTCTCCATTCTCATTCCTTCCTCCTAATCTTGCCCCACTCTCCCTCCCTCTTTATTCACACTGCTTTCTCTATTCTCTGTCCCCTAACTTTGTTCACTCACTCTTCCCTCCCTTCCCTCAGTCTCCCTCTCCACTCACTTTACTTCCCTCTTTCTCACTCTCCCTGTGTTCCCTCAACCTCTCTCTCTCCTGACTTCCGTGTCTACTCTCACACTCCCTACACTCTCTCTCCCTGTCTCTCCTCTCGATTCTCCCTCTATTCTCACTCCCTAGCTTGCCCCCTCCCTCCCTTGCTTTCCTCTAACAGCCCTCTATTCTCTCACTTCCCTCGCAGTCCCTCTTTGCTCTCACTTTTCTCCCTAGTCTCTCACACTACCCTCAGTCTCTCCATTCTCACTCCTTCCCCCGTGTCACTCTTTCTACTTACTTTACTGTCCCTCCACTTTGCTCTCACTGCTCTTTATTCTCACTCCCCTCTGTCCATCTACCACCACTCCTTCCTCAAATCTGCAGTCTCCTCTTTCCTCACTCCTCTCTCACTCCTCACTGTCCCTCCACTCTCCCTCTTTCTTTCCTCCCACTGCTCCTTCTATTCTTTCTCATTCCACTTTGTCTCCATTCTCACCACTCCCTCCCTGTCTTCCCTCATTCTCCCTCTCTTTCCTCCCTGTCAGCACAGTCTTCTCTCACCCTCTATCTCCATTCTGTCACTTCCTCCCTCCTTGACTTCCCTCAGTCTCCACCTTTCTTCTTACATCTCTCACTCACTCCCCTCTGTCTCCCCACTCCCACTCCTCCCTCCCTGCTTTCCCTCAACCTTTTTCTTACTTTCCTCTCTCTACTCTGTCCCTCACTCCTGTCAACTCTCACACATCTCTGGCTAACTTCCCTTTCTCCTCTGATCTGTATCTACTCTTTCTCACTCCCCCGTCTTTCCACCTCTCTCTTTCCTCTCACTTCTCTACCCTCTTTCTGACTCCCCTCTGTTTCTACTCACTCCTCCTCCCTTCCTGGGTTACCTCAGTCTGGAACTCCTTCCTCTCACTGCTCTCTCCACTCCCACCACTCCTTCCTTGTCTTCCCTCTCTGGTCTCTCTCCCCTGTCTCTCCACTCGCACTCCTCCCTCCCTGTCTTCCCTCAGCTTCCCGCTCTTTCCTCTCACTCCACTCTGCCTCTCCACTCTTCCTCCTCCCTCACTGTATTCACTCAATTCCCCTCCCCTTTTCTTCACTTCGCCCACTCCCCTCGTCTCCATTCTCACTCTTCTCCGCTGTGTTCCTTCAGTCTCCCTTTCTCTCTGTTCTCTCTCTTCTCTCACTCCATTCTTCTCTCACTCCCAGTGTTCCCTCAGTCTTCCTCTCTTCTTTCTCTCCATTCTCATTCCCTTTTGTCTCTCCACCCTCACTCCTCCCTCTTTTCACCTAGTCTCCCTCTTTCCTCTTACTTCTGTTTACTCTCAACTCCCCTGTCTCTCCACTCTCAGTCCTCCTAGTCTTCCCTCACTCTCCCTCCGCTCCCCTCCTGTATAAACTCACTCTCTTCCCTCTCTCATTCCTCTCACTTCTTTATCTCTATTCCCTCACACCCCTCTCCTCTCAAGCTCTCTATTCTCTCCTCCACTCCCATGTGTCTTCATTCTCACTCCTCCCTCGTCTTCCAAGGCTCCATGTCTTCCCACTTCTTTCTCAAATCCCTGTCTCTCCACTCTCAATACACTCTCCCTGTCTTCCCTACTCGCCCTTCCTCTCACTTCTCTCTTTCCCTGTCTCTCCACTTCGCTCTGCCGACCCTCACTATCTGCCCTCACTCTCCCTCTATGTCCTCTGACTTCTGTATCTACTGTCTCCTCTACCTCTCTCTCCATCTCAATTTTCTGTTCTTTCAACTACCCTATGTCTGCCCCATACTCCTTCCTCCCTGTCTTCTGTCAGTCAACCTGTCTTCCCTCTAACTTCTCACTATGTCCACTCTCACTACTCCCTTTCTCTCTCCACTTCTGTATCTACGCTCCCTCACTCCCCCCTCTCTCCCTCTTTCTTCTCAGTTCTCTCACTCCTCTCTCCCTGCGTTCCCTCAGTATTCTACCATTTCCTTTCACAACTATTTTTTTCTCACTCCCCGCTTCATGTCTGCCCTAAGTCTACATCTCTTTCCTCACTGCTGTCTCTCTTTCTCTCTCCCCACTCACTTCTCCCCCTCTGCCTTCTCACTTTCGTTTTCTCTTCACTTTTCTTTCATTTGTATATTCTACTACCCCTTGCTCTCCCTTCTCATTCCTCCCTCCGTCTCCTCTTCTACTTCTCTTTTCTGACTTTTCCTGTCTGTGTGCTCACTTCTCCCTCCATGTCCTCCCTCTGTCTCTGACTTCTGTATCTCCCGTCTCACATTCTCCTCTCTCACTTCACTGTTCTCTCTCACTCCCTGTCTCTCCCTTCTCACTCCTCCTTCCCTGTCTTCCCTCAGTCTTTCCTACTTCTCTCTCATTGCCCTGCCTCTCCATTCTCACTCCTCACTTGCAGTGTTCCCTCGGTCTCCCCTCTCACACCCCTCTGTCACTCCATTCTTATTTCTACACGTCTTCCCTCATTCCCCTGTAACTCGCTATCCTTTTACTCCCCACTCTGTACTCTCAGTCCCGTATCGCTGCTCTAACCCCCTCTCTCCCCACTCACTACCCTCTCTACTCTCATCTCGTTACACTCAATCCTCTCTTTACTCACTGTTCTCTGTCTTTCTACTCCTAGTCCTCCCTGTCGCCCCTCACTATCTCTACTCTCACTTCTCCCCATCTTCCCTGACTAGCTCTCTACTATCCTCACTCCTGTCTCCTGTCACCCATTTCACTCCCTCTCTACTCTGCCTCACTGCTGTCTCCTGTCACCCCTTTTTCTCTCTCTCTACTCTTCCTCACTGCTGTCTCCTGTCACCCCTGGCTCTCCCTCTCTACTCTTCCTCACTGCTGTCTCCTGCCACCCCTTTCTCACTCTCTCTCTACTCTTCCTCATTCCTGTTTCCTGTCACCCCTTTGTCTCTGTCTCTGCTGTTCCTCACTCCTTAATCCTGTCACCCCTTTCTCTCTCCCTCTACTCTTCCTCACTCCTTTCTACTGTCACCCCTTTCTCTCTCTCTACTCTTCCTCAATCCTGTCTACTGTCACCCCTTGGGTCTCCCTCTCTACTGTTGCTCACTCCTGTCTACTGTCACCCCTTTTCTCTCTCTCTACCCTTCCTCACTCCTGTCTACTGTCACCCCTTTCTCTCTCTCTACCCTTCCTCACTCCTGTCTACTGTCACCCCTTTCTCTCCGTCTCTTCACTCTTCCTCACTCCTGTCACCTGTCCCCCTTTCTCTGCCTCTCTACTCTTCCTCACTCCTGTCTTATGTCACCCCTTTCTCTGCCTCTCTACTCTTCCTCCCTCCTGTCCACTGTCACCCCTTTCTCTCTCTCTCTACCTTTCCTCACTCCTGTCTACTGTCACCCGTTTCTCTCTCTACTCTCTCTCTACTCTTCCTCACTCCTGTCTCCTGTCACCCCTTTCTCTCTCTCTACTCTTCCTCACTCCTGTCTACTGTCACCCCTTTTTCTCTCTCTACTCTCCCTCTACTCTTCCTCACTCCTCCTCACTCCTCTCTACTGTCACCCCTTTCTCTCTCTCTCTTCTTCCTCTCTCCTGTCTCCTGTCACCCCTTTCTCTCTCTCTACTCTTCCTCACTCCTGTCTACTGTCACCCCTTTCTCTCTCTCTCAACTGTTCCTCACTCTTTTCACCCCTGTCTACTGTCACCCCTTTCTCTCTCCCTCTCTACTCTTCCTCACTCCTGTCTACTGTCACCCCTTTCTCTCTCTCTACTCTTCCTCACTCCTGTCTACTGTCACCCCTTTCTCTCTCTCTACCTTTCCTCACTCCTGTCTACTGTCACCCCTTTCTCTCTCTCTCTACTCTTCCTCACTCCTGTCTACTGTCACCCCTCTACTCTCTCTCTACTCTTCCTCACTCCTGTCTACTGTCACCCCTTTTCTCTCTCTCTACCCTTCCTCACTCCTGTCTCCTGTCACCCCTCTACTCTCCCTCTACTCTTCCTCACTCCTGTCTACTGTCACCCCTTTCTCTCTCTCTCTACTCTTCCTCACTCCTGTCTCCTGTCACCACTCTACTCTCCCTCTACTCTTCCTCCCTCCTGTCTACTGTCACCCCTTTCTCTCTCTCTCTACTCTTCCTCACTCCTGTCTCCTGTCACCCCTTTCTCTCTCCCTCTACCCTTCCTCACTCCTGTCTGTCACCTTTCTCTCTCACTCTACCCTTCCTAACTCCTGTCTAATGTCACCCCTTTCTCTCTCTCCCTACCCTTCCTCACTCCTGTCTACTGTCACCCCTTTCTCTCTCTACCCTTCCTCACTCCTGTCTACTGTCACCCCTTTCTCTCTCTCTACTCTTCCTCACTCCTGTCTCCTGTCACCCCTTTCTCTTTCCCTCTACTCTCACTCTAATCTTCCTCCCTCCTGTCTACTGTCACCTCTTTCTATCTATCTCTACCTTTCCTCACTCGTGGCTACTGTCACCCCTTTCTCTATCTCTCTACTATTCCTCACTCCTGTCTACTGTCACCCCTTTTTCTCTCTCTACTCTCCCTCTACTCTTCCTCATTCCTGTGTACTGTCACCCCTTTCTCTCTCTCTACCTTTCCTCACTCCTGTCTACTGTCACCCCTTTCTCTCTCTCTCTACTCTTCCTCACTCCTGTCTACTGTCACCCCTTTCCTCACTCCTGTCTCCTGTCAACCCTTTCTCTCTCTCTCTACTATTCCTCACTCCTGTCTCCTGTCACCCCTTTCTCTCTCTCTCAACTGTTCCTCACTCTTGTCACCCCTGTCTCCTGTCACCCCTTCCTCTCTCCCTCTCTACCTCTCTACTCTTCCTCACTGCTGTCTCCTGTAACCCCTTGGGTCTCCCTCTCTACTGTTGCTCACTCCTGTCTACTATCACCCCTTTCTCTCTCTCTCAACTGTTCCTCACTCCTGTCACCCGTCTCCTGTCACGCCTTTTTCTCTCCCTCTCTCCCTCTCTCCTCTTCCTCTCTCCTCTTCCTCACTGCTGTCTCCTGTCACCCCTTCGTCTCTCCCTCTCTACTCTTCCTCTCTACTTTTCCTCACTGCTGTCTGCTGTCACCCCTTGGGTCTCCCTCTCTACTGTTGCTCACTCCTGTCTACTATCACCCCTTTCTCTCTCTCTACCTTTCCTCACTCCTGTCTACTGTCACCCCTTTCTCTCTCTCTCTACTCTTCCTCACTCCTGTCTCCTGTCACCCCTCCACTCTCCCTCTACTCTTCCTCCCTCCTGCCTACTGTCACCTCTTGCTCTCTCTACCTTCCTCCCTCCTGTCTACTGTCACCCCTTTCTCTCTCTCTCAACTGTTCCTCCCTCCTGTCTCCTGTCACCCCTTTCTCTCTCTCTACCCTTCCTCACTCCTGTCTCCTGTCACCCCTTTCTCTCTCTCTCAACTGTTCCTCACTCCTGTCTCCTGTCACCCCTTTCTCTCTCTCACTCTTCCTCACTCCTGTCTACTGTCACCCCTTTCTCTCTCTCTACTCTTCCTCACTCCTGTCTACTGTCACCACTTTCTCTCTCTCTACTCTTCCTCACTCCTGTCTCCTGTCACCCCTTTCTCTCTCTCTACTCTTCCTCACTCCAGTCTCCTGTCTCCCCTCTACTCTTCCTCCCTCCTGTCCACGGTCACCCCTTTCTCTCTCTATACCCTTCCTCACTCCTGTCACCTATCCCCCTTGCTCTCCGTCTCTCTACTCTTCCTCACTCCTGTCTACTGTCACCCCTTTCTCTGCCTCTCTACTCTTCCTCACTATTGTCTATTGTCACCCCTTTCTCTTTCCCTCTACTCTCCCTCTACTCTTCCTCCCTCCTGTCTACTGTCACCCCTTTCTCTCTCACTCTACTCTTCCTCACTCCTGTCTCCTGTCACCCCTTTCTCTTTCCCTCTACTCTTCCTCCCTCCTGTCTACTGTCACCCCTTTCTCTCTCTCTCTACCTGTCCTCACTCCTGTCTACTGTCACCCCTTTCTCTTTCCCTCTACTCTCCCTCTACTCTTCCTCACTCCTGTCTCCTGTCACCCCTTTCTCTCACTCTACCCTTCCTCACTCCTGTCTACTGTCACCACTTTCTCTCACTCTACCCTTCCTCACTCCTGTCTACTGTCACCACTTTCTCTCTCTCTACTCTTCCTCACTCCTCTCTCCTGTCACCCCTTTCTCTCTCTCTCTACTCTTCCTCACTCCTGTCTACTGTCACCCCTTTCTCTCTCCTCTACTCTTCCTCACTCCTGTCTACTGTCACCCCTTTCTCTCTCTCTCTACCTGTCCTCACTCCTGTCTACTGTCACCCCTTTCTCTCTCTCTCTACTCTCCCTCTACTCTTCCTCCCTCCTGTCTACTGTCACCCCTTTCTCTCTCTCTCTACCTGTCCTCACTCCTGTCTACTGTCACCCCTTTCTCTCCCTCTACTCTCCTCTACTCTTCCTCCCTCCTGTCCACTGTCACCCCTTTCTCTCTCTCTCTACTCTTCCTCACTCCTGTCTACTGTCACCCCTTTCTCTTCCCCTACTCTCCCTCTACTCTTCCTCACTCCTGTCTCCTGTCACCCCTTTCTCTCTCTCTCTACTCTTCCTCACTCCTGTCTACTGTCACCACTTTTCTCTCACTCTACCCTTCCTCACTCCTCTCTACTGTCACCACTTTCTCTCTCTCTACCCTTCCTCACTCCTCTCTACTGTCACCCCTTTCTCTCTCTACTTTCCTCACTCCTGTCTCCTGTCACTCCTTTCTCTCTCTCTACTCTTCCTCACTCCTGTCTCCTGTCACCCCTTTCTCTCTCACTCTACTCTTCCTCACTCCTGTCTACTGTCACCCTTTTCTCTCTCTCTACTCTTCCTCACTCCTGTCTACTGTCACCCCTTTCTCTCTCTCTACTCTTCCTCACTCCTGTCTACTGTCACCCCTTTCTCTCACTCTACCCTTCCTCACTCCTGTCTACTGTCACCCCTTTCTCTCTCCCTCTACTCTTCCTCACTCCTGTCTACTGTCACCCCTTTCTCTCTCTCTCTACCTGTCCTCACTCCTGTCTACTGTCACCCCTTTCTCTCTCTCTACCCTTCCTCACTCCTGTCTACTGTCACCCCTTTCTCTCTCTCTACTCTTCCTCACTCCTGTCTCCTGTCACCCCTTTCTCTCTCTCTCTACTCTTCCTCACTCCTGTCTACTGTCACCACTTTCTCTCTCTCTACCCTTCCTCACTCCTGTCTACTGTCACCCCTTTCTCTCTCTCTACTCTTCCTCACTCCTGTCTACTGTCACCCCTTTCTCTCTCTCTACTCTCCCTCACTCCTGTCTCCTGTCACCCCTCTACTCTCTCTACTCTTCCTCACTCCTGTCTCCTGTCACCCCTTTCTCTCTCCCTCTACTCTTCCTCACTCCTGTCTCCTGTCACTCCTTTCTCTCAACTGTTCCTCACTCTTGTCACCCCTGTCCTCTGTCACCCCTTCCTCTCTCCCGCTCTACTCTTCCTCACTCCTGTCCACCTTCACCCCTTGCTCTCCCTCTCTTCACTCTTCCTCACTCCTGTCAACTGTCCCCCCTTTCTCTGCCTCTCTACTCTTCCTCACTCCTGTCTCATGTCACCCCTTTCTCTGCCTCTCTACTCTTCCTCACTCCTGTCTCCTGTCACCCCTTTCTCTTCCCTCTCTCCCTCTACTCTTCCTCACTCCTGTCTACTGTCACCCCTTTCTCTCTCCTCTACTCTTCCTCACTCCTGTCTACTGTCACCCCTTTCTTTCCTCTACTCTCTCTCTACTCTTCCTCACTCCTGTCTACTGTCACCCCTTTCACTCTCCCTCTACTCTTCCTCCCTCCTGCCTACTGTCACCTCTTGCTCTCTCTACCTTCCTCCCTCCTGTCTACTGTCACCCCTTTCTCTCTCTCTCAACTGTTCCTCCCTCCTGTCTATTGTCACCCCTTTCTCTCTCTCTACCCTTCCTCACTCCTCTCTCCTGTCACCCCTTTCTCTCTCTCTCAACTGTTCCTCCCTCCTGTCTCCTGTCACCCCTTTCTCTCTCACTCTACTCTTCCTCACTCCTCTCTCCTGTCACCCCTTTCTCTCTCTACCCTTCCTCACTCCTGTCTACTGTCACCACTTTCTCTCTACTCTTCCTCACTCCTGTCCCCTGTCACCCCTTTCTCTCTCTCTACTCTTCCTCACTCCTGTCTCCTGTCACCCCTTTATCTCTCTCTACTCTTCCTCACTCCTGTCACCCCTCTTTCTCTCTATACTCTTCCTCACTCCTGTCTCCTGTCACCCCTCTACTCTTCCTCCCTCCTGTCCACTGTCACCCCTTTCTCTCTCTCTCTAGCATTCCTCACTCCTGTCCCCCCTTTCTCTCCCTCTCTACTTTCCTCACTCCTGTCACCCCTTTCTCTCTCTCTCTACTCTCCCTCCCTCCTGTCTACTGTCACCACTTTCTCTCTCTCTACTCTTCCTCACTCCTGTCCCCTGTCACCCCTTTCTCTCTCTCTACTCTTCCTCACTCCTGTCTCCTGTCACCCCTTTATCTCTCTCTACTCTTCCTCACTCCTGTCTCCTGTCACCCCTTTCTCTCTCTCTCTAGCTTTCCTCACTCCTGTCACCCCTTTCTCTCCCTCTACTCTCCCTCCCTCCTGTCTACTGTCACCCCTTTCTCTCTCTCTCTACTCTTCCTCACTCCTGTCTACTGTCACCACTTTCTCTCTCTCTCTCTACCTTTCCTCACTCCTGTCTACCGTCACCCCTTTCTCTCTCTCTCAACCCTTCCTCACTCCTGTCTACTGTCACACCTTTCTCTCTCTCAACCCTTCCTCACTCCTCTCTACTGTCACCGCTTTCTCTCTCTCAACCCTTCCTCACTCCTGTCTACTGTCACCCCTTTCTCTCTCACTCTACTCTTCCTCACTCCTGTCTCCTGTGACCCCTTTCTCTCTCTCTCTACTCTTCCTCACCTCTGTGTACTGTCACCCCTTTCTCTCTCCCTCTACTCTTCCTCACTCCTGTCTACTGTCACCCCTTTCTCTCTCCCTCTACTCTTCCTCACTCCTGTCTACTGTCACCCCTTTCTCTCTCCCTCTACCCTTCCTCACTCCTGTCTGTCACCTTTCTCTCTCACTCTACCCTTCCTCACTCCTGTCTACTGTCACCCCTTTCTCTCTCTCCCTACCCTTCCTCACTCCTGTCTACTGTCACCCCTTTCTCTCTCTACCCTTCCTCACTCCTGTCTACTGTCACGCCTTTCTCTCTCTCAACCCTTCCTCACTCCTGTCTGCTGTCACCCCTTTCTCTCTCTACCGTTCTTCACTCTTGTCTACTGTAACCCCTTTCTCCCCCTCCCTCACTCCTATCCACTGTCACCCCTTTCTCTCCCTCTCTATACTCTTCCTCACTCGTGTCTACTTTCACCCCTTTCTCTCTCACTCTACTCTTCCTCACTCCTGTCTCCTGTCACCCCTTTCTCTCTCACTCTACTCTTCCTCACTCCTGTCTCCTGTCACCCCTTTCTCTCTCTCACTCTACTCTTCCTCACTCCTGTCTACTGTCACCCCTTTCTCTCTCCCTCTACTCTTCCTCACTCCTGTCTACTGTCACCCCTTTCTCTCTCTCTCTACTCTTCCTCACTCCTGTCTACTGTCACCCCTTTCTCTCTCTCTACTCTTCCTCACTCCTGTCTACTGTCACCCCTTTCTCTCTCTCTACTCTTCCTCACTCCTGTCTACTGTCACCCCTTTCTCTCTCTCTACCTTTCCTCACTCCTGTCTCCCCTTTCTCTCTCCCTCTACTTTTCCTCACTCCTGTCTCCTGTCACCCCTTTCTCTCTCCCTCTCTACTCTTCCCTACTCCTGTCACCCCTTTCTCTCTGCCCCCATACTCTTCCACACTCCTGTCTACTGTCACCCCTTTCTCTCCCTCCCTACTCTTCCTCACTCCTGTCTACTGTCACCCCTTTCTCCCCTTCTCTACTCTTCCTCATCCCTATCTCCGGTCACCCCTTTCTCTCCCTCCTACTCTTCCTCACTCCTGTCTACTGTCACCCCTTGCTCTCCCTCTCTATACCCTTCCTCACTCCTGTCTACTGTCACCCCTTTCTCTCCCTCTCTCTACACTCCCTCACTCCTGCCTACTGTCACCCCTTGCTCTCCCTCTCTCTACACTCCCTCACTCCTGTCTACTGTCACCTCTTGCTCTCTCTCTACTCTTCCTCACTCCTGTCTACTGTCACCCCTTTCTCTCCCTCTCTACTCTTCTGCACTCCTGTCTACTGTCACCCCTTTCTCTCCCTGTCTACTCTTCTGCACTCCTGTCTACTGTCACCCCTTTCTCTCTCTCTCTACTCTTCCTCCCTCCTGTCTACTGTCACCCCTTTCTCACTCTCTACTCTTCCTCACTCCTGTCTACTGTCACCCCTTTCTCTCCCTCTCTACTCTTCC
Organism: Artibeus jamaicensis; assembly: GCF_021234435.1. Classification (NCBI taxonomy): domain Eukaryota; kingdom Metazoa; phylum Chordata; class Mammalia; order Chiroptera; family Phyllostomidae; genus Artibeus; species Artibeus jamaicensis. The sequence goes on from NW_026521842.1 coordinate 13,100,174, forward strand.
TCACTCCTGTCTACTGTCACCCCTTTCTCTCTCCCTCTACTCTTCCTCACTCCTGTCTACTGTCACCCCTTTCTCTCTCTCTCTCCTCTTCCTCACTATCTACTGTCACCCCTTTCACTCTCCTCTCCACTCTTCCTCACTCTCTACTGTCACCCCTTTCTCCCTCCCTCTACTCTTCCTCACTCCTATCTACTGTCACCCCTTTCCTCTCTCTCTCTACTCTCGTCACTCCTATCTACTGTCACCCCCTTTCTCTCCCTCTCTACTCTTCCTCACTGCTGTCCTGTAACCCCTTTCTCTCACTCTCTCCTCTTCCTCACTCCTCTCTACTGTCACACCTTTCTCTCCTCTTCCTCACTCCTGTCTACTGTCACCCCTTTCTCTCTCTCTCAACTGTTCCTCACTCCTGTCACCCGTCTCCTGTCACGCCTTTTTCTCTCCCTCTCTCCCTCTCTCCTCTTCCTCTCTCCTCTTCCTCACTGCTGTCTCCTGTCACCCCTTCGTCTCTCCCTCTCTACTCTTCCTCTCTACTTTTCCTCACTGCTGTCTGCTGTCACCCCTTGGGTCTCCCTCTCTACTGTTGCTCACTCCTGTCTACTATCACCCCTTTCTCTCTCTCTACCTTTCCTCACTCCTGTCTACTGTCACCCCTTTCTCTCTCTCTCTCTACTCTTCCTCACTCCTGTCTCCTCACCCCTTTCTCTCTCTCTCTCTACTCTTCCTCACTCCTGTCTCCTGTCACCCCTCCACTCTCCCTCTACTCTTCCTCCCTCCTGCCTACTGTCACTTCTTGCTCTCTCTACCTTCCTCCCTCCTGTCTACTGTCACCCCTTTCTCTCTCTCTCAACTGTTCCTCCCTCCTGTTTCCTGTGACCCCTTTCTCTCTCCCTCTACTGTTCCTCACTCCTGTCTACTGTCACCCCTTTCCTTCTCCCTCTACTCTTCAACACTACTGTCTACTGTCACCCCTTTCTCTCTCCCTCTACCCTTCCTAACTCCTGTCTAATGTCACCCCTTTCTCTCTCTCCCTACCCTTCCTCACTCCTGTCTACTGTCACCCCTTTCTCTCTCTACTCTTCCTCACTCCTGTCTCCTGTCACCCCTTTCTCTCTCTCTACTCTTCCTCACTCCTGTCTCCTGTCACCCCTTTTCTCTCTCTACCCTTCCTTACTCCTGTCTACTGTCACCCCTTTCTCTCTACTCTTCCTCACTCCTGTCCCCTGTCACCCCTTTCTCTCTACTCTTCCTCACTCCTGTCCCCTGTCACCCCTTTCTCTCTCTCTACTCTTCCTCACTCCTGTCTACTGTCACCCCTTTCTCTCTCTCTACTCTTCCTCACTCCTGTCTACTGTCACCCCCTTTCTCTCTCTCTACTCTTCCTCACTCCTGTCTCCTGTCTCCCCTCTATTCTTCCTCCCTCCTGTCCACTGTCACCCCTTTCTCTCTCTTCACTCTTCCTCACTCCTGTCACCTGTCCCCCCTTTCTCTGCCTCTCTACTCTTCCTCACTCCTGTCACCTGTCCCCCCTTTCTCTGCCTCTCTACTCTTCCTCACTCCTGTCTACTGTCACCCCTTTCTCTGCCTCTCTACTCTTCCTCACTCCTGTCTCCTGTCACCCCTTTCTCTTTCCCTCTACTCTCCCTCTACTCTTCCTCCCTCCTGTCTACTGTCACCCCTTTCTCTCTCCCTCTACTCTTCCTCACTCCTGCCTACTGTCACCTCTTGCTCTCTCTACCTTCCTCCCTCCTGTCTACTGTCACCCCTTTCTCTCTCTCTCAACTGTTCCTCCCTCCTGTCTATTGTCACCCCTTTCTCTCACTCTACCCTTCCTCACTCCTCTCTCCTGTCACCCCTTTCTCTCTCTCTCAACTGTTCCTCCCTCCTGTCTCCTGTCACCCCTTTCTCTCTCTCTACTCTTCCTCACTCCTGTCTCCTGTCACCCCTTTCTCTCTCTACCCTTCCTCACTCCTGTCTACTGTCACCACTTTCTCTCTACTCTTCCTCACTCCTGTCTCCTGTCACCCCTTTTCTCTCTACTCTTCCTCACTCCTGTCCCCTGTCACCCCCTTTCTCTCTCTCTACTCTTCCTCACTCCTGTCTCCTGTCACCCCTTTATCTCTCTCTACTCTTCCTCACTCCTGTCTCCTGTCACCCCTCTACTCTTCCTCCCTCCTGTCTACTGTCACCCCTTTCTCTCTCTCTCTAGCTTTCCTCACTCCTGTCACCCCTTTCTCTCCCTCTACTCTCCCTCCCTCCTGTCTACTGTCACCCCTTTCTCTCTCTCTCTACTCTTCCTCACTCCTGTCTACTGTCACCACTTTCTCTCTCTCTCTACCTTTCCTCACTCCTGTCTACCGTCACCCCTTTCTCTCTCTCTCAACCCTTCCTCACTCCTGTCTACTGTCACACCTTTCTCTCTCTCAACCCTTCCTCACTCCTCTCTACTGTCACCCCTTTCTCTCTCTCTCCCTACTCTTCCTCACCTCTGTGTACTGTCACTGCTTTCTCTCTCCCTCTACTCTTCCTCACCTCTGTGTACTGTCACTGCTTTCTCTCTCCCTCTACTCTTCAACACTACTGTCTACTGTCACCCCTTTCCTTCTCCCTCTACTCTTCAACACTACTGTCTACTGTCACCCCTTTACTTCTCTCTCTACTCTTCCTCACTCCTGTCTACTGTCACCCCTTTCTCTCTCTCTACTCTTCCTCACTCCTGTCTACTGTCACCTCTTTCTATCTATCTCTACCTTTCCTCACTCGTGGCTACTGTCACCCCTTTCTCTCTCTACTATTCCTCACTCCTGTCTACTGTCACCCCTTTTTCTCTCTCTACTCTCCCTCTACTCTTCCTCACTCCTGTGTACTGTCACCCCTTTCTCTCTCTCTCTACTCTTCCTCACTCCTGTCTACTGTCACCCCTTTCTCTCTCAACCTTTCCTCACTCCTGTCTACTGTCACCCCTTTCTCTCTCTCTCTACTATTCCTCACTCCTGTCTCCTGTCACCCCTTTCTCTCTCTCTCAACTGTTCCTCACTCTTGTCACCCCTGTCTCCTGTCACCCCTTCCTCTCTCCCTCTCTACCTCTCTACTCTTCCTCACTGCTGTCTCCTGTCACCCCTCCACTCTCCCTCTACTCTTCCTCCCTCCTGTCTACTGTCACCCCTTTCTCTCTCAACTGTTCCTCACTCCTGTCTACTGTCACCCCTTTCTCTCTCTCTCAACCCTTCCTCACTCCTCTCTCCTGTCACCCCTTTCTCTCTCTCTCAACTGTTCCTCACTCCTGTCTCCTGTCACCCCTTTCTCTCTCACTCTACTCTTCCTCACTCCTCTCTCCTGTCACCCCTTTCTCTCTCTACCCTTCCTCACTCCTGTCTACTGTCACCCCTTTCTCTCTCTCTACTCTTCCTCACTCCTGTCTCCTGTCACCCCTTTATCTCTCTCTACTCTTCCTCACTCCTGTCACCCCTCTATCTCTCTCTACTCTTCCTCACTCCTGTCTACTGTCACCCCTCTACTCTTCCTCCCTCCTGTCCACTGTCACCCCTTTCTCTCTCTCTCTAGCTTTCCTCACTCCTGTCACCCCTTTCTCTCCCTCTCTAGCTTTCCTCACTCCTGTCACCCCTTTCTCTCCCTCTACTCTCCCTCCCTCCTGTCTACTGTCACCCCTCTCTCTCTCTCTACTCTTCCTCACTCCTGTCTACTGTCACCACTTTCTCTCTACTCTTCCTCACTCCTGTCCCCTGTCACCCCTTTCTCTCTCTCTACTCTTCCTCACTCCTGTCTCCTGTCACCCCTTTATCTCTCTCTACTCTTCCTCACTCCTGTCTCCTGTCACCCCTCTATCTCTCTCTACTCTTCCTCACTCCTGTCTCCTGTCACCCCTCTACTCTTCCTCCCTCCTGTCCACTGTCACCCCTTTCTCTCTCTCTCTAGCTTTCCTCACTCCTGTCACCCCTTTCTCTCCCTCTCTAGCTTTCCTCACTCCTGTCACCCCTTTCTCTCTCTCTCTAGCTTTCCTCACTCCTGTCACCCCTTTCTCTCCCTCTACTCTCCCTCCCTCCTGTCTACTGTCACCCCTTTCTCTCTCTCTACTCTTCCTCACTCCTGTCTACTGTCACCACTTTCTCTCTACTCTTCCTCACTCCTGTCCCCTGTCACCCCTTTCTCTCTCTCTACTCTTCCTCACTCCTGTCTCCTGTCACCCCTTTCTCTCTCTCTACTCTTCCTCACTCCTGTCTCCTGTCACCCCTCTACTCTCCCTCCCTCCTGTCTACTGTCACCCCTTTCTCTCTCTCTCTACTCTTCCTCACTCCTGTCTACTGTCACCACTTTCTCTCTCTCTCTACCTTTCCTCACTCCTGTCTACTGTCACCCCTTTCTCTCTCTCTCTACTCTTCCTCACTCCTGTCTACTGTCACCCCTTTCTCTCTCTCTACTCTTCCTCACTCCTGTCTACTGTCACCCCTTTCTCTCTTTCTACTCTTCCTCACTCCTGTCTCCTGTCACCCCTTTCTCTCTCTCTACTCTTCCTCACTCCTGTCTCCTGTCACCCCTTTCTCTCTTTCTACTGTTCCTCACTCCTGTCTCCCGTTTCTCTCTCCCTCTACTTTTCCTCATTCCTGTCTCCTGTCACCCCTTTCTCTCTCCCTCTCTACTCTTCCCTACTCCTGTCACCCCTTTCTCTCTGCCCCCATACTCTTCCAAACTCCTCTCTACAGTCACCCCTTTCTCTCCCTCCTTACTCTTCCTCACTCCTGTCTGTCACCCCTTGCTCTCCCTCTCTATACCCTTCCTCACTCCTGTCTGTCACCCCTTGCTCTCCCTCTCTCTACACTCCCTCACTCATACCTACTGTCACCCCTTGCTCTCCCTCTCTCTACTTTCCCTCACTCCTGTCTACTGTCACCTGTTGCTCTCTCTCTACTCTTCCTCACCCCTGTCTACTGTCACCGCTTTCTCTCCCCTCTACTCTTCTGCACTCCTGTCTACTGTCACCCCTTTCTCTCTCTCTCTACTCTTCCTCACTCCTGTCTACTGTCACCCCTTTCTCTCCCTCTCTACTCTTCCTCACTCCTGTCTACTGTCACCCCTCTCATCTCTCTCCTCTTCCTCACTCCTGTCTACTGTCACCCCTTTCTCTCCCTCTCTACTCTTCCTCACTCCTGTCTACTGTCACCCCTTTCTCTCCCCCTCTACTCTTCCTCACTCCTGTCTACTGTCACCCCCTTTCTCTCTCCCTCTCCACTCTTCCTCACTCCTGTCTCCTGTCACCCCTTTCTCTCTCCCTCTCCACTCTTCCTCACTCCTCTCTGTCACCCCTTTCTCCCTCCCTCTACTCTTCCTCACTCCTATCTACTGTCACCCCTTTCACTCCCTCTCTCTACTCTCGTCATTCCTATCTACTGTCACCCCTTTCTCTCCCTCTCTACTCTTCCTCACTCCTGTCTCCTGTAACCCCTTGGGTCTCCCTCTCTACTGTTCCTCACTCCTGTCTACTATCACCCCTTTCTCTCTCTCTACCTTTCCTCACTCCTGTCTACTGTCACCCCTTTCTCTCTCTCTCAACTGTTCCTCACTCCTGTCACCCGTCTCCTGTCACGCCTTTTTCTCTCCCTCTCTCCCTCTCTCCTCTTCCTCTCTCCTCTTCCTCACTGCTGTCTCCTGTCACCCCTTCGTCTCTCCCTCTCTACTCTTCCTCTCTACTTTTCCTCACTGCTGTCTGCTGGCACCCCTTGGGTCTCCCTCTCTACTGTTGCTCACTCCTGTCTACTGTCACCCCTTTCTCTCTCTCTACCTTTCCTCACTCCTGTCTACTGTCACCCCTTTCTCTCTCTCTCTCTACTCTTCCTCACTCCTGTCTCCTGTCACCCCTCCACTCTCCCTCTACTCTTCCTCCCTCCTGCCTACTGTCACCTCTTGCTCTCTCTACCTTCCTCCCTCCTGTCTACTGTCACCCCTTTCTCTCTCTCTCAACTGTTCCTCCCTCCTGTCTATTGTCACCACTTTCTCTCTCTCTACCCTTCCTCACTCCTCTCTCCTGTCACCCCTTTCTCTCTCTCTCAACTGTTCCTCCCTCCTGTCTCCTGTCACCCCTTTCTCTCTCACTCTACTCTTCCTCACTCCTGTCTCCTGTCACCCCTTTCTCTCTCTACCCTTCCTCACTCCTGTCTACTGTCACCCCTTTCTCTCTACTCTTCCTCACTCCTGTCCCCTGTCACCCCTTTCTCTCTACTCTTCCTCACTCCTGTCCCCTGTCACCCCTTTCTCTCTCTCTACTCTTCCTCACTCCTGTCTACTGTCACCCCTTTATCTCTCTCTACTCTTCCTCACTCCTGTCTCCTGTCACCCCTTTCTCTTTCTCTACTCTTCCTCACTCCAGTCTCCTGTCTCCCCTCTATTCTTCCTCCCTCCTGTCCACGGTCACCCCTTTCTCTCTCTTCACTCTTCCTCACTCCTGTCACCTGTCCCCCCTTTCTCTGCCTCTCTACTCTTCCTCACTCCTGTCTACTATCACCCCTTTCTCTGCCTCTCTACTCTTCCTCACTATTGTCTACTGTCACCCCTTTCTCTTTCCCTCTACTCTCCCTCTACTCTTCCTCCCTCCTGTCCACGGTCACCCCTTTCTCTCTCCCTCTACTCTTTCTCCCTCCTGCCTACTGTCACCCCTTTCTCTCTCTCTCAACTGTTCCTCCCTCCTGTCTACTGTCACCCCTTTCTCTCTCTCTACTCTTCCTCACTCCTCTCTCCTGTCACCCCTTTCTCTCTCTACCCTTCCTCACTCCTGTCTACTGTCACCCCTTTCTCTCTACTCTTCCTCACTCCTGTCTACTGTCACCCCTTTCTCTCTACTCTTCCTCACTCCTGTCCCCTGTCACCCCTTTCTCTCTCTCTACTCTTCCTCACTCCTGTCTACTGTCACCCCTTTCTCTCTCTCTACTCTTCCTCACTCCTGTCTCCTGTCACCCCTCTACTCTTCCTCCCTCCTGTCCACTGTCACCCCTTTCTCTCTGTCTCTAGCTTTCCTCACTCCTGTCACCCCTTTCTCTCTCTCTACTCTTCCTCACTCCTGTCTACTGTCACCCCTTTCTCTCTCTCTCTACCTTTCCTCACTCCTGTCTACCGTCACCCCTTTCTCTCTCTCTCTACCCTTCCTCACTCCTGTCTACTGTCACCCCTTTCTCTCTACTCTTCCTCACTCCTGTCCCCTGTCACCCCTTTCTCTCTCTCTACTCTTCCTCACTCCTGTCTCCTGTCACCCCTTTATCTCTCTCTACTCTTCCTCACTCCTGTCTCCTGTCACCCCTCTACTCTTCCTCCCTCCTGTCCACTGTCACCCCTTTCTCTCTCTCTCTAGCTTTCCTCACTCCTGTCACCCCTTTCTCTCCCTCTACTCTCCCTCCCTCCTGTCTACTGTCACCCCTTTCTCTCTCTCTCTACTCTTCCTCACTCCTGTCTACCATCACCCCTTTCTCTCTCTCTCAACCCTTCCTCACTCCTGTCTACTGTCACACCTTTCTCTCTCTCAACCCTTCCTCACTCCTCTCTACTGTCACGGCTTTCTCTCTCTCAACCCTTCCTCACTCGTGTCTACTGTCACCCCTTTCTCTCTCACTCTACTCTTCCTCACTCCGGTCTCCTGTGACCCCTTTCTCTCTCTCTCCCTACTCTTCCTCACCTCTGTGTACTGTCACTGCTTTCTCTCTCCCTCTACTGTTCCTCACTCCTGTCTACTGTCACCCCTTTCCTTCTCCCTCTACTCTTCAACACTACTGTCTACTGTCACCCCTTTCTCTCTCCCTCTACCCTTCCTCACTCCTGTCTACTGTCACCTTTCTCTCTCACTCTACCCTTCCTAACTCCTGTCTACTGTCACCCCTTCCTCTCTCTCCCTACCCTTCCTCACTCCTGTCTGTCACCCCTTTCTCTCTCTACCCTTCCTCACTCCTGTCTACTGTCACCCCTTTCTCTCTCTCTACCCTTCCTCACTCCTGTCTACTGTCACCCCTTTCTCTCTCTCAACCCTTCCTCACTCCTGTCTGCTGTCACCCCCTTTCTCTCTCTACCATTTCCTCACTCTTGTCTACTGTCACCCCTTTCTCCCCCTCCCTCACTCCTGTCCACTGTCACCCCTTTCTCTCCCTCTATATACTCTTCCTCACTCCTGGTCTACTTTCACCCCTTTCTCTCTACTCTACTCTTCCTCACTCCTGTCTACTGTCACCCCTTTTTCTCTCACTCTACTCTTCCTCACTCCTGTCTCCTGTCACCCCTTTCTCTCTCTCACTCTACTCTTCCTCACTCCTGTCTCCTGTCACCCCTTTCTCTCTCCCTCTACTCTTCCTCACTCCTGTCTACTGTCACCCCTTTCTCTCTCTCTACTCTTCCTCACTCCTGTCTCCTGTCACCCCTTTCTCTCTTTCTACTGTTCCTCACTCCTATCTCCTGTCACCCCTTTCTCTCTCTCTACTGTTCCTCACTCCTGTCTCCCCTTTCTCTCTCCCTCTACTTTTCCTCATTCCTGTCTCCTGTCACCCCTTTCTCTCTCCCTCTCTACTCTTCCCTACTCCTGTCACCCCTTTCTCTCTGCCCCCATACTCTTCCAAACTACTCTCTACAGTCACCCCATTCTCTCCCTCCCTACTCTTCCTCACTCCTGTCTACTGTCACCCCCTTTCTCCCCTTCTCTACTCTTCCTCACCCCTATCTCCGGTCACCCCTTTCTCTCCCTCCTTACTCTTCCTCACTCCTGTCTGTCACCCCTTGCTCTCCCTCTCTATACCCTTCCTCACTCCTATCTACTGTCACCCCTTTCTCTCCCTCTCTCTACTCTCCCTCACTCATGCCTACTGTCACCCCTTGCTCTCCCTCTCTCTACTTTCCCTCACTCCTGTCTACTGTCACCTGTTGCTCTCTCTCTACTCTTCCTCACCCCTGTCTACTGTCACCGCTTTCTCCCCCTCTCTACTCTTCCTCACTCCTGTCTACTGTCACCCCTTTCTCTCCCTCTCTACTCTTCCTCGCTCCTGTCTACTGTCACCCCTTTCTCTCTCCCTCTACTCTTCCTCACTCCTGTCTCCTGTCACCCCTTTCTCTCTCCCTCTCTACTCTTCCTCACTGCTGTCTCCTGTCACCCCTTTCTCTCTCCACTCTTCCTCACTCCTCTCTGTCACCCCTTTCTCCCTCCCTCTACTCTTCCTCACTCCTATCTACTGTCACCCCTTTCACTCCCTCTCTCTACTCTCCTCACTCCTGTCTACTGTCACCCCTTTCTCTCCCTCTCTACTCTTCCTCACTCCTGTCTACTGTCACCCCTTTCTCTCACTCTCTCCTCTTCCTCACTCCTCTCTACTGTCACACCTTTCTCTCCTCTTCCTCACTCCTGTCTACTGTCACCCCTTTCTCTCTCTCTACTCTTCCTCACCCCTGTCTCCTGTCACCCCTTTCTCTCCCTCCTTACTCTTCCTCACTCCTGTCTGTCACCCCTTGCTCTCCCTCTCTATACCCTTCCTCACTCCTATCTACTGTCACGCCTTTCTCTCCCTCTCTCTACACTCCCTCACTCATGCCTACTGTCACCCCTTGCTCTCCCTCTCTCTACTTTCCCTCACTCCTGTCTACTGTCACCTGTTTCTCTCTCTCTACTCTTCCTCACCCCTGTCTACTGTCACCGCTTTCTCTCCCTCTCTACTCTTCCTCACTCCTGTCTACTGTCACCCCTTTCTCTCTCTCTCTACTCTTCCTCACTCCTGTCTACTGTCACCCCTTTCTCTCTCAACCTTTCCTCACTCCTGTCTACTGTCACCCCTTTCTCTCTCTCTCTACTATTCCTCACTCCTGTCTCCTGTCACCCCTTTCTCTCTCTCTCTACTATTCCTCACTCCTGTCTCCTGTCACCCCTTTCTCTCTCTCTCAACTGTTCCTCACTCTTGTCACCCCTGTCTCCTGTCACCCCTTCCTCTCTCCCTCTCTACCTCTCTACTCTTCCTCACTGCTGTCTCCTGTCACCCCTTCGTCTCTCCCTCTCTACTCTTCCTCTCTACTTTTCCTCACTGCTGTCTGCTGTCACCCCTTGGGTCTCCCTCTCTACTGTTGCTCACTCCTGTCTACTGTCACCCCTTTCTCTCTCTCTCTCTACTCTTCCTCACTCCTGTCTCCTGTCACCCCTCCACTCTCCCTCTACTCTTCCTCCCTCCTGCCTACTGTCACCTCTTGCTCTCTCTACCTTCCTCCCTCCTGTCTACTGTCACCCCTTTCTCTCTCTCTCAACTGTTCCTCACTCCTGTCTACTGTCACCCCTTTCTCTCTCTCTACCCTTCCTCACTCCTGTCTACTGTCACCCCTTTCTCTCTCTCTCAACTGTTCCTCACTCCTGTCTCCTGTCACCCCTTTCTCTCTCTCTACTCTTCCTCACTCCTCTCTCCTGTCACCCCTTTCTCTCTCTACCCTTCCTCACTCCTGTCTACTGTCACCCCTTTCTCTCTACTCTTCCTCACTCCTGTCCCCTGTCACCCCTTTCTCTCTACTCTTCCTCACTCCTGTCCCCTGTCACCCCTTTCTCTCTCTCTACTCTTCCTCACTCCTGTCTCCTGTCACCCCTTTCTCTTTCTCTACTCTTCCTCACTGCAGTCTCCTGTCTCCCCTCTACTCTTCCTCCATCCTGTCCATGGTCACCCCTTTCTCTCTCTTCACTCTTCCTCACTCCTGTCACCTGTCCCCCCTTTCTCTGCCTCTCTACTCTTCCTCACTCCTGTCTACTCTCACCCCTTTCTCTGCCTCTCTACTCTTCCTCACTATTGTCTACTGTCACCCCTTTCTCTTTCCCTCTACTCTTCCTCCCTCCTGTCCACGGTCACCCCTTTCTCTCTCTTCACTCTTCCTCACTCCTGTCACCTGTCCCCCCTTTCTCTGCCTCTCTACTCTTCCTCCCTCCTGTCTACTGTCACCCCTTTCTCTCTCTCTCTACCTGTCCTCACTCCTGTCACCCCTTTCTCTCTCTACTTTCCTCACTCCCGTCTCCTGTCACCCCTTTCTCTCTCACTCTACTCTTCCTCACTCCTGTCTACTGTCACCCCTTTCTCTCACTCTACCCTTCCTCACTCCTGTCTACTGTCACCCCTTTCTCTCTCTCTACCCTTCCTCACTCCTGTCTCCTGTCACCCCTTTCTCTCTCCCTCTACTCTTCCTCACTCCTCTCTCCTGTCACCCCTTTCTCTCTCTCTCTACTCTTCCTCCCTCCTGTCTACTGTCACCCCTTTCTCTCTCTCTCTACCTGTCCTCACTCCTGTCTACAGTCACCCCTTTCTCTCTCTACTTTCCTCACTCCCGTCTCCCGTCACCCCTTCCTCTCTCCCTACTCTTCCTCACTCCCGTCTCCTGTCACTCCTTTCTCTCTCTCTACTCTTCCTCACTCCTGTCTCCTGTCACCCCTTTCTCTCTCACTCTACTCTTCCTCACTCCTGTCTACCTGTCCCCCCTCTACTCTTCCTCACTCCTGTCTACTGTCACCCCTTTCTCTCTCTCTCTAGCTTTCCTCACTCCTGTCACCCCTTTCTCTCCCTCCCTCCTGTCTACTGTCACCCCTTTCTCTCTCTCTCTCTACTCTTCCTCACTCCTGTCTACTGTCACCCCTTTCTCTCTCTCTCTCTACCTTTCCTCACTCCTGTCTACCGTCACCCCTTTCTCTCTCTCTCTACCCTTCCTCACTCCTGTCTACTGTCACCCCTTTCTCTCTCTCTCAACCCTTCCTCACTCCTGTCTACTGTCACACCTTTCTCTCTCTCAACCCTTCCTCACTCCTCTCTACTGTCACCGCTTTCTCTCTCTCAACCCTTCCTCACTCGTGTCTACTGTCACCCCTTTCTCTCTCACTCTACTCTTCCTCACTCCGGTCTCCTGTGACCCCTTTCTCTCTCTCTCCCTACTCTTCCTCACCTCTGTGTACTGTCACTGCTTTCTCTCTCCCTCTACTGTTCCTCACTCCTGTCTACTGTCACCCCTTTCTCTCTCCCTCTACTCTTCCTCACTCCTGTCTACTGTCACCCCTTTCTCTCTCCCTCTACCCTTCCTCACTCCTGTCTACTGTCACCCCTTTCTCTCTCACTCTACCCTTCCTCACTCCTGTCTACTGTCACCCCTTTCTCTCTCTCCCTACCCTTCCTCACTCCTGTCTACTGTCACCCCTTTCTCTCTCAACCCTTCCTCACTCCTGTCTACTGTCACCCCTTTCTCTCTCTACCGTTCCTCACTCTTGTCTACTGTAACCCCTTTCTCCCCCTCCCTCACTCCTATCCACTGTCACCCCTTTCTCTCCCTCTATATACTCTTCCTCACTCTGGTCTATTTTCACCCCTTTCTCTCTCACTCTACTCTTCCTCACTCCTGTCTCCTGTCACCCCTTTTTCTCTCACTCTACTCTTCCTCACTCCTGTCTCCTGTCACCCCTTTCTCTCTCTCACTCTACTCTTCCTCACTCCTGTCTACTGTCACCCCTTTCTCTCTCCCTCTACTCTTCCTCACTCCTGTCTACTGTCACCCCTTTCTCTCTCCCTCTACTCTTCCTCACTCCTGTCTACTGTCACCCCTTTCTCTCTCCCTCTACTCTTCCTCACTCCTGTCTACTGTCACCCCTTTCTCTCTTTCTACTGTTCCTCACTCCTGTCTCCTGTCACCCCTTTCTCTCTCTCTACTGTTCCTCACTCCTGTCTCCTGTCACCCCTTTCTCTCTTTCTACTGTTCCTCACTCCTGTCTCCTGTCACCCCTTTCTCTCTTTCTACTGTTCCTCACTCCTGTCTCCCCTTTCTCTCTCCCTCTCTACTCTTCCCTACTCCTGTCACCCCTTTCTCTCTGCCCCCATACTCTTCCGAACTACTCTCTACAGTCACCCCATTCTCTCCCTCCCTACTCTTCCTCACTCCTGTCTACTGTCACCCCTTTCTCCCCTTCTCTACTCTTCCTCACCCCTATCTCCGGTCACCCCTTTCTCTCCCTCCTTACTCTTCCTCACTCCTGTCTGTCACCCCTTGCTCTCCCTCTCTATACCCTTCCTCACTCCTATCTACTGTCACGCCTTTCTCTCCCTCTCTCTACACTCCCTCACTCATACCTACTGTCACCCCTTGCTCTCCCTCTCTCTACTTTCCCTCACTCCTGTCTACTGTCACCTGTTGCTCTCTCTCTACTCTTCCTCACCCCTGTCTACTGTCACCGCTTTCTCTCCCTGTCTACTCTTCTGCACTCCTGTCTACTGTCACCCCTTTCTCTCCCTCTCTCCTCTTCCTCGCTCCTGTCTACTGTCACCCCGCTCACTCTCTCCTCTTCCTCACTCCTGTCTACTGTCACCCCTTTCTCTCCCCCTCTACTCTTCCTCACTCCTGTCTACTGTCACCCCTTTCTCTCCCCCTCTACTCTTCCTCACTCCTGTCTACTGTCACCCCTTTCTCTCCCCCTCTACTCTTCCTCACTCCTGTCTCCTGTCACCCCTTTCTCTCTCCCTCTCTACTCTTCCTCACTGCTGTCTCCTGTCACCCCTTTCTCTCTCCCTCTCCACTCTTCCTCACTCCTCTCTACTGTCACCCCTTTCTCCCTCCCTCTACTCTTCCTCACTCCTATCTACTGTCACCCCTTTCACTCCCTCTCTCTACTCTCGTCATTCATATCTACTGTCACCCCTTTCTCTCCCTCTCTACTCTTCCTCACTCCTGTCTACTGTCACCCCTTTCTCTCACTCTCTCCTCTTCCTCACTCCTCTCTACTGTCACACCTTTCTCTCCTCTTCCTCACTCCTGTCTACTGTCACCCCTTGGTCTCTGCCTCTCTACTCTTCCTCACTCCTATCTACTGTCACCCCTTTCACTCCCTCTCTCTACTCTCGTCATTCATATCTACTGTCACCCCTTGCTCTCCCTCACACCTATCTACTGTCACCCTTTGCTCTCCCTCTCTACTCTTCCTCACTGCTAAGTACTGTCACCCCTTTGTCTCTCCCTCTCTACTCTTCCTCACTGCTGTCTCCTGTCACCCCTTGGTCTCTGCCTCTCTACTCTTCCTCACTCCTGTTTCCTGTCACCCCCTTCTCTCTCCCTCTCCACTCTTCCTCACTCCTGTCTACTGTCACCCCTTTCTGTCTTTTTCTACTCTTCCTCACTCCTATCTACTGTCACCCCTTTCTTTCTCTCTCTCTCTACTCTTCCTCACTCCTGTCCACTGTCACCCCTCTCACTCTCTACTGTTCCTCACTCCTGTCTACTGTCACACCTTTGTCTCTATCTACTCTTCCTCACTCCTGTCTCCTGCTACTCCTTCTCTCTCCCTCTCTACGCTTCCTCACTCCTGTCTCCTGCCACTCCTTCTCTCTCCCTCTCTACGCTTCCTCACTCCTCTCTCCTGCCACTCCTTCTCTCTCCCTCTCTACGCTTCCTCACTCCTGTCTCCTGCCACTCCTTCTCTCTCCCTCTCTACTCTTCCTGACTCCTGTCTCCTGCCACCCCCTTCTCTCTCCCTCTCTACTCTTCCTTACTCCTGTCTCCTGCCACCCCCTTCTCTCTCCCTCTCTACTCTTCCTTACTCCTGTCTCCTGTCACCTCTTTCTAGATCCCTCTACTCTTCCTCACTCCTGTCTACTGTCATCCATTTCTCTCTCTACTCTTCCTCACTCCTGTCTACTGTCACCCCTTTCTCTCCCTCTCTACTCTTCCTCACTCCTGTCTACTGTCACCCCTTGCTCTCCCTCTCGTTACTCTTCCTCACTATCTACTGTCACCCCTTTCTCTCATTTTCTACCCTTCCTCACTCCTCTCTACTGTCACCCCTTGCTCTCCCTCTCTCTACCCTTCCTCACTCCTCTCTACTGTCACCCCTTTCTCTCCCTCTCTCTACTCTCTCACTCATATCTACTGTCACCCCTTGCTCTCCCTCACGCCTATCTACTGTCACCCCTTGCTCTCCCTCTCTACTCTTCCTCACTCCTGTCTACTGTCACCCCTCTCCCTCTCTCCTCTTCCTCACTCCTGTCTACTGTCACCCCTTTATCTCCCTCCCTCCTATCTACTGTCACCCCTCTCTCTTCCTCCCTAGACTTACTCACTCCTATCTACTGTCACCCTTTTCTCTCTCTCTACTCTCCCTCACTCGTATCTCCTGCCACCCCTTTCTCTCTTCTTCTCTACTCTTCCTCACCGCTGTCTCATGTCACCCCTTTCTCTCTCTCTCTACCCTTCCTCACTCCTGTCTACTGTCACCCCTGGCTCTCCCTCTCTACTCTTCCTCACTGGTGTCTCCTGCCACCCCTTTCTCTCTCCCTCTCTACTCTTCCTCACTGCTGTCTCCTGTCACCCCTTTCTCTCTCCCTCTACTCTTCCTCACTCCTGTCTACTGTCACGCCTTTGTCTCTCCCTCTCTACTCTTGCTCACTCTTGTCTACTGTCACCCCTCTCACTCTCTACTCTTCCTCACTCCTGTCTACTGTCACCCCTTTCTCTCTCTCTCTCTGCTCTTCCTCACTCTCTCTGCTCTTCCTCACTATCTACTGTCACCCCTTTCACTCTCCCTCTACTCTTCCTCACTCCTCTGTACTGTCACTCCTTTCTCTCTCTCTCTACCCTTCTTCACTCCTATATCCTGTCACCCCTTTCTCTCTCCCTCTACTCTTTCTCACTCCTGTCTACTGTCATCCCTTTCTCTCTCTCTGTCACTCCTCTCTACTGTCACCACTTTCTCTCCCTCTCTCCCTCCTATCTACTGTCATCCCTTACTCTCCCTCACTGCTATCTACTGTCATCCCTTGCTCTCTACTCTCCCTCACTGCTATCTACTGTCAGCCCTTCCTCTCCCTCTCTCTACTCTCCCTCACTGCTATCTACTGTCACCCCTTGCTCTCCCTCTCCTCACTCCTGTCTCCTGTCACCCCTTGGTCTCTCCC
The DNA here is from genome assembly GCF_021234435.1 of Artibeus jamaicensis. NCBI lineage: Eukaryota > Metazoa > Chordata > Mammalia > Chiroptera > Phyllostomidae > Artibeus > Artibeus jamaicensis. The sequence goes on from NW_026521842.1 coordinate 13,116,091, forward strand.
TCTCTACTCTTCGTCACTCCTGTCTCCTGTGACCCCTTTCTCTCTCCCTCTCTACTCTTACTCACTCCTGTCTCCTGTCACCCCTTTCTCTCTCCCTCTACTCTTCCTTACTCCTGTCTACTGTCAGCCCTTTCTCTCTCTCTCTCTACTCTTCCTGTCTCTCTCTCTACTCTTCCCCTCTCTCTCTCTACTCTTCCCCTCTCTCTCTCTACTCTTCCCCTCTCTCTCTACTCTTCCCCTCTCTCTCTCTACTCTTCCCCTCCCTCTCTACTCTTCCCCTCTCCCTCTCTACTCTTCCTCACTCCTGTCTCCTGTCACCCCTTTCTCTCTCTCTCTCTACTCTTCCCCTCTCTCTCTCTACTCTTCCCCCCTCTCTCTCTACTCTTCCCCCCTCTCTCTCTACTCTTCCCCTCTCTCTCTCTACTCTTCCCCTCTCTCTCTCTACTCTTCCCCTCTCTCTCTCTACTCTTCCTCACTCCTGTCTCCTGTCACCGCTTTCTCTCTCCCTCTCTACTCTTCCTCTCTACTCTTCCTCACTGCCGTTTCCTGTCACCCCTTTCTCTCTGCCTCTCCACTCTTCCTCACTGCCGTCTCCTGTTACCCCTTGGTCTCTCCCTCTCCACTCTTCCTCACTCCTGTCTCCTGTCACCCCTTTCTCTCTCTCTCTCTACTCTTCCTGTCTCTCTCTCTACTCTTCCTGTCTCTCTCTCTCTCTACTCTTCCCCTCTCTCTCTCTACTCTTCCCCTCTCTCTCTCTACTCTTCCCCTCTCTCTCTCTACTCTTCCTCACTCCTGTCTCCTGTCACCACTTTCTCTCTCCCTCTCTACTCTTCCTCTCTCTCTCTCTATTCTTCCTCACTCCTGTCTCCTGTCACCACTTTCTCTCTCCCTCTCTACTCTTCCTCTCTACTCTTCCTCACTGCCGTTTCCTGTCCCCCCTTTCTCTCTGCCTCTCCACTCTTCCTCACTGCCGTCTCCTGTTACCCCTTGGTCTCTCCCTCTCCACTCTTCCTCACTCCTGTCTCCTGTCACCCCTTTCTCTCTCCCTCTCTACTCTTCCCTACTCCTGTCACCCCTTTCTCTCTCCCTCTCCACTCTTCCTCACTGCTGTCTCCTGTCACCCCTTGGTCTCTCCCTCTCTACTCTTCCTCACTCCTGTCTCCTGTCACCCCTTGGTCTCTCCCTCTCTACTCTTCCTCACTCCTGTCTCCTGTCACCCCTTTCTCTCCCTGTCTCTACTCTCCCTCACTCATATCTACTGTCACCCCTTTTTTCTCTCTCTCTAGTCTCCCGCATTCCTCTACTGTCACCCCTTTCTCTCTCTCTCTACTCTTCCTCACTCCTCCATGGTGTGTTCTCTGTCTGCCCCCCCCCAACTTCTTCTAATGCTCTCTACTGTCTCCCTCCCCTTCGCTACCTGCCTTTGTGTTCTCTCATTCCCTGCTTTCTACTCTCCTCTGTCTTTCTCTCTCCCTCCCTCAGTCTCTCCCACTCCCTCAGTCTCTCCCACTCCCTCAGTCTCTCCCACTCCCTCAGTCTTTCCCACTCCCTCAGTCCTCCCCATCTCTCACTCCTCCCCCTTAGTCTCTCCTCTCTGCTCTTTTCACTCATTTCCCCTTTTCCTCTCACTCAGCTGTCTCCTTTTCCTCAGTTCTCTCTCCCCAACTCGTTCTCACTCTTCATTCTCCCCTTTTCTCTCTTCTTTTTTTATCACTCTTCATTCTCCTTTTCTCTCCTCTTTTTCTCTCTTCCTTTTTATCACTCTTATTCTCCTTTCTCTCACTATCCCCTCCCTATTTACTCATTCCCTATGTCTAGTCCCTTTCTTCCCACCTGTCTACTCCCCCCCCTCACTCCTCTTTCCCCTCTCTGTGCTTTTCCTGGTAACCTCCCCAAACTGACCCCCCAACATCTTCTGTGTTTAGCGGAAGGTAATGGCGTCCCCATTTTGACAAGTACTCACGTTTTACTTGTGTCTCTCTCATTTACACAGCAGGTATACCTGTTACTAAACTGTAATTTGTATTTCCCCTGCTAATCTGTCTCATGTCAATTTATTAGAGCAGCCAGAAGAACCTAGAAGAGCAGACAAATTCCAAAATTTTTACTCCCCATTACCTACAAGGGTGAAACCAAATACTGCTGAGACCAATCCAGCTTTTGGAATCTGACAAGCTCAAACAGAAGCCTACAAACCTGAGTGGACTTGCCCCGGGAGACATTTTCATACAGTGTCATGATGGACTGGATAGTTATTAGTAATTCAATGGGATTGCAATAGTGTGCTAGTATATTTTGACCTTTATGACTGTTTTGCAATAAGAGAATTTGAAGATCGGAGGTAAACTATGATATTGTGATTTATAGTAAATATATACTTGGTCATTTAGATGATGAAAAAGTATTTCTCATGTGTATTTGATTTTTGTTCACAGTTTCTGGCTCACAGCTTCCAAAATCCCTGGAATTTCCTAAATGTAGAGAGTGACAAAGATCTGTTATGTTAACAAGATGACATTTGGAAAGCACCTAAGGATGGGGGCTGATCAGCAGGAGACCCAACCTAGTGATTACAGGGTTGGAACTTTCAGTCCCATGACATCTGCAGAGAAGAGAGAGATTGTCACTGGATTCAGAGAACTGGGCAGGTGAATAAATACATGGAGCTGCTCGGAGACTGGCCCCTGGAGAGAGCGTGATAGCTCTGGGCCCTTTCTCCAAACCTTGCTGTGCACATCTCTTCCACCTGGCTGTTCCTGAGTTATGTCCTTTTTATAATAAACTGGTGATCTACTAAGTAAAATGTTTCTGAGTCCTGTGAGCTGTTCTAGAAAAGTAACAGGATCCAAGGAAGTAGTCTGGGAACCTATGTTTCATAGCCAGTCAGAAGCACTCCAATCTGTAGCCAACTGGTTAGAAGTACAAGTAACGACCAGGGCTTTTGACTGGCATCTGAAGTTAGGTATGTGTGTTGGGCAAGGGGGAGCAGAACAGTTTTGTAGGACTGAACCCTTAGCCTATAGAAGCTAATTCTGGGTAGACAGTGTCAGGCTGAGCTGGATTCTCAGACACCCAGCGTCTCAGACCTGGTGTCTGAGAATCGGATCTAGGAACACTTTTCAGCTTTGGATATTTAAACGCAGAAGATGGACTTCTAAGTATAAGATATAATATTAGGCATAAAGACCTCTCCACTATATCCAAGCCATAAAAATAGCAGAAAAGCAAAATAAACAAGCAGGACTACATCAAATTAAGAAGCTTTTGCACAGCAAAGGACCCAATAAAATAAAAAGGCAACTGATCATATGGGAGAAAATATTTGCAAAGTATTTATGTGTTAAGGGGTTAATATCCAAATTATATAAAGGACTTACGTAACTCAACAGCAGAAAGCCAAGCAACCCAATTAAAGAGGAGAGGATCTGAACAGACATTTTTCCAAAGACATACAGACGGCCAACAAATACATGAAAAGATGTTCCATATCACCAATCAGGGAATGCAAATCAAAGTCACAATACATTTTCAACTTTCATATGTTAGACAGCTATTAGTAAAAGGACAAGAGATGAAAATGTTGGCAAGGATGTAGAGAAAAGAATGTGCACTGTTGCTGGGAATGTAAACTGTGCAACCACTATTGAAAACAGTATGGAGGTTCCTCAAAAAAATTATGAGTAGAACTACCATGGGATTCTGCAATTCAACTTCTGGGTATTTAACCAAAGAAAATAACACTGATTCAGAAAGATATATGCACCCCCATGTTCAATGCAGCATGATTTACAATATCCAAGATACGGAAACAGTCTAAGTGTCCATCAATAGATGAATGCATAGAGAAAATGCTGTACACAATAGAATATTATTCAAGTAACCGCGTAAAAACTTCCTTTATTTTAACATGACCTTTTCTCCTTTCGTTTTGATTCATGCTGGCCTCATCCAGCACCCTGACTCACCTGCTCCTCCTCCCTTGCACAACCTCTCCCTTAATCATTAAGCCTGCAGGACAGTAAGGTTCCACATGGCACCAGATAATCTTAGGAACAAAGCCTGAGGTCTACTGACTCCAGAGACAGTTTCATCACACCAGAGATAACATCTAGGCCTCCAGTGTATTTCAGCTACAGCCCCAGAAAAGCGGTGAGACCAGACTAAGCAACGACGTGGCTGACATCAAAACCCAATGCACTGATCAACGGTCCCCTGCTCCAGTGTTGCCCAGTTAGCAGAGACCATGCTTCTGCTCACAACTCTAACCCCCTTAGTCACCATGACTCATGATTCCCCCCAGAACTCATCACGTGGAAGACATGGAGGAGCCAAGTCTTCAGCACCAGCTGACCTGTCCCCAGGTGGCCACGTCCTAAAAATAAACCCTTACTTCCTTTTTATTTTTTATTTATTTTTTAAAGATTTTATTTACTTATTTTGAGAGAGAGGGGAGGGGAGGGAGAAAGAAAGAAACATCAGTTTGTGGCTGCCTCTCATGGGACCCCCACCGGGGACCTGGCCTGTAACCCAGGTATGTGCCCTGACTGGGAATCGAACTGACAACCCTTTGGTTCGCAGCCCGCACTCAATCCACTGAGGTATACCAGCCAGGGCCCTTTTTATTTTTTAAAAGATTTTATTTATTTTTAGAGAGGGGAAGGGAGGGAGAAAGAGAGAGAAACATCAATGTGTGGTAGCCTCTCGAGCGCCCCCTACTAGGGTTCTGGCCTGCAATCAGGCAAGACTGGGAATTGACCCAGCAACCCTCTGGCTCTCAGGCTGGCACTCAATCCACTGAGCCACACCAGCCAGGGCTCTTTTTCTTTTTTTTAATTGAATTTATTGAGGACTTCCGCCAAGATGGAGGCATAGGTGGATGTGCCGTGCCTTCTCACACAACCAAGTTTAGAGACAACTAAATATTAGCAACACAAAACACAGCCAGAACACGGAAAATGGAACTTTTCGGAAGTCTGTTAACAACAAATTCTTCAGCCTGACCGGTAAGGGGCAAAACCAGCGGCTGGTGAAGCGGGGTTGCACAAAAGGACTCGGCCAGATGGACTCAGGCGCGCGGAATCCAGACGCACGGAATCCAGGTGCAGGGTTGGACCTAGTGAGCGACCGAGCGAGCCACCAGGCGAGCGACCGCAGGGGAGACAGCGGAGCAGCGGGGCTGCGTGTTGACTATGGTCGCGCATTTGTGTGCAGGTGGACAGGCGAGGGAGTGGGCGGTTGGACCGGGGTTGGCGGGTCCCCGCAGCAAGCGGCAAGCGGCAAGCGGCAGTGGAGGGCGCCGCCATTTCCCTGCTCTGACCCCACCTCCACATACAACGTCATAACTCAGCGACTCTGAGTGGCCCGGCCCAGGTGAACCACCTAAGGCACTGCTCCTCCGCACCCAGCTGTGAGAAACGGCAGAGGGGGTCGCCATTTCCCCGCTCTGACCACGCCCCCACATACAGCGTCACAACCCAGCCACCTGGGAATCCAAGGCGCCGCTTCTCACACTTAAAGGGCGCAAACAGACCAAAAATGGCTCAAGAAGATCTCAAAGCCCCAGAGCCAATAGATCTAAGCGATGAAGAAATAGCAAAACTCACAGACGCACAGTTTAAAACACTGGTCAACAGAATCCTCACAGAACTGGTTGATTATAGCCACAAATTAGACAAATATATGAAGGTGAAACTAATTGAAATGAATGGAATTGCACAGGACACCAATAGCAATGAAAAGGAAACTGAGACTCAAATCAATGGAGTGGACCAGAAGAAAGCAAATAATGGCCAAACAGAAAAGAGTCAAGAAGCAAGAATTCAAAGAAATGAGGAGAGTCTTAGGAACCTCCAGGACATCTTTAAACGCTCCAACATCTGAATTATAGGGGTACCAGAAGGGGGAAAGGCACAGCCACCAGTGGAAAACTTATTTGAACAAATAATAAAGGAGAACTTCCCTAATCTGGCAAAGGAAATAGACTTCCAGGAAATCCAGGAAGCTCAGAGAGTACCAAAGAAGTTGGACCCAAGAAGGAACACACCAAGGCACATCATCATTACATTAGCCAAAATTAAAATGAAGGAGAGAATCCTAGAAGCAGCAAGAGCTAAGGGGACAGTCACCTACAAAGGAGTCCCCATCAGACTTCCAGCAGATTTCTCAAAAGAGACATTACAGGCAAGAAGGGGCTGGAAAGAGGTATTCCAAGTCATGAAATCCAAAGACCTACAACCAAGATTGTTCTATCCAGCAAAACTTTCATTTAGAATGGAAGGACAGATAAAGTGCTTCTCAGATAAGATCAAATTCAAGGAGTTCATCATCACCAAGCCCTTATTATATGAAATGTTAAAGGGACTTATCTAAGAAAAAGAAGTTAAAGAAACATGAACAGTGAAAGGACAACAAACTCACAGTTATTAACAACCACACCTAAAACGAAAGCAAACTAAAAGGACAGCTAGATCAGGAGTGGAAACACAGAAATGAAGATCTCAAGGAGGATTAGCAACAGGGGAGTGGGAGGACGAGAAGGGGGGAGAAGGTACAGAAAATAAGTAGCATAGACAGTAGACAGAAAATAGATGGGGGGGCAAGAATAGCATGGGAAATATAGAATCTAAAGGACTTGAGACACATGGTCATAAACTAAAGGGGGGGTAATGGTGGGGATGGGGGGGTAGGGTGGAGGGGAATGAAAGGGGTAATAGAACAACTGTAACAGCATAATCAATTAAAATTTAAAAAATAAATAAAAAAACAAATTGAATTTATTGAGGTTACATTGGTTAACAAAATTATACAAATTTAAGGTGCACAATTCTATAATACATCATCTGTACACTGTATTGTGTTTGCCACCCCAAGTCGTATCTCCTTCCATCACCATTTACCGCCCCCCCCCCCAGCATTCCTCTACCCACCTTTCCCTCTGGTAATGACCACACTATTGTCTGTCTGCGAGTTGTTTTTGTTTTCTTAATCCCTTAACCTTTTTCATGCAGTTTTCCTTTCAATTCCGTGCTGGCAGCTATGAGTCTATTTCTATTTTGTTTATTTTCTTCACAGATTCTGCCTACGACTGAAATCTCTCGGTATTTGTCTCTCTCTGGCTGGCTTATTTCCTTAACATAATACTTTCCAGTTCCGTCCACGCTATTGCATGGACTACTATTAAACCCTTACTCTCTTTGCTGCAAACCCCTGTTCGAGTCTTACTGGGCCCTGATGCCTTCAGGCAAACGGACCCCTGTAGAAACATTCACCCATAAAAAAGTAATGCTTGCCATTTGAGAAAACATGAACGGATTGTGAAGGCATTATGCTGTGACGTAAGTCTGAGAGAAAAGACAAACACTGTATTTTTCCATACGTGAACAAACAAGCTGAGCTCACAGACACACAGGATAAGTGGTTGTGAGGGGGAGGGGGATGGAAGTGAGTTAAAAGGCACAAACTTCCAATTGTAAAATAAATATGTCACGGGGGTGTACAATATGCAGCATGATGGGTATAGTTAATAACACTGTACTGCATTAATGCAAGTTGCTGAGAGTAAATCTTAAAAGTTCTCATTCTAAGAAAAAACATCTTGGCGATCGCTTTTAACTAGACTTACCGTGGTGCAATCTTATATACAAATAGCAAATCATCGTGTTGCACATCTGAAACTAATCTTCTATGTTAATTACACCTTGACTTAAAACAAATTTTTAAATCTAATAAATTAAAATAATGTCCACAGCAGCATTTTACACAAGAACCCAAAGCAAATGTTCACTGATGGATTAATTTCCTGCAGTATGTTCAAACAACTGAGTACTATAAAGCCCTGAAAATGAACTAATGCCAGCTACACTGGAGAAGTTCACAAGGGCTTCTAAAATGCTGGCTAATTTCTATTTCTCGGCCTGAATGGTGGCTACATGGTGTGTGTGTGCATATATCTAAATAAAGTAAATGATGTGTACATTTAAATAGTTTGCTACATATGATACTTTATCCCCATGAAACAAAAGAAATCCTGGAGCATATAAATATAAAAAGAATAACAAAAGGAACCAGAAAACCAAGCATTTAATCAAAACCAGGAAGAAGTTATAAGAAAAATATTGATAAGTTTCAAAACCATCTGCACCCACTTTGCCACATAAGTACTTCTGCATCACTGTCACACCAACAAAGGTATAAACCTGTGACTTGTCACTGTGGCTCAGTTCACAAAGCCTCAGAAATGACTACCATCAAATATGAAAGTACTTTTTCTCAGAATGCCATTTTCCATACTCTGTGCAAACAACTACTCCAGACACCTGATAAAACACAGTTCTATAGTGTGGACTCAAAGATGTCGAACATGACTGACTTCAAAGGCTTACTTCTGTCATGACAGATGACAATTTCAATCTGAAATGAATTTCACGTTCTGGGCAGAAAGTCTATGGCCATGAATAGAGGTGTCCCTAGCTTCTTTGACACGCAGAGCAGACCATTTTTAATACTCCCTCCTGAACTCTTTAAAATGTTATACATCTCAAATCTTCACCTCTAAATTTACTCCTCTGTGTACAGAATCCTCTTTTACCTGTTCGCATTCTCTTTTGAATCTGTATCTCTCACCTTCACTTATGGCCTCCAATTCCTAACTCCTCCTACTTCTTCCAAACTGTCATTGCACCTCTAAGATGACAAACCTCCAAATTCTAGATTACGCTTGTCACCATCTTCAAACCCTCCCCCCTGTAACTTCCTACCAACTTCCCACTCACAACTACCAGCCCCAGGAGAAGTTCCAGGAAGTTAGAGGGGAAAGATAAGGGGAGAACGGTCTGGGTACTACAAACGACTTAGCTATCATTACAATGCGTAGGTGACCTACTCAGCATTATTTCGGACATCTATAGGAATCTCTTGCCATTTGGCATGGGAGCAGAGAATGCAGGTGACGATGGGCCATCCGTGCCTGGGAGCAATACCATAAAGGTCAACAATCAGAGTCAAGATTTTCCCCACAGTAAATATTTATTCTCCATTTTCAGGTCACTTCTGAAATTATAGTTCAAAAAAACAGGGTGACTAGATTTCCTGGGGGCAAAGTTAAAAACTAGGGACACAAGACTGGGGTAAGTCCACTCCGAGAGGCACCCCTCCTTTACTCTGCTCCTACTTCCACTGTCACCCCAGCTACCACAAAAGCTTCCTAACTCTTACTTGTCTTCCCTTACTCTCTCTTACCCCACATCCAAAGCTTTTATAATTTTCCTAAAGGAAAGCCCTATATAACTACTTGATTAGAAATAGATATCCATGACCTACTGCAATAAATTAACAACTGGCCCAGTGTTCAACATCATCCCAGCTTCTTTTCCATCTCTTTTCCCCATGGCCCTCTCTATGCATGGCTCCTCCCACTTAGAGTGCATCCGAAATTTTAAGTCCTGCTCTCTTTTAAACACTGGGGCACCTTTTTTTTTTTTTGGTATCTCCTTCATGGAACTTACTTTACTCTGCTTTTTGGGGGCTTAAATGTCTCTTACTCCTCTCACTCCCTCCATTAGATGTTAAAAATTTTTAGAAGAGAAACTGTTTTGCTCATTGTGTTGTATTCCTGTCAGTGCAAAGTACATGAGTGCATGTTAAGTGCACAGAATGATAAAATAAAGCAGCATCTGTACTGTTTCACTTAAATGGTGTAAAATTTTGGTAATACTTGCCATATCCAGCTCAGTTTCCTGAGATGTCGTGCATAATATAGTACGGCTGTCTTTTCATTAAAGAATTCTGTCAGAACGCTGTACTTCTCCTCTATAGGGTGGCAGGCTGTCCGACAGATCAAAGAGAAGTAACATATAGCTAAAAAATGCTTTCTATCATGCTTGTATTCTATTGAATACATGACTCCCAGATCAAGTCTAGCTGTACTTGTGTATTTATTTGCATAAATTGGGTATTAAGTCTTTTACTGGCTATTCAGCTTTTCAGAATCTCGGGTATGGTTACTCCATTTATGTAGTAAGTATCACCCACACATTGTCAGCATACCATTAGTGGACACATACAATGTGACTCGTCATGACATACGGGACAAATAAAAAAGGTCTAACATATTTGTAATTGGGCTCTAAATAGGAGAGGAAAAATATAACAAGACAATATTTGAAGAGATGATGGCTGAGAATCTTTCAAAACAGCAAATGTCAGACCACAGAAACACCACTAATCCCAAAAAGTAAATACAAAGAAAACCACACTTAGGCACATCATAATTAAGCTGCTAAAAACCCCGAAGGAAAAAAGATGTGTAGCCTTCAGAGGCAAAACAGTAAAAGTGAAAGCTGACTTTTCAACAGAAACAGTGGAAACCAGAAAATAACAGACTATTTTCAAAGAGATAAAAATATCATTGGGTTGGCCAAAAAGTCTGTTCAGTTTTTTTTCCATAAAATAAAAGACACATTTTTCATTTCCACCAGTAACTTTATTAATTAGATATTTTGAGTATGTCGGCTGTCTCCCATGTGGTATAACATTGCTTGTTCTCAATTAATATCTCAGTTTGATCGCTGTCAACTTCAACTGGTCTCCCTGACTGTGGAGCATCGTCCAGCACGAAACCTCGTGACCACTTTTGAACATCAGATCAGTCACAGCACTTTCTCCATACACTGCACAAATCTTGTTTTGCATTTCAGTTGTGTTTTTACTTTTCTTGAAATAATAAAGCATAACATGCTGGAAATGCTTATTTTCTACCATCTTCAATAATAAAAATAGCTACACAAAAATTATTTAATTTTTTAAATGCATGCTGATATGACAGCTATCAAAATACAATCTAACAAAATTGTTTTGAATGAAGTTAAAAACAACTAAGTGGCCCTGGCTGGTGTAGCTCAGTGGATTGAGCGCAGGTCTGCAAACTGAGGATCACGGTTCAATTCCCAGTCAGGGCACATGCCTGAGTTGCAAGCCAGTTCCCAGCAGGGGACGCACTAGAAGCAACCATACACTGATGTTTCTCTCCCCCTCTCCTTCCCCTCTAAAGATAAATAAATAAATAAATAAATAAATATTTAAAAAAAAAAACAACTAAGTGCTACTAGAGCCATCCTACAGAAAAAAACAAACACTTTTTGGCCAACCCAAGAGAATATGAGTTGGCAAACTTTTTCTGTAAGAACCAAGTAGTAACTGTTTTAGGTTTTGCAAGCCATATGTAGTCCCAACTCCAAATAATCAACTGTCATTGTACCACAAAAGCAGGCGCAGGCAAGACAGAGAAAGGTCACAGTTGTCTTCCAATAAAACTTGATTATGAACACAGAAGTTTGTATTTCATATAATTTTCACATCATAACACACCCTTCTTCTTTTGATTTTTTTCCCCCTCAACCATTAATAAATGTTGCAGGTAACCTAATCAGCACTGTTTCATGGCATCTTATAGGAATCTTTAGGCACTTTGCATGGACTGAAGGTAATGGGTCATCTGTGCCTGAGATGAATACCAAATACTAATACTAAATACCAATGCTAAAAACCGTTCCTGGCTACAGGCCACACAAAAACAACGCAGCAGGCCATTTGACCCGGGCGCCATAGTTTGACATTCTGAAGTAAAAGGGTGACTACTAAATAATGCGATGTGCTAGGCACTATTACTACCATCAAAGGATGCATTCCAAATAGAAAATTCAACCTAGCACAACCATAGGTGGTGTGGCTCAGTGGATCGAGTGCCTGCCTATGACCTGAAAGGTCTCCAGTTCAATCCCTGGGCAGGGCACATGCCCGGGGTTGTGAGCCAGGCCCTCAGTTAGGGGTGTGCAAGAGGCAACCAATGGATGTTTCCCTCTAACATTGGTGTTTCTCTCCCTCCCCTCTCTCAGTTCCCCTTCTCCTAAAAATATAAAATCTTTAAAAAGATGGCAAGATGACACTTAAATCCAATAGTGCCCTTAAATAAATTAATTATAAATAAAAATAAAGAAGTCTGTCAGATTTGATTAAAAAAAAAACATGATCTAACCATATGCCACTTACATATTTACTATATGACAGATCCACTATGTCGGACTTGATTTTAAAAACACGATTCAACTATATGCACTAAATATAATAACACAAATAGATTGAAACAACACAAAAGGAAAAAGATATACCATAAAATCACTAATCATAAAAAAGTAGGTATGGCTATGTTTCTATCAGACAATGATTATAAGCAAGAATAAAGAATGACATTCCAGAGGACTTCCGCCAAGATGGAGGCATAGGTGGATGTGCCGTGCCTTCTCACACAACCAAGATTAGAGAAAACTAAATATTAGCAACAGAAAACACAGCCAGAACACGGAAAATTGAACTTTTCGGAAGTCCGTTAACAACAAATTCTTCAGCCTGACCCGTAAGGGGCGAAACCAGCGGCTGGTGAAGCGGGGTTGCACAGGAGGACTCGGCCAGACGGACTCAGGAGCGGAATCCAGACGCGCGGAACCCATACGCGCGCGGAATCCTGGCGCACGGTCGGACCTAGTGAGCGACCGAGCGAGTGACCAGGCGAGCTACCGCGGGGGAGACAGCGGGGCAGCGGGGCTGCGTGTTGACTGAGGTCGCGCATTTGTGTGCAGGTGGACAGGCGAGGGAGTGGGCGGTTGGACTGGCCCGGCAGGTCCCCACGGCAAGCAGCAGTGGAGGGCGCCGCCATTTCCCTGCTCTGACCCCACCTCCACATACAACGTCATAACTCAGCGACTCTGAGTGGCCCGGCCCAGGTGAACCACCTAAGGCACTGCTCCTCCGCACCCAGCTGTGAGAAACAGCAGAGGGGGTCGCCATTTCCCCGCTCTGGCCACGCCCCCACATATAGCGTCACAACCCAGCGACCTGGGAATCCAAGGCGCCGCTTCTCACACTTAAAGGGTCCGAACAGACCAAGAATGGCGCAGGAGGATCTCAGAGCCCCAGAGCCAATAGATCTAAGCGATGAAGAAATAGCAAAACTCACAGACGCACAGTTTAAAACATTGGTGATCAGGATCCTCACAGAACTGGTTGATTATAGCCACAAATTAGACAAATATATGAAGGTGAAACTAATTGAAATGAATGGAATTGCACAGGACACCAATAGCAATGAAAAGGAAACTGGGACTCAAATCAATGGAGTGGACCAGAAGAAAGCAAATAATGGCCAAACAGAAAAGAGTCAAGAAGCAAGAATTCAAAGAAATGAGGAGAGTCTTAGGAACCTCCAGGACATCTTTAAACGCTCCAACATCCGAATTATAGGGGTACCAGAAGGGGGAAAGGCACAGCCACCAGTGGAAAACTTATTTGAACAAATAATAAAGGAGAATTTCCCCAATCTGGCAAAGGAAATAGACTTCCAGGAAATCCAGGAAGCTCAGAGAGTACCAAAGAAGTTGGACCCAAGAAGGAACACACCAAGGCACATCATCATTACATTAGCCAAAATTAAAATGAAGGAGAGAATCCTAGAAGCAGCAAGAGCTAAGGGGACAGTCACCTATAAAGGAGTCCCCATCAGACTGTCAGCAGATTTCTCAAAAGAGACATTACAGGCAAGAAGGGGCTGGAAAGAGGTATTCCAAGTCATGAAATCTAAAGACCTACAACCAAGATTGCTCTATCCAGCAAAACTTTCATTTAAAATGGAAGGACAGATAAAGAGCTTCTCAGATAAGATCAAATTCAAGGAGTTCATCATCACCAAGCCCTTATTATATGAAATGTTAAAGGGACTTATCTAAGAAAAAGAAGTTAAAGAAACATGAACAGTGAGAGGACAACAAACTCACAGTTATTAACAACCACACCTAAAACGAAAGCAAACTAAAAGGACAGCTAGATCAGGAGTGGAAACATAGAAATGAAGATCTCAAGGAGGGTTAGCAACAGGGGAGTGGGAGGAGGAGAAGGGGGGAGAAGGTACAGAAAATAAATAGCATAGATGGTAAGTAGAAAATAGATGGGGGGGCAAGAATAGCATGGGAAATATAGAATCTAAAGGACTTGAGACACATGGTCATAAACTAAAGGAGGGGTAATGGTGGGGATGGGGGGGTAGGGTGGAGGGGAATGAAAGGGGGAATAGAACAACTGTAACAGCATAATCAATAAAAAAAAATCATCCAAAAAAAAAAAAGAATGACATTCCAAAATGACAGAAGGGTGAATTCATCAGGAAGATAGAACATTTGTAAACATGCATACACTAAAAAATGTGTATGTGCTCAATAACATAGCTTCAAATTACATATGACTAAAAATGACAGAACTAAAGCAAGGAATGGACAAATCTTCATTCACACTGTCAGTCAAGTTTCAGAACAGAACGAAGACATTTTCAGAAACACAAAGGCCAAAAAACGTATTCCTCACATGCCCTTTCTCAAAATACTACTGACAATGTACTCCAGTAAAACAGCAGCAATCCGAAATACAAGACATGGAAAGGAGCCGCGGGAAACCCCTAAGAGGGTTTGAAGGAGACTGCAGGACGGCAGGCAGCGATTCTCCAGTGATGCCAAGCTGCTCACTGTGCAGACGGCAACAGCGCAGTTCGAGAAGAAGGCATTTTGAGTGCCGGCGTCAACAAGATGCCCACAACCTCTGGTGCCACCTCTTCAGGATGCCTGGGTAAGCCTGGCCCAAACTCCTACCTGTACTTGGTTTGGCTTATCCTGACTGAGTGCTGATGGCATCTAGCTCTCCCCTGCACACCAGGCTGCCTTAGATCAAATGAGGATATCCATTTCACCTCACAGAAGTAAGCTGGCAGTTGACTGGTGACTTAAGAAGCAGAAAATAAAGAGCAGCCCACTCACTCTAACTATATTCCTGCCAGACCTAACCCACACTTCGACCCTGCCAGATGGCCCAACCTTATGTTTTCCTATGTTCCTCATGACCTTGCCAGTGACTTTTCCAAATGGGATTTTTGTAAACCCAGAGACTCTATTCAGCTCACCTTCTCCTAGAAGCTTTTGTCCAACACCAGCAGCATTTCTAGATACAACTACATTTGCGCGTGCTTGATAAGTCTGCTACGCGCCTGGGTCTGCAGTAAGACCAGCAGTTCACACCATCACTGGAAGTCCATGAGTGACTTCACCTTTCTCTAGCTGACACTGGCTAATGTAATTTAAAACAATAACAAAAACCCTAAATCTTGACAAAGGGAACACAGATTCATGAAAGGACATGTTTTAAATCTTTCATGTCTAGAACAAAAACAACAAAACCTTCCACCAATCAGATGGAAAATTATGCAAAACAAGGCAATATAAATTCCAGCTATAGTTTTTCAAAACTGAATTTTATATGGATTAGAGATACACACATAAGTGGTAAAATCTTTCAGAAATGCAAAAGAATAATTAACATAAATATAAAGATCCTAGTCACCTAGTAGGAGGGTTCAATCAGAGAATGTATCATAAAAAGAGATAATGGACAATGAGACTACTGGTCAAGATGGCAGAGTAGGTACCTGCTGTGCTTGCCTCCTCCTCCAGTCACATCAAAATCCCTGTAACTAAGGATATAAAGAAACAGCAATGCGGCCCTGGCTGGTGTAACACAGTGGATTAAGCATGGGCCTGAGAAGCAAAGGGTCACTGATTCAATTCCCAGTCAGGGCACATGCCAGGGTTGTAGGCCAGGCCCCAGTGAGGGGTGTGTGAGAGGCAACCACACACTGATGTTTTTCTTCTCTTTCTCCTTCCCTACCCCCTCTAAAAATAAATGAATAAAATCTTTTTTAAAAAGATCTCCAACAGCAATGTGGAGACTGGTAGGGGGCAGAGACTTGGGACAGACAGATCCCAAGATAGCAATGTGGTAAATAAGAATCAGGAGAGTTACTTCTGCTGTTGAGGTCCCCCCAAGGAGCAAGGGGTCCCAGTAGCACAATGGCTCCCCATCCCAGGGCATCAATGCTGGCAGGAGAGTTCCCGTAACCTCTGGCTGTGAAAAATAGCAGGGATTACATCTCAGAAAGACAAAAGGCAGCTAGGGACTGAGGCCCTGCAGGTCCTAAGGGCCTGTGCAGAGACTCAATGGCTCACAACCTCAGCATAAGCTCCAGTGCAGGAGCAGCAGCACACAAAGACCCAGGGACACGGGAGGAGGAGTGTTGACTAACTTCAAGATGAGGGCTAGGGGGTGGGGGTTGGGGCAACTCTCTTTGGTGATGAAAGTGCTGGCAAGCATCACTGCTCCTTTGCTGAACTCTCTTCCCACCCAGCTGGCTCAGTGCAGGCAGACGCCAAAGCTGTGCTCTCCATTACCCTGGCTAACATGTTCACCCTGCCCTGGTGATTCACTAAGACCCCGCCCCACTCAACAGGCTCATCAGGCCCAAGCTTCTTCCAAGCGGATCCTTTACAATGTAAACAACTTGCCTTGGTTCATGCTGTGAACTTTCCCCAAATCTCTCTAAAGTCCACAAACCCCAAATGAGCAGCAACCAGCCTTGCTATGCCTTGCAGCTCTTGGTAAGTGGCCCCAAGTGCAGCACAAGTAGTGGCCAGTCTCAGCTTGCACTGTAGCCCCCATCAGGTGGATCCAAGCCTGGCATAAGTGGCAGCCAGTCTTGGCCTGGAACATAACCAATTCAGTGATCACAAGCCCAGCACATGTGGGCAGCTGGCATCAGCCCACATCCTGGTGCTGGCCTCAGTTCGCACTGTAGACTCTCCCAAGTGCCTCCAAACCAAGAACAAGTGGCAACCAACTACAGATCACTTTGTAGCTCCTAGCAAGAGGCCCCAAGCTTGGCGAAAGTGGTGGCTGAACTCGTTCTGCTCCAGAGCACCTCCCAAGAGGCTGCAGAACCACTATGCCCAGTGGCTGGCTTCAGACCACACCAGAGCACCACTCATCCAGCCACACAAAGGAGACACCTGAAGGGTAAACCTGACTGGCACCAGAGCCACGTTAAAGTGATTCCTTCTCCACGGGGTCAGCCCCCAGACAACAGCTTGTCCACTGTAGTCACCGCCAGGCCTCACTGCTGGTCAGCCTGAAGGTCACCCCCACCCACTGACATGCCAACAGCAACACTGCCTCAACTACAACAGGAGGGCACACACAGCTCACTCAGGGGACAGCAACCATGGAACACCTTGCTCAGGTGACCAGAAAGACTAGACCACTGGGCCCCACAGGACAACTTCTACTTAAGGTCACTCTGTCAAGAGCGAGAGAACTAGCAGACCTACCTAATTCACAGAAACACACATAGGGAGTCAGCAAAAATAAGGAACTAGAGAAACACAGCCCAAATGAAAGAAAAGAACAAAACTCTAGAGATAAGAACTAAACAAAATGGAGACAAGCACTCTACCAGATACAGCATTCACAACACTGGTTATAAGGATGCTCAATGTTCCCTGGCTGGTGTGGCTCAGTGGACTGAGTGCTGGCTTGAGAACCAAAGGGTCGCTGGTTTAATTCCTGGTCAGGGCACATGCCTGGGTTACAGGCCAAGTCCCTGGTGGGGAGCACTCTAGAGTCAACCACACATCAATGTTTCTCTCCCTCCTTTCTCCTCTCTCTAAAAATAAATAAAACCTTTAAAAAAAGGATACTTAATGAACTTAGGGGAAGAATAGATAAACTTGGTAAGAACTTGAAAAGAGATAGAAAACATAAAAAAGGATATAGAAATAATAAAGTACCAGTCAGGTACCCATTGGTATGGCTCACTAGGCACTGTCCTACGAACTAAAAGGTCAGCAGTTTGATTCCCAGTCAGGGCACAGGCTTGCGTTGTGGACCACATCCCAGTGGAGGTGATCTCACTGGAGGTGCACATTGAGGTTCTTCTCCCTCTTTCTCCCTCCCTTCCCTCTCTCATTAATTCTTTTATGTATACCCATTTATTATACACATTGTTATAATACATGCAAAGAGTATTATAATACTGTATATATGTTACATTATACAATAAAAAATTAGGAATTATATTCTTTTTTTTTATTCGAATTGACTTTATTTTATATTAAATTTATTGGAGTGACATTGATTAATAGGGTCATATAGATTTCAAGTGTATATTTCTATGATCCATGATCTGTATATTGCATTGTATGCCCACCACCCAAAGTCAAATCATCTTCTTTTTTTTTTTTTTTAATTTTATTTATTTATCTTTTAGAGGGAAAGGGAAGGAGAGAGGGAGAGAAACATCAATGTATGGTTGCCTTTCGTGCATCCCCTGCTGGGAATCAGCCTGCAGGGAACTGGCCTGCAACCCAGGAATGTGCCCTGACCGGGAATCGAACCGCGATTGTCTGGTTCGCAGGCCCGTGCTCAATCCACTGAGCTACACCAGCCAGGGCAGGAATTATATTCTTGTATGGGAAGACTTTAAAGATGTCACTGAATGGTAAAAACATACATAAACAAAAAATATGAAAAGACAAACCACAGATGGGAAAAAAATCTTTGGAAAACATATACTTGATAAAGAACTAGAATCCCAAATACATAAAATTCAACAATAAGAAAATAACCAACCTGATTTAAAAATGGGCCAAAGCCCTGACTGGAAGGTTCAGTGGATTGGGCATCCTCTCAAAAAGCAAAAGGTCCTTCCACAAGATGGAGGCATAGGTAGAGAAGCCGTGCTTTCTCACACAACCAAGTTTAGAGACAACTAAATATTAGCAACAGAAAACACAGCCAGAACACAGAAAATTGAACTTTTCGGAAGTCTGTTACCAACAAATTCTTCAGCCTGACTGGTAAGGGGCGAAACCAGCAACTGGCGGAGCCGGATAGCACAGGAAAACTCGGTCAGAGGGACGCAGGTGCAGAATCCAGGTGCAGAGTTGGACCTAGTGGGCAACTCAGCAAGCAACCTCGGGGAAACAGCGAGGGAGCAGGGCTGCGGGTTGACTGTGGTCTCCCATTCGTGCGCAGATAGACAAGTGAGGGAGTGGGTGATTGGACGGGACCCAGCGGATCCCCGGGGAGAGCGGCAGTGGAGGGCGCTGCCATTTCCCTGCTCTGACCCCGCCTCCACATACAGCGTCATAACCCAGCGACTCTGAGTGGCCCGGCCCAGGTGAACCGCCTAGGGCTATGCTCCTTACCCAGCTGCAAGAAACAGCAGAGGGGCCCACCATTTCCCCGCTCTGACCCCGCCCCCACATACAGCGTCATAACCCAGCCACCTGGGAGTCCAAGGCTCCACTCCTCATACTTAACGGGTGCGAACAGACCAAAAATGGCTCAAGAATCTCAAAGCCCCAGAGCCTATAAATCTAAGCGATGAAGAAATAGCAAAACTCTCAGACACACACTTTAAAACACTGGTCATCAGGATCCTCACAGAACTGGTTGATTACAGCCACAAATTAGAGAAACATATGAAGGCGAAACTAATTGAAATGAATGGAATTGCACAGGAAACCAATAGCAATGAAAAGGAAACTGGGACTCAAATCAATGGAGTGGACCAGAAGAAAGCAAATAATGGCCAAACAGAAAAGAGTCAAGAAGCAAGAATTCAAAGAAATGAAGAGAGTCTTAGGAACCTCCAGGACATCTTTAAACGCTCCAACATCTAAATTATAGGGGTACCAGAAGGGGGAAAGGCACAGCCACCAGTGGAAAACTTATTTGCACAAATAATAAAGGAGAATTTCCCCAATCTGGCAAAGGAAATAGACTTCCAGGAAATCCAGGAAGCTCAGAGAGTCCCAAAGAAGTTGGATCCAAGAAGAAACACACCAAGGCACATCATCATTACATTAGCCAAGATTAAAATGAAGAAGAGAATCCTAGAAGCAGCAAGAGCTAAGGGGACAGTCACCTACAAAGGAGTCCCCATCAGACTGTCAGCGGATTTCTCAAAAGAGACATTACAGGCAAGAAGGGGCTGGAAAGAGGTATTCCAAGTCATGAAATCTAAAGACTTACAACCAAGACTGCTCTATCCAGCAAAACTTTCATTTGGAATGGAAGGACAGACAAAGTGCTTCTCAGATAAGATCAAATTCAAGGAGTTCATCATCACCAAGCCCTTATTATATGAAATGTTAAAAGGACTTACCTAAGAAAAAGAAGTTAAAAAAACATGAACAGTGAAAGAACAGCAAACTCACAGTTATTAACAACCACACCTAAAACGAAAGCAAACTAAAAGGACAGCTAGATCAGGAGTGGAAACATAGAAATGAAGATCTCAAGGAGGGTTAGCAACAGGGGAGTGGGAGGAGGAGAAGGGGGGAGAAGGTACAGAAAATAAGTAGCATAGACAGTAGGTAGAAAATAGATAGGGGGAGGGTAAGAATAGCATGGGAAATATAGAATCTAAAGGACTTGAGACACATGGTCATAAACTAAAGGGGAGGTAATGGTGGGGATGGGGGGTAGGGTGGAGGGGAATGAAGGGGGGAATAGAATAACTGTAATGGATAATCAATAAAAAAATAAATTTAAAAAAAAAGGGAAAGTCAAGGGTTCAAATCCCGGTCAGGGCACATACTTGGGCTGCAGGCCAGGTCCCCGGTTGGTGGCATGGAGAGGCAACCAATCAATGTTTTTCTCGCACATCGATGTTTCTCTCCCTCTCCTTTTCCCTTCCTTCCCCTCTCCGAAAATAAATAAAGTCTTAAAAAAAATGGACCAAAAACCTTCATGGACACCTCATCCAAGAAGATGAACAGATGGAAGCCCTTGCACACAGTGTTTACAGAAAGCTTTATTCACAATTACCAAAATTTAAATCAACCGAGATGCCCTTCAATAGGTTACGGGAAAATAAATTATGGTACATCCATATAACAGCATATGTGTATGATTCAGTGATAAAAAGAAATGAGCCTGGAGCCATGAAAAGACATGGAGGAATCTTGAATGCATATTTCTAAGTGAAAGAAACCAATCTGAAAAGACTACATACTGTATGATTTGAACTACATGACACGCTAGAAAAGCACGATGGAGACGGTAAAAAGAGCAGTGGGAAAGCGTGCGAGTGCTGCCTGTGTACGTGTATGAGCCCCCAGCTGGGGCCAGGCTGTTTGGGTGGAAATGGGACACTATGCAGGTCCCCCCAGGACAATCTGAGAGGAAGCTCAATCACTCCAATGCCAAGGAGCTGAAAAAGAAGTTTGCTGTAAGGTACTGGATCCATGTGGTCATGGGTAAGCCTGGCAACTGAGGGCCCAGCACTACCCAGCCACACGCTGCAGGCCGGGTCCTGGGCAAGTAACTTATCTCAAAACTCGGTTTCCTCACCTTTACAAGGCAGTCCTTACCCCATATGGATGTTGGAAGAAATCAAAAGAGAAACTGGGTTTGAAAAAGGCCCTTGTAACCTCAAAGTGCTAGACTGCACACTTCCTACTCTGCAATCTTCGGTGAACATTTATCCACTCTGGGCTTCAGTTTCCATTTGTAAAATTGAAATAATAACTGCTATCCAAAAAAAGAGCAGTAGTTGCCAGGGATTCAGAGACAGGGAGGGATGAATTAATAGATGGAGCACAGAGGATTTTTACAGTGAAACTATTCTGTAGGACATTATAATGCTGGATACATGTCAT
This sequence comes from Artibeus jamaicensis, assembly GCF_021234435.1. Taxonomy (NCBI): domain Eukaryota; kingdom Metazoa; phylum Chordata; class Mammalia; order Chiroptera; family Phyllostomidae; genus Artibeus; species Artibeus jamaicensis. Next base: position 13,137,678 of record NW_026521842.1, read on the forward strand.
CACGTATTTGTCAAAACCCACAGAGTGTACAATACCAAGAGTGAATCCTAATAAAATCTATGGACTTTAGTTAAAATATCAATATTGACTCATAAGTTATAACAGGTATACCACATTAATGTAAGATGTTAATAAAAGGAGAAACTCCTGACTGGTGTGGCTCAGTGGACTGAGCACCAGCCTGTGAAATGAAAGGTCGCCGGTTCAATTCCTAGTCAGGGAACATGCCTGGGTTGTAGGCCAGATCCCCAGTTGGGGGCAAGTGAAAGACATCTGATGGAGGTATCCCTCACACACTGATGTTTCTCTCCCTCTCTCTCTCCCTCTCTTCCCCTCTCTCTAGAAGTAAATAAAACCGTAAAAAAAAAAATGAAGCTATTAATTAGAAACAAAACACATATCAACAGAACAGTATGATTAATACGCTAGCTTATAATAACCTATATTTGTATTTTATAAATATGTATCAGTAAACTCTGGAAAGCTCCACAAGAAAGTAATAACAATGTTACTTATAGAAGTCAGAGGAGAATTTAAATACACACCCAAATGTTTACTGAGTTCTCTGCATCATGTTAATCTGATTAGAAAAATAAAATACACACAACAAAAATCCCACATTTGCACTGAAGAATGCTGTATGAAGTAACCTCAGACAAACTGATAATGTTTTTAAACTTGGGTTGTTTCTGCAGATGCCATCCAAAACACCAACTAAATGAAGGTCCATAAAATATATTGAGACCTAATGCTAGACAACCAAGATAATGGTGTTCATAACCAATGTAAGGCACTTAATTAGGCTGGTTTGCATTTCAGCTGCTGATATTGATCAATAATATTTACTGTGTTTCCCTTGAGTTTCACTCATTTATACTTTTGTTTCATATTCTGGATCCTTATAAACTTCCTCAATGCACTGAAAAAACAAAACTGGGAATAAACAACTCACCTGGTATTTGTTCATTTTCTGCAGCTGCTGGGTAAAGGCACAGATATGAAAGCAGACCTGAAACAAAGCAAAAAGGAAGGTATTGTTATTAAAGATCTGACCTGCCTCAGATCTGGGAAAAACACCTCCTGGGACGGTCACTTTGCCTCTTCAAAAGGAGCAGAAAGGCTCATGCTGGCAGCCTTCACCTTCAGTCCAATATGGTGAGACACCTGCAAAGGCATGGGTAAGGCCTCCCACTACCAAGAGAAGAAGCAATCAGTAGAAGCCTCAACTAATGAAAATATCAGAGAGGGAACTTAAAACAACTATGATTTATACATTAAAGGCTTTAATGGGAAGGATGGACAACATGAGTAAATAGAGAATTTCAAAAGAGATGGATGCTTTTGAAAAAATCAGATGGAAATGTTAAGAAAGAAAAGCATAGTTGAAAAAATACCTTTAACAGGCTCATTGTTAAACTCACAAAGCTGTGGAAATTTTCAGGAAGTCTAAAGATATGTCAAAAGAAAATTACCCGAACTGAAATAGAAATTGAAAGTGGAAGGAAAATAATCAAACACACAAAAAGGACAGAATCCAAGAGCTATGGCACAATATCAAATGACCTAACAAATACGCCACTGGAATCCCAAATGGAGGGCCCAGCCAAGTAGCTCAGTTGGTTGGAGTGTTGTCCAGATATGCCAAGGTTGTGGGTTCAATCCCTGGTCAGAGCACATACAAGAAGCAACCAATTAATAGAGAAATAAGTGAAGCAACAAGACAGTATTTCTCTCTCCCCCCCCAGATCAATTATTTTTTAAAAAGGAGAAAAAATGGGACAGAAATATTTAAAGACACAATGGCCAAGAATTTTCCAAAGATAACGAATATCAAAGCACAGATTCAATAAGTTCAGACAATTTATCCAAACAAGCTGAACACCCCCCCCAAAGCAAAACAAAACAAAACAAAGATACATGTGGACACATCATAGTCAAATCACTGAAGACCAAAGGAAAGTCTTAAAAACAGCCAGAGGAAAAGCAGACATTATATACAGAGGAGTAAACAATCACAGCCAACTTCTCACCAGAAAATATGCATATACAAGTCAGAAGACAATGTACTGACATCTTTAAAGTGCTTTAGAAAAAGAAGAAAAAAATAAAGAAAAAACCTACCAACCCAGAATTCTATACCCAGCAAATATATCTTCCAAAATAAAAAATAAAAACGTTTCAAACAAAAAAAGAAATCAGTACCATAGACCTGTACTACCTTTGAATATTTGAAGAAATATTCAAAGGGACTTCCAGTCAAGATGGCAGTATTGGTAAACACAGCTCACCTCCTCGCACAACTACATCAAAATTACAACTAGATTATAGAAGGACCATCATTCAGAACTATCAGAAATCCAGCTGAATGGAAGTCTAACAACTACGGAATTAAAGAAACCACGTCCATCCAGACTGGTAGAGGGGCAGAGATGCAGAACGAGCTGGTCCCACCCATGTATAGTAGATAAAAATTCAGAAGGGCTATCTTGGGAGCAAGGAGAACCAGCCCCACACCAGGCTCCCCAGCCCAGGGTTCCAGTGCCAGGAACTGAACAGATAAGTCCAATTATGGAGACTTATCTCCTTGCCAGGGAGATATCTCCTCCCTGACAAGGAGATAAGTCCCCATAACTTCTGGCTGCAAAAACCAGTGGGGATTAAGTTGGTGGAAGAAACTTCTGGAGTCCCAAGCAGTTCCTCTTAAAGAACCCACACACGAACTTATTCAGACTCACACCCTCTGAGCTCCAGCACCAGGGTAGCAGCTTGAAAGGCACCATTGGCATACAGGAAGGAATGGAAATGCTGGTATCAAGGTGGGAGCTGGAGGACAGCTTTCTCCCAGACAGATGGGCAGGCAGAGGCCATTGTCCCTTTTCTGAGCCCTCCCTACAAAGAGCCACAGAACCAGCAGGTGGGTGCCAAATCTGAGACATGTCCATCAACCTGGCTAACACTACTGGCCCACTCTGGAGATCCTCTGAGACTCCATCCCACCCAACTTATGGGCCCACCCAAAATGTTAACTATGAATTTTCCATATGGTCTTGGTGCATGTTTCACAGCTTCCTAAATTCTCTCAAACAAGCAACAACACTAGCAGCACTAGCAGCAACTAGTATAGATTCACAGCTTGGCCTCACCTGGGAATCTCCAAGCCCAGCACAAGTAGCAGCCATCTGAGATTGCTTTACAGTTCATGCAGGGTGGCCCCTGGCAGAACACATGTGGGGCTGACCTTGGCCTGTACCACCTGGGAAACACCAGAGCCTGTGCACCCAGTGGACAGCTACAGACCATGTCTGAGCACCACCACCCTGCCCCTGTATGGCTGATCCTCCAGGGGTCAGAGGCTGGTGATCAGTGGTCACAGCCAGTCCTTGCAGCTGACTGAACTGAAGAGATTCCTCCCAGTGACCTGCCAGCAGCAATTAAGGCTCAACAACAAGAGGAGGTGAACTCAGCTCACATAGAGGGTATGTATACCTTGAGTACCCAGCTTGGGTGATAGGGGACACTGGGCACTGGACCCTACAGGACACCTACTACATTAGGCCACGCTACCAAGACAAGGGTCACAGTAACTCTACCTAATACATAGAAACAAACACAGGGAGGCTGCCAAAATGAGGAGACAAAGAAACATGACCCAAACGAAAGAACAGATTAAAACAGAAAAAGAACTAAACAAAATGGAGATAAGCAATCTATCAGCTGCAGAGTTCAAACCACAGAGTTCAAGGAACTTAGTGAGGACCTCAACACTATAAAACAGATCCAGTCAGAAACGAAGGATACACTAATTAAAATAAAGAACAATTTACAGAGAAACTGTAAATTGTAGAGTGGATGAAGCCTAGAATCAAATGAATGATTTGGAACATAAGGAAGCAAAAAACAACCAAATAGAATACCAAGAAGAAAAAATAATCCAAAAAAACCAAGAATAATAGAAGCAGCCTCTGAGACAACTTCAAACATTCCAACATTCACATCATGGCGGGGGGGGGGGGGGGGAATAGAAGAAAATGAGAAAGAGCAAGAAATTGCTAATCTATTTGAAAAAAATAATAGAACACTTACCTAATTTGGTAAAGGAAATAGACATGCAAGTCCAGGAAGCAGAGTCCCCAAGCTGGATACAAAGACACCTACTCTAAGACACATCATAATTAAAATGCCAAAGGTTAAACAAACAGAGACTTTTAACAGCGAGAAAAAAGAAGTTAGTTACTTACAGTAGAGTTCCCATAAGTCTGTTGGCTGATTTCTCAAAAGAAATTTTGCAGGCTAGAAGGGATTGGCAAGAAATATTCAAAGTCATGAAAAGCAAAGACCTACAGCCAAGATTACTCGATCCAGCAAAGATATCATTTAGAATTGAAGGGCAGATAAAGAGCTTCCCAGACAAAAAACAAACCATTCATCATCATCAAACCATTATTATATGAAATGTTAAAGGGACTCATTTAAGAAAAAGATAAAAACTAAGAACAATAAAACTGAACACAAAAGGCAACCATACAGATGTTTCTCTCCCTCTCTCCTTCCCCCCCTTCCCCTTTAAAGATAAATAAATAATAAAATATTTAAAAAAAAACCGGCAACAAATACATGTATCAACAACTGAATCTAAAAAACAAAGCAAACAAGAAGAACAGAGACAGACTCACATGGATACAGTCAATGTTTTGATGGCTGCCAGATGGGAGGGGCTGTGGAGGAGTGAGTACAGAGGTGAGGGGATGAAGAAGTACAAATAGGTAGTTACAGAATAGCCATGGGGAGCCAAAGAACAAGAACTTATACTCATGACCCATGGACACGAACAAAGGTGCGGGGATTGCCTGAGTGAGTAAGGGTGCTGGGTGGGAGGGGCAATGGAGGTAAAATTAGGACAACTGTAATAGCATATCAATAAAGTGTAATTTTAAAAAAAGAAACATTTAAATAAGTTCTTTTTAAAAATTATTTATTTTATTTATCTATCTTTAGAGGGGAAGGAGAGAGGGAGAGAAACATCAATGTATGGTTGCCTTTCATGCGTCCCCTGCTGGGAACTGGCCTGCAGGGAACCGGCCTGCAACCCAGACATGTGCCCTGACTGGGAATCGAACCTCAATCCTCTGGTTCGCAGGCCTGTGCTCAATCCACTGAGCTACACCAGCCAGGGCCTTAAATAAGTTCTTCAGATAGCAGGAATATGATACCAGACAGAAATCTGAATCTATACAAAAAGTTATAAAGACCTCCGACATGGTTAAAAATAAAAATAAATAATAGCACAAAGAGTGAGGTAATGAAATTGGAAGTAAACTGTTTTAAGGATCTTACATCACACAGCATAATATTTTTTTAAATATTTTATTTATTTATTTTTAGAGAGAGGGGAAGGGAAGGAGAAAGAGTGGAGAGAAACATCAATGTGTGGTTGCCTCTCATGAGTCCCCTGCTGGGAACTGGCCTGAACCCAGGCATGTGCCCTGACTGGGAATCGAACCGTAATACTCTGGTTCGCAGGCCCACGCTCAATCCACTGAGCTACGCCAGCCAGGGCCAGCATAATATTTGTAAAGGTCTACTGTGATTAACTCCAGATGTTTACTATAAACTCTAGGGCAACTCCAGAAAAAATTTTAAAAGACATATAAATGATAAGCCAACAGTGAGAAAAAAGTTGGAATCATTAAAAGTACTTACAAAATTCAAAAGTAGTCAGGAGAAGGGGAAAAAAGGAACAAAGGCCAGATGGGACATATAGGAAAAAAACTAACAAGATGGTAGATTTTAATTAATAACTGGTAAAAACATATTAATTTAATGACAGAGCTTGTCAACTTGGATTTTAAAAAGCAATACCAAACTATATGCTGTATATAAGCAGACTGTTTTAACATAAAAACATAGCTGGTCAAAAGTAAAGGGATGAAAAAAGATATACCTTGCAAACACTAATCAAAAGAATGCTGGAGTTATATGTATTATATTAATACCAGAAGAGTAAATTTCATAAGAAATGTTACCAGGTATAAAGAGTGATAATTCATCAAAGTGTATGTTGTCAAGTCACCAGGAAGACATAACAATCCAAAATACATAACAAAAAGAACTTCAAAATACAAGAAGCAATGATAGAAAAAGAGATAAACCCATAATTATAGTGGAGACTTCAAGACTCTTTTCTCAGTAACAGAACAGATAGAAACCCACAAAGGGAGACTTCCGCCAAGATGGAGGCATAGGTGGATATACCGTGCCTTCTCACACAACCAAGTTTAGAGACAACTAAATATTAGCAATAGAAAACACAGCCAGAACACAGAAAATTGAACTTTTCGGAAGTCTGTTAACAACAAATTCTTCAGCCTGACTGGTAAGGGGCAAAACCAGCAACTGGCGGAGCCGGGTTGCACAGGAAAACTCGGTCAGAGGGACGCAGGTGCGCGGAATCCAGGCGCAGGGTGGGACCTAGTGAGCGACCAAGCGAGCCACTGCGGGGAAACAGCAAGGGAGCAGGGCTGCGGGTTGACTGTGGTCGCGCATATAGACAAGCGAGGGAGTGGGCGATTGGACCGGGACCCAGCGGATCCCCGCGGAGAGCGGCAGTGGAGGGCGCCGCCATTTCCCTGCTCTGACCCCGCCTCCACATACAGCTTCATAACCCAGCCACCTGGGAGTCCAGGGCTCCGCTCCTCACACTTAAAGGGCACGAACAGACCAAAAATGGCTCAAGAAGATCTCAAAGCCCCAGAGCCTATAAATCTAAGCGATGAAGAAATAGCAAAACTCTCAGACACACAGTTTAAAACACTGGTCATCAGGATCCTCACAGAACTGGTTGATTATACCCACAAATTAGACAAATATATGAAGGTGAAACTAATTGAAATGAATGGAATTGCACAGGAAACCAATAGCAATGAAAAGGAAACTGGGACTCAAATCAATGGAGTGGACCAGAAGAAAGCAAATAATGGCCAAACAGAAAAGAGTCAAGAAGCAAGAATTCAAAGAAATGAGAGTCTTAGGAACCTCCAGGACATCTTTAAACGCTCCAACATCCGAATTATAGGGGTACCAGAAGGGGGAAAGGCACAGCCACCAGTGGAAAACTTATTTGCACAAATAATAAAGGAGAATTTCCCCAATCTGGCAAAGGAAATAGACTTCCAGGAAATCCAGGAAGCTCAGAGAAGAAGTTGGACCCAAGAAGAAACACACCAAGGCACATCATCATTACATTAGCCAAGATTAAAATGAAGAAGAGAATCCTAGAAGCAGCAAGAGATAAGGGGACAGTCACCTACAAAGGAGTTCCCATCGACTGTCAGCTGATTTCTCAAAAGAGACCTTACAGGCAAGAAGGGGCTGGAAAGAGGTATTCCAAGTCATGAAAACCAAAGACCTACAACCAAGATTGTTCTATCCAGCAAAACTTTCATTTAGAATGGAAGAACAGACAAAGTGCTTCTCAGATAAGATCAAATTCAAGGAGTTCATCATCACCAAGCCCTTATTATATGAAATGTTAAAGGGACTTATCTAAGAAAAAGAAGTTAAAGAAACATGAACAGTGAAAGGACAGCAAACTCACAGTTATTAACAACCACACCTAAAACAAAAGCAAACTAAAAGGTCAGCTAGAGCAGGAGTGGAAACATAGAAATGAAGATCTCAAGGAGGGTTAGCAACAGGGGAGAGGGAGGAGGAGAAGGGGGGAGAAGGTACAGAAAATAAGTAGCATAGACAGTAGATAGAAAATAGATGGGGGGGGCAAGATTAGCATGGGAAATACAGAATCTAAAGAACTTGAGACACATGGTCATAAACTAAAGGGGGGGTAATGGTGGGGATGGGGGGGTAGGGTGGAGGGGAATGGAGGGGGGAATAGAACAACTGTAACAGCATAATCAATAAAAAAATTAAAAAAAAAGAAACCCACAAAGGATACGAAACAATTGAAGCACAGTATCGACTGCCCTGACCCATTTAGTATTTCCAGAAGAATGACCCACCAGCAGCACAACAGTCATTAAAGTACAGAGGAAACATTCACTGAAATAAATCGTATTTTCACCATAAAACGAATGCCAGTAAGTTTTAAAGAACTGAAATTTGAGATCATATTCTTTGGAAAGCAGAATTAAAGTAGAAATCAATAACAGAAAGATCTAGAAAATCCTCAAATTTCCTCAAAGTCCTCAATTTCCTCTGGAAATTAAACAACAGAATTACAAATAAGTAATGGAAATAAATTAAACACAAAGCAAGTATAAGGAAGGAAATAATAAAGGTAAGAGCAAAACTTAATGACACTGAAAACAAAAAATCAATACAGAGAAATTCAGTGAAACCAAAAGCTGGTTATGTAAAAAGATTAATATCAACAAGCCTGTAGCCAAACTTGCCGCAGGAAAAAAAAAAGAACACAAATAACAAATATCAAGAATGATCAAGGAGACATTACAGACACTACAGACATTTTAAAGTTATTTTGTAACAACATAGATAACCATTAGCTACACTAATTAAGAGGAAAAAGGCAAATCTCAAATATACAAAATTGAAAAATAGGAGATCTCAAACACAAAAGAAAAAAGATAAAATAATGGAAAAATTCCATCTTCAATAGCAGTAAAATACTATATAAGAATGAAATTAAGGAAAATGAAATTCCTTTATGAAGATGATAAAATACTGCTGGTGGGGAGCAGAACAAAAGAGGACATGAACAAATGGGAAGGCCTATAGTAAGGCCCAACATCATAAGGGTGTACATTCCCCTAATTTAATGTAACCATTACTGGGATCACAGTAAGAGTATCAGCAAATGTATCCATTAACTGGATCACAGAAAGAATATCAGATAGTTTTTAAAAAAAAGATTCTGAAGTACCACTGGGACTCATCAGAAAACTTGTATCGGGTTGGCTAAAAAGTCCATTTAGTTTTTTTTGATAAAATAGAACAGAGTTTTCATTTTCACCAACAACTTTACTGATCTGGATATTTTTAGCACGTTGGCTATCTCCTGCTATTGCCTTCTAGTGCACAGAGGCCCGGGGTGCTGCTAAACATCTTCCAATGCATTAGGCAGCTCCAAAGCAAAGAATTATTTGCCCAAAATGTCAATAGTACCAAGAAACTCTGCAAGACACCTTTGACACGTTGGACTAGTCACAGCACCTTCTCAATGCACTGCTCAAATTTTCTGCATTTCAGTTGAGCCTTTTAACTTTCTTGAAATAATACAGCACAATACACTGAAAATGCTGCATATCTTCTTCCATCTTCAGTATTAAAATGGCTGCACAAAAATTCACCAATTTTTATGTTTTTTTAATGCACGCTGATATGTCAGCTGTCAAAATACAATCTAACAATATTGTTTAAAATAAAGTTCAAGACACCTAAGCACTACTAGAGCCATCTTAAGGAAAAAAACTAAACGAACTTTTTGGTCAACCGATATAATCTCAAAGTGGTGAAGGCTTTGAGTGCCACAAAAGAGAAGAGCAGTAAACTCAACTGGAGAAATTCAAAATGCCTGCATGGCAAAAACTATCAGTGAGAACCTTCAAAAGGCAAATGAAAAAAGGTTTGCCACTCACAAAACATAAAGTACCAGCTGACTGCGTGACCTGGGCAAATCACTTCACCTCTGTGACCATCGGTTTTCCTTCTCTTGAAACTGCTATACTAGCGAAGCCCGCAAGGTAGGTGCGAGGATTAGGTGAACACTTAACATAAAAGGATCTAGCGAGGAGGTCGGAACTTATTCACTCCAGACGTTGCGTGCATCGAAAACTTGGCTGGGCCTTTCAAGTCTCCCTCCACCCAGCGTGGCTCGGGGACGCCGCACGCACGCGGCGCTGAGTGCAGCCAGGTGTGTCCGGCCCCGCCCCTGGCCTCGCTCCACACTAGCCCGGCCTAGCCAGGCGCGCTCTCCGACGGACTTCCGGACTCCCTCCAGCACTGCCAGACCCTCGCCGTAGGTCGGAGGCACTTCTCCGGACAAAGAGAGGAAGGCGAGACTCGCAGACGCCCGACCCCTCCGCCGTCCCCGCCCTCGCACGTCCGGCCTGGCGGGCCCCGCCAACCCTACGCCGCGAAGAGCGCCGACGGCCCCTCGATACAGCCCCGAGGGTCACTGCCTCCAATGAGTCGCCGAAGTTTGGGATCCCACCCTGCGCGGGCACGAGCCCATCCTGCATCTCCTTCCCCTCTGCCCCCGGGCCCCGCGGAGTTGCCTAGCAGCGGCCCCTCATACCTAGAAGGGCAGTCTCTATTCGTGCCTCAGTGTCAGGCACTGTCGCAGCGCGGGACAGCGAAGAAGCCCGAAAACCGGGGCCCAGTGACCCACTCACGGGTAGCGGTGGGGGAAGGGCGGCCACCGGCGCGCTCGCAGCCGTGCACATGCGCAGATGTAGGGACTGCTTGCTGTCCCAGGGTCCTTCGAGGAGTGGGCCATCAGGTCTTTGAGACTACATTTCCCATAAGCCTGTGGGGCCATGCTGTGGGCATTCTCAGGAAAGTCTTCGCCTTGTTTATCCGTTCAGCTGAGCCCTGGCCACGATATTCCTTTGACTAAGAGTATCCATTTCCCCCAGATCAGTGTCTAATTTCCAATCACCATCTCCCCCCAATACAAAAACCCGTCTTTTAAAGATTACACAGGTAATCTATGATATCTGTATTTGAAATAGACTATATATATAAAACAAAGGAAAGCAAATACCCATAATCTCACTTTTCAAAGATAACTGTGTTAAATTCACACCCTTAAAAATAAAATTGGCCATAAACGTATCATGTGCTGCAACTAGCTTTTTTTCTTTTTCTTTTTTAGAGCAGTTTAGGTTCACAGTCAAATTTGAGAAGGTACGGAGAGTTCAGGTATCCCACCTGACCCCACCTATGTAGAGCGTCCTCCACTATGACCATCCCCTGCTGAAGTGGCACATTTGCTACAATTAAATGTATACTGGCACATCACCCAAAGTCTGTAGTCTACATTAGGGTTCACTCTTGGCATTGTACATTCTATGGACTTTGACAAATAATGTAATGACATGTATCCATCACTATAATGTAGTACAGAATAGTTTCGCTACCCTAAAAATCCCCTATGCTCCATCTATTCTTTCCTCCCTCCTTTCCCTGAGCCCCTGGCAACCACTGATCAGTTTATTTTCTTCACAGTTTTTGCCTTTTCCAGAATATAAAATAGTTGGAATCATACCATATGTAGTCTTTTCAGATTGGTTTCTTTCACTTAGTAATGTGCATTTAAGGCTTCTCCATGTCTTTTTCAGGGCTCATTTCTTTGTAGCACTGAAAAATATCCCACCCTGACTGGTGTGGCTAAGTGGATTGAGTGCTGGCCTGCAAACTGAAACTGGTTTGATTCCCAGTCAAGGCACATGCCTGGGTTGCTGGCCAGGTCCCCAGTTGGGGGAATGTGAGAGGCAACTGAGTGATGTATCTCTTGTACACACACAAAAAATCCCATTGTCCAGATGTACCACAGTTTATTCATTCACCTGTCAGACAGCTTGGTTACTTTCAAGTTTTTTCTTTAATTTTTTAAAATTTATTTATCTTTAGAGGGGAAGGGAAGGAGAGAGGGAGAGAAATACCAACGTATGGTTCCCTCTCATGTGTCCCCCACTGAGAACTCGCCTGCAACCCAGGCATGTGCCCTGATTGAGAATTGAACCTTAATCCTTTGGTTCGAGGGCCCACGCTCAATCCACTGAGCTACACCAGCCAGGGATACTTTCAAGTTTTGACAACTATGTATAAAGCTGCTATACGCATCCACGGACAGGGTTTTGTGTGGACATAAAATAAGTTACTCATTTGGGTAAATACCAAAATCATGATTGTTAGATTATGCAATAAGAATATGTTTAGTTTTGCTTAGAAACAAAACAAAACACCAAACCGTCTTCCAAAGTGTCCATACCATTCTGCCTTCCCCCCAGCAATGAATGTTTCTGTTGCTTCACATCCTTGTCAGCATTTGGTGGTGTCAACGTTGTGGATTTTGGCCATTCTAATAGGTGTGTAGTGGTAGCAACAAGCTTTCAATTAAAACAATATACAGCCTTGGCTGGTGTGGCTCACTGTGTTGAGTGCCTGCCTGCAAACCGAAGGGTTGCCAGTTCAATTCCCAGTTAGGGCACATGCTTGAATTGCAGGGCCAGGTCCCCAGTAAGGGATGTATGAGAGGCAAACACACAGTGGTGTTTCTCTCTGTCTCTTTTTCCCTTCTCCTCTCTCTGAAAAGAAATAAATAGCCCTGGCTGGTGTGGCTCAATGGAATGAGTACCAGCCTGTGAACCAAAGGGTCACTGGTTCGATTCCCAGTGAGGGTACATGCCTGGGTTGCAGGCCAGGTTCCCAGGAGACAACATGAGAGGCAACCAGACACTGATGTTTCTCTTGCTCTTTCTCCCTCCCTTCCCCTCTGTCTATAAATAAATATTTTTAAAAAGAAATACATAAAATCTTATTAAAAAATTATCCAGTGTCAAAAAAAAATTTATCCAGTGTCAAAAACATACTTGTACTCTTCTCCACAGGGCTCCGGCCCCCGGGGCTGGCCTCACCGCCTGGGGATGGGGAGACACACAAGGAATCGGCACAAGACAGTCGCACGAAATGGAGCTGGAGGAGCCCTTCTTGTGCACAGAGATACTCTTGGGAATAACTCAGATACTCCCTTTGATTTCACACCAGGAAACTAGAAGAGGATGGAGGTGACTGTAAAAAACTCTGCAGAAGGTATCCCGAAGGCATAAAGCAGCAGCTGTGCTTCTCGTCCTGGTTAATCCAAAAGGCCGAATGGATGGCTGCCCATTTCAGCTATGAGCCAGGTTGCAGGAGTTTTATGAGTGCCTCCAAAGAGAGTATATGAAGTAGCGACTTTTTATGCAATGTATAATCAATCCAAAGCCAGTAGGAAAGTGCTGCCTTCAGGTCTGTACCACTCAACCTTGCATGCTTCAAAACTCTGACAGCATCCTGCAGGCCATTCAGAAGCATCTTGGAATAAAGGTTGGGGAGCCTATACCTGACAAACTTTTCACTCTTACAGAGGTGCAATGTTTAGGGACTGGTGTAAATGCACCAACGGTTCAAATAAATGACAACTACTATGAGGACCTGAAGCCCAGGGATATTGGAGAAATTACTGAGGAGCTCAAGGCTGATACAATTACAAAACCTGGGCCAAAGAGTGGATACTTCTGTGCTGAGCCAGCTGAGGGTCTCACCTCTTTGACTGAACCACACTAAGGACCTGGTGTCAACGTGCAAATAGGCCTTTAGTTTATATTCAATTGTAAATATGGCACTGGAGAAATAAATATGACTCTCTTATCTAAAAAAGGGGGTACGTGTACACCAGTGTTCGTAACATTATTCACAATAGCCAAAAGGTGGATGGAAACAATCCAAGTGTCCACCAACAGAAGAATGGATAGATGAATGTGATGTATATAACTCAGCCAAAAAAGAATGAAGTTCTGGTGCATGTTACAGCATGCATGAACCTTGTGAAATAAGCAAGACACAAAAGAACAAATATTGTCTGATTCCACGTACAGTAAGTTCATAGAAAGAGATAGTAGAACAGAGACACCAGGGACTGGAGGGAGGGAGGCCTGGGATGATGAAAAGTTCTGTCTGGAATGATGACGAAGTTCTGAAGAGAGACAGTGCTGACAGCTACACAGCAGTGCTAATGCCTTTAATGCCACTGAACTGCACACTTAAAAATGGTAAACTTTCCTGATAATCTTTTTAAAAAATATTTTATTTATTTATTTTATAGAGGGGGTGGGAGGGAGAAAGAGAGAAGGAAACATCAATGTGTGGTTGCCTCTCACGTGGCCCCCACTGGGGACCTGGCCTGCAACCCAGGCATGTGCCCTGACTGGGAATCAAAACGGCGACCCTTTGGTTCACAGGCCAGCACTCAATCCACTGAGCCACACCAACCAGGGCAGATTTTCCTGATAATCTTACATTTTAATTGTGAATTTCTCGGTTTCTTCATCTAGACTCTGATCGTTAGAAGGGCAAAGGTTAAGAAGTTTGGCCAAATGTTAGCAGTGATACCCCACTCCTTGCCAGGTCTTAAAATGAGTGGTGGGTTCCAGTTTCTCCCCTTTCCCTCTTTATTTCACACTCTTTTTTAAATTTTGTTAATTTTTATTTATTGATTCTAGAGAGACAGAGGAGTGGGGGGAGAGAGAAAAAGAGAGAGGGAAATATCAATTTGTTGTTCCACTTATTCATGCATTCATTAGTTGATTCTTATATGTGCCCTGACCGGGGCTCTAACCCACAACCTTGGGATATCGTGATGATGCTCTAACCAACTGAGCTACTGGCCAGGGCTATTTCCTACTCTTTTATTCAGCATTCGGGCAATCAAGATTTGTCAAGCATTTTCTAGGTGGCAGGCACTATACTAGGGCGCAGCTGTGAGCACGCATTCTAATTGGGAGACCAGGCAATAAGCACTAAGTGAGGCAGACTTACAGCATGTCAGGTGACATCCACCACTAAGGAGTTCATATCAAGGGTGCTGGCAGCGAGGTGGCGACGGGTGGAGGTGCAGATTTGAATAGAGCGGATAGAGAAGTCTTTACTGAGCACGTGCATTTGAGCCAAGGCTCCTTCCTTGATCAGACATTAGGATCCCTAATCAGATCTCTCCTGGCAGATGTTCCTTTCTTTGGATTATTTCCAAAGTCAGATAACACCACTCCCTCTGATCTGCCTCCCTCTGTTGTACCTGAGATGATGGGAAAGCATGGCACCGAATGACGGCTTTCCCCTCCTCACCTGAGGCTCTAGGAAGTGGCCTCCAATCTATTTTTCTCATGGCAACATTACAAAGTAGGAAGCCTGCAAACATTCTCCTGATATGGAGAAAAGTGAGTCTCTCATGTTCTCTTTTCCCTTATTTTTGACATAAATTAACTGTGGGGGAAAACTTTTTCATACCATGGGAAACCGTTTTGTATTTTATTTTGTTTTGTTTTTCTAGAAAAGCAATAGTGAAGAACTCTGAGGTGGAGTTATCCTCTCCGTTATGCACAGTCATGTCTTTTGGGCCAGCTGTTGGCCATGTTTGCCAAACAGCATGAAGGAAGCTATTCCTGTCTCAGGAGAACTCAGTATCTCGGTGTGATTTGGAGGTCATTATGAAAGAGAAGTGGCCCCAGTGAACAGCCCACCTGTGTCCACACCCCTTGCAACATGACTTTGCAGGTTTTCTTATCAGAAGGTGCAATCTACTTCCCCACCTCTTCAACTGAGGCTGACTGGGTGATTTTTCTTTGGCCAGAGCCTCAAAGTCTTAAAGAATCTCCCTCAGTATATTAATTAAATTCAAAGAGAAAAAGAGCAACTTGACAGGACAGAGACCCCACAGACACCATCTAACCTAAGCAATCCAGGTTAACATCAGAGTAACAAAACAGCAACATCTTACACTGCTGATCCGACCGACGTACTGAGAGGCGCGCATCACCTCTTTGGTAGTCTTGCCAAAAACACGTGACCTCAATCTCTTGAGAAAGTGTCAGACAGCCCAAATTGAGGAACATTCTATAAAGGAACTGATAGTGCTGCAAACGTTAAGGTCAGAAAGAGCAGGAAACAGTGGGGAGCTGTCACGGACTGCAGGAGACAGACAGCTACATACAGTGGGTGATGCTGGATAAGGTCCTGCACCAAGCAAACAAACCAGCCCTCTCCCCCACCGACACAAGAGGATGTCAGTGGAAAATCAGGGGAAATCCAATCTGTAGTTCTCCAACGGTACCAATTAGTATTTCACCAGTTCTTATTTTTGATCATTGTACTATGGTTATCTATGATGTCAGTACTAGTGAAAGCTAAGTAAAGAGTATATACTCTCTAGTATTTTTTCCATTTTTCTGTAAATGTGAAATCATTGCAAAATAAAAAAGTTAAAAATAACATAGAGGCCCACCCTTTATTTGTTATTCATATAAAAAAAGTTTTCCTCTTCTGGCACTATGGTTGACTAGGGGCATCTCTGAGATGATGCCTTAGCTGCACCTTCCAAAGCCGTTCCTTCTGTCTCTGTGAAGTTGGTGGCTCCACATGGTGAGGCGGATATTAGGATGGCTATTGACATGGCTGTGAAAAAATTCACACAGAGAGGAAAATGCAGAGAGCAAAGTTGTGTTCACTTTCCAAGAGAGAAAAGGGGACTAGCACAGAGAAATGCACCAGCCCTGAGAGACTGGGGTCTTGAGCTTTTATTGGATTGTAGAGGGTTGGGGGGCGGGGTTTGCTGTGATGTGGCTGCTGAGCTGTTAGAGGTGTTGCAACACAGCGGGTTTTGGCTGTTTGCGTAAGTTGCAGTTTGCTCCAATGTTAACTTTTGCCTGCGACTGTGGAGTGTGGTTACTCATGTTCTTTTCTTACTTTTGCAGTCATGTTCTAGTTCCGGGGACAGAAGCTCAGAAGAGTAAAACGGCAATTATGTTTAACAAGCAGGTCGTAGGCCTGCTCAGCAGAGGGTGCCATGACAGCAAATGACACCGGCTCCATCTTTTCAATAGACAATAGAATTCGTGAATTCCCCGGTCAGTGGTGAAGACCACTGCTACACCTCCTTTGTGGAAAAGTGAGTCACTTTGCCTGAGGTGACGTTATGTGTTATACCATGTAGGTGGATCAGACACTGGGAGCCTTCAGAGAGAAGGGCTAGCTGAGGCCATGCAGGCAGGAGAGGCAGACCTATAGCCCTAATATGTGTTGTGCTGATTTCAGTCAAGATAAATTGCTCCCCTTCCCAAGTGGAATGTAATCAACTGGTTACCACAAGATATGAGTGGCTGGTCTCCCTGAGGAATGGTACCATGTCAGGAAGCCAGGGTTGCAGTAGGGTAGACAGACCCTCAGCAGTGGCAGTAGCTAGATCGGCCTTAGTGAGCGGGTGCCCATGCTGGTGGGCGCATCACTAGTCTGTATTGCGACTATTATTATGCCCTCATTGCGGTGGCTACTGACAAAGCCAGGCTGATGACAACTGGCTAACTCTTGCTGTCTATTTTATTTAGTCTCTTGCATGGTAGGTGTTCTCTGTTGGGTGTTAACATGTATCAGATTGGGTGACAAAGATCTCACTTTGTACCTACTTTTATAGCTCCAACTACATGCCTCTTCCCAAACCTCCTTGACCCTAATTTTCCAACCTTTCTCCTTACGGGCCTCTGACCAGCCAGCTAAACCATTCACCATTGCCCATGGGCCTGTATATATTCCTTTGTCAGGCCACGTTCCTTTCTACAAAAAGGAAAAGTGACCAGGTGCATGACCGAGAGCTTTGCCAACTGGGAGGATTTCAGGGGGACCTCCAAGTGGAGCTGCAGGGCAGCATTAGTCCATTTTCAGCTTACATGCTCATATTGAGCCAATCCATTTGTGAATCAAATTGAACTTTTCCTTCCCTATCAGCTGGTCATAAGAGTTTCTTTGTATGGCCACAGGGTGAGCTGAGGGACAAGTGTTGGCCAAGCAATGGGGGGGTGACATGGGGGCCTGGCCTACCTGCTCAGGCAGCTTGCTTTGCCCTCTGGCCCTGCCTGCACCCCACTTTGTGTGTTCCCCTTTCATCCAGGATGGATTGTTTTGGGCCAGCCTGACTCTATGACTCGCTAGGTCTGACAGAATGCAGCTCATGATGACCAGCTTTGGCCACATGGTCACTTGAGGTCTTGGAACCACAGTCACCACCTTAACCAGGACCTAGTAGTAGGCTAGGGGAGGCTTTTTATTTATTTTATTGCTTATTTATATATTATTTTATCCTTACCCTGAGGATATTCTTTTTAAGAGAGGTGGTAGGGGAGGGAGGAAGGAGAGAAGAGAAAGAGAGAGAGGGAGAGAGAAACACTGATGTAAGAGAGAAACATCAGTTAGTTGCCTTCACATATGGGCCCTGATTGAAGATCAAACTTGCAACCTGAGTATGTGCCCTGACTGGGAATCAAACCTGTGACCTTATAGTCTATGGAAGTACGCTCCAACGACTTAGCCACATGAGCTATGGCCAGGGTCAGTTTTTAAAATGCTATATATTTATTTGCACACACAAATAAATGGCTGCCAGTGTATATACTGCACTGGCCCATATACCTGTGCACTGTGCGCACACACTGTCATGGCTCTGCTCCAGAACCTTAGGGAACTACATGGTGGTTCTTTTAGGGTTTGCCATGCTCTCTACCTGGCAACTCCCCAACCAGAGATAGACAGCTCTCATATCATTAGCCGCATGAGGCTAATGGCTACCATATTGGGAAACACGGATATAGAAGGTTTCCCTCAGCACAGAAAGTTGTACTGGAGAGCGCCACATCGAGATCTAGCAATTTGTAATACATACAAGATTAGAGAAATAAATGAAACAATATCACGGGGATACAATCATCTGAAAATGGAATGTGGAAAATTCTGCAGAACAAGTGACCCAGTTTCTTTCACAAATAAATAGCACGGAAAAAAGGGCAAGAGGGAAACAGTTGCAAATGGAAAGAGATTTATGAGGCATTAAATAAATGCGTTTTGTGGACTTTCACTGGATTGCGATTTGAACTAACCATCTGTGAAAGAGGTGTGTTTTGGAGACGAGCCAGGTAAGCAACACAGTGAGAGTGGAAATGTGTACTCATTCAAATGTGGTTGGGGAGAAGGGCCTAAACAGGTGTTTGTATTTCTAATTCAGTTTGGAAGAAAAACAAAGATAGGAATAGCTTTATCTCAGTAATGTTAGCAACATGCTCCTTCAAATTTGCTGTGGGAGGGAAACTGAGCTTGAAAAGCCGTCAGGAGCAGAAGCCACATCCCTCCAGGATGGTCCTCAGATCTGCCCAGTTGGGAGGGTGGAAATGAAAAAGAGGCAGCAGTCTTTTCCTTCACTTCTCTGGTGAACTGCTGCTCATCCTTAGCTCCCCTCTTCCAGGAAGGCTTCCTGGCTTACCTTACTGCCCCACTCCAACCCACCCCCTGCCCTTTCCCTCCTCACAGCCCTGATTTTGCCTGCTCTGCGACACTGGAGCTGAGACTTGCAGGGTGAGAAAGACAAGTGTGTGTGTCAAGGCCCTGAGCCTGGCTGGAGTTCCAGGTACACAGGAAGACAAAACAAAGCCAGAGCTTTGAGGCCACGGAGATTGAAAGGAAGTGGGTTACATGGAGAATTCTGCAGGGGTACATGGAGAGGTCAGCAGGAACTAGCAGGGCCTTTAAGGCCATGACAAGGAGTCTGGCTTTGAAGAACCATGGGAAGCCCTGCTATTCCGTTTCCCTTCATGTTAAGAAAGCCTCACCTTCCTTTGGAAGTACTGGTCCTGGCAGACATACCTGACTCAGCAAGTTCTGGCAGGACCACCTTAAGGAGTGCCACCTTAAGCAAGCTTCACTCTGAGCACAGCCAACGAGCTGGTGCAGCTTAAATGCCCACAGCCCACACCCTCTAACGGCTGCCCAGCTATGCTGCTCTGGGCTGCAGCAACCTGGGGGCTATTTCCCTGGAGGGGCTACTGCTCCAGAGTAAGGCAGGTAGGCAGGGGAAGCCCCCTGCAGGGTGGGCCACCCCATGCCAAGCTCCCGCCAGGCTCTGTGAGGCCCCAGCACCGTGTGACCTTGAGCAGAGGATCAGTGGGTTCATGGTGTGTCAAGTGTGGGTGTGGAGTGAGATGGGCCGAGGTTCCCACAGCTGAGCGGGGCCCCGGGGTGCCAATGAAAGGTTCGTGGGCAGCAGGGGGCCAGATGTACACCTTTTGAATAAGTGCCTGGGAAGCAAGGACTTGGCTTCTCGGCCAGGCTGTCCTCAACCGGCTGGTGTCCATTCGCCATCTGTAAAATTGGGAGAAATCCCCGGAAGGGCTCCCGGAAGCTTACGAGCCCCCAGGTGAGGTGCATTGGGGGTGGGGGCGCTGCAGGTGGTGGGCAACAGTTAGCCCGCCAACTTTCGCTTCCTGTCCGTCCGTTATCGAGCTCTGTGTGTGCCTGGCCGGCCTCTGGGAAGGGACAGAGATGAGTAACCTCCAGGTCCCACAGGCAGGACGCCGCTTTTTGTAGAGTGAATGTGGTTCGTATTTTCATCCAGGTAGCAGTTTCCCCGAGGCTGTGTTTGGGAAGGGGCATACTCGTAGAGCGGGGCTGCTCCTGGGGGGCCTGGCCAGGCCTGGCCTTGGAGGTGGTGTCGGCTGATGAGGCCAGAGGAGGCCAAGGAGACCGGAGATGTTGGCAGTCCCTTCCCCTCCAGCCCCACCCCTGCCACCCGCCTACCCCTGTGGCCCCAGCTGGCAAGGTGTTTCTTCCCTGCAGGGCAGACTCAGCAAGGACTTTGTGGAGGCCCTGAAGGCAATTGTGGGGAGTTCCCACGTGTCTACTGCTGCCAGTGCCCGGGAACAGCACGGGCACGATGAGTCGATGCACAGGTGTGGGGCTCCAGCCTTTGGGATGGAGGGCTCTGGGCCGGCTTCTTCCCCACCCTTCTGTCCCAGGGTCGTCTGGCACTCTCTCCCCCACACCCTGTCCCACTGCGCTGCCCCAGGCCCTGTAACTCCTTGAGGATCCTTGAAATGTGAGCAGGACCAGAGAGTCCTTTGCCCCCTAAACTGCCGAGGGTCTGGTTCTAGGTGCCATCCTCCGGATGCTGTGGTGTGGCCCCAGAACGTGGAGCAGGTCAGCCGCCTGGTGGCCCTGTGCTACCACCAAGGTGTTCCCATCATCCCCTTTGGCACCGGCACTGGGCTCGAAGGTGGAGTCTGTGCCATGCAGGTACGGTGGCCCCTCCTGGGCCAGGCTCTGACCCACCACCGGCATCCTGCCTGTGGTACTCCCTCCGCCACACACAGCTTGGGTGCCCAGGTTTAATCCCCTTTACCTGCTTTTCTGAAGCTCTGGTCTGGCTGCTGGGAGGTCAGCTTCAAGGTTGGGGTCCTGGGGACTGTGGCCTGGCAGAAAAACTAGGCCAGCAGGCCCCTTGGCACCCCTCCCTCCAGGGTGGTGTCTGTGTCAACCTGACCCACATGGACCGCATCTTGGCGCTCAGTCCAGAAGATTTCTCTGTGGTGGTGGAACCCGGCGTCACCCGCAAAGCACTCAACACCCACCTGCGGGACTGTGGCCTCTGGTTTCCTGTGGGTAGGCTGGGACTTGCGGCCCTTCCTTGGGGCCCTGAGGGCTCCCTGGAGGGAGGACTTTTTCTGGGGCTTGAGGGGACCCCTCTGTCCCTGGGCGCCCGCCCCCAGGCAGCCTTCCACCTGCCCTCTGCTCCGCAGACCCCGGTGCGGACGCCTCTCTCTGTGGCATGGCGGCCACTGCGGCCTCGGGCACCAACACCGTGCGCTACGGCACCACCCGGGAGAACGTGCTGAACCTGGAGGTGGTGCTTCCCGGCGGGCAGGTGCTCCACACCGCGGGCCAGGGCCGTCACTTCCGGTGAGCAGCCTCTGCCCACAGGGACCGGGACCTCCTTCCTGGGTGGGCCAGGCTTCTGAAACGGTCACTCGGGACAAAGCTGACGGTGGTGGGGTCTGTTCCTGCACGAGGCCCACATGGGCTGTGCTGGGGAACATCTGCCTGGACAGCGGCCTGGGTTGAGGGGGCTAGTGCAGACCTCGGGCTCAGCACCCCGCCTGGCAGGAGGCGAGGGTGGGCACGGTGCCCCAGCTTCTAGCTCCAGGCTTCTGATGGGAAACCCGCTGTCATGGCTTGGGCACTCACCTACCTTGTGTGTCCCTGGGGACCCAGGAAGAGCGCAGCTGGCTACAACCTCACTGGGCTGTTTGTGGGCTCGGAGGGGACACTGGGTCTCATCACAGCCGCCACCCTGCGCCTGCATCCTGTCCCCGAGGCCACAGTGGCTGCCACCTGTGCATTCCCCAGTGTCCAGGCAGCTGTGGATAGCACTGTGCACATCCTCCATGCTGCAGTCCCCGTGGCCCGCATTGGTGAGATGGGAACTGGGCAGTCCAGGTGGGCTCCCCAGAAGAGGCCCCCTTTGAAGACTAGCCCTCATCTCACCTGCCCTCTCCTTGGCCCCAGAGTTCCTGGATGAGGTCATGATAGAAGCCTGCAACAGGCACAGCAAACTGAACTGCCCTGTGGCACCCACTCTCTTCCTCGAGTTCCACGGCTCCGAGCAGGCACTGGCAGAGCAGGTGCAGCAGGCAGGTATGAGAGGTGCTGTGGGGCAGGGGGCAGGGGCTGCCCAGAGCAGGGCCTGGTGTCAACTGCCCTGTCCCCACAGAGAAGATCACCCAGGACAATGGAGCCTCCCACTTCTCCTGGGCCAAGGAGGCAGAGCAGCGCAGCCGGCTCTGGGCTGCCCGGCACAATGCCTGGTACGCAGCCCTGGCCTTGCGGCCGGGCAGCAAGGTGAGCTGGGCTGGGGGAGGCAGGACCCGCAGCTGAGCCCACAGGCCCTGTGCTCAGCCGACTGGGCTGGTGTGCGGATAGCAGGCCGAGGCCCAGAGTGGGCAGGACTGCTCCCACCCAGCTGTTCCTCAGTATCTAGAGGAAAGCAGCCATCTGCCAAACCCTGGGGAGGGAGCCTCTGCATTGAGCCAGGTTGTGGGCACAGGGAAGGTGGGGTGTGGGAAATGGAAGGGAAGGCACTGGCCGGTGGGGAGCGAGGACAGAGCTGTGGAAGTCGCTGTTGGCAGTGCCTGGAGAACATACCCCAGCCATCGTCTTGTTGCACAAGGGAAACTGAGGCCTAAAGGGCAGACAAGTTTATGTGTGAGAGGCCAAGCTCTCTAAGACCTTGACCCCCAGGGACCCCTTACCTCTAGGCTGGGGATGAGGGGAGAAACTTGAGGGCCTGCCTTCTATCTAGGGCTATGCCACGGATGTTTGTGTTCCCATCTCCCGGCTGCCGGAGATCCTGGTGCAGACCAAGGAGGACCTGAAGGCCTCGGGGCTCACAGGTTCTGCCTGCCCACTGCTGGAGTCCGGGAGGGGAGGGTGGAAAGCTGGGCTGAGGGCAGCAGCTCTGTCCTCTGGGCCCTCCAGGATGCATTGTGGGACACGTGGGCGACGGTAACTTCCACTGCATCCTGGCGGTAGACCCGGAGGATGCCGAGGAGCTCCGCAGGGTTGAAGCCTTCACTCACCAGCTGGGCAGGCAAGAGCAAAGCCTGGGCCAGGGTGGTGGGGGGAGACTGACAGGAGTGGGAGGAACGCCCAGCTGACGGTCTCTTCTCTGCTGTTCCCAGGCGGGCACTGGCACTCCACGGGACATGCACTGGGGAACATGGCATTGGGCTGGGCAAGCGGCAGCTGCTGCAGGACGAGGTAGGCACTGTGGGTATGGAGACCATGCGGCAGCTCAAGGCCATGCTGGACCCCCGAGGCCTCATGAACCCAGGCAAGGTGCTGTGAGGGGCTCCCAGCACATGGCCCACAAGGCCAATGGAACAGCCTATCTGGACTCTGTCTTCATACCACAGAACAGCTCTGCCTTCGCCTCCTATCTGAAGGCGACCGAGGCCACAGAATGGGAAAGAAGTCTAAAGGCCTGGCTCCTCCCTGGCCCCCTGGCCGTCCTCGGGAGCCTTTGGTCCATTAAACGGCTCAGAGTCACTCCTGGTGAAGCTGTTTCCTCTGCTCTCTTACACATCCCGTTCTGTTGGCGTGGGTCACCACAAGGACTCCCCTCCATCCAGGCCTCCCTACTGCTGGAAGCCTGGACAAAGCCCAAGGAACTAAGCACCCTTTGCCCTACTCCATCTGCCTGCTGACATGCTCCTTTCACGTGGGAAGGGACCTTGATAGTTCTCTTTGGGGCCCCCAAATGAACTGGAACCCCTTTTGTGGCTGTCTGGAGATGAGCAGGCGGTGCCTGCCTCTACTCCTCCCAGGTCATTTGGCCAGTGACACCCCCATCCCCATTCCAGACCTGTCCTCTGACTTACTGCAGCCTGGGGAGGGGCTGGTGCTCAGGCTACAAGTGAAGGTCACTTCCAGGAACCCAGGTCCCTGTTCCAACTGCTCTGCTGGTAAAAGGAACCCCAGGGCCTGAGGATATGACTATGGCCAACATCACCTATGGCAGACTCATCTGCTGAGTCCCAACTGGGACTTAGAACATTGCGAACATATTCTTTAGGCAGCTGCTACCAACCATGGGAAATGGAAGTGAAATTATTCTCGTATAACACATCTCCAGGGTATGATATACTCCCAGATTTTTTGCCCTCAGTCAGAATCTATCCACCAGGTGGCGTGCCTCCTGCCCTGGGATCCCAGGCCAGAGCTACTGTCTGGGCTACACGAGTTGTTCCCCCTAAGCCCACAAGAGGGCGCCCCACACCAAAAGCTCAGACACCACAGCACCTGCTGGGGCAGTGGCACCCAACTAGCCAATCTCTAAACTCTCCACCCC
Organism: Artibeus jamaicensis; assembly: GCF_021234435.1. Taxonomy (NCBI): domain Eukaryota; kingdom Metazoa; phylum Chordata; class Mammalia; order Chiroptera; family Phyllostomidae; genus Artibeus; species Artibeus jamaicensis. The sequence continues at coordinate 13,162,129 of NW_026521842.1, forward strand.
CCTGCAGGTCCCAGGGTCCTATTGTGTGGGGCCAACTCCCTTACCCTCTGGTCCCTTAAGAAAAGGGCTTGGCCCACCAAGCAGAGTCACCGTCCTTCTAGCCTGACTCTCTGTCCCAAGCCACTTCTCAACTACTTCCTTGCCTTCCCCCTCAACCCCTTCACCTCTTCCCATCAGCTGTTCAGACCCTGGGCAGAGGAAGCCCACTGTGACTCCTCACTCCTTGGTTTCAGGAACCCTTCCTCTGTGACTTTTCTGTCCCCCAGCTGCCCTGGATGGGAGCAGAAGCTATGCCACGGGGTGGTGTGGGGCAAGTCCCTTAGCTCCCTCCCCAAACCACCCCATACATATCAGCCTGGTGCATTCCACTCAAGACACAGCTCACTAGACCCCCACCCTATTCAGCAGGAGCAGGCTTCTCCCTGGTCCTCTGACATCTCCCACTGCCTGGCAACTAGTAGGTGCTCAGCAAACGACCATTTCCCCACGTTTTATTAGGAAAAATTCCAAACATACAGAAGGGTTGAAAGAACAAGTACACTATTCACTAACATATCAGCCACTGAAGATTCAACAATGAATATTTTTGTCCTATTTGCTGTATTTTGAAGAAAGCTATTTGAAATCAACATATTTCTTGGCATCATTCACCTACATAATTCACCATCTTTCTCCTAAGAATAAGGACATTCTCCTAAAAACCTGAGCAACATTAAATGCTACCAGGTGACTTTACAGCAGTGAGGTGCTCTGGTCCAGGAAGCCCCACAAAGGGAGTGGGTGCAGCCTACCTCCCAGCTCCTCACCATCTTCTCCCCTCCAAGGGGTGAGAGCTGTGCAGATGGAAGAGGACAGATACCCAGGCACCCACCTCACCCCCAGGAGCTGGCGGTTTAGGTCTGGATTTGGAGGACTGCAGTGTGCCGGGTGGGAGTCAAAGTCGCTGGGGGTGGGGGGCGGTTAACAGCATCCCCAGGAGCCTGGAACAGCACCCGGCATAGGCTCCAGCCCTGCCCCACCTGGCACACAACCACTCAGTTCACCTGAGATGCTGCCAAGGCCACCAGGCCTAAGCAAGTGAGGTGGGCATACAGCCCTCTGCCTGCAGGCCCAGGGGTCAGACAAGGAGATCTTCTTCAGGGCCAGCTTTGCTGAAGAAATTAAATATAGAACAGGGAGACACAGTTGCCAGGCAGAAGCAGGCGGTGCTGTGAATAGAACAATGCTCTTTGCAGTGACGAGGCTACGAGGGAGCCTGCTATGCGTGTGCCAGGGGCTTCTGGGCAGACTTCCTGACCCTCACGGTGACCTTTGAGCTGCATGGCTTGGTCCCCATGCAAGGAATCTGAAGTTTAGACAAAGGAAGCCATTCTGCCGAGAAGCAGGGGAGCCACATGCGGACAGTGTGGAGTCCCTGTTCTGGCCGTCACTCACAGTGACCGCTGGTCCCCGGGGTCTCCGCTTCAGGTCTGACTCCAAGACCCAAATACTCTTCTCCGGTGTTTCTCTGGATGTGCTGAATGTGCCTGTCCCTTAGCTCACACTGGCCCACGGGCCTGCAACGCCCTTGCAGAGTGGGTGCCTCACAGAGCATCTGACAGAAGCTGGCTGCGTAGCGGGGCCTGGTGGGGTCAGAGGCCACAGAGGCGACACATGGAGGCCTGAGAAGTGCAGAGAAGGTGTGGACTCGTCTCCCTGCAGAGGCCTCCTCCACAGGCTCCACAGGAGGCCCTGGCACGCCGCTCCGGGAGCCCGCCTGGCACAGGGACAGAGGCCGGGCGCGCACTGTTACCCACTGCCCCGAGCTTCCTGCCCAGCACGAGCTGTGCCAGCTCCTGTGAGCCCTGTGTGGCTCTGGGTTGGCTTAGTCCCAGAACAGGGCCTGTTTCTGGGCTTCAGTGAAGCATGCCCATGAGTCAGCACTGAGCAACAGGCAGGCAGGACCCGGGACCGGGGACCCGGGACGGAGAGCAGAGGATGGAGGGGGGCAGGAGGGTGGGGTGCTGGGCCGACACCCACTAGAACCCACATCCTTGGAACCTCCAGCGGCCGAAGACCTTTGCCGCTGAATGTCTCGCAGTTTTGTCACAGCCACTCCACGGGTGATGGCAGATCGGTTCTGTGGCGTGTGAGAAGGTTAGTAAACCTGGGGGGCTGGGGTCTGACCAGGGATGACTGCTCTGAGAACCCCATCTCACACCTACAGCCCGGAACGGCACCCTGAAGGAAGGCTGGGGGCGGGCGAGTGGGAGACAGGGTGTCTAGACCCCATTTCCTGATTGTGCAACACCACCATTAAAATAAAGTCACACAATGCATCTTTTATTAGACATGATTTTAATACCATATCAAAACATCTGGACTAATGAAGAAAGCTTTCCTCCAAGCTCTGAACAATTTTTAAACATTTTATAAGGTTTTTTTTTTTGTATTTTAATATATAAATACAGAAACCTATCTTGCATGGGCTGATGCCACGTGTGAACGTCGATGGCTAAAATGTTCTCAGAGTGCCTGAGAACGGGAAGCTGTACATATCCCTTTAATAAGTCTTCTGTTTGTCTGCTTTAGGTTTTCTAGGGAAAAAAATCTACAGGGGTCTAAGAAAAATGTTCAGACATTTTTGCAGGACACTTGTGATTGTTAGGTCCTCTGAACTGACCAGAACCAGGAGGAAGGGGGGAGGAGACTTGGGAATGGAGGGGAGGTCTTCCACGTTTTTTTTTTTGTTGTTTTTTGGCAAAGACGTCAAGATCTCAGGGTCTGGAGGGGAGAAAAGTGCAAAACCAAGACAGAAAAAATGGACAAAGGAAACCAGGGCAGAGTGGGTCAGTGGTGGACATGGCCAAACTGAGGGGGCGCTGGGCACAGGAGGGCTGTGCGTGCGGGCTCCCACGCCACCGCCACCGGACGCGAACCCGGGAACCCGGGAACCCGGGAACCTGGCTCAGTCACCGCGCGGGCTCTGGCGGGGCGGCAGACAGTGATCTGTAAACATCACGGGGGAAAACACCAGTCGACACTAGACTTTTTTTATGATTTTTTTTTTTTTGTAAACACTTTAGAGACAGCCCACAGTGCCTTTCAAAGGTGAAAAAGAAAATGCCCTTTCCCTCCTGGGATGAGGGGTGAGGGGAAGGATGGCGGCCGATTCTTCTCTCCCGACTCGTGGCGCGTCCAATTTGGTATCCTCAGGGAGAAAGGGAGAACCATTCTCTGGAAGCCGGTGCGGGAGGGGTGCCCCGCTCCCACCGGTGTCCCCAGCTCAGCTCTGCCCCAGTGTCCGCAGCCTCCGCTCAGGAACAAGGCTGGCTGTCCCTGCGTGGACCACAATGCGTAAGTCGTGCTCGGCGGTTGCGGCCCAGCCCGAGGGGGCACACACCGCCGTGATCCGGAGGCGCACTCCGCGCCAGGCTCCACTGCCTCCGCCTCACTCTCGCCCTCGCTGCTGCTTCTCCCCCGGCCTCAGTTTCTGAGGTGAGGGTAAAAAAGGCCAATGTCCCTGATTTGTCTGCCATCACCAGCTGTTCTGGGAGTTTACTTGGAATAAATAAAATAAACCTAACAAAGAACAAAACAAAAACGAGAGCGAGAGAGAGAAAAGAAAAAAGGCCCCAAACCTTTGGATGTGAGAGGTGGAGGAACCAAGGTTGGGGGTTCCCTGGGGGTTTTGTCTGCTTCCCAGAAAAAAGGAAGTGCCAGCCCAGAACTCAGAAGGGACAGGTAACGGGGGACAGGTAACGGGGGACAGGAGAGGACGATCGGCAGTGAAGCAGGTGCCCTAGGGAGGAAATGGAAGGTTCCAGAGGGGGAACCGGTGTGCGTATTTGGGGGAGGAAGATGCCTGACTGGCCCGCTGTGGAATCGGGGACCCATGCCGGGGGGCGGTGGGCTGAGTCTGGCCTGCGGTCTCAGGTCCCCTGGCAGCCTGCAGGAGGGAGGGGGGCCCGAGGCAGGAAGAACCAGCAGGGGCACCATGGCTGACAACGACCACAGGGGATGGCACACTGTCCCAGACTGTCTCCTGGAATGAGTATGAAGGCTGTACAGGGCGGGAGCAAGGACTGGCCCCACCTGCTCAGCAAGCAGGAGCAGGTGCAAGCCCAGGGTCCCAAGCTCGTGTGGCGTCTCCCACCCGGCATGTTCCGAGGGGATCTTCCTGAACCTCCACCAGGGAGATTTGCCCTGGATGTCTGGAACAGACTGGTCTTTCCCCAGAGAGTCAACTGAACTGGGCAGGTTTCCTTCATAACCCTGCAAGGTTGTATCTTTTAGCCTTCCCAGAATCAGACCCCTGCCACAGAACCACTAACTGGTAAGGTGCTCCCTTCCCCGGGGGGTGTGTTGAGGGCAACTCAGCCCCCACCCCCAGGCTCCAGAGTGATTTGACCCCAAAACCCCAAGCCCAGAGAACCTCCAACCACCAGCTCACCTTTGAGAGGAGTCAGCAAGCACGCCCAGCAGGCTCAGTCCGCAGGGTGTTCTGGACAAGATCTGTTCACTTCGAACCACGAGTCTATGCAGCTGAGGTGGGAGGCGGCAAGGGGAGACACGTTACTGCTGACTGGGACTCCTCAGGGAACTCGCTCCAGGGGTCAGGTGTCTGAGCAGGGGTGTCCTAAGTCTCGCCTGTGAGGACCCCAGGGGAGAACGAGCGTGTCCCCAGATACCCACTTTCTGAAGCAGGAAGAAGGCAAAACACCAAGGTTGATCTTGGCTCAGCCCAGGCAGCCAATCGGGTATGGTGGGCACAGATGGGGTGGGTCTGGATGCTGGGGGGGGGGGGGAGGAGTTTGCACAGGGCCGGGTGTGTGTGGCCCTGAGAAGGATCAAGACCTCACCTGCACAAAGCCCAGGAGGATGGCCACAGCTCCTAGGGGCTAGTCCTAAGATTTGAAGGGCAAGAAGTGGGACCTAGACCTAAAGGCTGCCCTTTAATCTGACTCTGGGGACCTGAGAGAGCCCTCTCTTGGGTCAAAGGAGCAGCTTTGAGGGTCACTCCCCAGGTAGTGACTTCTTAGGGGACCCCCAACCCAGCTGGTTCCGTTGGCTGTGCTTGGCAGCCAACTCCGAGCTGTTCCCAGAGAAGGACAGCCCTCTGGCTTCGTGACACTGCCAAGCACAGCCAGACAGCAGGCTGACAGTGAGACCCTGGTCTCCGGTGTTTACAGAAAGAGCTGTCTGGATCAGAAAGGGAACGGCGACTGCACCAAGAGAGCTTTCTGATTTGTAAACCAACATCTGGGTACTTTTAAAGACAGGACCGAGATAGGCAAAATTCTCCCCAGAGACAAAGATTCCCTTCTTCTGGTTCTGGTCGGTGCCTGGCCTGGACCCAGGCCCCTCCTCCAGGCCAACCTGGAGCCTCCCCTGCCTTCGCTACATCTGCATGCCGGGTACCATGGCTGCCTGTGGCCAGTGGCTCTGTGAGTCAGGCTTCGGAAAAGCCCGTGTGTCAGAATGAAGCTGAGGCTCCAGGAGCCAAGCGCAGGTGGCAGCCACAGGCAGCACAGAGCGCCCTCCCTTCCTGGGTAGGGAGGTGTCTTCTTTCCAGTTGGAAACAAGAACGAGGCCCCTGCTGGAGCCTGAGGACAAACCCCGGCCCTGCTAATCACAGCAGCTGCAGTGTGCAGCGGCAGTCCCTGCCTCCTGGCTCTCTGAGGAGAAGGGGGCGTACACAGGGGCAGCAAGCTCGCCCCTCCCTGCTGCTCTCTCACACAAATGAGGGGCCTCACACCGTGGAGCAGCAGAGTCCACAGAGGAAAAAAAGGCTTGGGGACATGGATGAAGAATAAACCTGCCAAAGAAGGGAAACTTTGGCTCTGTGGGATCCTAAGTGCCTCCAATCTGTGGAACTCAACAGGGCCCCCCATCATCGCCCACCATCCTCATGGGCCATCAACTCAGAGCAAAACCTCCGGCAATTCGGCTCAGCCCTGTACTCAGCACGGCTGCTGGCCTCTGCCTCAACCCCACTCACGTCCCAGGGAGAGTGGGGAGTTGTCCCACAACCAAAGGAGACAGAATGGCTAGTGATGAGGGTTTGCCAGTCTCCCCTGCCCATGGAGAAGGAAGGGGCCCTCTGGGAGCTGGGATGTGGCTGCGTGGCCCTGCCGTCCTCTCGTACCTTTTGTGATAAATGCACAGGCAGGGCAGCCTGGCTATCGTGTCCCCCTGAAGCAGCTCCTCCAGGCAGATCACACACTCACCCGCGTCTTTAGTCAGCACGTCATCTGCAAAGGGGGCACAGGGGAGAGGGTCCGTCAGCAGTAGACAGGTGGCACAAAGCAAGCACGGGTCTGGAACTGGCTGGGACTGCCTGGGTCACTCAAAGTGTGCAGGGCACTGTCAGGGACACAGAAGCCCAAGATGGAGCTGAACCCGAAGGCCCTCACTGCAGGCACAAGACATGCATATCACACTGACAATTATGCAAAGACAAAAGGGAGTTAATCACTAATAAGTCACCCAGGGCAAAGTTAGAGGGCTTGCGGAGGGACAGATGTGTAGCAGAGGCAGCAGGAGACAAACCGTTTTCCGAAGAGACTCTCCCCTTGCACACACACAGACCAAGTACGCTGATTTCTGGTTTGGAAACACATGGTGACAGCGAGAGTAGACCCGCAGTACAAGGTAAGAATGAATGGAAGGAACAGGTGCTCTCGCAAACACTTGCACACGCATGTCAACAGCAGCACTATTCACAATAGCCAAAAGGGGAAACAAATGTCCACCAACTAATGAATTGATAAACAAAAGTGGTCCCCTGGCTGGTGGCTCAGTCGATTGAGTGCCAGTAACTGGTTCGATTCCCAGTTAGGGCACATGCCTGGGTTGCAGGCCAGGTCCTCAGTGGGGGGCGCATGAGAGGTAACCATACATTGATATTGCTCTCCCTCTTTCTCCCTCCCTTCCTCTCTGCCTAAAAATTAAATGAATGAATAAATGAATGAATGATCTTTTTAAAAACAGTATGCCCATGCGAGGGAATATTACTCAACCATGAAAAGGAACAAAGAACCAACATATGCTACAGTAAGAAGGAACCTCAAAAACATTACGCTAGGTGAAAGAAGCTGAACACAAAAGACCACCTATTATAATGATTCCATGACCAGAAATGTCTAAAATAGGCAAATGCATAGAGATAAAGTGTAGATCAGGGCCGCGGGCAGGAGGGAGCGAGGAGTGACTATTCAATGGTAAGAGGTTTTCTTTTTAAATAATATATTTTATTGATTATGCCATTACAGTTTTCCCATTTTCCCCCTTCATTCCCCTCCACCCTGCACACCCCTCCCACCCACATTCCCCCTTCAGTTCATGTCCATGTGTCATAAGTTCTTTAGCTTCTACATTTCCCACACTACTCTTGCCCTCCACGTCTATGCTACTTATTCTCTGTACCTTCTCCCCCACTCTTCCTCCCACTCCCCTGTTGCTAACCCTTCATATAATCTCCATTTCTGTGGCTCTGCACCTGATCTAGCTGTCCACTTAGTTTGCTTTTGTTTTAGGTGTGGTTGTTAATAACTGTGAGTTTGCTGTCCTTTCACTGTTCATATTTCTTATCTTCTTTTTCTTAGATAAGTCCCTTTAACATTTCATATAATAAGGGCTTGGTGACGATGAACTTGAATTTGACCTTATCTGAGAAGTACTTTCAAATTTATCTGCCCTTCCATTCTAAATGAAAGTTTTGCTGGATAGAACAATCTTGGTTGTAGGTCTTTGGATTTCATGACTTGGAATACTTCTTTCCAGCCCCTTCTTGCCTGTAAGGTCTCTTTGGAGAAATCAGCTGACAGTCTGATGGGAACTCCTTTGCAGGTGACTGTGCCCTTATCTCTTGCTGCTTCTAGGATTCTCTCCATTTTAATCTTGGCTAAGGTAATGATGATGTGCCTTGGTGTGTTCCTTCTTGGGTCCAACTTCTTTGGGACTCTCTGAGCTTCCTGGATTTCCTGGAAGCTATTTCCTTTGCCAGATTGGGGAAGTTCTCCTTTATTATTTGTTCAAATAAGTTTCCCACTTGTTGCTGTTCCTCTTCCCCTTCTGGTACCCCTATAATTCGGATGTTGGAACGTTTAAAGATGTCCTGGAGGTTCCTAAGCCTCTCCTCATATTTTTGAATTCTTGCTTCTTCATTCTTTTCTGTTTGGTTGTTTATATTCTTCCTTCTGGTCCACTCCATTGATCTGAGTCTCAGTTTCCTTCCCATCACTATTGGTTCCCTGTGCGTTTTCCTTAGTGTGACCCTCATTTTTTCATCTAATTTGCGACCCAAATCAACCAGTTCTGTGAGCATCCTGGTGATCACAGTGCTTTGAACTGTATATTTGATAGATTGGCCATCTCTTGGTCACTTAAAACTACTGGCTCTGGGGCTTTGATTTATTCTTCCACTGAGCCTTTTTTTTTTCCTTCCTTTTTTGGTCTGGTTCTGCCAGTTAGGTAAGTGAGGGGTGGAGCCCTAGGTGTTCACCAGGACGGGGCAATTCAGTCACTGGGTTGTAACACTGTATGTGGGAGCGGGGTCAGAGGGGAAACAATGGTGCTTGCTCCACTCTCTCTTGGATTTCAGTCCCCTCTGCTGCTTCCCACAAGCAAACTGGGCCCTTCTGGTGCTGGTTCCTGGGTGGGTGAGCTTGTGTACATTCTAGGACCCTGTGGGTCTCTCCCATGAACTCTCCTGTGGGGCTGGGAGCAACTCCCTACACCTCAACCCCCACCAGTGTTTTCGATCAGTGCTTTTAGGCTTTATTTCCCACCACTGGGGCCCTGGGTTGCGTGGTCTGTCTTGCTGCCCGTTTTCGCCTGGTTTATCTGCGTGCAAATGTGTGTCTGTGGTCAGCCAGTGGCCTTGCGTGCCTACTGGATCTGCTGGTTTCCTCCCTGTGCCTGGGGTCTGCCAGCCATTGCCTTTTCCTGCCGGACCCCTCTCCACTGGCCTGGATGAATTGTCGTCGGACTTCCATACAGTTCAATTTTCTGTCTGTTTTGGTTGCGTTTTTGTTACTAAAACTTTGTTGTCTTTAAACTTGGTTGTGCAAGGAGGCACAATGTTTCCACCTATACCTCCATCTTGGCCGGAAGTCCAGAGTTTTTTCTTTTTGTGTTAAGAACACCTGATATGAGATCTGCTTTCTTAACAAATTCTTAAGTTCACAGTACAGTCTTAATTAACTACAGGCACGATGTTGTACAACACCTCTAGAACTTACTCATCTTGCGTAACCGACACTTTATACCTGCTGAGGAGCAACTCCCATTTCCCTCTCCCCTCAGCCTCCATCCACCATCATGCTGCCCCTCATTCTACGGGGTCGACTATCTCAACTACCACATATGAGTAAAATCATGTGAGAAGCTTTTTTTTGGGGCGATGAAAATGTTTGTAACTAGATAGACATGGTAGTTGTATGACACTGTGAATGTTATAAATGCTACTAAATTGTAAAACTCAATTAAAAAAAAAAAAAAAAAGAAAAAGAGGCCTCCCACCCTCACACCAAAAAGAATGAATGGGAGGAAGCTGCTGCACACCATGGGCCCCAGCAAAGTCGTGACCAGAAAAGCCAAGCAGAGCAGGAAGGACACCACGGCTAAGTCAGCAGTCCTTCACTACATTTCTGTGACATTCTGGGCCCTGGTGACTCAGTGAATAAACCACCAACTCAGGATGCAAGAAGCTCACAGTCTAGCAGGAGAGGCTGAACAAGAAAATGAAACTGAACGGAACAGGAATTTCTAGGAAGTCTTATACTGTGTATAGGCTCAGCTATGAGAGGTACGAAAGATGCCTAGTCAGGACGGGGACTGTTCAGGGAAGGATATACCAGGCAAAGGGAACCATTCTGTGCACCTGGGAACAGCAGGAGATTTGCAGATGTCTAGGGCCGTGGGGGCTGGGAGCCTGAGACCAAACCCAAGTCCTTGGGTTTTAGCTGGTTCACTGACAGGCCCCAGAGACCCACTCTGATCACACCAGGTCCCCAGAAACTGCTGGGGCGGGGGCTGGAAGAGCCCATGGACGGGAGCCCATTCTGGAGGCCAGCACATTAATGCAGGGCAGGTGAGCTCCGGCCTGCACTGGCAATGGGGGAAGGGAGGGAGGGAGGGTGCGCTTAGGAGGGCAGCTGGGCAAATGACAGGCACTTGTCACCAAGAGAGGAAATGCAGGAGGAGGAAGAGAAGCAAGGGAAGGAAACGATGACTTCAGAGCTGGGTGGGAGGCGCCGGTCGGGCATCTCCACTGGGACTCGCTAATGGAAGTTTCTAGGAGTCTGTTCAAGTCTCCATCTGGGGTTTAGAAGAGAGATGTAGGTGACAGGTCATAGATGTGACATAAAGCAATCGTCTGGGAAGAAAGTTTAGTCTGAAATACAAAGGAGGCAGAATACGAACCTTAATTAATATCTAAAAGGCCAGTGAAGAGGTGAAGTTAAGCTAAGGTTACCCACAAGGTCTCAAAGCCACAGGAGAAAAAACAAGAGAGCAGGGTTAAGGATGGGAAGAAAGGAAAGCTTGAAACAGGATCAGTTCTCCACAACTAAGACTGTAACTGTTCGTGAACGCTGTCCATGAAACACACTAAGATTTTGTGCATGTGAGTTCACGTGAGCCTCACGACCTTAGGCGCTCGGCAGGGCACAGGGCAATGTTTCTACTTTATCAACGAAGATGCAGAAACCAGACACCTTGCCTAAGGCAGAGGGCTCAGGAACCCTGTGCAGGCCCGGGGCCCTCTAACTGATGTCCTCTGGGGCTATTTCTCTGCGCCCTCTGATTACCTGGGTGGAGAGAGAAACATTTGGGGCCAATAAAATGAGGATTCTTCGTGGCCTAGAAGACTATGGTGACTCAAAGCCCCTCACCAGGAACTCCGAGGAAAAAGCCCAAGATAAAGCGGATTCAGTACGTCAGTTCCCACGCACATGAGTCACCCACACGGAGACCGGAGAGAAGTCACTCTCAGCTTCTTGGTCACCGGACAATCTGTGGTCATTTGCGGTCTGTTAACCCAAATGACCCAAAGGAGCCTGAGGCCCCTGGGATGGGGCCTGGAACCCAACCACAGAGGGAGGCCGGCAGTGCTCGCACCGAGTGCAGCGCCAGGTGGGAGGCAGGAACTTGCCTGAGTGGGTCGAGTAGAGCTGCCCATCCCTGGGGCCCTGGAAATCAGCAGCCCCCAGACATCTCTGGGAGCCTGGCAGGGCAGAGGAAACAGCTGATGCCTGGCCGTCAGCCAGTTCCTACAGGAGTCCCACACTCTCAGGTGGGACCTGCTGTGGGAGGGCCTCGGGGCACAAAGCCAAGGCTGCTGGGCCTGTCACGGGTTGAGGCCACTTTGCAGACGGACTCAGTCTCTCAGCACCCCTAGGTCCCCAGAGGAGGGGGCTCCACCAGTGCTCGTTGATGAGAACACAGGAACAAAGCGGTGCTTTCTGCCGCCCAGACCCCTTCCGAGCATCCCGATGTCCTCAGGGAGGCCTATGTGCCCAGCTAAGGGGGCGTCTGGAAGTGTTTTGCCAGGTTGGGCTGATATAAAATGGTGCCAATGCCTGTTCCTCCAACCAGACCAGAAAACCAAACCAGAGTGGCGGGCAAAGTTCTCTAGACCAAAATTGGGACCCCCCCCCAGAGATGCTGGTGGCAAGGAGAGGGTACATTTCTGCCAGCAGCCAGGAGGGAAGGCTGACAGCGTGCAGCTCACAACCAGTAGCTAAGCGTGGGACTGTACATACTACATTTCCCTTGTGCCTGATGGCAGCAAAACCCTCCCTGGTAGGAAGGGAGGTGGGGGCCAGAGGGAAAACCCCCAGCAGATGACTTGGGAGACACAGACTCCACTCCCTTGGCCTCATTTCCAGCCCAGATGCAGAGGAGCCTGGTCGTGCTGAGGTACTGGCCTGGTCTACAGGAAGGCAGGAGAGGGCAGTGCCCCAAACACCAGGACTTGCCAGCTCCATTCCCGCAAAATCCCTAGGCAAAGGGGGATTTCTGTAAGCAGAGAGTTTCCCTACCCAGCACTCCAGGATAGTGAGGTGTGACTCAATTGCTTTGGCTTGGTGAGTGGCTGCTCTGATGACGGCCCAGAGGAGTGAGCCAGTAAAACTCAGGCCCAGAGGGCTGCAATTACAGAGGCCCCCCATAGCTACCCCATTCCGCCCTCTCCTTCAGCCTCCTTCCCTCCCATCCACTCCTCATTCACCCAGCAGCCTGGCCTGCCAATCAGCAGCTGCTGGGAGTGCCCTCCTCCCCTCCCTCCTATAGGAGGGACACCAGGACAGACACCTCTGCAGCCAGACTCCGCAGTTGCTACAGTGTCTAACAACAGTTCCTGGCTCCTCCAGAGCCAAGAAAAGGCATTTCCACCCCAAATACAGGGTCGTAGTAGACACAGGCCAAATAAACACCAGTTCCCCACATCTGCTAGCTCGGCTGCGGGTAAACCAGCAGCAGGCATTCTTGCTTTTAGGGGAACCACGTTCCCCATCCTTTAAACCTTGTGCAACATTCAGCATTTCAAGAGCCTTGAAGTTGGGGACAATGACCTCTGGCAGACAGGAGGGGAGGGCAGTAAGCACCTTGAAGAAGCAGGGCCTGGGGTCTGTGCCTCCAGAGAAAGCTGAGAAGAGAGAATCTTCTGAAGCCGCCCTGAGCACCACCAGGCTCTCCTAACACGATAGGAAAGGAGCCTGCCCACACGGGGATTTCCCAGGGTCAGAGGCTCTGACTGGTCCGGGGACCTGGGCTCCCTATGCTTTCAGGGGCAGTCGGTCATTTGTTAGGCCCTTCCCCTCCCCTATATTCGCCTCTTCTGTTCACAGCAAAATCAGGTCCCCTATCTCGAGGCTCACTCTGCCAGCTGAGCAACTTGTTGGTCAAAATTTGAGTGCATATTCTTGAGTTCCCCAGTCTCAGAACCACAAACAGATGTTGGAAAGGGAGGAAAATTAGAAGGCCCATTTGAGCTGACCACATTTACCCACAAAAATGGGTCCCTCCAACTCCCTCCGTATCCCCTAGGAGTCTGGGCTCCAGAGCCCTGCTGGTAGAGGACAGGAGGGATGTGACACCCAGTGCTCTAGGGTCTGGCACCCCCCCCCCCCGCCAGGGTTCACACCTGTCCCAGGAGCACAGGCTACTGGTCCGCACACTTCTCTCACGCTCTGGACAAACCAGTTGAACCAGTCTTGCCTTCCCTAAGTGTCTCAGTGTGTGTGTGGTTTGTTTCTTTTAAAGCTGGCAGACGGCTACTGGAGGCCTTCCAACCCAGGCTGAGGCCAACCCTTATAATAAGAAAAATACTACTTTCTATCCTGTCTCATTCAGGAGGTTTCTACTTCTTTTCCTTTGGTGGTTAACTAAATTTCATCTTACATAACCACCGTAGGTTCTCTAAAAAATCCCCCAACTGGTGCCAGCAATTACAGAAAGTGTGTGTGTGTGTGTGTGTGTGAGTGTGAATCTCCAGGGGGGTAACCAGGAGTTCTAGGGAACCTTCCTAAGAAACCAGCACTTCTTTTCCCACCTGCCGGGAAAGCCTCGTCCTGCCCCTTCCAGAAAGATTCTAAGAGCTCTATATTTCACAGACTCTTTTCCTTCACAATTTTTTTCTTAAACTACAAAAGATAAAGTGAAGCAAGGAGGTTGGGATGATAAGAAATCGTGGGTGAAGTATGTTACTGACAAAACGGAAATGAGCACCGAGAGGTGCTGACAAGGGGCTCTGGCCCTCGGCCCCTGAACGGCCTGTGCTTCACCCGAGCAGGTGCAGGACCCAGGCCGGCCCTGAAGACTTCGCCACACACAAGCCCCAGTGGCTGCCGCCTTCTCACCCGGAAGGTCTGGGAGTCTCCAGAAAAGAAAGCGGTGTGAGGAGTCCAGCTGCAGGCCTCCTTTTCGCATTAACTGTACGCAAAGGGGCCAGACCACTGTTTCTGAAGCACCTCCGCCACCTTCTGACAAATCCCACAGACAGGACCCAGGCAGCATGCTCTCTTTTTGCTTTTGGTGGCAAAGGAGATCCTTGGGTTTAGTCTCTAGTTCACACACACACACACACACACACACACACACACACACACACCCTAAGGAGGTGGCTTTTCACAGAGTAAAAAAATGGGACCAGAATGAGAATAGGCACAATAATGTCTCAGGATGCCTGGCCAACCTCCTTGTCCTCTAAGGGGACTCTCCCTCTGAGTGCAGGTGACCTGTGCTCAGCCTGGGCCGCCAAGCCTGCTCTCCTAGGAGGTGACAGTAAAAGGAAAGGAGGACCCTCCCCCATGGGCGTGGGCAGGCGGAGACCTGTGGGCGGCGCCAGGCAGCTCTCTGGGACAGAGCCTGAGCCCCTCCCCATTCCCTGGACGGGGCCAGTGGGGACTCTGTTCTCAGGAGGCCTCAAGGGCACTTTGTCCTCCACAGCTGCCCTTGCAAAGTCCTCCCTGATGACACCGAGAGCCCAGGCCTCTTGGGTGAGCCCACTCTGAGGCTGTTTTGTGTTCCGATGACATAGGCAGTGTCTACAGAGATCTCACTCCGCAGCCCCTGGGACAAAAAGCGGTCTTCATGAGGGTGCTGCACACCGTGGGAAAGCAGCGGACCAGTTTATGAGGCCGTGGTTGGGGAGAAGACTCCTCTCTGTCCGCGGTCCCAGGCAGAGACAAGGAGCGGAACAAAGACAGGCTGGAGCAGTCTCCAACGGACGCACACTGACTAGGCTACCAGGAAGTCCAGCTCGCTCACGACAACAGATTCGGACAGGGAGAGGCTGTCCCCAGGGGAGAAGAGGGCCTCCCAGACATCAAGAGGCCACGAAGGGAGAGATACGCTGGGGCTGGAGGCAGGGCCGCAGTCCTCCCTTCGGCGGGCACTCCCCGCTGAGCGAAGGCTACCAGACCGCGTGCAGCTGAGACGGGAGGTGACCAGCCCACCGACACGCACCCAGAGTCTTTTGGCTGAGCAAGTAAACAAGAGATGAGACAACAGTAGGATGTGTTTTCAGGAGAAGCGAGTGGATCAGAGTTGCCAGGTCCGTTTCGCAGGAAAAATCTGGCCTCCCCAGGCCTCCCCAGGCTAATGCCGGGTGTGGGGAGGAGCACATGGAGGTCTGACGGGGGAGGAGCCTGTAAAAAGCCACCCAGGAAACTTTCACCATCAGGATGGGGGCCGAGCAGCCCAGGCTCACCTCCCATCCAGGCCTCAGACTCTCTGAGACATCACAGAACTTGCTTCCTAAGCACTGCTGTGACGTTAATCCCAGAAGGTGGGACCAGCGCCAGGGTCGGGCGCACCCTGTTAGATCGAGTGCCTGTTCTTGTAGAAGACACAGCTCTCTGATGGACGTGGTTTGGAGACCAGACTGAGCACGTAAGAACAGAAAACCCGGCTGCTGCCAGCAGCACAGGGCACGCAGCACTGGAGAGGAGCCAATCCGCTCTGCAAAAGGCCGAGGACGGTCTCGCCTCTTTCAGGGCCACTGCGGCTTCCCAAGCACCAACCATGCACCAGGCTCTGTGCAGAAGGGCTGTACATGTAACATTTATCTTACTTTATTATGACAAAAACCCTATGAACAGATACCAATACCCCCATTTTGTAGACCAGAAAACCAAGGCTCTGCTAACTAAGCAACTTGTCTAGGAGAACAGTCAGTAAGTGCAAGAGGCAGGCTTCAAACTCAGATCTGCCAGGCTCCAAATCCTTACCCATGTGCAACACACAGATGTGGACACTCCTACTGTCCAGAGGTGCCACCTTACAGGGACTCGGGCTTCGCGGAATCCCTGGCCTGCTTCCCCGCTCCCTGTGTACTCAGTGCTCAGCTTGGTGATTTCGCTCCCTGAAGGGTGTCCACATACTGCACCCAGCCTGCTGCGGAGTCAGGGCTTACGCACTCCTTGCGACCACTGACACAAACTCCCTGTCCCCCAGGGAGAGGTGGCACACCCTCTGCTGTCAGGTGTGAGAATGGGCAGGAGCTGTGACACCCAGTCAGGGGTCCGAGGAACCAAGGGGTTGGACGAAAGGGCAGATGGACTGAGTGACCCAAGAGACTTCCTGGTACCTTGGACCTGGCCCCTGGGGCCTTCCTTTCTTGCCCCATTACTCTCCCTCTCCAACTGGTGTAGCAAGACTTCCTGAGTAGTCGGGTCTCCTGTCACCACTAAGGAACTCCTGCCGGAAGGCGGGTGCAAACACTGCCCAGGGCCACGTGAGGGTGGGAAGACCCTCACTCAGAGGCTCCCGGCCAAGCCCTTACCGTTGTAGGAGAGGCGAGGTTTGCTCAGACACATTATAAAGTGCATTTCCATCTCATCGGAAGCCACAGACTTGGAGCAAATGGGGCACTTGAAACCTGAAAAAGAGGAAAACAGGATGAAATGTCCTCTCCAAACCAAGCATGCTCATTACAAATGTGGACACTCTTAAATGACTACAGCCACACGGGCCAGAGTCGACACAGAGAATTCACACCTAGATACATCCTAGACTTGATTTCTCCTTCATCAAGTCACCCCAAATTTTGTCCTTTTATTACAGCTCCCAACTCCCATTTTTTCCCTAGTGCTCTCCCAGCCCCTCGTGAAGTTTATCAGAAGTCGCTGACAGCTGACTGGAGTTCTATTTTCTTCTGGGTCCTTTCCCAAGGAGGGCACTGGGAGTAGGCAGGCATTGAACGCAGGCCACTGAATAATCTGAACAGCAGAGCGTCGGACACCCTTCCGCTCTCGGCCTTCAGACCACTTGGCGGGGCGTCCCGCGGGAGCAAGCCCTGCTGTCATCAGCGCTGCCATCCCTCACTCGGAGCACCTTCGCCTCCCCCTGTGGCCAAGGCAGCTGTCTTCGGATGGTGTGCGAGCAGTGGGGTGGCCCACCAGAATGTTCCCAAATGCCACGCGTGCCTTGGCCATATGCCACTGAGGGTAACAGCTGTGTCACAACACCAGGCGAACACGGGGTTCCATTTCCGAGTGGGACTGCTTACTTGGCCAAGGGGTTTCATCGGATCCTATCAGTGTGGGAGATTTCATTGCGGACTCATCTGAGCTGAACTCCACGGAGCAAACACGTCCCTTGATTTATTTTTGATAAATAATTTGTAAAGATAAGCAGATAAACTATTTCCAATTTCCACTATTTCACTCTTATTGAAATTATTTTCAAATGGATTCTTTCCCATTCTCCCAAAAAGATCTGATTCTGTTAAAGAGTTACTGTTGTGAAAATCTGGCTCTTCCGTTAATTTTTAGCCAAAGTATTCCACGCGCAGTTTCTTTGGATGCTGGTGACACGTATGAGCAATTTCTTATGAAACAGACACAAGGCTGAGGGTATGCACTGACTGCTCGCTGCTCCAGGGCAGAGCACTCCTCCTCTGCACCAGGGTCTTCCCTCTCCCTGCGGCCTGGCCTGGCGCGTGCTGCGCCGGAAGCCCTGGGCACTGACGGTGGGCACTGTGGAGACAGAAAGCCAGCTCACTCCCACATTCCATGCAGGTCACAAGCACTTTGCTTAAAGTCTTCTCCTAACCCTCTTCTCTTCAGTGACAACTCTGTGAACTATAGGACCAAACAGAAAGTCCATGGTCTGGTTTAACACGGACAGACTGGGCTTTGGAATCTGTGGCGTAGACTCGTACCCCTGACACCTTCCTCAAAGATCGTTAGCAACTAAGCATCTCAGCTGAAAAGTCCGAGAAGCGCTATCAACCTGAGGGCTCTGGCCAAGCTTTGAGAAAGTGCTGGGTTTTCTGATCTCTGTGTGGGTACGAATCCATTAATAACAAAAAGAAGTCTTTTTGTTATTAGAAGTCTTTTTCAGAAGACTGAAAAGAAACACAGTGGGAAGGACCCCTGCCCAGTTTCCTGGCAAAATTGGACCTCAGATGTGCCAGGCTGGATTCTTTCCTAATCCAGTTTGGAAATCTACAGGTGTGGTGGACAGGTGAGTAATAAACCTGAGTCTTGCAGAAGGAGGGTGTCCTCACATCCAACCTCATGCCTGTGCCCTGCAAATAAACCTATACTTATATGAAATACCTTCCACAGAATGACCAGCCATTACAAGATTGTCTCATTTTCTTCGGAGATTGGCTCACCTTTTTTTCTGACTAAAAATATCATAGTTTTGCAACAGTTTAAGTGACTACAGGACGCTTCCACTTAAAACTTGCTAAGTCAGCACTGTCTGCCCGGCTGAGTCACAGGGAGGTGTTAGAGTGATTTGTTACTAATAAAAAAGCCTTCCACCTCCCACTTTCCTCACTTTCCTGGTAACTTACACAGATTCGTGGTTATCAGTGTAGGAGCCTCGGCAAATTCCTGCATCCCAACCTGATTCCCTGGGTGAAGGAGAGGGGGCGAGTTACAGCTATGGTGCTGGGAAGTAAGCCACCCAACCAGATCTAAAAGGGAAAGTCACTGTACATTTATGTCTTAGAAGAAAACAAGTTGAGACTCAAAGGTCCCTCACTGCACAGATAAAAAGAGAACCAGTGAGGCCATTGGGTCAAACTGAGGGAATGGGGCTGAGACCAGAATCATATTTTTCAGCTCCCAATCTGAAGTCCTTTCCATCAGAGGACAGTTGTTCACAAGTGTGATACTACGATTCATAATCAGAAATATATACTTGCTCTTTGTCCCACTTCTGACCCAGAGCTTCTAAAACTCTTGGAATTTCCTAACATCCTGAGATGAATAACATTTGGATTTTTGTCATCGGTTCCTGAAATAGCTCCAGAGCCATAGGTGACGTCATAAACAAGCCTTTTTCAATCACCCCAGAGTTTATATGAATGAAGCGACTTTTGGGAAGTCTCTCAGTAAACTAAGGATAGGGGCTGGCTGCCAGGGGATCCCACTGCGGATCAGAGATTGGGACGTCGAGTTCCACCCCGCCCCCAACCACTAGGGAGGGAAGAGGGGCTGGAGACTGAACTCAACCACCAATCGCCAATGATTGAAGCATGGCTGTGTAATGAAGGCTCCGTAGAAATCGGAAGGGACGGGGTTCAGACAGTTCTCCAGGCTGGTCAACATGGAGAGATTCGGGGAGAGTGGTACCCCTGGGCCCTTTCCCCACACCCAGCCCTGTGCATCTCTCCCACCTGGCTAGTCCTACCCCTTTATCATAAACTGGTAGCCCAGCAGTGAAATGTTTCTCTGAGATCTGTAAGCTGCTCTAATAAATTCAGTGAAAGTGAGGAGGGGATGGTGGGAACCTCTGGTTAACAAGCAGTTGGTTGGAAGCACAGGTGACAAGGTGGACTTGTGGCTGCCATCTGAAGTGGTGGAAGGCAGTCTTGCAGGGCTGAGCCCTTGACCTGTGGGACGTGATGCTATCTCCAGGCAGGCAGTTTCAGAACTGAGTTAACTGCTAGGTGGTGCTGGGAAAACACAGCTCAGAACAGGATTTTAGGAAGAGGAGGTTCTGGAGGGAGTGCCACTGTAGCAGGAAGAGATCGCGACCTGACCTCTGGATTGGGGGGAGGGATATGGCTCAAGACAGAACTCAAGGTCTATTATGTAAGTGGGGAACGACAAGACATCCTGGGTTTTCTGGCCCAAAGACCTCGGCAATGATCTACCCTCCGGGACCTCAGTTTCCTCATTTGAAAAATAGTCACTTACTTTATTCCTGCCAGAAGCAAATGAGATAAGAAACATGAAAGCACGCTAAAAAGCAGCTAATCGAATGGATGTGGAACCCCCATCATCACACATGGGAGCACCTGACAAGGAGGAAGGAACAGCAGGGCTGGAGGAAGGCCCTGGCACTGAGAGGGTGGGGGTGATGGAGCACCGGGCACACAGGCCACCACCACGCACACTGTGCTAGGGGCCCACTGTGTTGAGTGCCGGACTGCAAACCAAAAGGTTGCTAGTTCAATTCTCCGTCAGGGCACGTGCCTGGGTTGAGGGCCAGGTTCCTGGTTGGGGGCGTGTGAGCAGCAACTGATGATATCTCCCTCATGAATTGATGCTTCTCTCCCTCTCTTTCTCCCTTCCTTCCCCTCTCTCTAAAAATAAATAAAATCTTTGAAAGACAAAAGAAAAAGTGTGCTGGGAGTAGGCAGTGGCTATCCTTTCCAGTCCTACCTCTGTTTCCTTTGAACTTCCAGAACACCTTGTATGGCCCTTTCCACGCAGCCAATGTGGAACCGTGGTCACTGTTTAACCTCTACGGCACCCACTGATGACAGCAGGGCATGTTTATTGAGCCACTACTATGGGCAGCCACTGGGCAGTACATGTTTTCTCATTTACACAGTATGACGGGGATACTAAGGGTAACTTTATTTTGCAGAAGAGGACTCAAGGTATGTCACCTGCCCAAGGCAAACAGCCACAGAGCCACAGCTGACACGCAGCACCCAGGAAGTCTGGCCGCCCAGTGCGTACCTCGCACACCAAGCTGTGAGACCAGCGGACGAGAAGATACACAGCAGAAACCACCTGAACGTGAGAGACACGAGGGTGACGAAACACTAGTCTCAAACCTCCCATGTTGCCCTGACGTCTCCTGACGTACCCTGACCCTGGGTCATTCCATAAACTGAAACGATGAATAATTTTGTCCTGGGGATTCCGTTAGTACTGAAGGATGGAGTCCTGCTTTTCACTCGGCACATGAGACCACAACACTGCTTGTAAGATGCTGAGTTTGGAAATCACTTTTTAAATGGAAATTTAAAGGCAAAAGTTAAGGAAATGGAAAACTGTGGTGAGCTAAGGGGGAAAAACTGATGTCTTTCCCACATTCTTTCCTGAAAGGTCAGCTGGCAACCACGATGGGTCCTACCACTCGCCTGCCCCAGTCTTCCCTTGTATTGGACAGTCCCGGGTCAGCACCAACAACCCCGCAGAATGGCAAATACTGTGATCTTTAGGAGCTATCCAAAGGTTAGGATATTTAGGAAATTGATACCATTTTAGGGAAAAAGTCCAAATCAAATTAAATCAGCCCTG
The DNA here is from genome assembly GCF_021234435.1 of Artibeus jamaicensis. Classification (NCBI taxonomy): domain Eukaryota; kingdom Metazoa; phylum Chordata; class Mammalia; order Chiroptera; family Phyllostomidae; genus Artibeus; species Artibeus jamaicensis. The sequence goes on from NW_026521842.1 coordinate 13,183,110, forward strand.
CAAACAATGATAAACCAAAGGTCTGCAACATCATCCAAATGACATGATTATATTACATTTCACGAGACCCTCAGCAACACCGAGGGAGAATGTATGAGACACCCGATTTTCCTGAGAAAGTGATAGGCGGAGTCTCTAGGACACCCCGTAACGGCATCTGAGACCAGACCCTGCCTGTCGCCCTGGAAGCCAGGTGAACAGACAGTAAGAAAGTACACCCAGTTACCTTCCTCTCTTTCTTCACTATTTTCCATGCAGGAAGTGGAGGGAGTGAACCAAAAGCCTAGCTCAAGGTTATACAGCTAGAAGAGCCAAGGACAGCTTGATCGGCCAGAACCCAGCTGCTTCTTGTCTTTCAACTGTGTTCTGGCCAAGTGGAGAATCCTCGGCTGGACCAGAGACCAGGGAACAGAGCTCCCGAGAGACAAGCCTGCACTTGCCACGCAGTGCAGTCTTGACCTATCTTTACTGCCAGGTCAAAGGGTAAGTCCCCTGGTGGGTAAAACCAACAGTGACCCCAGGAACCCGCACAGGGTCATGTGCATGAAGCACCTTCCTGGGCCGGGCTGACTGAGCCCCTTGGACTTCACAGAGGCCCTTCTATCCGACAGGTAACAGGAAGCACAGGAGCAAGTGGCTCAAGTTACAACACGCCCAATACTCTTCAACATTTATCTTGTGAAATAAATTAAAGTTTTTGTGCTCTGGGGACCATACACTTCTCATTTTGCAAAACTGCAACCTTGTCCTTTAAGACCTGATTTCTCGGGACCTGTGCTCAGCATGTTGCCCCAGTTCCCTCCCTGACCCTCCCTTCTATGCTGATGCGCTATTTTAACGCTGCCCCAGTTCTGCCTGTCTCTGGGATCACCTAAACCGAGAAGAATCAAAAGAAGCAACCAGGGAAAATGAAGCCATGACATCCAGACAGGCCCTCCTGTCCCGGGGAGGTGGGGTGCCCGTGGACTCCTCCCACCTAGGGGCTCAGAGACCGCTACCCCCAGCACTGGGTCCCTGCTGTCCAGTGCCTGATTTCCGGCCTGGATCTTTCCCTCTCACATCCTGGTGGTGCTTAATGTCTGTAAAATGAGACACGACTAAATCACCTGATTTGGTGGGATTTATTATACACATTAGAGCTAGAAGTAACTCAGGACGACTTTTTTTTTACTACAGAGATACGATCCCAAGAGAAGAGGCTAAAGGAATCACATTCTCCTCCCCTACCCCTTCCTCCCTAAGATATAACCGGGAACCACTGCAGCCTGAGGCGTGGGCTAGTCTCTCCTGGGTAATATTCTGGACTAGGGAAAGGCCCAGGAGTTCTGACTTCTGCTTTCCTGGACTCGGCCTCCAGACTTCTGTTCTAGGGCCTGGGGCTCACCTGTTTCCCAGGAACCAAGAACACGCTCATAAGCAGACATTAGAAGTAAGCCACACTGGCGATTAAAAGCAATTTACTATATTAGTGTGTGTGTGTGTGTGTGTGTGTGTGTGTGTGTGTGAGAGAGAGAGAGAGAGAGAGAGAGGGAGGGAGAGGAGAACACCCCCTCAAAAAACAGGAATCATCTTCTGGAGGGCAGGCCCCTTGTAGTACTGGCTTCCCCTGCTAGGTGAGTGTTCTAGGAACCCATCTGTATCAGTGCACCAGCAGGCGTTGTTGTGATAGGCTAGGTTCAGCTTCAGTAATTTTCCCTGAAGACCCTTTCAGCGTGTTTGCCCAGGTCATGATGGGTGATTTACAAGTGAACACCCACACCACACTGAGTGTTCAGCAGGTTTTGACCAAAAATGGCATGACCTCCATGCCCTGTCCTTTCTGTTCACCTGATCTCACCACAGGCAAGGTTTTTTTTGTTGTTGTTGTTTCCTTGGATGAAAAAAGTCCTCAAAGGGAAACATTTTGCTGATGTGGAAGAGGTGAAACAAAAAACGGCAGAAGCACTAAGAGGCATCAACATCAGTGAGTTCAAAAACTGTTCTGACCAGTGGGAAAAACGTCTCAGTAGGTGTATTGCATCGAATGGAGAGTACTCTGAAGGCGCCTGAAGTTTAAACATGTAAGAATACATAATCTTTTATAAACAAATTCCAGTTTGAGGGTTCCCCTCACACGTGGGTATTTTTCTTAACCTATCTACTGTGAGTGAACTTGATGCATCGACTTGACTGGGCCACGGGGTGCGCAGATATTTGACTGAACATTATTCCTGGGTGTGTTTTGTGGGTGTTGCTGTAGGAGATTAATATGTGAATTGGTAGACTGTGTAAAGCAGATTGGGGAGGGCACAGAGTGGGGAAGCGTCATCCAATCTGTTGAAGACTTGAATAGAATAAAAAGGAGGAACAGAGATTTGGGGCTCTGTGCCCACTTGCGCTGGGTCACTGGTCTTCTCCAGCCCTTGGACTGGCACTTACACCATCAACTCTCCTGGTTCTCAAGCTTCAGACTTGGACTCAAACTAAAGGCAATGGGCCGTCCTGGGTTTTCCAGCAGATTACGGGACTTCTCGGCTTCCTTGACTGCACAAGCCAATTCCTTATAATAAATAATCTCTCTCTCTCTCTCCACACACACAAACACACCACAATTTTGTTTCTCTTGAGAACCCTAATATATCTGTTTATTAAAATGCCAAATAATAAGAATTTAAGACAGCATTAAATGTTGGTGAAAATGTGGAGCGACTGAAACTTTCATTTTTTTTTGGAGGGAGTAAAAAATGGTACAATCGCTTTGGGAAAAGATCTAGTAATTTCTTATAAAATGAAACATACATCCAGCCTAACCCAAGCAGTTCCTCATCTAAATATTTACCCCAAAGAAATGAAAACATGTGCCTACAAATAGACAAGCATAAAGATGTCCATCACAGCTTTATTCATAACAGGCAAAAACTGGAACAACCCAACTGTCCTTCAACAGAATGGATAAACAAACTGGCATAATCAAGAGCGCAAGCACTACTTAGCAATTAAAAGCAACAAACTACTGATATGTGCAACAACACTGATAAATACTAAAGAACATGTTGGTGAAGGACACAAAAGAGCACAGATGGCCCTGGCTGGTGTGGTTCTGTGGGCTGAGTGCTGCCCTGTGAACCAAAGGGTCGCCAGTTCTATTCCCAATTAGGCACATGCCGGGGTTGCAGGCCAGGTTCCCAGTTGGAGGCATGCGAGAGGCAACCAATTGATTTTTCTCCCTCTCTCTCTCTTTTTCTCCCTCCCTTCCCTTCTCTCTGAAAATAAATCAACAAAATCTAAAAAAAAAGAAAGAAAGAAAGCACATTTTATGATTCCAATTATATGAAGTTCTAGAACAGGGAAATCTGATCTATAGTGGGAAAAAACAGACAATGGCAGAGATTGACTGAAAAAGGGATGAGAAAACTTCCTGGGGGGATGAAAATGTTCTGTATCACGGGAGGATTTTGGCTTCACATATGTATGCAGTTGTCAAAATTCAATGAATGTACTGTTAAGACTTGAGAATTCACTGATTGTAAATTGTACCTCAATCAGAGAAAAGTTTAAACAAATGCTAGATGGCAGTTAATGATAAACATGATGAAGCATTTAGAGGGAGGTGTACTAATGTCTGCATTAAAAATGAAATGCTTCGAAAATAAGATTCATTCGTTAAACTTCTTTCAACATTTTTGTATGTTTGAAATTTCTATAATAAAACACTGGAAAGTGCCAAGAAGGGAGATACGTGTGTGTGGTAGGGGCGGCCCCCTGAAGCAGGGCAGGGTGTGCAGACACCTTGGTGTGCTAGAAGAACAGCAAGGGCCAAGCCCCTAGGCACAGTAAGTGTGAGCATTACGGCAGCAGGCAACCGTGGGTTCCCTGACTGTCTAATGCCCAGTACCCTTCTTCTATTCTGGCAGCTGAATGAGTATCTTGTCTAACTTCAGAATTCGTTTTTTTTCCTCTTCAGCTTTATTAAGGTAACACTGACACATAAAATTATAAAGTGCACAACATGATGACTTGATATAGGTATAAGTTGTGAAAGAATTCCCACAATCAAGTTCATTAACATATTCATCAGCTCACAAAGTTACCCTTTTTGGGGGGCGGTCAGAATGCTTAACGTCTCTGTAAACTTCAATGATATAATACAGGATTTTACGGTTTCAGGTTTTATGCTCAAGTCTTTAATCCATTGCGAACTGATTTTGTGTAAGGTGTAAACTAGGGGGTCTGATTTCACTCTTTTGTATGTAGATATCCAGTTTTCCTAATACCATTTATTTGAGAGATTATCCTTTCCGCATTGTGCATTCTTGGTACCTTTGCAAAAACTAACTGACCGTGTATGTTTTTTTTCTGGACACTCTATTCTGTTCCATTGGTCTGTGTGTCTGCTTTTATGCCGCTACCCTACTGTTCTGATTACAATAGTTTTGTAACGCAGTTTGAATTCAGGTGTATGATGCTTCCAGCTTTATGCTTCTTTTTCAAGATGCTTTGGCTATTCCTAAACTTGGATTCCCAAGTGACAACAATGAGAAGAGACCCCTACTCTTGGCCTGCCCTGGATACTGCAGTTCCACATGAATTTTAAACTTGTTTTTTTCTGTGAAAAATGTCACTGGAATTTTGATAGGGATGGCACTGAATCTGCAGATCACTTTGGGTTTGGACACCTAACAATATTATTTCTTCTAACCCATGAGCACAAGGATATGTTTCCATTTATTTGTGTCTGCTTCAATTTCTTTCGATGTCTTACAGATTTCAGTGTACAGATCTTTTACCTTGGTTAAATTTATTCCTAAATATTTTATTCTTGTTGATGCCATTATAAATGGAATTGTCTTAACAGTTTATTGACTTCACTGACTTTTGTTTATTAGCTGTAACAGTTTTTGGTGATTCTTTTCCCTTTGTAAATAATATGTTCCTTTGGCCTGAAAGTCTGAAACACTGTCCCCTTCATCCTTGGAGTTCAGTAATTTTCCCAGAATATGCTTAGATGTGTCTTAATTATTTTCCATAGTGGCAACTCATGAGTGCCATTCACTAAATCTCTCCAGCCTTCCTCCTTCCAGCCATATAGTAGGACTGCACTGGCCTGCTCCCTTTGAAGTTAAAAGTATGTTTATAATTTGCTTTGGCTAGTGAAATGGGAGCAGAAGTAATGTACACACTTCCAGGTGGACACTGAGCTCTAGTTCACGGTTCACCACGTTACCTGCACTGCAGCAGCGAGGTGAAACTTCTACCACCTTGGGTTCCCGAGTGACAACAATGAGAAGAGCCCCTACTCTTGGCCTGCCCTGGATACTGCAGCATGAGGGGGAAAAATAAAGCTGTTGAGTTAAACTACTGAGCTCACACAACTGTTCTGGTATTAGAGTTCTACCAGCCTGTCCTGACTGATCCTCCCTCCCTCTGCCTTTTCCTCCCTCTAGCACTCCTGCTCCTGATGTGTCAAATGTCTCGATCCCACCTTCCAGGTCTCTTATCTTCTCCTCTACGACTTCTGCCCTGGCATTTTCTCAGGAGCTCAGCCTTTCTGACTCCTTCTAGGGCCTGCCTGCCTGCCCCTGGCTTGGCATTGGAAGAGATCAAAGAAATAGGACATGCATTCCAGCCACTGCTTTCCCAGAGCCCTCTCTGCCTGGATATTCATATTCTGCTCTTTAAGTGTACATATTTCTTTGTATCAGCCACAATACACATACTTGTCATTTGCAATGTCTACACATTATATAGTGATAATACGTTGTGCTTAGTTATTTTCTTCTGTGGGCACTGGGATTTCCAATCTTTACCCACTAAAAAGACTCAGTAGTGATCTCCATTCTCTACTCTCAGCATGGTATATTCCACCCCCAACATATTTTTGCTGTTTCTGGATTCTAGGCTGACTGGTTTGGAAGAAAGAAAATCATAGGAGTCAGAAGAAATAGGCTCTCCCAATCACTAGCCAGGTGACCTTGCACAAGCTACTTAAGCATATTTGCATAGTCCCTGCCTACTGCCCACTGCCAGTATTGTTCTAAAGCCCAAACAACACTGTTGTGAAAGTGTTCCGTACAGAACAAAGCGTGAGAAATGTGGGGGGGCCATTTTACCAGGGTAAGTACAAGTTTATTTGCATTCAGTACAGCTCAAAGACACTGAGACCTGTTGATAAAATTGCCTATTTGAGGAAATGCACACATTCTTCAGGCAAAGAAGAAAAATAAGCTGACCTTACATAATGTACTTTGTGGACTCTAAGATGCCACCAATTTGAAGAGACAACATCATGAACCTCCAAGAAAGGCAGAAGGAAAAAGATGCCAATGGCAATTTTTAAGATGTGATTGTATGACACAACCTGACTTTAGAGTTGTTAAACTGTGAAATGAATGGGGCCTCAGAATTAATGAATATGTGAAAAGTACATATATGGATATTTAAAAATAGAGGCTGAATCCCAATCACAAAACCAATCCATTTATTCCTGTTCATTCACTGCAAACGAGGACAGGCTCAGCGAAGACACCCGCAGTAGGAACAGAGGGAAGAAGGGGAGGGTGTGCACACAGATGGGTGCCAGGCGACACCCAACCCATCCCGCTGCCACAGCAAGTACAGGCTGCAGCCCTGACAGGCGGAGCCCGCCCAACCACAGCATTCCAGCCAAGTGAAGAGTGGGGAACGCGTTTGCCAGGAGCAGAGACTGCGGCCACTAATTGGTCCTGTTCCCTCTGCTTCTCTAACCCATTTCTTTAGAGAGAGGAACATTTAGGATGGTGATGGTGGGGAGAGGGGATGTAGGGACATGATGGTCTGATGACTGGAGCCTGAGCAGGCACCAATACAAAAAAAAAAGGACGCCTCAGCACGTGATCAAGTGCGTGCCCAACTGGCCAGGAAAGATGAATGCCGAATTCTAACCCCTCATTACCTGGCTCCCATGCTTGGGCAAGTTCAGGGGCATCCAGTTATGACTCAAAAAGGGTGGATGTAGTCTCCAGAGCAACACTTGGCTTGTATTTTAGAGATGTCTTATTTAAAAGATGGACCATCTGTTCAAAGAGGAAGATTGTCTAGTATCCAAAGCCAGAATTTATTTAAATTCTTAGACATCAGGGATTACCTACAAGCTAGACAATGGGATAGATGGATCTGGCCAGGAAATGCCTAGTTACTGAGCTGAATACCACGCTTTCCTCTCAAAGGCTGTCCCACCCTCCGACACCCTACACACCACACACCCATGCTTCTGGAGTGCGCTTTCCAGTGTTGGGCAAGGCTAGAGAAAACACTCCTAGGAAAAAGCAAAACTCCCTAGGCTTTTTCTCTCAAACTCAACAGTGAGGAATGGGGCCAAGGACCACCTCCCCTTAAAAAAGTCAAAGGGACAACAAAATCTGGTTCTTAGGCAAATAAGGAAGTTACCCACCGCCCCCACCCCCCGCCGAGGATTTGTGGATCTGCCTCCACAATAGCAACAGAAGGAAGCCTCACTTCTTCCAGTTCTGGGAGGGGTGGGGTGGGGTGCCGTCTGAGCAGGACACCAGCCATGCAGGTCTAGTCTCACTCTGCAAGTGCCCTCAGCCGGCTTTCCTAGGAAACCGATGGCTTGTAACCACTCGTTTCTCCTCTGAATATATAATGTTTTCCAAGTCCTGGCATCTTTATTAATATATTTAAAAATCCCAACCTTTAATTGACCGCTTTTTTCATTGTGTGTGTGTGCATGCGTATGAGTACTTGGAGGTGGGGTTGGAGGAGAAAAGGAAAGTTGGGGACGGGGAAAAGACAAAAAAAGTTTCACATAAAATCTATACAGAACCAGTAGTTTATGTCTGGGTTCCTGGAGGCACTGTCCACCCCAATGTCCGTATGAATGATAGGGATCTTTTAGTGACAAGAAGGAAAATGCTTGAATACACAGCTCGTTGATGTTCAGCCAGCATCTGACTCAACAGGCAAACAGACATGGCATTCAAATCTAAGTGACTGCTCATATTGAAAAACCCCACTTGCTTGGCACTATGCAACTTGCATCTATTGATGCTGACAGCCCTGGCCTTCATGTCCCTGGGGGTCTGCTAGAAGCCTCACAATATAAGCTCAGGATGCAGAACATGTACTGCTGTATTCGCGTCATAAAAACTGGCAGCTCCGGCTGGGGCCTTGGCATGCAGCAACACTGCAGGCTGAGCTTGTCTGTTTGGCAGCATGAACATGGGCTGGCTTCTTGCCTGGGCCTAGCCCTGGCCCCTTCGCGGCAGAGCATACTCTGCTCAGCTGTACCTCCAACACAGAAGTAGATGGAGGCGCAAGGCAGAGGACCTGGTCCTCTAGGCCACAACTGTGCTTTGAAATGTAATCTAAAGAGGAAGAAGCGAAAGGAATAGAATGGGATTGTTGAGAGCCCCATGGCAGTGGAATGATGAGTCCTTTCAAAGGGAACTAACGACCCTCAGTGTGTGAGACGGCTTTAGTGCTCCAGGACGTGAGCACCATACAGAAAGAGAGGGAAAGACCCCGGAGAGCAAGGTGCTACTGCTAGTGAGTTAAGGATTTCCCAGAGACCCTCCTGGAACAAAGCATGAGCAAAAAGGGTCACTAATTCTAAATTCCTTAAAAGACTCAAAGACCCCTAGCAAGACACACAGAGTGTGCTGCTTTACTGGTTTTCTTCATTTCTGGTTCAGATTATTTCAAGTCTGGTAGACGAAAATGGGAGAGGAAGAAGGGGGAAAGCAAGAGGAAGAAGAGACTCCAACAAGAGAGGAGGAATATGGATGGCAATACTTCAAAAACCTTTACTCATAATAATGGTTCCGAAGTTAAGAGAGCAGGGATCTCCTAATGACAGATAACAGGTAATCTGGCCGGCTGGCAAGCAAAAACCTGTGATACGATGCAACGTTGAAATCAAGTGCATGTCAGTGGACAAAACAGTAAGCCAGTAAGCATCTCTGTACTGGATTTACAAACATAAATTCATATGAAATGGAAAAGCCGATAAACTGGGAATTCCTTCTTCACTCTAATATTTTGCCTCGGCGACTATGCTTACAAAGATTTTGATGTTCTCCCATTTCAAGCCAGCACACTGACTTCCCAGAATATCAGCATCAGCAACCTGAATATTCACAAATACCGATTACTGAAATCCATGGGCAATAAGACAATTAAAAAATGAGCAGCCAGCTAGTGGACTGGGTGCTGGCTTGAGAACTGAAGCGTTGTCAGTTAGATCCCCAGTCAGGGCACATGCCTGGGTTGGGTCCAGGTTCCCAGTTGGGGACATTCAAGAGGCAACTGATCGATGTCTCTCTCAAACACTGACATTTCTCTCCCTTTCTCCCTCCCTTCCTGTCTCTAAAAAGAAATAAAATCTTAAAAAAAAAATTATAGACAGAAGAATAAAGCATGCTATAACAGATGTTTTGAGAACAGTCCGAATGTTTAAGCTTACTTTTAGTATGAAGAGAGAGCTCCAAGGGAAAGAGAAAACTGGTCTACGCCCTCAAGGGCCCTCCCTCGTGAGCGGGTCATTCAGTATTTGCTGAAGCGCTCAGGGGTCATTCACAACAAGCTCCATTAAACACATTTTCCTCCTCTGAGTCAGCACATCCCTGAGTGTGCCAGTCTCCACCTTACACAGCGCTCGGCCCCACCTACAGCCTCAGCAACTGCTCCATTTACAATGAAAAGCCCCTTGCAAAGAGCCCTCCTTTGCTTCCTCGTCTGCCATTCCCTCTTGAACTACCCCAGTCCCCAAATTGCCCTTTCCAAGGTTACCAGTGACCTCCACATAGTCACACCCTAAAGTCAATTCTCCAACAGTCAGCAGCATTTAAGAAAGATGACCCCTCTCCTCCTCCGCCTGCTGCCCCCCCTCCATGTTGCACTTGCTTTTTGGCTCCCACAATGCCCCTCTCCTCTCACATCTGCTAGCTCCCTCTCACTTCCTTGCACAACCCATCTCAACCCATCTCAACCCACCCCCGCCGCAACCCAATTTACTTTCTTCTGAGCACTCACCACCGCTGCACCTGCTCTCAACCCGAGTACAATACAAGTCCCTTGAAGGCAGAGTCTTTTGCTTTTACTGTGCCCCCAAATCATGGCACATGATAGGCTGTTGTAAACATCTGCTGGATGAATAAATATCACACTTGGTGCACTTGTGTGGAAAGGCCCAGCTGTACAACTGAAGAGAGATAACAAATGAAGGGGACATTAGACTTGTTTGAGTCCCTTCCCGGCAGAGGCTGCCTTACACCACTCAACGCTCCAGCAACTGCCACCCCACAGCGAGGGTTAAGTGGGGCGGCACAGCGTGTGAGGCAGTGTCGGTTAGAACCCGCTGTGGTCATGCTGCTTCCTGCGCAACCCATGACTCTGATTATGGGTGCAGATAATAATCACATGTGCACATGCATGTGCGCAGACTGCAGGCGCCCCTGCTACTGGCAATGCGGTGTGCAGCAGACGTGAAGCAACCTGCTTCGGTTGACACCTGGGCAGCCCTCGAAAGTCCTGGAGGCAGGGAAAACAGCAGGCCGCACCTCCCTCCCCACATTGCATTCCCCCCCCCCCCAAGGTGGTGGAAAAGCAGTACTGGGAGACTCAGGCTTCCTACGCCAGGCCTGGGATGTCCGGGGACCCAACAGCTATCTCCTGCACAATGGGAACTTCTGAATGCTTCGGCAGTCTGACAGACACAATTCTTTAAAAAAAAAATACCTTTTTATGCCCTGGCTGGTGTAGCTCAGTGGATTGAGCACGGGCCTGTGAAGCAAAGGGTTGCCAGTTCGATTCCCAGTCAGGGCACATGCCTGGGTTGCAGGCCAGGTCCCCAGTAGGGGACACATGAGAGGCAACCACACACTGATGTTCGTCTCCCACTCTTTCTTCTTCCCCTCTCTCTAAAAGTAAATAAAAAAAATTTTTAAAAAACCCTTTTTATTATGGAAATTTTCAAACAAAAAAGAGTTTGATGAGCCCCCAGTTACTCATCACCCAGCTTCAACAATGTCAAACTCAGGGTTGATTCCAAACAAGACAGAATCATCTCATTTCCTCCAGGGGGGTCCACATCTTGCTTTGCCTGGGCAATCCTGGCTTAAGCGTGTTGTTCTGGTATGATTAGTAGCCCCCTCTTTCCGTCTCAAACATGCCTGGGATTGGACCATAAACTATACGGTCACCTGATCTTTGACCCCCATGCATTTCCCCTTGTGCCCAGACAGAAGCAAATTCCAGACATAAATCAATCCGTAAACATTTCCTGTCGTGATTTTAATACAGTCCAACACCTTTAAGACACCAGCTCAGCTGCACTGTGTTCCTCCCAGCAGTGTTGCTGGGAGCTTTCATGTCTCATAAGCGTGGTGCCGGGAAGGGGGAGTCAGAGCCGTCCCAGACAGGCTCTGTGCTGTGCACTGGCTCGTGGGCCCCCCACACCCACCCTGCAGGTCAGTGGCGTGACCCCAGCTCATGGATGGGGCCAGCACATGTGTGAAGAAGCCCAGCGTGTGCTGTGCCAGCTTCACTGATCTACACAGTGCGCCTCCTTCCACTACACCACGCTGCCCCCGGTCAGAAATCCAGAATCAGTCGCCAACAAGAGGACACCAGACCAGACCTCTGCAGTCACCACTCATTGCTTTCGTGGACACAGAAAGAGCAGTTTGAGTTTGAACAATTCAACTCAAACTTCAAAGAGAATAAAACCCCAACTTCTGCTTCTGCTTTGCTGGATAGTATCACTGCAAGATTCCAGAGTCGGGGAAATGTAAGCAACCTACTTTCTTAGCACTTAGGATACAAAAAATGGAATACAAAAGATTGAGATGAAGACTCAATCTTTTGAATCTTCAGAAGTGATCCTAGGAAGTTCCCTGGTCTATGATTCAGCAGGCCCACTTCTGGGTATGTTTCCCAGAGAAATTCTGCCACAGGCCAATCGGAAGGCAGTACGGGATGGAGTGGGGAAGCAGTGAGCGGCAGGCAGCCCAGATAATGAATGGGGATGGATCGAGACCATGCAGAGCGCGCATACGATGAAGTAGCATGCACAGGCAGCAGCAGTAGTCTAACCGCTGGGCGGACCTGAACACAGTGCCGAGTTAAAAATGAATGAGTGTCTGTGGCAGCAACCCATTTACTTAAGTGAAAACCGTATGCACATGATCCACTAAAGCCCAGATCTAAAACCATAAAACAAGCCTGTACATATTCACACAGCAATTTATAATATTCGAATAAGAGAATACAAGCACATTGACGTGGTTGGCTATAGGAAATAGGAGTCAAAGGAAGCATGTGTACAAATGAACAAAACCAAGAACACAGCCTTGCCCGGCCCAATGATAATATGCCACATATTGAGGAATAGTATTAACTCAATCCTCTACACCACAGCAAGGTGTGAGGGGAAAAAAGCTTACTTTTAATAAAAGCCAAGCAAATAATCAATGCTTATTAAAAGAAACCTGGCCTTGATTTTTACATGCTTTCTTTCACCCAAACGAGTAAGTGGTTGACGAGCGGTCCAGGACCGGGGAGGGAGGGAGGGAGCGGGCAGACGGGGGGGGGGTGCCTCACTCCTTGCTGCTGACACATGGGAAGGGTGTGATGAACAGCAGGATCCAGACTTCGTCACTGGTGCAGCACAGCCCTGCGACCTAGAGGTGAAGGCGGGGGGAGGGGCTCCCACCCACTGGATTGCAGCCCCTCACACTATGGGCCTAAGACCGGGGCCCCGGAGGCACCTGATTCCAACCCGTCATAGCTCTGCTTCTGTTTTTCACCTGCAAAAGGAGGGCGTCTGATGGGACAACCTACACCTAAAATTGCACCCTGCTCGAACACTTGGTGCTTGTCCCTAAGTGTGTGTGTCCTACAACATTGCTAATTCTATGTACCAAACTAGAGTTGTATCCAGTATCAAAGCTGTATCTAGTTTCTATGTACCAAAACTGTGGGGATGCTCGGTTTTGGCCATATGTCACTGTCTCCAGTAGGTGGACACTGAAGGCTGAATCCATCTTCTCCATTTCTGAGGGTTACTAAGTGCCAGGCACTGATCAGCATACAAAGCAGAAAGAACTCTTTCATGGAGCTTAAACGCTGATGGGGCGCACACATAAACATACAAGCACAGGCACTGCCTCATAAGCACTGTTACGATAGGACAGAAAACAGTGTCAAGCCCTGGCTAGTGTGGCTCGGCTGCCCTTTGGTTCGAAGGTTTGATTCCCAGTCGGGGCACATGCCTGGGTTGCAGGCCAGGTCTCTGGTTGGAGGCACGTGAAAGGCGACTGGTCAATGTATCTCTCACACATCAATGTTTCTCTCTGGCTCTTTCTCCCTCCCTTCCCATCTCTCTAAAAATAAATAAATAAAATCTTAAACAAACAACAACGATGCCGAGAAGAACTGGGAGTCGTCCCTGAGACGCCGGGGCCAGGGCTGAGGTGGCGGCGATGTCGGCAGAGGCCTCCCATGAGAAGGGACGGCTCTGCTGAGACCGGAGGATAAGAAAAGCCAGCCAGGCCGCTGGCGTGGAGGTGCAGAAGGGGAGAGAAGGGTTCCAAGGAGAGGTAACAGCTTATGCAAGGGCTTTGGGGTGAAGAGAGATTGTTCTTTCAAAGAGCTAAAAAGGGACCCTGGCCAGGGTGACTCAGTGGTCCTACAAACTGAAAGGTTGCTGGTTCGGTTCCCAGTCAGGGCACATGTCTGGGTTGCAGGTTTGTTCAATCCCTAATTAGCGTACGTGCAAGAAGCAACCGAACAAAAGCTTCATCTCTCCCTCTCTTTCTCCCTTCCTTCCCTCTGTCTAGAATCAATTAAAAAAAAAAAACCTTTTAGAAAGAACTAAAAAGAGTATCAGTGTGGCTGCATCAGAAAGGTAAATATCTATCACCAGTTGAACAGTGCAGCAGACGGCATTTTCCAAAAATGGCCTCAGGACGATTCCCCGTCCACAGGCCTTTCCAGAACCTATGGCTCTTCATCACGTGCTGGGGTCTGTTTTCCCTTCCCTTGAACTTGGGTGGGCTTGGGACTGTTGTGACCAGCTGCGTACAGCCAAAATGCTCTGATTTATGAGGCCGTCCTATGAAAAGACAGCGCTGCTGCCTAGTTCTCTCTCAGACCTCCCTCCTGGAACGGAGTCGCCACGCCATGAGGAAGCCCCCAGAGCACACGGAGCAGCCCCACATGCCAGCACCTGACTCACAGCCCGAGGTGGGGTCTCGGCCATACATGTGCGTGAAAGGCCATCAAGAGACACAGCGCCTGGCCTCCCAGTTTCCCAGCTGAGGTCCCAAATATCATGCAGCAGAGACGAGCTCCTCCACAGACAACAAACAGCTGTTTTGTGCCTCTGAGTTTTGCGGTATTTGGTTCTGCAGTCCTAGTTCAAGAACAAATGGATAGATAAGATAGTGCTTTCACGTAACTATTACAGCAAAGTGAAAGGGACGTCTACAACTGCAACCAATGACCTGGACACCTCTCACAGACGTACAGCTGAGTGAAGGACGCAGACACAAGGGCGTCTGCCAGAGGGGTCTGTCCACCCGAAGTACAAAACTGAGTCCAGTCTGTGCTGTCACATGTCAGGGCAGCTGTGACTTGCTACAGGGGCAGTAACTGGACAGGGCAGAAGGTGTGGGGGTTTCCCAGGATGCTGGTTACAGAGTTCAGTTTGTGAAAAACCATTAAGATGTACATTTATGATATAATGTAAGCCCTTTTCTGTATCTACATTAAACTGCAATAAAAAGAAGTTTCCTTTTTAAAAATGTTCACAGAGTGACCAAAAAATGTGGAAGCTAAAGAGGTGAGTAGGGATCAGAACTGATGAAGGCCTGTAAGGCACACTGACGACCTGGGAGCGTCATTCCAGCTATGGTGTAAAGCTACTCGACAGTGCTGAGACGGGCCACATTTTAGAAATACCACTCTGGGCCCAGGTCAGGAAAGGGACTGGGGCGGTCTCAAGGCTTGCCGAGCAGTCAGGGGGGTGCCGCCAACAATCGAGGCCGCGGGCGGTGTGAATGGAGAGAGACAGGCTAGCCACCGCCCTGGTAAACATTAAGGTCCCCTGTGTTACTGAGGCCTCTAGACAGGCTGCCCAACGGGCCACCTGACATACCCAACTCTGAATAATTATTTATCTTGATTACCGAGGTTTTGGGGGCATTCCTTTATACTGTTGTGCCCAACCCTGGTAGGAAAGTACAAGGATTTAAAAGAAACTTAAAGTGTTCATTCTCAACCCGACCTGTGTGGCTCAGTGGGTTGGGCATCGCCCCTGAAAGGGAAAGGGTTGCCGATTCAATTCCCAGCCAGGGCACGCGCCTGGGCTGTGTGTGTGGTACCTGGATGGGCTGTGTACCAGAGGCAACCGATTGATGTTTCTCTCTCAAGCATCAATGTTTCTCTTCCTCTCTTTCTCCCTCTCTAAAAATAAATTGAAACATCTTTTAAAAAATTAAGTGTTCATTCTCTTGGGCTTGTTATTAGAAGTCAGAGGATGGGTGCAGAAGAAGTTACTAGTGATGTTCACGTTTCTGGCTTCAGAAAGCAGGTAAATGGTGGTTTTCACGGACATGCGGATTCCTAGAGTAAGGGTGGGTTACAGGAGGGGAGCAGGAGTAAAGGTAATGGTTCTGTTCAGGACAGATCCGGCTGGGACTCTGAGAGGCGAGCGAGCGGAGATATTTGGTGTATCTGGTGTAAGAAGCCGAGGCCCAGAAGGGAAATCTGGACTGAAGACAGAAATTGGGCTAGAAACAAATTTTCTTAATCCTCGCCCAAGGATATGTTTACTGGTTTGAGAGGGGGTTCAGGGAGAGAGGGAGAAAGGGAGAGAAATTAGTTGCCTCTGGTACTTACCCCGAGCAGGGATCAAACCCACAACCCTTTGGTATATGGAACCACCTCCAACCATCTGAGCCACAGGCCAGGGTTAGAAAGTTTTCAAAACACACACACACACACACACACACCCCATGGAAATAGGTGTGTCCACTGCAGGAGAACATGTAAGGATCCAAGTCTGGGCTCTGAGGGGAAGCAGCATTTAAGGACAACTTAAACAAGGTGAGCACACTGTAGCTCCCAATGATAAGTGCGAGCAAGCAGCTGAGAGTGGTATTTACAGCACACATCCCTGGGGCTCAGGGCGACCACAGCAAAAAAGCACCCAAACTATAGGAGTCTATCTGCAAAGCTACTTCCTGTCTTCCTTCTTTACTTTTGCTCTTTTCTTTTCCGCAAAGACAATAGTGTAAACTTCAGGTCTTTAAAATGACATTCAGCCCTCTGGCTAAGAGCAACAGAAAACACCACTTTTCTCCCTTTCTTCTGTCCCATTGGTTCTCCTCAGGCATCCGCTTGATTCCATCCATTTGCTGCATGAAACCAGGGAAGAGGAGCGCACCCAGAATAACTTGGTGAGATGGCTTCGGTTCTCTCCTACGGGAGAGGAAACAGCTCAGATAAACAAGGAAACAGCACAAGAAGGGATAAATTCAGCTCTGGCCACCAGGGTCAAATTTTGACTTGGATTAGGGAGATTAGGTTTCATGCCCTGGAGGGACGTAGGTACCTGGCCAGAGAGGGGCCTCCGCCTGCCTCACTTGGGCAGCAGCTGGCGCTGGAGGCCCTCGCACAAAACCTGGGCAGCCTCCCTCCAGGGGTCGAACTCCAAAACTAGACCACTAGGACTGATTTTTTAGCCTGATTACATGTTTCAGTTTGGCTTTAATGGGCAAAACCAATCAACTAGACAGTCGGTGGAACAGGAACAGTGGGCGTGGGTCAGAGCCCTACCAGGCCTCCTGAGAGAGGCATTTGTTACATGTGCCACTGCTCGGCACACAGACCGAGACTCCGCCAGCCCCTGGCCTGGTGGTGGCGCCTTCTCTCTGCTGGGGATGGCGTAATGCTTGGGGTTTTTTCCCAATCACTTCAGCACATTACAAAACGTTCGCCCACTCTGACCGCCATCTTCCTCCAGCTCAAGGCCCTCCAAGCGTGCCGCACTCTTGGGAAACGCCAGTGGGCTCTGAACTTTGAGGCCCTTTTTTATGTGAAAATTCTTTTCTCCAGTGTACAAGAGAATTTTGTTTTTAAAATATATTTCTGGACTAAAATTCCTTCTTTTTACATTTATGCTTTTTATTTTCAGTGCTTTTAGAGAGAGAGGAAGAGAAAGAGACAAATGCTGATGTGAGAGAGAAGCACCAATAGGCTACCTACACGAGCCCAGACAGGGAATCGACGCCCAAATGGGGTGCATGCACCAGGACCGGGATCAAGTATGCAACCTAGGTATGTGCCCTGACTGGGAACCGAACCTGCAACCCTTTGGCTATGGGATGACACTGAGCCGCACCAGCCAGGGCTACATCTACACTATTTTGAAATCTGCTTTTTTTCTTTTAAAAATTCATTTTCTTTACACGAAGTAATGTAATATTCCTCAACTCTTTCACGAAACACTTATGTACTATTCTACTATATGGAGATGCAATTCATTTAGCTAATGTCCTCCAGACAGACATTTAGGTTTCCAGTTAGCATTAAATGCTACAATACATCTTGGCAGCTCTTGGACACTGTCCGGTCTCATCCCTAATTTCACAAAGTACAACTCTTTAGTTAAGGTGTAGATACTCTACAACTACTACTATAAAAAGGTACAAGGGAAAAGTAAAGTCCCATGAAGTACACAGATATCTCCTTCGCTAGACAACCTTTTCATGGATTCCAGGTAGGTTTTCCTCTATCTTGGTTTATGCCCTCATTAGGAGTGAGTATATCCTTCAGCAGCTATCTGGAGAATGGAAAGTTTTTTTGCGACCCTGCAAATGAGTTTATTTCAGGCTTCCACGTGTCTGTGGGTAGGGCTGGCTGACTGGTTTCATTGCAACCTGTCAGAGATATCAGGCTGCTGTTACCCCACCCTTTCTTTTTATCCTCTAGTCACAAGGGCTGATCTATTCAGTCTCCTCTGTTCGCTCCTTTCATGCCCAGGGTCATTCTTTCCATTCTCCTCCCTGCAGACCTCCTTCTCCAAAAGCAACCATTTAAATGCACTTGGTGTGCATCCTCTGGATTATAGATGTGCTTGCAAAACATGGGTTGTCACTTTGGCTGTGTGACTTCTTTGCTTTTTACTGGCTCGTTCCCATCAGCAAACAAATATGCTGCTACTTCTACAATTTAGCAAAAATGCCTTCTCTTGACTCCCCTTTCTGACAGCTATCTCCCCCTTTTTTATGCATTTTACATCAAAACTCCTCTAACAGGTTGTCTATACTCGCTAACACCTCTCTTCTCCTTCACCCCAAACCCACTTTGGCCAGACTTTAGCCTTCATCATCCATCGAACTGCTCAGCACAGGCACCACCAGCCCCCATGCTGCTAAACCTAACAGTCCACTTTTGCTCCTCATCTATCTGATCCCTCACAGGAGCACAGGTCAGCTCATCACGCCCTCCTCTTTGAGGTTCTTTCTTCACTTGGCTTAGGTACTGTAGTACTCTTGGTTTTCCTCTTACGCCACTGGTTGCTCCTCAGTCTCCTGTTTCCTCCTCTTCCTCTCAACCACTCGATAGCAGTCTGTGCCTTAAGGCTCAGACCTGGCCCTCTACTATTCCCTCCCTCCCTGCCTTTCTCTTTTTAAATCCTCATCCAAGGAGACTTCCACTGATTTGAGAGAGAGAGGGAGAGACATCGATCAGTTGCCTCCCTGCTTGCCCAGGCCAGGCAGCAAACCTGCAACCTTTTGGTGTACGGGATAACGCTCCAACCAACTGAGCACCCAGCCAGGGCTCTACTATTCTCTTATATATCCCCTCCCTTTCGATTTCATGGCTTTAAATACCACCTGTGTGTTTCTGTCTTATTTGTGCTTCAAAAAGTCCTTCCCTGTTCTTGTGACACAAAGATATCCTGCATTTTTTTCCTATGTATTTATAACGTCTTGGCTGCAAATCCTGGGGCCAGGAGTTTAGAATCATAATTGTTCCAGACTTAAGAAAAGTGCGGAATGTAATACCCCTATTAACGTATAGGACAGCATGACACAATTTTACACATTAATAGCTCTGAAGTGACCCACCGAAGAAGTAACTGTTTCAGGCAGTGTCATCACTGAATTTTAAAACCATCAGATTTTATCATTAGAATGCTAAAAATCATTTGGCTTTTGGAGAACTAAATATTTGCAAGTCACCAATGAATCACCCTCAAAGTAACTTGCTAACTACAAAGGCGGTCGAAGTACTTTTACAAGGGAAAGATCTGGCAGTCACCATCTTAACCAAATGATCAAACTAGATAGAACTAATGGTAGAAAAGCCTTGACATTCGTTACATGTCTCCTTACATGACACAACATGAAGTATGTAGCAACAACACCTGTATCCCTGCCAAACACGTTTAAACTGAACCCAATCAAACCCTCAGACCCAGCCTTCAGTTTCTAGAGAGATGCAAGGGGCAGCACAAACAGGTTAAAGGACATGATGACAACACAGCCACTCAAATCCGGAACCAGGGCCATTCTTTACAAGAAGTCATGTCACATACATGTGCGGGCATGTGTGTGTGCACACACACAACTCTGGATCAAGAGAAATGAAAGAAACATACCAATCAAACACAACGTGTGAACCTCGACTAGATCTTAGCTCAACAAAGCTATCTCAAATACACGTATTTGTGGTCTCTCTAAGGCCAAGTATCCCTCAAGCTGGAGTCATTCTGAGGCCTGAGCAGAAAGGAAACTGGATTAAGACCAGGTAGAGGAGGCAGCGGTGGCCTCAACATGCTATAGCAGGAGGAGGAACCAATGATTTCCTGCCCTGTGTCCTCACAGGGCTTTGCTTCTCCCAGCTAATGGAACTTACCGTGGTCCGTCTTGCACAGTATTTTGTGTGTGTGTGTTGGCAACTCCTATACTAGATTGTTCCTGAGGACACATCTCATTTTCTCTTCTTTCTAAATGTTGACTTTGTTACTTCAAGTGCATTTAAGAATTAAGGTTCTGTTTTTAAAAATCCAATTAGAATTCTGAATGGGACTGCATTTGTGGCAGACTGTATTTTCCAAAGATAGCTGCACCGAGATATGTCTCATCCCACATGCTCTTTTCACAATGTGATATTAACATTCCTCCATCGACAGATGGGGTCTGTGTTTCCTTTCCTTTCACCTAAAGTGACTCTCACCCCTGCCTCAACTCGTAATGTGCAAAGGTAACAATGGGTAACTTCCATAGCTGGATCAAAAAAGCCAAATAGCCTTCTACCTGGTTCTCTCCTGGGTCAAGGGCCGTGTGAGCCCTGGGCCAAGACATAATTAGTCCAGCTACTACCCTGAAGGAACCATGCAGAGCTCACACAGCAGCTTGCCTATGAGCAGAGATGCCCAGGGATCCCCGGCTGTCCCGGTCCCCAACGGCTTGAGTCTTCCCAGACCAGGCACAGAGTATGTGAGTGAAAAAGCCTTTGAGAGGGTCCCATCCACAGCCCACAGCAACCTCGTGAGAGGCCAAAAAGCCGAAAGTGCCTGGGAAGACTGCTCCCAAATTACTGGCTCACGAAAATTGTGAGAAAGAATGATTATTGGTTTTGTAAGCCATTACACGTCTTTGGGTAATTTGTTAGTCCACTGTCACTGCCATAGCACTGAAATGTATACATCAATGTGAAAGGAAGATTATCATCTTTTTTTTTTTAACATTTTATTTATTTATCTTTAGAGGGGAAGGGAAGGAGAGAGGGAGAGGAACATCAATGTGTGGTTGCCTTTTGTGCGTCCCCTGCTGGGAACTGGCCTGCAGGGAACCGGCCTGCAACCCAGGCATGTGCCCTGACTGGGAATCGAACCTCGATCGTGTGGTTCGCAGGCCCATGCTCAATCCACTGAGCTACACCAGCCAGGGCTGGAAGATTACCATCTTTATAATACTACATTTCACACAAGGATGTCCACTGTCTTTCCATTTATTCAGATTCCCCACAGAGGTTCTACATATTCCTGCTTCAGTTAAATACCAGGAACTGGATGGTTTCTTCCGCTGTTGTTTCCTGTATTTCTAGTCGATTATTGTTGGCACAGGAAAATACTATTTGATTTGATAGATTCATCTTGCATCTGATTACATCATGTGAAAACAAAAAGTGTTATCTCAGCCCTGGCTGGTGTAGCTCAGTGGATTGAGCGCGGGCCTGCGAACCACACGATCACTGTTCGATTCCCAGTCAGGGCACATGCCTGGGCTGCAGGCCAGTTCCCAGCAGGGGACTCATGAGAGGCAACCACACACTGATATTCTCTCCCTCTCTTCTCTTCCCTTCTAAAGAGAAATAAATAAATCTTTAAAAAATGTTTTAAAAAAAGTGTTATCTCTTCCCTTACAGTTCTTACATTTCATTTATTTTTTCTTCCTTACCCTGTTGATCAAGACCTCTACTACCTCACATTCCTTTAATTGAATATACTGCTATAGATTTTTGTTACTTAACTCTGTCAAGTTAAAAAAGTTTCTTTTATCATTATTTTACTGAAAATTTAAAACATAAAATGCCACTAAACTTATCAAATTCTTTGCCTGTATCAAATGATATCTATCATATTTGCTCTCTTCTGTGGTCTATTGACATGATCTGTTTTCTGATGTTGAACCATCCTTGTATTTTGGGGGGAAATAGTACTTGTGATGTACATGTTCTCAACACACTAGTGCACTGGTCAGCTAATCCTTTTCTTGGAATTTTTGTAAAAGAGCGGGCTGGCGAGCTTTTTCATTTGTGACCAAATGGTATGTACAGGTCTTTTGTGTGTAGCAGTTCAATTTCTTCCGAGAAAGATCCTCCAAACTCTTGCCCCTACTCCTGGAATTGAGCAGGAAAGGAACTGGGGGCCTCACAGAACGGACGAGACTCCTGTCCGATCCTCCTGCCCCTGGTTTGGCACCTGACTCCCAACTTCCCCGCGTAGATGCCTGGCGAGGGCCACAGTCTCCTGCTCCATTTGCTGTGGGGCTGGGGAAGGAGACGTACCAGACGGGGACGACACAGATGGGTCCCTGTTCAGACTTTCAAACTACCCCCTTATTTTCAAAGTTACCAGGGGTCTGGCTAATAATCTGTGCAATCCATGTGATGGGCTACTATTGGAAGCCCAAATAGAAAGGTAAAACTTCTGCAGACTGGTTTGTCCACAAACTGAAATTTTTAATGACACCTGCAGGACAATATGCAGAGTGTGACACCCTCAGAGAACACAAACCCACATGTGCTTGCAGCGCACACGCACAGACACACCTGTGTTTCGCACTGGCCGCCACGTTACCCAAGGACAGGGAGGCTGAGCGGGAGGAGGGAAATAACCTTTTACTTTAAATACTCTGTTGCTTTTTTCTCTTTTGATAATGAACTCAAATCACTTTCATAATTACAAGAACCAAAAGAGATATTTTCCTAAATCCTCTTACTTCCTAACCCCACCCCAATTATTCCTGGGTCCTGACAAAAATCATGGCGGTTGGGACTGTTACTTACTAAGAAGGCAAAACCAATGGTCCGAGCCCAGGGGAGGGAAGGGCTGAAAAACCCTGGGGAGCCTGCCGTTGACTGCGGCACTCTGGGGCCAGCCCCACAGGGGAGCTGCTGGACACAACCAGCACTGAGATGTCAGATGTCGTCGTCAGAGCCGCCCTGCCAGCCCCAGCACCAGGGCAGTGCACAGCCTCTCCCAGGCCTTCTTACCATTTTTGCTTCCCTCTTCTCCATTTTTAGCTCTGGCTGCCTGGTTTAGCACGTGCAATACTATAATCAGCACAGCAATGCGACTGGTGTGGCGTTGCGGACGAAGGCACATTCTGTTTTTCCCTATTTGAGGGCACTAAGAGGTTCTAAGCAAGGGCCACAGGGACATGGCCTATCCTTCACTGAAGTTAAGGTGAACCCCCAGGAAATGCAGCCTCATCAGTCTCAATGAACCGAACACTGGGTTCAGACCTACGTGACCAGGTCTGAACCCAGCACGCCAGCTGCTGGTGCTCCACACTGCCCTTCACAGGGCCCTCTGAGAGGCACAGGACAGGCACATGTGCCACCGAGAAAGGGCATACGAGCCAAGGGAAGGGTCAGATGGTCAGTCCTTAAAAGCCCTTCCGGTGCTCACCAGTGTAAGACACACGCATGCTAAATACAGCAGGAATCGCCAAGAACAGCCAGAAAAAGTCTGTTCTCCTGCCACAGCAGCCCTGAGCCTGCTGCTCGTTTAGCTTTTCCACCCACCCAGGAGCACAGTGGGAGAGGGCAAGGGAACCTGCATTTCGGGAGCCACTCCTATGTGTCAGGCATGGGTTCTGGGTGCTTTTTGGGCATTACTGCATTTAACCTCTTGAATCTTGTGCTAGGCACTGTTCTTACTTCTCCTTTACAGATGAGAAAATGAAGGCACAGGGAAGTGAAGGTCGGACAGTGATGAGTGATTTGGAGCCATGATCCCGACCCAGGCAGAGTGACCCTGGGACAACATGAAGAACCAGATGGAGAAGAGGGGTGGGGATGGGGGCAGGAACGAAACTAGCTGGCCAAAACTGGGACTTGCTCCCCCTTTTCAGTCAAGATAAGAGCAACTGAGTTTTGTTTTTTTCTTTTTAATATATTTTATTGATTATGTCATTACAGTTGTCCCACTCCCCCTTCATTCCCCTCCACTCTGCGCACCCTCCCCCACCTTCCCCTTTAGTTCATGTTCATGTGTCACAAGTTCTTTAGATTCTATATTTCCCATACTATTCTTGCCCTCCCCCTATTTTCAATCTACCGTCTATGCTACTCATTCTCTTACCTTCTTCCCCCTTCTCCTCCTCCCACTCCCCTGTTGCTAACCCTCCATGTGATCTCCATTTCTGTGGTTCTGTTCCTGTTCTAGTTGTTTGCTTAGTTTGTTTTTGGTTTTGTTTTAGGTATGGTTGTCAATAATTTTGAGTTTGCTGTCATTTTACTGTACATGTTTTTTATCTTCTTTTTCTTAGATAAGTCTCTTTAACATTTCATATAATAAGGGCTTGGTGATGATGAACTCCTTGAACTTGTCCTTATCTGAGAAGCACTTGATCTGCCCTTCCATTCTAAATGAAAGCTTGCTGGATAGAGCAATCTTGGATGTAGGTCCTTGGCTTTCATGACTTGGAATACTTCTTTCCAGCCCCTTCTTGCCTGTAAGGTCTCTTTTGAGAAACCCGCTGACAGTTTGATGGGAACTCCTTTGTAGGTGATTGTCCCCTTATCTCTTGCTGCTTCTAGGATTCTCTCCTTCATTTTAATCTTGGCTAATGTAATTATGATGTGCCTTGGTGTGTTCCTTCTTGGGTCCAACTTCTCTGGGACTCTCTGAGCTTCCTGGAAGTCTATTTCCTTTGCCAGATTGGGGAAGTTCTCCTTAATTATTTGTTCAAATAAGTTTTCCACTTGTTGCTGTTCCTCTTCCCCTTCTGGTACCCCTATAATTCAGATGTTGGAGCGTTTAAAGATGTCCTGGAGGTTCCTAAGCCTCTCCTCATTTTTTTGATTTCTTGTTTCTTCATTCTTCTCTGTTTGGTCATGTTTTTCTTCCTTCTGGTCCACTCCCTTGATTTGAGTCCCAGTTTCCTTTCCATCACTATTGGTTTCCTGTGCATTTCCCTTCATTTCAATTAGTTTAGCCTTCATTTGTTCCTCTAATTTGTGACTAAAATCAACCAGTTCAGTGAGTGTTTTGAACTGTGCATCTGATAGATTGGCTATCTCTTGGTCTCTTAGAAGTATTGGCTCTGGGGCTTTGAGCTGTTCTTCCTGAGCCATAATGTTTTGGTCAGGTCGCACCTGTTACATATGAGGGACGGAGCCTTATGTGTTCACCAGGGCGGGGCCACCCAGGTCACTGGGTTGTGATGCTGTATGTGGGAGCAGGGTCAGAGAGGGGCAATGGCATTTGTTATGCTCTCTCTCGTATTTCGGGGCCCTCTACTGCTTCCTACAAGCAAACTGGGCCCCCTTGGTGCTGGCTCCCGGGTGTGTGGGCCTGTGCACCCTCCAGGACCCTACGGATCTCTCCAGCAAACTCTCTGTGAGCCTGGGATCTACTCCCAGCACCTCTATCCCGAAAGTTTTTCCAATTGGTGCTTTTAGGCTTGAATTCCGTACCTGGCACCCTGATTTGTGAGGTCTGTCTCACTGCTCGCTCCTTCACCTGGTTTATCTGAATGTGAATGTGTGACCGCGGTCAGCTAGCCGCCTTGCGCCCTCACTGGGTCTGCCTGTTGCTACCCCATACCACCTGTGTGCCTGGGTCAGTCCGGCCACCCTTTCCTGTGTGACCCTGCTCTGCTAGCTGCTGACTCCGCCCCTCTTACCGGTCTGGCTGAATGATTTGTTGTTGTTGGACTTCCGTACAGTTGAATTTTTTGTGTTTTGGTTGCGCTTTTGTTATTAAAACTTTGTTGTCTTTAAACTTGGTTGTGCGAGGAGGCACAGTATTTCCACCTACGCCTCCATCTTGGCCCGAAGCTTGAGTTTTGGTTTAAAATCAGGACCTTATCTCAAAGATTAACTAACGTGAGACTCAAGGTAGGAGAGAAATTTCCCGTAATAATGTTCCTATGCTCCTTTGGGTGACCTAGAAATATAAAGGGACTGGACCCGTGCACTTTAACAAAAAGCACAAGCTGGGAGACAACCTCCACTCCTTCACCAGCCCCACCTAGCACGACATGACGGAGGCGGACACTTGCAGGGAGGGCACAGCCAACTCGAAGGAAAGTCACTTGCCCCTCACCTTCATTCCTTCATTACCGAGGACAAAAGCAGAGACTGCTCTGTGCCTGGAGCGCTCTCCCTCCTTATTTCCATTCTGATAGGAATGGGTTCTTCCCTTAATCACCCGAGCCAGGTGACAGGGGCCACGCACCATGTGCTCACAAGTGTTCACCTCCCTTACAGCTGCAGAGCCTCAGCCCTCACGGTGACTTCACCAACTTCATTGCTCACTCTCATAAACACCAGCACATTATGTCCATTCATTTATTAATTCATTTATACTTTCAAGAATAGATCAAGATCCTTGGGCCAAAATTTAAAACATACAAAGGAAATGGTACCATCAATTTTTCTAACAAAGCTGCATGACGTGAACACCTGTCCAAAGCAAAAGCTGAACTGAGAAGAGGGATGGGGGTGGGGGTGTGGATGGGGCGGAGGGTCAGAGGTAAGGTACAAGTAAAAACGGCCAGAGCCTGGCTGTCTATACCCACCCAGTCTAGGCCAGAGTCTACCCCTGGACTCCAGGAACGCAAATCCCCACCCCTGCACCAGGCCGAGGGCACCCTCCCGGACCTCCCTGAAGGCACTCCTCCTCACATAGGATCTGGCTCCAAGTGCCCAGCCTGGGGCAGGTGTGGGTGGGGTGGGGTGGGGGAAGGAGGACTAAGCAGGGGGCTAAAACCGCGTGCATCCTCGAGGGCTGGTCTCTAACCATTGTGTGACCTTGGACAAAACTTAGTGTTTCTGAGTTTCCACTTTTCACCCAAAGTGAGGAGACTGGCTATGCCTCTAAGATTCCTTCTAATTCTAAGACTCACAGATTTAAAATTAGGAATTTCTGTGGTATTTTTTCCCCTACTGGGGGTCCCTTACTGTGAGTTCTTCTGCCCCTTGTGAAAGTCAGTACTATTCCCAGGCGAACAAAATGAGTTAGGAACCCCCGCCTAGCCTCGCACATGGCAAATGTTCTAAAATATTTTCAGAATTGATACCCATTTTAAAAAAGAACCTAATAGAGAATGGGAAAGGCAAAGGGATACTTGCTATTCACACAGTGACTGTTAAACTTCAGAAGATACCTCCTCGCTCCTTGTCTGACGCCTCCTCTGGACGACCTGTGTAGCATCCTAGCCCCAAGTCCCACGTGAAGCCACCATCACCTACAATGACTTGAAGGAGAGAGACTCAGAGATTAAACACCGAGGAGCACGACAGTGACACCCACCTTGCCACAAGTACCGAGAGGAGAGGAGACCAATATGGGAACAGACCAGGCACTGGATGGCCCTGCTACCCACGTGCCGCCACGAACACAGACGGTGAAGAAAGTGCAGGTGCGTGTGGCCAAAGCTGCTAGGAAAAGGTGAAGATGTTCCATACTTGCACTCCCTTTTACTTAACTCCCTCTCTCTTTTTTCATCCTCATCTGAGGACCTGCTTATGATTTTAGGAAGAGGGGGAGGTAGGGAGAGAGACATCGATTGGTTGCCTCCACTTGTGCCCCAACCAGGGACCAAACCTGCAACCCTAGCATGTGCCCTGCCAAGAATCAAACCCGAGACCTTTCCATTTAAGGAATGGGGCACTCCAACCAACTGAGCTACACAGCCTAGGGCTACTTACTTAGCTCTTTTAATAGACTCTTTCTAATAAATTCAACTTTAGCAAAAGGTCAAAGCATTGGGAATGCGAATCCCCACCCCTACACCAGGCCCAAGGCGTCCTTCCCCACCTCCCTGAAGGCACTCTGTGGGTAGAAACACCTCCAGTGTCTGGTAAGCCTTCAAACAGGCCTTGAGAGGTTCTAAGGAGGGAGAAGTATTTCCCACGTGACTAAGACATGCATTTTCTAAAGAGACCTGGGGTGCCCCTAGCCTCCCAGGGTTGTGCTCAGTAGAGCTTGCTAATGGGACAACTACAAAGCATTGCCTTCTTCCGAGACGCTCTTAAGCAAATAAAGTTCTAAGCATGTTATTATAAATGAAATATAACAGATCTGTCAAAGCAAGTTCTTTACACTGTCTCAATTCTTTTGAAGTTGCTGAACAGCCATTTGCTTAGATCCTTCTAAGCAGCCTAACAGCGAGAACAGTGATACATTGTCAAGTCAAAGTGTAACCTAATTTTAAGTTTCTGTCACAGATTGACTTGAGGGAAATACAATCCAAACCTGCATTTCCACTGTCTCAGCAGTCAGGCTCCAGGAAAGGGAACCTCTCAGTATTACTCCACTTGCGCCAATTTTCATTAAAAGGCCTCAGCCAGGTCAGAAGCTGTTACAAAGCTGATTCCTCAAATTGACACTTTAAACCAAGCTGGCGACAAGATGACTAATTCTGCTTAAAAACCTGGTGGAGTGAAAATTACACCGGAGTACAGGGATCAATTGAGAAGTCTCATTCTTTTTAAATCCTCTTTCCTGGGTCACTTCTGACTAAGCCATCAAAAAACCTGCTGGCAAGAAAGTCAGAGCTTCACTGCAGGGTCTGAATCCACTGTGTCCCTTGAAGGGAAGTCACCACTGGGCAGCCTTACTGAGATCTCTTGCCTCATTTTCTTGGCTTGCACGTGCAGTTAAGAAACTCCAGTACCTTCTCGGTATCGAGAAGAAATAAAGAAATGATCTTGGAAGTCGTCCCTGAAATCAAGGGTGTAGCCAAATTCAAAATCGAGGTTTCTAGACTTCTAATCTCTCTTTTGAGGCTGGTGTGCCAGAACGATTTCATAGTCCTGGTGCTCCAGTGTGTCGGCAGGACTTACTTCCCCACTCCCACCACGGGCAAGGTCGGACCACCCCGACTCAGCAAACAGCCCCATCCCCCTGGTTTGGCAGTGGCCAAGTGTTTCTGAGTTTTCTCCAACTGAGAGGGGATCTTTACATCCTGGACTGTACCAAATAACTGAACCAGAGAATGTCTTGTCGTAGAACCCAACCCAAACTCTACCCAATCCTCCAGATTCTGTAAGTGCAAAGGAATGAAGGGAGAAATGGGAGAAATGAAGGAGATGAAGGAATATAAACATTACGATTTTCAAGGGTCCAATGAACAAAGTCAACCTGAAAGAGAGAGATCAAATCTATCAGCCTAAGACCTTTAGTCCACTTTTTACATTGATTTATGCAACTTCCAACCACCACGAGTAGAGCAGAAAATGCACGTTTGCTTCCAATACTTCTCTGCTTACTCTAGAAGGATCAAACAGGATCCAGTAAGACCTAAGGGCACACTTTAAGAGACTAGTCTTCTGATGGCAGAAAGACAGGCTCCTATGCCATCCAGCCATTTCATCACAAACAAAAAGAAAACGACTAATTTTCTCTGATACCCTCACGGTATCAGAGATTTATTTATTCGGCTTGGTCTTGATTTATTTTGCTGATCTTGTTTAAATTCCACAGATATTTGATGACAGCATGCAATGGGGAAAAGTAACTAACGTCCAAGTGTCCGTTAGAATGAGCCCTCTTATTTAATCTGAAGACAGCTCCGAAAGCAGGCTCTCCCAACGGCAGGCAGGTCTCCAACACTGTGAGGCCTTCCTTCTCAGCTCCCAAATGCTCATGCAGCTGGAGGTCAAGGCCAGTAACTAGTTATTTATATTCCAATATGAAAAGCCTAGCAGGTAGCAGCCCCTGAGATGGTGGTAAGCAGCTCAAAATCAGAACAAGAAAAAAAAACAAAAAACAATGTGGTTGAAAACTCTCAACTAAGTTGTACAGGAAGCCCAGTCCATCTTCTGGGTGCTGAGACTTGACTTATTTAAAGGAGAAAAGGAAGGACACCATGTGGAATGATTCTCCTGGACCCAACCAGCCAAAGCTGCACCCAAAGCAAGTGTGACTGCCACTCGCTGCTATCTAACCACTTATCAACTTACCAGACTCAACCCAAACACTCAATCTTTCCAAGGCAATGGGATGAGATGTGCTTACTTCCTGCCCCAGTGCAAGGTGAGGACCGGGGTCCCCACTGTGCAGCAGGGCTCCAGCGCCTTCGAGCTGTCCCCATGTAAACCATTTCTCTCACTCTTCAGGGCCTTGGCCACTTTTCTTCCTGTTCCCTCTGCTGCCTGCAAGGGTGCTGGGCCAGCAGGTATGGGGAAATAACCCTGGATGGAACTAACTGTTACCTGGTGTTATTCTCAGGGTGCCCCCTGCAACAATGCTACTGAAAGCCAAAAAGGAAAAAGCTGAATACCACTGAGAAGAGCCCACCTCCTGGGACAGTCCCAGGCTCTCCTCAGAGAAAGTGAAGGTGAAGTATCAGAGTATTTCTAGGACCAGAGAGAGGGATAGGGTAGAGGCTGTCCTCTCTCAGTGCCCTCATTGGCTGAGGGGCTTACAATGGTCCCCACCCTCTCCACACACAGCTCACTGCTGAAAGGGCAGCTACCAAGGTGGACAGAACCAAGCCCGCTGACTTCCGGGCAGAGCAGCTGTTGCTGATGGTCCTGGGGCCAGGGCTTGACTGCATTCCTTGGTTGTGTATGAAGTTTTCATTTTCTCCTGTGAAGTTATTTTCAATCCACATCCTAAGACCTCTCCGACTTTGTAAGTAGAACTAGAAGGTTCAAAAGTGATAGCAACCCAGAGAAAGCATGTGGAAGAAGAGAAGGAATCCGGTCACCTGGCTGCCCTAAGTCAGCCAGCCCTCGACTGTGCGAAGGCTCCAGAGCCCCGGCACTGAAGGGGCTTGTCTGCCTCAAACCCTTCTCAAGCCAGCACAAATTAAACCATTTTTAAAATCTCCAGGTTTTGATCAAACCCAGTGATTCTTGCTGAGCAAATAAGAAAACAAAACTCTGTCGCCATCTCTATTTGTACTGGAATAACCTCACTGAAGTCTGTTTAGATCAGAAATCTGCCTGGCATGAATAAGCGCAAAACAAGTATTTGAGTTACACAGGAGTCAGAGGGGCAGGGAACCGGAGGAGGAGGCTGGCCGGGCGGAGGTTTTCAAAGAAGCCTGGGAGCCAACAGGTTCCGAATGCGGAAAAGCCCTCAGGAGACTGTGAACCAATCTGAAAGAAAAAGTAACAGCGTGACTCTCTGAGGAGAAATGTCATCACAGCGAGAATCTTAAATCTTGAATTCCAACAACCCAAGAGACTGAACAGAAAGATGCTGCGGGAATGAACGAACACATCGGGGGGGAGGTGAGTTTTCCTGAGAAAACTGAGAAGGTTCAGCAAGAGCCAGGAGTCATCTTCACCACCACCCTCGAGAAAGCGCAGTCCAAGGGCGTCTAGGGAATGCTCACTTGCTCTTCAAAGGTTCGACACTGGATGCGCTCAGTGGCGTGTCATTCTACGAATACCTGGCGGGAAACTACCTCTGGACAAATGGACGGATGTCAGTTGGTCATCAAAGCAACAAACTAGGAGACACTGATTCGCTTTCACTTTGGTGAACTATAAAAACAAAGGACGCCATGCACTGCAATCCCGTTCGCCTTATTTTTCTGGCAATAAAATGGCCAAAGCTAGAGGACTCTTGAGTTTTCTGGTTGCTTCTCCAAGGGATTCCCACAATGGGTGGTAGAACCTGGTGGTCTGAAAAGTCTCTCCCAAGAGGTAATTCTATGACAATCTGCTCTCCCACAAACTACTTGGGAACTTCAATATCTTTAAGTCTTGTGTAAGCACACAGTTCCCATTCCTGCTAAAGAGCACCAATGCCAGACTTATTCTTCAACCAAGAAAGGTAAATACCAACATCAGACAGAACTCTATACTTGACTTTTGAACCTGTTCCAATCAAGACAACTAGAACTTATGGGCAGTATCATCATTGATAATGACGGAATCCTGAGCCCAAAATCCAACTGCCAGGGTGCATTGGCCAGAGTGGCCGATGGAAATGCGAACACAGTCACTGCGACCTATGGGAGGAGAAGTATGTGTGTGTGTGTTATGTGCGTATGGTGACTTCTATGGGGGGAGGGACCTGTAGAAATAAGCACCGGCCAGCTATGAATCACAGCTAAGATGACCGCAGTTTTCAGAATACTCTCCAACAGCAAAGAGTCCCAATTACATGGAAATTATAAACTGCCAGCTCAGCAAAGGAATGGATCTAAATTCCAAACAGCTGAGTGATGGCTTTGGGTCATCGGCTAGCAAATGTCACTACTGAGGAACACTACTTGTTTTCAGAAACATAACTTGTTTTCTTTGTAGCTTGGGATGCAAGAGACACTCTCTTAATCCTTCAAGGATATGCCCAGTTAGAGGCGAGGCTGACTGTCTGAGGGAAAGCTCATTTCACTCGGAAACGCAACAATCACCCCCACGAGATGGCATGTTTAAGCTGTTTTTCTTCTGTAAAATCGAAGTCCTTTGTCTCCAAGCTCACTTGAAGAGGTCAACCATGTGGCTGTAAGAGAAAGGTGGAATTCTAAATCATGGTGGGGGACTGGGAAGAGGACTGCGTGTGCATGGAGGGAGGGGTGGCTCTCAATTCCAACTCACTAGCGCTGCCACTTTATTTAAACCAGAGAAAGAGTTCCTTTACAAAACGCTACAGTGAGAGCAAGGGGAAAAGTCCAAATGATGTTCCCACACTTCTCAGTTCTCCTCCTGCGTCAGCGTGGCATGGGATGGTGCCTGGTCCCGCCTGTTCTGTTGGGGAGAGAAGCCCCCGCTCTACAAATGACATGGACCCACCCACCCTGTCTGTTACTAGGAGTCTTTCTGCATTTGCTCTGGGGAGCTGATAAGATTGCAGTAACAGGTTCATCCAGACGACCTGCTCCTTTAATTACCGCTGGAAAACAAGAGAGCTACATAGAACAGACCAGGAAGAGAGTCAGACCCTCTTGTTTGGACTCGACCAGTATGAAAGACCAGGTGTGAGAGACAAGGAGGGGCTGAGATTGTTCAACAGATGGGCTCAGTGAAAACCACCTCCCCAGCGCGGTCTCACGCTCCACAGGAATAGGTAAGCCAACCTCCCGGTGGAATTAGTATCAGGAGAGAAATCACTGGAGATACAGTAACGCTATCCCAGAACTCAGATGGAAGAGACGGTCAGGGAAGCACCGAACACTAGTATTACTGACTAGTAAATTATTAAACTGCTTTTTAAAGTAAAAAGCAATGATTCTAGATCCTTAATCAGATGTGCTCACTTGGGGACCAGAGTCAAGGCTGAAAAGCCAGCATGAGACCTGGTAAGCAAACAGTGACCTCCTTTTTGCCTGCTCCCATCCCTGGTACCCCCTATCTTCACCACCCACACAGCCACTCTCCCCTCTCCCCCAGGCCCTATGGGGAAACCTGTCCAGGATCTTAGACTACAGACCCTTAGCCAGTGACTGGCTTGCCTCTTGATTCACAAGGGTCAGTGAGGCAGCAGAACCGTCAGGGTATCAGGAAAGCCAAGGAGTGTCAACAGCTCCCGGCAGGGCCACCCCACTCCATGACTGGACTTCCAGGCCAGACTCCTGAGAGTGCCCAGCCCACACGGCAACAGTTGCGGGGTTTTATTTGCCTCCTCCAAACCAGGAGCCCCATTTCTAGATCAACACAGTCAACACAAGGCCTTCACTCTGGAAAACAAGAAGTGCAGGTAAAAATGCCATGCTGCTGCAGACACAGAGCTGGCCGGTCATTCTCTCCGTGGGCCCCTGCCATTTCCACGGGAACCGCAAAACCAGGGGAAATGGGAGGGGGAGCACAGAGTGAACTGTCAACAGGAGGGAAGAAGTAATTTACAATGGAAGCAAACCTGCAAGCTGAAGGAAGAGACACAGTTAATTCACCAAAAGCGAAGTTTTGACCTAGGCTTGGGAAGACAATGACCACCAAAGGGAATACAAGGGAAGAAGCTGAGCCATCAGGATGAGTCACACAAGCCAGTGGACGCTGCAGCAGTGAGACCTGAACTGGGAACCAAGAACCAATAGGACTTACCCTAAAGGTTCTTTGCCGAAGTCTAGATTCCTGGAAAATGTGACATGTCATACCCAACGACAAACTGAAAAGATATAAACTGGGCTTATGAGCAAAACTATTTACATGAGTTAAGTTTGTTTGTTTAACTTGTGAATCACGCTTTGCAGCACGAGGCTCACCTATGACGGGAATTACAGCTGCAAACGGAAAGCCTCCAGGCCCACACGGAGGCCGTGGCGGCCGCAGACACCAGGCACCGCACTTTCTATCTTCCCGGCTGGAGTCTCAGGTTGGAGAATAATTCTTTTCTCACCCTCTGTTCCCACCTGATATGTATATTTTGAAAACTGGTGTTTAATGTTAAGATACTGCCCACCTACCTGAACTCACTATATAAGGAAGGGTGAGGAGTGAGATAAAATCCCCTCCATTCCCTCTAGGCTGTACACATGGAGCCCGTGGAAGGCAGCCTGCCTACTCGGCACAGGACATCGAGAGAGAGTCCATTTCTTCAGGAGGCTCCTCCCTCACTTCCAGTACAGGTGCCGCCTGGAGCTAAGCCACAGGATGTCTGGCTTTGGAAATACACGTGTCATATCCCCAGTGGCAACAAACAAAAATGTTTCTCACATCTGCAGTTCAGAATCTCATTTCCACAGGAGTCACCAGCTCGGTTTTAATTTTGTCAGTTTGTGCTGCAAAGGAGCAGAATCACGGAGAAGTTAAAACTGCATTCGGAGAGACGCATCGAAACAGTAGGACGGGACGATGCAGGACGGCGCAGAGGTGTCTGTGCTACAGCAAACATGGGAACACCTCAACTGTCGGGGCCAGGTGTGGTCACATGAATGTGCACTGCACGGCTCTCCCAAAGTTACTGCCTCTGGCAGACCCGTCTGATTGAGGAGGAAGGTGGCTTTGCAGGAGTACGGATGTCACTCACACCCTTGAGACAGAAACCCTGGCCTCAACTTCAACAAGCCTGTTGGGCTGAAGGAGGCTTTTCAAAGGACCAAGGGTTCTTTACAAGGGCATGCATGCCAAAGGAGGGATCTTTCAGATGGCTACTGGGCTTACTGAGGTATAGTAGAGGAATATAAATGTCTAATCACTGTGCTGTACGCCTGAAACGAATATAATTGTCAACTATAATTGAAAAAATAAATTTTAGAAAGACGAGGCACCTTTTACAAACAACTCATGCTTGGTCCCCACTGTAAACCTAATGGCCCACAATCTAGGTTGACAGGGTGACATAATTTTTCCATCTGGACAGAACTGTCAGTCATACTTGTGTATGCATGTGTCAGAAGTCAGTGAATGTATACTTGAAGTGTGTGCACGTCACTGGGCGTGAATTTCACATCAAAAGAAACTGTAAACAAATACTGAACTCCAGGTAACGGTGCACCCAGGGGCGGGCAAGAGCGGGTCCACAGTTTTATGTGAGACACAGAGTCTGTTCTTGTTTTAGTCTTTAATTATTGTACTATTTATTTGTATCACAACTGTTCACCTACTCTTCCCCTGAACGTTAAAATACTTAGACGGAAGTACAGATACCTGCAACTTACTTTGAAATGAGCTGGAAAATCAGATTGATGAGTGGATAGGTGAAAAGACACGTGATGATAAAACAAACACAGTAAAAAGAGATGTAGTTGGGATGGGTAGTGGCGGAGGCGGCACTATGGTTGTCCCGGCAGACAAGTATTTTATAAAAGTTCCTCAGTTAGGGTTAAACAAACTGGTCCAGCCACACCATCGAATACAAAGTTAGCAAAAAAGGTGGGGAGGGGGCAGAGGGAATGAACTACAGATGTAAATAACTTGGAAAGAGAATTATGCTAAGTGCAAAAAGCCAATCCTGAAGCTTACATATGGTATGATTCCATTTATATAGCATTAACAAAGTGACAACATTACAGAGATAGAGAACGGACCAGTGGTACCCAGGGGTTGGGGTCAGGGCGGGGGTGGGGGGGATGGGTGTGGCTGCAAAGTGAAGCACCAGGGAGCTCGGTGGTGATGGAGCACTGGGTGATGGAGCACTGGGTGATGGAGCACTCTGCACCTGAGCTGCAGTGACGGGTGCTCCCTCCTACACATGGGATGAAACCACCTAAACCACACACGCAAACGGGTGAATGGAACCAGTGACATCTGAGTGAGGCCGGTGGACCGTACCAAGGTATTTATAGGTCTGGATTTGCCTGTTGGATCTTGCACCGTAGCCATGTCACGCACACCAGTGGGGGAACTGTGCAGGGACACGGGGCCACTCTTTTTGCAATTTCCTGTGGATCTATAATTATTTCAAAGTAAAAAGTTAAACACAAGTTCTTCAGATGATGCCAAAACATCTCCCTAGTTAAGAACTGCTAATCTAGTCTAACCACTCACTGTAGAGGGGAAAAATAAATAAAATCCCGAAGCCCATGGAAGTTTCTCGGTCACAGAAACTTTTTCTAATTCCAAAACTAAAGAAAAGTTAAGTACCCAAAATGTTCCTATTTCTGAGCCCTTTATTCCCAGAGACATCATCTCTTCATTCTTCGGGATAACTACCTCGGCGCTACATGAAATACTAGGACTGAGATCATCCAAACAGGTAGTTTTTAGGGGGAAAAAGGTAGATCGAATGGGCCAAAGGGGGGTGGTTTCTATAGTTAAATTGAGGCCGTTGCAAATTTACAAACTGAAAATTATAGATAAGTATTTTTAAAAACAGAGTGTTTCACACCCATCATACCCAAGTCTGGGTTTGTCGACATGGGGTTCTCTGGGCTCCGAGAGCCCCCGAACCTCTACTCGCCGGTAAACATCACAAGCAACATGAGGGAACACGTTCTGGACAGCTGTTTCCATCTGTGTTGTTGAGAATGAGATCCTGTCTAAAAAAAGAAAATGTTAAAAAGCCATAAATCCTTCAAACTACAACCTCAGCAGGGGATTGAACCACGATTCTTTTCATCTTTTAAAATGTAATAACTTTGCCCCAGCTTGACCATTTGGAAAAGGAAACCATTATGACACATTTCAATGGTGATATACTGATGCCCCGAAGAACTGAAAGATTACGAAACACAAGAAACAGTGGCTTCTACAACTCAACAACTGCACTATTCTCCTTACTATGCCCCTCCACCCCATCTTTTCTCCAACCCCCAAGCATCAAAAAAATGATAATCTGTAATATCACTGTAATCAGGATGAATAATAGTTAGAGAAGCTAAGATTCCAGGACTTGTTACATTGTGAGAAAGACATCAACTTCAGTCACTTGTTGGAAGTTCACAGCAGATTGAAACCTAAGCCTTAAAAGTCTTTGACGTGTCAACTCTCAATTCCAAAAATGAAAATCAGGGGAACTTCCAGTTACAGTAATATGACAACCTACATGGCCAGAAAACCCTACTGCTACAAAACAAAGAACTGGAAATCCCCAGTGCCAGAAACTGAGACAAAACTGAAAAAAATGAGAGAGAGAGAGAAAGTGAGGTAAGGCAAGGGGCTTGTCTGCTGGTGCAGAGGGAATAAAAGTTTCTCCTCGGAACTGTAACTACGGGCTTATACCTCCCGTGCCCTGCTTGTGATAGGCTTGCAGTCACAATTTACAACACACGGGGCAAATCCACTATGGGCCAAGAATCTGAAAACAGTACAACCTAACAAATCCTGCAGAATACATATATTTAAAGATTAGTACATAAAAAGACTCATAATTCCAAAGAGTAAGATACTATGGAAGGAAGGGAGAATGGGAGAAAGGGAAAAGGAAAAGGTAAACAAGAAAAAGGACATTTTGGGGACAACTGGAAATTTGAATAAGGACATAATGTTACATAATAATAATTGGTAAATGTCACAATGTCTACAACTTACTTTTCAAATGGTTCAGAAGGAAATAAAAGAGGTAAGGGAAGTTCAAAACAGCAAAACGTTAACTGGCTGCTTTTCAAATGGTTCAGAAGGAAATACAAGAGGTAAGGGAAGTTCAAAACAGCAAAACGTTAACTGGCTGAATCTAGGTGAGGGTACATGTAGGTGTTTGTTGTCCTCTCACTTTTCTGTAGGACTGAAGTTTTTCACAACAAGTGGAAGGAAAAGACATCTTGTACATTTATAAACATAAAAACCTGCACGTGCAGCAGGGTGATTAAATGCGATGATGAGTGTAGAGGTAAAAAGAAGGGATGAAATAACTGGAAGCACTTAATGATTTAATAAGGTTCCAACCTAAGGAAATCTGATCAGTAAGAAAGTCCCCAAGACAACAGGTAATGGAGACTTCATTCATTTATTTCAGGGAATTTCAGTTCCATGCCACTTAAAACAAAGCAGATAACACTTATGAAGTTGTATTGGATCATCCAAGGAAAGATAACTGCCAATTTCGCCAAAAGATCTAAAAATAATACTTTCCCTATATATTCTGTGATGATTCCTGAATACTAAATTAGCATAAGGCTTCTTATGTTAATATCAAAGTAATTTTTAGGGGGGGAAATAAGAAAAGGGGATAAAAAAGTAATTCCTCTATGATTAAAAAGAGCTTGTAGGATACAGCAAAGCAGAGCCTAGGAGAAATTAAAAATGCATGAAATAGAAGAGGCAATTTATACCGACAGGAAGCACACTGCCCAGTACTGGGAGACTTGGAGGGATGGGAGCTGTCTAGAGGCTGTAGATTTTCTCTCTGGGGCAATGAGAACGTTCTAAAACACTGACAGTGGTGATGACTGCACAACTGTAAATACATTTAAAAACCCTGCACTGTGTATTTCAAATGGGTGAAATGTATGTGAATTACATCTCACTAACATTGTGCAAAATGCACCTAAGATAACGGAAAATCATCAGTGTCCAACTCAACAACCCAGGAAAGACCCAGAGAGCATTCTCAAAGAGTGGAAGGGAGAACAAACGGGCCAGA
This sequence comes from Artibeus jamaicensis, assembly GCF_021234435.1. Lineage (NCBI taxonomy): Eukaryota > Metazoa > Chordata > Mammalia > Chiroptera > Phyllostomidae > Artibeus > Artibeus jamaicensis. The sequence goes on from NW_026521842.1 coordinate 13,221,754, forward strand.
AAAGGTTCCTCGAATCAACCAGCAAAAAAGAACTGGGGTAATTAGGCAGAAAAAAATGTTGATTAAAAGGATGGTGGCAGAGTAACACGGACTAGAAGAAGCTACGCTTCCAGGGACCAGACCAGAAACCAGAGCACAAAACAGGACTGAAGAGTCACGGTCTCCAGCCTTCCTGAAAAAGGCCACCGTCACCCACCCCCCATGCCATTCACATGCTAGAACTTGACCCTGGCAACACGCAGTCTCCACCACTCAGCTGCTCTTTCCAAGTCAGCCTTTGGACAGAGCCCAGGCCATCTCTCTGCACCCTGCAGTGAGGAAGGACAGGTGCTTGCTTTTCCTGAGCTTTAACTTGAGAAAGCAGGGCTCATGGGGTTGTAAAGTCTCCAATGTTCATACCTAACTGCAAACTAGGTACAGAAAGGAAAACTTTCTAAAACTGATTTTAGAGAGATTGATTGGGGGGGGATTACAGTGGACAGAGAGAGAGAGAGAAAGAGAAACATCAATTTCTTGTTCCACTTATTTATACATTCACTGGTTGATTCTTCTATGTGCCCTGACGAGGGATCGAACCCACAACCTTGGCGTATCAGGGCGCTACTCTAACCAACTGAGCTACCTGGCCCGAGCCAGAAAGGAACTTTTTTAACCCGGTGCAAACTATCTACAAACCCACATCAACAATTATTTTAGTGGTGGGACTTTAAGGATCATTTTTTTTGATCAGGAATGAACTGAGAGCGCACACCATCAGTGGTTTAATTCAGTGGTGAGCTAAACAGCCGAGCTGTGAGCCCCACAAGTCTCAGGTTGAAGCCTTAACCCCCAGTAACCCCGAACGTGACTGTTTGGAGACAGGGCCTTAAAGAGGCATTTAAGGTTAAGTGAGGTTAACACTGAGACCCTAATCCAAAATGATTAGGGTCTTTACCACAGGCCAAATCTGTACAGATACATTTCAAAAGCCTGAACTAAAAACAAAACAAAAAAACAAGTTGCAAAGAGATACATTATATTTTTTCACTTTTGACACACACACAAAATCATGGGTATTAAGTGGTAGGAGCACAGATAAAAAAAAAAACATGAACATTTCATCTTGGTGATAGGCACAGAGACGTTCGCCGTATTATTTTCCATATTCTGTAAGTTTGAAATTCTTCATTTTGTGTAAAGACAAAAGCTCTCTGAGGTCTAGATGAATGTAAACATGACATTCCACGGGGCTCACAACTTTTCCCGAGTCCCACAGTGCCGTCCACCACCACCCGCACACGCCTGCTTTCCCGGGGCACTGCCTCTACCCGGCAGAAAGAGGAAACCACAAGAACACAATGATTTAATTTCCTTGTTTGGTTCTTTTTAACTTTTTCAAGTACAGTTTATGCTCAGTATTATTTTGTATTAGTTTCTGGTAAGCAGCATGGTGGTTAGACAGTCATACTTTACAGAGGGTCCCCCCAACAGTTCCAGTACCCAGATGGCTATTCCTTCTACACCCAGTACACAGCTATTACAATATCAGTGACTATATTCCCTGTGCTGGACTTTATATCCCTGTGACTATTTTTTAACTTCCAGTCTGTACTTCTCAATCCTTTAATCTTTTCACCCAGGCCCCCAACACCGCTCCTACCCCATACCCTGGCAACTCCAAGATGCTTACTTTTAAGTCAGAATAAAAACCAACTTTAGGTAGTGCCCTCCCTTAAAATAATGTTTTTTTAATTCATTGATCTTAGAGAAGAAGAAGGAGAGAAAGAGAGAGAGAGAGAGACATGGATTTGTTGTCCCACTAACTTGTGCATTCCTTGGTTGCTTCTTGCTTGTGCCCTGACCAGAGACGGAATATGCAAGAGACGCCAACCATGGCGTACGTAGCAGCACGGTGCTCTAACTGGGCTACCCGGCCAGGGATAGGTGGCACCCCTTTTTCATGGCTTTTGTGATACCCTATAATCTGGAAAGTGTCAGTGACAAATATACCACACTCTCCACCAGGGAGTACTTGGTGAGATCATTAAAGAGAAGATTTAGCTGAGTCAAAAGAGCAAAGCAGGCTTACAGGCACCAGATGCAATATGGCGCAAGTTCAAAGTCAAGTTAAGACGCTAATAGGAATCACTTGGATAAAGCCAATGATTGATAATATCATGAAATCATTATTGCTGGTTTAAAAAAATCTCAGATCCAGGAAAATCTGCACTGGCCCCACCGATGCTTATTAGCAGTTACCTTTCCCACTCATCCAGCCCCTCTCTATACCTAGAATAATGACTCAAACTTCTATTTCCCATCCTTTTCCTAAGGGGAGAAAAACAGTCAATCATACCTAACAAAAACCCATAATGCAAAGGGCAGGCAGAGTTCATACATTTAATTTTAGGTCAGTTACCAGGTTTTTCTTGAGCTCTGGCCAGGGTTATTCTGGCACTGGCATGGGGAACCTGGTTTGCATGGGTGTGGGTCAAATTAAAAACAAACAAACAAACAGACCAGGAACACGTCCCTAACCCGGATCCATGAGGCCACCAGACAAGCGATGCCCACTGATCCAGCCAGGACACCTAAATGAGATTTCTGCTGAAAACAGCAAGGTACAGAAAGGGACAGGGGAGGCAGCCAACAGAATCATTGTTTCAATCCTCTGCCATCTCCTTCCTCAGGCGGAAGTATTACACAATGTTAGTGAAAAGAATCCCACTTTCAAGAAGCTTTGGGTGACAGAACCATACTAAGCTCCCCTTGGGGAATAATATATTAACAAACAGCTGAGATACTTAAAATATTATGTTACTCCATTTAAGTACATCGCTCTGGTTCATTTGTTACACAAGGGGAGAGCCCCAAACACCCAGAACTTGTTTATAAAAAACCTGTATATTCATTCTTACACGTTTAAACTTCAGTCGCTTTCAAAGTACTCTCTATTTGATGCAATACACCTATCAAGACATTTTTCCACTGCTCAAAAGTTTTTGAACTCATCGATTTTGATACCTTTTAGTGCTTCTGGTGGTTTTTTTTATTTCACCTCTTCCACAACAGCAAAATGTTTCCCTTTGAGAACTTTTTTCACCCAGGGAGACATAAAAAACACAGGGAGAGATCAGGTACGTAGATAGGGTGGGTCATGGGGGTCATGCTGTTTTTGGTCAAAAACTGCTGAACACTCAGTGCAGTGTGGGCAGGTGTGCTTGTAAATCACCCATCATAAAGTAGGCAAACACCACTGAAAAAGCCTTCAAAAAAATTCATTGAAGCTGAACACAGGCTTTCACAACGCCAGCTAGTATGCTGATACAGATGGGTTCCTAGAACAGTCACCTAGAGGGGGAAGCCTGTACTTCAAAGGACCTGCCCTCCAGAAGATAATTCTGGGTTTTTTTTTTTGGGGGGGGAGGTGTCCGTCTTATCTATACAACCCTGTTTCCCAAGGGAAAAACAATGCCCATCAAACAACTTAATTAAAAGTATATCCTAAGACTCAGTGGGCTGAGTGCCAGCCCAAGAACGGAAAGGTCACAGATTTGATTCCCAGTCAGGGCGCATGCCTGGGTTGTGCGCCAGGTCCCCAGTTGGGGTGGGGGTGTGCAAGAGGCAACCGATAAATGTATCTCTCACACACTGATGTTTCTCTCCCTCTCTTTCTCCCTCCCTTCCCCTCTCTCTAAAAGTAAATAAATAAAATCTTCTTTTAAAAAAGTATATCCTAGAGCCTTGTGAAATCAGTGGCAGGAAAGTGTGTTAACAGGAAGAGGAGGGCTGAAATTCAAGCACTCCATCTGTCCTATACTCAGCAAGGCTAATAGCTAAAGCACTGTAAGAGGTTCAAACACAAGGATTAAATTCAGAAAGTCAGGAGCATAGTTTTAAAATATGAAGCAAAAGCAGCCCTGATCCACAGCAGTTCCCTTGGAAAGCCAGCACCCCATCCAACCCTGAGATCCTCCTAGTCTCTTACACACTTCCTCCTATAGCCGTTTGTGTACTCACACTACCAGTCTCTTTGACAATAGTGTAAGTCCCACAAGGGCAAGAACCATCTTTTATCCGTTTCTGCACATGTATTAGGGCCTAAAATGATACCATGCATACAGTCAAACACTCAAGAAAGTACTAGTTGGGTTTAAGTGAATTCAACACAAAAAGGCCTGGGCGAGTGGAAGGAAGATAAGAACTATACAGTTTGGAAGGCAGCCTGTTCAAAAGACATACATATTTAAAACGTGAAAAGATGAAGAGCCAACCTTTGCAAGAAGGAGATAAAACGTTCCTCTAAGTAAAACTGAGGACGGGAAGCACCAGAGTTTCTTCTCACAAGCTTCTGGGAAGATAAAAGCACATCTGGTTTGAGTGATAATGAGTTACAGGCTTAAGCAAGAGCAGGTGAAAAAATCTGATAAAAGCAGTGAACCACGAAGATGCCTTCCATGAGGAAGAAACCAGACTTGGCTAGGCTGCTTCAAAAGTTGCTGATACAAAGGTGGCTTTAAAATAACGAAGGACCAAAAAGAGAAAGAGAAGATAAGCACATCATCCTCGACTTATTCTTACTGTAGATGCTCTTTCACTCCTATTAAGTATTTATGGTGTGCCGACTACCAGGGTGAAGCTTGGAAACACCGCAGTCCATTGCTGGCCTGAGTTCTCTAGCTGTTAAATGTAACATGGCTAAACTGGAGGAAGGCCAACAGATCTGTCTCTCAGGAACCCTTTATTACAGCCTCTCAAAGCGCAGTGAGTCAGTTTCAGTTCCTCTGAGGAGTCACAAACACTCCTGAGTGAAAAGTATCAGGATTCAAAAACAGGTAACAGTCTTGCAGAAACCCACAAGCTAATCCTAAACTTTAGAGAGAAATACAAAGGACCTAAGTATAGCCAAAACAATTTTGAAAAAGAAGAACCACATGGAGACAGGGTTGTGATTGCGAGGGTGAAGGGGTACGGGGAGGGAGAAGAGAGAGTAAGATAAATGGCAATGAAAAAAATACAATAAAAAACCTATTAAAAAAAGAAAAAGAAGAACCGACACTATCAGATTTCTAACTTACTATAAAGCTGTAAGTAACCAAGATAGCGATAAGCATGTACATCAATGCAACTATAGTGAGTCAACAAATAATCCTTTGCATTTATGGCCAATTGATTTTGCCAAGAGAATTTAGTGGGAAAGGATGGTCTTTTCAACAAATGGCACTAAGCCAACTGAATGTATCTGTATAAAGAAATAAAATAAAAATAAAAGTAACTTAGACCCTTACCTCGCACCATACCCCCAAATTAACACAAAATGGAACACACATATGTTAAGAGCTAAAACTGTAAAACTTCTAAATGGAAACATAGAAGATCCTTGTGACTTTGAGTTGGTAAAGATTTTTTCCTATATAACATCAAAAACATGATTAAACAAATGATCATTGAATTTAATAAAAAGTAAAAATGTCTACTCTTCAAAAGACACTATATAAGAAAATGAAGAGACAAGCCACACATTGGGAGAAAACGTTTGCAAATCACATATCTCATGAAAGACTGGAGGGAAGACATAAGGAACTCTTACAGCTCAGTAAGAGACAACGAATAAAAAAGATCTGAAGGGACACTTCACCTAAGATAAGATATGAACTGCTGATAACAAGTACACAAAAAGAGGCTCAACGACAGCCGTTGGGGAAAAAAAAGCACATTAAAATCACGAGCTACACTACTAGAATGGCTATAATTCACAGACCGGACACAAACCCAGGTGGTGGAGGGTGGCCGGAGTGGGACCCTCACACATGACTGAAACGCACAGCCACTTTGGAAACGTCTGTTGATTTCCTAAAAGGTTAGGCACGGACCTACCACATGGAAACACATTTCCACACAAAAACTTGTATGTGACCGTTCACGGCAGCAACACTGGTCATTGCTGCCAACTACAAACAATCCCAATGCCTGCACAGACAAAAACATGGTAAATTCATACAGCGAGATATTAGTGATAATAAGGACCAACAAGCTCAACCTGGAGGAACCTCAGTGAAGAGGCCAGATGACCCGTTAGGCATGCATGTAAAGCAATCTCCGGAAAATGTAAATCCAGAGGCAGCTGGTCGTGGTTGTCCGAGGCGGAGGGAGGGAGCAGGGACTGACCACACAGATGCAACGGCACTTCGGGGGTGTGAGTGTTATAAAATGGGGTTTTAGTAATAGTTGCACAGCTATATGTTTACTAAAAATCACTGAATTATACACAATAGATAAGTTTTATGGTATGTAAATTATACTCCAGCTTAAAAAAAATCTCGGGGTGGGGGGTAGGGGGGAGAAAATGCAGACAACTGTAATTAGCCAACAATAAAGTAATTTAAAAAGGAAGATCAGCACCCCACCCCCCAAAAAAGTCTCCCCCATTATCTAGAGGGTGCCTGACTGCACGTTCGTACACAGTGAAAACTTTTGGGGGACACTTTCTAGTAGAAATGGAGTTTTCAGGCAGAAAACTAAAAAAAAATGGATTTCTCTCTAATAGTGTTTCTCCAATTTTAACGCACGTATGAATCACTGAAAAAAAAAAACAGTTACACACAGACGCCCCAGACGCCCCAGACACCCCTCCTCCCGGATGTGAGTTCAGCAGGCCTGGGATGAGGCTCATTAATCTGCACTTCGAAAAGAGCTCCAGAAACACTCAGCAGAAACACAGGTTGCGAAGTCCCACCAGAGACCTATTACACCGAGTCTTTAGACAAGGAGGGCCTGGGAATCCATACTTCACACAGGCACAGGGAGAGTTTTACGATTCCTCTCTCGTGGCCTAGAGCCATGAGCTATGTAACACTCACATATACCATTAATGCCAATGATTTTGTAAGTAGTTTCACGAGCAAAACTTGTGTGCTCCTATGCTGACAATGACAAGATAAATGTCCTATATTTGAAATGGTTCAGTCAGAAGGGTTCTGCCTTAGGCCTTTCTGAATAAAGCAGTTTGAGGGGAAGTAAATGATGTTTATTCAAGGTATTTTAAATATGCTTCCACATTTAAAAAATGTTTTCTCCTTTAAAAATGTTTAGGCCACTTTGCAAGTTGAATCTAATTTTAAATCTGTTAAGTGCAAGGTCACATGTTTTTCTCAGTTCTCAGCAGGGACGTGTAACTAATCCATAGGATCCCAGTTCTGACAAGCACTGGGTAACATTCAGCCACGGTGCCGTTTTTAAGGGTTCGATTCAACAGTTTCCCGTACCCCTGCTGGGGTCCACTGCTGTGCTATTACAGAAGACGGCCTAGTCCTTGCAAGGAGTTCACTATACATCTGACTATCACACAAACAATAGTGTTCAACATCAGTGTATGCAGGAGCAAGTGGGGACATTTTTTATCGAAGCAGGACTGTGTCCTACAAAAAATGCAACAGCACTTAAATTATTTTCAATTTCTCTTAACAATATGGTGGCAGGGGGGCATGGTTTCATACACTGCAATGCCATGTTGGCATGAGCCAGAAAGAGCCAGACTGAGGACCTCAACAGGAACATGCTCAAAAGGGCACGCACGTAGGACTTCCCTAAGAGCCTCAGTTTCTTCAGATTTTGACTGAAACGGCCTGGGGTGGGGTCCAAGCTCTCCGGGGAAAGGATTCTATGGTAGGTTATGTATCTAAAGATAGTTGCAGCCCTGGCTAGTGTGGCTCAGTTGGCTGGATGTCTTTCTGCAAACTGAAAGGTTGCCTGTCTGGTCCCTGATTGGGGCACATGCCTGGGTTTCGGGTTAGGCCCGGGTTGGTACGCATACGAATATGAGAGACCACCAATCACTGTTTATCTCTCACATCAATGTGCCTCTCTCTTCCTCCCTTCTCCTCTAAATTTTTTTTTAAACTTAAAGTTAGTTGCAACAGTATTTTCCATCCCACAGGCTCCTCTGCCCTGCCCCTCCCCGCATCACAGGGCAGCCCGGGGTTCTGTTCTGACCCACAGAGTGTGGAGGGAGCGACAGCAGGTGACTTCTGAGAGAATGGCAGCTCTGCCTTTATCACCTGGAATCCGGCTCCCGCACAGTGAAACCTAACCTGCCAAGGGTGAGAGAGCCACGGGGAGACCGACAGGGCCTTGCTTCCTAGCCTCTCCCACCAAGGTGCCAGATGTGTGAGTAGAGCCATCTCAGATGTCCCGCCTCCCATTTCTGACTACAGTAACCTCATGAGATGTCCTGTGGTGGCCACACAGAGAATGACCAGCTGAGCCCTACCTTAATTCCTGAGTCACAGAATTATGAGCATATGTATAAATGGCTGTGGTCCACTAAGTTTTGAAATAGGTTTTATGACATAACAACAGACAACAAAAATAGGTTTCAAGTCTGCTCTTGAACATTTTCTAGGTAAATGATAAGCAGTTTGTAGTCAACTTGTATAAACTTGGTCTCTGCATCTCAAGGGTAAGAGAAGTCTGAAGTTTAGCTACCAGAGGGAAGAAAGTAAGTGTTCACAAGACCCAATCCACTTTCTTATTATAGACTTTTCTAGGTCTGTTGGCAAAGGTTTGGTTGCTTTCCAAGTTTTATGTGAAAAAAGCAAGTTATATGAATGTTTCATGTCCTTTCTGAAGGCCACATGAGGCACAGGACAGCCATTCCACACCAACCTATCCATGTGGTTCCACCCTTTGGAGTTTGTGGAAAGGGGAGGAACAAAAGAATCTGAAGATGTAGATTTCAATAGCATCATCCGTTCTGCTCTTCCCTCTCCATGGCAGCACCTCCTGTCAATTTTATAATAGGAGTGAGATGTTTAAACCTGATCACATCTAAAATGCCACCCATCACAAAAGCTGCAAAAGATGATGCTGGAGCCAGGCAGATTGAAACTCTGTCTCCGTCATTTCCCATCTTACTGATGAGAAACCTGGCACCGAACAGCCACACAAGAAATGCCAAGTTCATGTTTCCCATCACTCTTCCTCCCGAATCAATGCAACTGCACCTGTAAAGTGTTGCACAGCCCAAGGATTTTTCTGAATGTACTCCAGGCAAACACAATGAAGAAACTGAATTACATGTGGCTTAGTTCACAGTGCTCAGGGGAATTAAACATATGTTGTACATAAACACGTATCCCCCGGGTGCACTGGACAAATCCTACTCATCCAAGTACCATTCAGGCATTACTATCCCTTTAAAGTGTTTAAAATTCCAACATCTGGGAAAGAAAATGAATCCAGCTGCTCCTGTACTTCTGCACAGGTTGTTCAAAGGTCTCTGGATGAGACAGCAGACACCTTCACTGCCAGAGAACAGGCTGTGCTTGTCTAGAGATGGGTCCTTAAAAGGAGAACTGCTGAGATGAGCTCTCAGCTCAAAGCAGCCATGCACATCTCAGTGATCTCAACTCACAACCAGGAGCTGGCTGTGAACACTTGGGCACTGGGGAAGTAACGTGTCCTGAGTCCACAGCTGGAGAGAGAGGAAAGCTCCGGTTGAAACATGATAATTAGTCTTCATGTTCAAAGGGAGGCTGACAGAGGAGCTTCGTTCTGCTAGGGTTTAGGAGACTGAAAATTCTCAGGGTGATCCTTCTCGGTTCTTACATAAGGTAGTTTGAATCTTCTACTCTGTCTGGCATTAAACTGATAGCGGCAACCTCCTCCTAATTATAGCTCAGTCCTCACCTGTTTCTGTTATACTGCAATTTCCCTCACTCTTTCAGCCACTGGAACCACAGAACCAGAAAAATGAGATTATATGTGCTTTTTAGGTCTCAGCTTCTTATGATTTGCTCAGGATCTTACAATGTCTGCTACATGAACTGTGAACTCTGAATGCTATTATTTACTGCTTACTCATTCACCATCCTCTCAGGTATGGTGGTTGAACTTGGGGCAGTGATAAAGGACTTAAGAGATCTTCCGTGAAAGGCAAAAAACTGAAAATACTGTTGCAAGGTTCTTACCCTACACGTGAAATGATGGAACAATGCTGACTGAAGGTACACTGTGATAAGTTAAAGACGTATATTGTAAAACCTAGAGCAACCCCTAAAAAAATAAGTCATTCCAGTTAAAAGCATATATAAAATTTTATGCTTTCTCTATGAAACCCACTTTAAATAGGAAGACACAGCCCTGACCAGAGAGTGTGGCTCAGCTGGTTGGATGCTGTTCCTAAAAAGTCACTGGCTTGATGCCTGGGTTGTAGGTTTGGTCCCAGGTGGGGGCACATGCAAGAGGCAACCAACTGATGTTTCTCACATTGGTATTTCTCTCCTTCTCTTTCCTTCTCTCTAAAAATAATAAAATCCTTTAAAAAAAGTAAATAGGAAGACACGGATAGGTTAAAAGTAAAAGGATAAAAAAAATAGCCGTGCAAGCACTAATCAAAAGAAAATTGGAATGGCTATAATTATTGCTAAAGACTTTAACACTGCCTCTGTGATTAATAAAACAAGTAGACAGAAAATCGGTATAGTTCTAGAAGACTTAAAAAACACCATCAACCAAACTGACCTAACTGACAGTGACAGAAAATCCACTCAAGAGCAGCAGAAAACACTCTCTTTCCAAATGCATGTGGAACATTCACCAGACTAAAACACATTCTGAACCACAAGACAAGGATCAAAAAAATTAAGCCCTGACCAGGTAGCTCAGTTGGTTGGAGCATTGTCCCGATAGCCAAGGTTGCGGGTTCGATCCCTGGTCAGGGCACATATAAGAATCAACCAATGAATGCATCAATAAGTGGAACAATAAATTGATGTTTCTCTCTCTCTCTCAAATCAATAAAAAATATCGTACAATTTAACAATTCAATTTTTAAATGAACAAAGGCCCTGGCTGGTGTGGCTCAGTGGACTGAGTGCCGGCCTATGGACTGAAAGATCTCTGGTTCGATTCTCAGTCAGGGCGCATGCCTGGGTTGCAGGCCAGGTCCCCAGTTGGGGGCCTGCCAGAGGTAACCAATGGATATTTCTCTCACACATCTACGTTGCTCTCCCTGCCTTTCTCCCTCCCTTCCCCCACTCTAAAAATAAATAAATAAAATCTTTAAAAAATGAACAAAGGCCATGAATGGACATTTCTCCAAAGAAGACATATAAACAGCCAACAAGCACATGAAGAGATGCTCAACATCACACCGATCCCCGGGGAAGTGCAGGGATGGCGCCTCACACCTGTTAGGATGCCCAGTGTCCAAAAGACAAGAGCTGACAAACGCCAGTGAGGAAGTGCACTGCCAGCAGGAGTATCAACTGGCACAGCAACTGTGGAAAACAGGATGGCAGCTCCTCGAAAAGTTAAAAATAGAATCACCATATGAGTCAGCAATACCACTTCTGAGCACGTACACAAAAGAACTGAAAACAAGGCCTCAGAGAAACAGCCGTACACCCACATTCACAGCAGCGTTATTATTCGCAGTAGCCAAAAGACGGAAGCAGCCCAAGTGTCGATGAGTGAACAACGTGTGGTACACACACATGTGGAGGAGTATTAGTCAGCCTTAAAAAGGAAAGCAGCTCAAACACTTGCTCCTGCGTGGATAAACCCTGGAGAAGTTCCGCTGAATATCCTTGAGGATGTTCAGCCAGTTACAAGACGACAAATGCCGTATGATTTTATATGAGGCAGGCCGCAAGAGTGGCCAACTCACGGAAACAAAGCAGAATGGTGGTTGCTGGAGGTTGGGGGAGGCAGACATGGGGAGCTGAGTTGTCTGATGAGAACAGAGCTTCAGTTTTGCAAGATGGAAAAGCTCTGGAGGTTGGTTTCACACAACAGTGTGAATATGGTCAAGTTTTGCTATGTGAACTTTATCACAATTAACTTAAATAATTTAAAAAACAAACAGGAAATACTGTACTTAAATGTTTTAAAATGTGTGAAAGGCCTTTATTATAGAACTATGAAACGTTGCTGAGTTTATTAAAGTTCACTTAAATAAGTGTAGAGAAATACCACTTTCATGGATTGGAAGTTGCAATATTAAGTTGTTAGCTCTCCCCAAATGTATTCATAAATTTCACTGAGTCACAAATGAAGAGTGAGGCCAGTGAACATGCTGGGTGTTTCCTGCAGCCCCAGAGCTCGCCCACAGCGTAGGCAGTCTGGGATTTAACCAGGGCTGTGGTTTAGCTGAGCAAGTGTGACAAAGCAAAAGAGGGGAGGGAGAATGACAGGGTATTACATGAGGCAGTGATTATAATGACTGACTTTGGAGTTTAAGCTATTTGAAGAAAAAAAAAATAAGGGTAAGAGGGGGTAATAGACAGGAAGATGGGAACAGGGTCAATGGACCCAGAGTCCCGATGGAATCAAAGACTGTCCAGAGGACCGACATTGCAATAAAGAGCAGAAAAATGCCACCGAGGGCGACACCTCTCATGGCTGAGATAATAACATGTATTTCATTTCTCCACCATTTTTATAAAACTGCAAAGAATGCTATAAGCTCCTAACTGGTAGGAAGGATGTAGGGCTGAAGATTCCCACAATTTAATTTTTCTGGGGCATGGCCAAACTGATTCCAATCTAATGACTGTACAGATACCATTTATTAGAGCCACACCACTCTCTGGCTGTGGAATGTTGGGTGAGTTCCCTCACCGCTGGGGCTCAGCTGGCTAATCATAAACGGGGGTGATAACAACCAGCTCACACAGTGAGAAATGAAAGAGTTAATATAGGAGAAGCATTTATATAAGCTGTGCCTGGCACTGAGTAAGCAATAAATACATGTCTGCTATTAGTAATACTGTTATTTTAGACTGTTTTAAGATTGTGCATTTTTCTTACTTCTAAAAGAAACTGACAGTTAAAAAGAAAGAGTCCCAATAGAGAAGAGTTCAAAGACTCAAGTATTAAGCCTGGCTGAAGTTCAAATCGTTACAGAATTTTTCCAAGTACTTATGCCACTCTGTTCCTGCTTCCTTACTTTCTGGGGCACAGGAGAAATGACACATGCCACCAGGAAGGGCTGTGAGCTCCCAAGAACTCTACCACCATCCACCTTGAGGCCAGGTAATGGTTCAACTTGATCCTGAACTCAATTTCCAGCTTCAGGGCCAGCACCTTCACTTCCTGCCCACAGTTGGCTCTGACGGTCACACGGAATAACGACATCTTTAAAAAACACCTGGGAAGCCCTGGCTGGTGTAGCTCAGTGGATTGAGCTCGGACCTACAAACCAGACATTCGAGGTTCGATTCCCAGTCAGGGCACATGCCTGGGTTGCAGGCTGGTTCCCTGTAGGCCAGTTCCCAGCGGGATGCACGAGAGGCAACCATACATTGATATTTCTCTCCCTCTCTCCTTCCTTTCCCCTCTAAAGATAAATAAATAAAATCTTAAAAAAAAACACCTGGGGGAATGCTTTTTCTTATTTCAGAATATTTCACATGCTCATTTAGGAACAGGCTATGACTTCTTGTATACTTCAAGGAAGATGTTTGGTTATTAGTAGTTTTATTACTGCACAGGTCACAGGAGGAGGCGAGGAGCATCAGACAGCGCCTACCAGTCCCCTGATGGCTACTCAGACTGTGAGGCTGTGGGACTTGAGCCCACGAGCGACTCCCTTGTGGGATGTAGTCTCAGACAGTGGCTGGGTCCCAGTGGACTGCTGCAGGCCCCACTGTGCTGCGGCCGCCGGCTTTGCGTTTCTGTCTGCAGCACCCCAGGGAAGCAAGAGCCCCCAGCTGAGAGCAGAGCCATGATGGCCTGGCTTGAAATGTCTCCACCTCCACTCCCCACTCCAGGGTCTCCACTCAGTATTTTCTTTTACAGTAGCTCAGACGGTGGATCCAAGATAAAAATTTCTTAGGCTCTAAGTCTTGCTATGGCAGAAGCGATCATCCCATCAAGAAGAAAAATGGCACAGAGCTGTGAACTCTAGAGCAAGTTAGACATTTGCATTGCTTCAGAAATTAAGGCAGGGAGAGACCTAACCAAGGGCTCCTATGAATCCTGCTGCCTGGTGTAATTCATGTGCCAAATGCCCTCTACAATTGGGGCTGAGCTCTGGCTCTTTCCTACTCGATCATTTAATTACTCTATGAGAACAGACTACACTTACAGGAGGGGACTTTGTGATCTTTCCCTCTAGTATCCTTACTGTAACTTAGAGAAGTTTTGAACAAATAGTAGATATGGTCTCTCTGGTAAAGAGATAAACAGATAAGAACATTTCTGGGCAAACTTCATGGACAACCTATTACCATTTTATCATGACTTCTTCACCTGAACCGACACAATGGCTGGGGATGGGTAAGACATATTTGCTGTGAATAGTACTGCTTTCAAGTACAATTAGTTTCTAGAAATTACAGGGGACTCCCCCCCCCAAAACAACACGACATAAAATTTAGAGGCAACTGATGGATATCTCTCTCAAATATCAATGTTTCTCTCCCTCTCTTTTCTCCCTCTCTAAAAATAAATAAAATATTCAAAACAAAACAAAAACAGTGAAGTTTTAGCGATGTCTGTCCTGGGCAAAGAACAAGGTCAGGGTCAGTGGTTCTTCCCTCTCTGCATGGCCTGCTGGGGCAGGGCTGGCGTGACCCACATTGCTCCCATTCTCAGTCTGTCTGGAGCCCAGTCCCTGTGAAACGCTGCTATACTGGAAGGTGTGGGTGCGTGTATGCTGCAGGGGAAGGAAGAAGGCCTCTCTTCTTGAGAATCTTTAACTGTTCTACAGCAACCCTGAGGAGAATGAGATGGCAATTTAAGGGGGAGGAGAAAGATGATTTCATTACAAGGAATTTCCAGCCTGAGTCAATTTTCAAGTAATAAGACCTTGGGCTGGTTTTCTCCAGTCACCTCAAAAACCCATCCTCCCAGTTCTCCGTTTAATTACAACTGCATAAAGTCAGTACCCCATGCAGTAATGTTTCTTCAAGGTCCTAACGGAAGTTCATTCACCTTTCTACTTAACCGGCTTCCTCTCTTCCCATGGCACCAAATTCTAGGTAATAGGAGTATGCTTGGGGCCAGCATTTCATCCAATAAATAGTTTTTAGAACTCGACATCCTCTCGGAAGTCTTTCTACAATTAGATGGCACAGAGTAGCAGTAACTCTAAAGGGAGCCTTCTAGATTTGGGGTATCAACAGGTTCACGTCACCCTCTTTCTGGAATTACACATTTATCAATTCTCTATGTACTGTTAAGAATACTGGGGGCGTGGGAGGGAGGCAAGGATACTGTGGCAGAGTTAACAGCACTGTCCAACAGAGCTTTCTGCAATGACAGAAATGCTCTTCATCTATGCTGACCAACCAGAGTGGTCACTAGCAATTTGAGGCTATTAAGTACTTGAAATGTGGCTACTGTGACTCAGAAACTAAATTTTAAATTTGAATTCATTGTAATTGAAATATCCACATGTAGCTAGCTGCTACTGCGTTAGTGCTGTCTAAAAGAGAATAAACCCAGCCTTCTGAGAAATTGGAAAGTTTATCTTGTAACTTCCCTCTGCATATCCTGAGTACAGAAAAAGATTAAGCCTCCTGTTGCCATAGAAACAGATCCTTGCCACAGCTGTGATCTCCCAAGAGGTACCATACTGAAAGGTTTCCCCACATGACTCAGGAGCAGCTCTTCCTCTGGGAGGAGAGAACGACGTGATGGGCTTCCAGCTTCCTGCCTCCCTCGTACTGCTTGTTTGCTCAATGGTAGAATGCCAGTGATACAGCTTCATGGAATTTTTGAACAGGAGGAAAAAGAAAGCAACTAGCCAACCCCACTTAACTTTCCCAAAAAGGAAAACTAGAACCACAGAAACAGGTGGTTTACTCATTTTTGTTTGTTTGTTTTTACACAACTAAGGCAATACGTAAACAACCACCAGGTTCTTCCAAGAATATCAAAATGTAGTTCAATAAAATTTTAAATTCAATGGGCGGGCTACAGAGCAGGTGAAGAACTAGTGTAATGAAAGGTGGAGATAGGAAATCATCCAGTGTGAAGCATACAGAGACAAAGAATTGGAAAGTACAAGAGTTTAAGAAATGTGAAGGATACAACAAGAAGGTGTAACTTTGAAGATTTCCAGAAGGAAAGATGGGAGAGAATAAAAGGAAAAATGTGAAAAGATGAGTGGCTGAGAATTTCACAGACGCTTTGAAAGACATGAACTCTCAGATTCAAGGACAAATAGCAAGCAGGATAAATAAAAGTAAATCAAACCCTGAACACACAGAAAGTAAATTTGTAAAACACAAATAAAGAGAAGATTAAAAAAAGAGGTAGAATTAAAAAAAACCCAGCTGTGGCTGGTGTGGCTCAGTGGATTGAATACCAACCTATGAACCGAAAGGTTGCCAATTGGATTCCCCATCAGGGCACATGCCTGGGTTGTGGGCCAGGTGCCCGAGGTGGGGGCGTGCAAGAGGTAACTGGATCAATACATCTCTCACACATCATGTTTCTCTCCCTCTCTTTCTCCCTCCTTTCCCCTCTCTCTAAAAATAAATAAATGAAATCTTAAAAAAAATAATAAAATAAATAAGATACAATTGTAACCATACTTTTACAGTGGACTAAACTTGCCAACCTAAGACAGCCTCAGGTTAGGGTGAAAAAAATCTGACTGTCATTTATAGGAGACACACGTAAGACATCAATACATAGGGATTGAAAGTAAAAAGATATGAAAAGATACCAGGCAAATATTTACAAAATAAAAAAGTTGGCCTCGATACCAAACAAAACAGACCAAGGGAAAGTATTATTAGGGATAGAGACGCTCTCTACAAAGAAATTCTCCAGAAAGATATAAGAAATTCCAAAAAACTATGTACTTGAAAGAACCCCACATCATATATAACAAAATTTGACAGAACTATAAAGTGAGGCTGGCAAATCCAGTCATAGAGATTTTCAGGAATTTGATAGATTCAAGTACACTAAAACTTACTAAGATAAAGATTTGGATAACAAAACTGATAAGCTTGACCTGAGTGAACTCTCACTCAACAATTAGAACGTCTTAAACACAAATACAATGTATGATCCAAAAAGTATCCGGCCATGTAATATGAAAAATAGACATTTATTGGAAAAGATACAAGAAAAACTGTACATAGGACAATGATGCCTCACTCCCCTTTGAAGTGAGCACTTTGGGACCTCACGCAGTTCTCCCAATTGACATTGGCTACCCCATCATATTTTCCTGAATCTCAGTGATGGTCTGAAATCCCTTCCCCCTCTAAGGAGATTTTAGTTTTAGGAAAAGCCAGAAGTTGCAGAACACCAAACCTAGGTGACCCTAGGTAATCTGATGTTTTGACAAAAAACTCTGCATGAGATGTGATGCACAAGCAACCTTCTGAATCATCCAAATAGTTTCCATGGAGGAATGTTCAAGCTTAACACAAAATCTGATGCACATTCGTTGCTCTACTTGCTCAGTCATTTTGAACGCTACAGCCACACAGTGCACATGCTCACTCAACAGCATCTACCACCCCAGTGACTAGTACAGTGAAGTCATCACTGTTCACGCACGCACATTCCAGTCCACTCTCCTTGGCTGCCAGGTTCTGTGTCACTCAAACCATTTTTGTTATACTAACAATGGCTGGCACTGGCTGGTGTGGCTCAGTGGATGGAGTGCCTGCCTGAGAACCAAAAGGTTGCCAGTTCAATTCCTAGTCAAGGCACATGCCTGGATTGCCGGCCAAGTACTCAATTGGGGGCGAGAAATAAATAACCAATCAATGTTTCTCTTGCACATCAGTGTTCCTCTCCCTCTCTTTTTCCTCAACTTCTCTCTAAAAATAAATAAATAAAATTTTTTTTTAAAAAAGGCTGGACTTTTTCCAGACAGACCTTGTATATGGAAACTGACCATGTAGTAATATGCCACAAATTGAGTATAATAAAAACCAAAAAAATCCCTATTATACAGACCGCTCTGTGACTATAATGCAATTAAGCTGGAAGCCAACTTAAAAAATGTTTGAAATTTAAAAAATATACTTGTAAATAACTCATGAATCAAAAAAATACTAGAAATTATAAAATACCTAGAACTAAATGATAAACACAAATATCAAAAATCATGGAATTCAGTTAAAAAAGTATTCAAAGGAAAATTCTAGAGCCTTAAAGGCCTTTATTAGAAAAGGAGATTGAAAAGTCAATAATCTAGGGTCTATCTCAAGGAGTTAGAAAAAGCCCTGGCCGGCCCTGAGCGGTGTAGCTCTCTGGTGCAGTATCATCCCCATATACCAATAGGTTGGGGGTTCAATTCCCAGTCAGGGCACTCACGAAAACCTAGACTGCAGCTTAGATCCCCAGGTAAGGCGTATATGGGAGGCAACCCACTGATGTTTCTTGCTCACATCCTTGTTTATTTCTCTCTCTCTCAAATCAATAACCATATCCTTGGGTGAATAAAAAAATATCTACCAAAACAAACACTTCTTTTTAATTTTTGTTTATTGATTTTTGAGCGAGAGAGGAGATCGATTTGTTTTTCCACCTATTTGTGCTCACTGGTTGATTGAGCACAAATGTGCCCTGACAGGGCATTGAACCTGCAACCCTGGTGTATGGGGACGGCACTCTACCCAACTGAGCTACATGGCCAGGGCTCTTATACATCTGTAAGTCCACTTCCCTGAGAAGGTGACAAAGCTGTTTCTAACATTTATCTGGAAGCAAAATGTGCCCCAAATAGCTAACCAGTGTTTGTTGTTTTTATTGTTGTTGTCTGTGACATACAGAACTGTTTATTCTGCTGTTTGCAACACAAAGAAATAGGGAAATGTTATTGTTTGTGCACTATAGTCGGGGAAAATTTTTGAAACTGCCCATTAGGGTCGGTTTGCCAGATGTCCTGTCATTAGGAATCCCAGCTATAAACAAGGCAGTTCCCAGCACTTTGTACTTCATTTTGTTGATTCTCTCCGGATTCTGTATTTGTCCCCTAGAAAGCTTCACTTAGACAACAGAGCTTTGAAAAAGAATGAACAAGTGGAAAGGATTTGCCCTTCTACACAGCAAGACAAGACTCTAGTAATTAAGAAAGTATCAGCACAAGGACGGACAAGTTAACCGGCAGAACAGAATGAAAAGCCTGGGAATGAGTCCACCCTGGAAGGACGCTTGACTGTGATGGAGGTGGCTTTGCAAACCCACAGGAAAAGTCCTCACTGATCCTTCCTCACTGGTTGCTGAGAGAGCTGGTTATTCATATGGGAAAAAAGAAAATATATCCTTATCTTACCATCTAATTCTCTGTGGATTAAGGGACTTAAATACGAAAGGCAAAATTTAAAAACTTTCAGAATAAAATATAAGATTATATCTTTATAACCTCAGGAAAAGAAAATTTTCCTTAAGACACAAAATACACAGGTCACAAGGGAAAACACTGGAATATTCAATTACATTAAAATTGTTAACCCTAAGAAATGCCAAAAGAGTCAAGAGATAATCCACAAATGGGGAAAAATGCATCTGAATTACACATGACAAAGAATTATCCCAAAACAAAACAAAGCACAAATTCCTATAAACCTGTCAGAAAAGGATGAACCATCTGATGTAAACATGGGTAGAAGACCTGAATAAGCATTTCACAGAAGAAACATGATGATTAAATATACAATATTAATATATTAACTTATAGAAATACTCATCATCAAATATATAAATAACATCACAACGATATATCATTTCACACTCATCACAGCTTGACAAGAATTAAACTATGACAAAATCAAGTTTTGGCAAGGACATAAAACAAGTGAAAATATGCTATTTGGGGAGTGTGAATTGATACAAGCACACTGGAGACCTCCTGGGCAATATTAAATTAAGAGTTGAAGATGTATATACCCTACGACCCAGCTGTTTCCTGACTAAGGCTGTACCCTAGAAAAACTCTCATTCAAGTATATTAGGAAACAGAAAGACATTCTCAAAGCAATTGAAAATGACTTCAATATTCACTGATAGATAATGGATCCATAAATAGTAACGTTTGTGGTGTACTCGTATAATAGAGCACAACAGTGAAAATACATGTAGTAGAACAGTAAGCAGGACAATGGATTTACAGACCTCAAACCTCTTTCAAGGTAAATACAGGGACATAAAAGGACAGAGACACTACGACAGTTTATGTAAATTACGTGAACGCTGTTTTGGACAGTGACATGCAGTGCAACTATGAACACAGGATGATGGACAGGAGAGTCAGTGCGACGGCTACCTCTGGGGAGGGAAGGAGAGAAACGGGAGTGGGGGGTACGTTCAGTTGCCTCTGTAATATTTTATTTATTAATTTGCTTGGCAGATAAAGTACATTGTCCCTTTTGAATGCCTGAAATAGTTCATTTTTTTAAAAGATGCCAAGAGACCCCATTGCCCCAGAGCTCCCATTCAGAGTCACACCACTATTTGATGTCCTGAAATGTGCCCGTGAAACCAAGTTTGAAGTGGCACAAATCCATGTGACTTCCCCTTTTTTGCCATCACAGCACTGAAACACTTTACAGTCCAACTCATAAAAGTGAGCGGACAGGAAAAGGAAGGGTCAGGCTCCAGCCTGGTCTGTGACAGGACGTACCCTGAGGCCCACAGAGGCAGGGAAGTCATTCCTGCTATTTTGTGAAAGATAATATTTTTAAAGTGTTTTGAACTTCTTAGGCAAGATAGTTTGTAATTATACCACCAGTTAAAAATCTGGAGCCTCTACTATACAACCTAAAAAAGTCAGTCCTCTCAGAGGAGATTCCTATTGCTTTTTCCTTGTTTGAAAGAGTTGGTTAAAGTCATCTTTGAAGGATGCCTGCATCCTGCAGCCTCATGCCTCCAGGCCCAGAACCGCCCTCCCGGTTCTGTGCGTGCGTGTGCGTGTGCGTGTGTGTGTGTGTGTCCTTTTCTCTACTAGTTATTGCTGGCTCTTAGGCACCAAACACCAACTTCCTGTTCCTCTTTATTGAACTCCAGAGGCTTAGAACTGGTAAGCGGCTTTGAAGAAAGTACAAAGCCAGGAAAACACGGAGTGGAGATGGCTATGACTTTCCAAAGGAAAGCAAATCTTAACACAGTTGTAACAACCTTTCAGACTCTCTGTCTATAGCTTATATAAGACAGTGGTTCAGACATGAGGATGAACAACTGTAAGTCACTGAAGTTGGCAACAGTCAAAAGTCAGGTTTGGGCAGGCCGAGAGGTTGAGGACAGGCATTCTAGGTGCTGATATTATAATCCTAGCTTGTTCTAAACTCTTAATATCTCTAGCATTTCCCTTTCACAATCTTACAAAGAGACTGACTGGGTGATGATCACTTTGGGTGTCATTCTAAGTGCTTTATTAAACCTGAAATCTTTTGAGACTTTATTTACTTTTAAAGAGAGGGGAAGGGAGGGAGAAAGAAAGGGAGAGACATCAGCGTTCGAGAGATACATGGACTGGTTGCCTCCCGCCCGCCTGAAACTGGGGACCTGGCCTGCAACCCAGGCATGTGCTCTGACTGGGAATCAAACCGGCAACCCTTTGGTTCGCAGGTGGGCACTCGATTCACTGAACCACACCAGCCAGGGTTTAGACCTAAAATCTTAAGAGTACAGATGACCTTGAATGAATCCTCTCTTTGTAAAGAAGTCCCATAGCCAGTGCCAAGCACAGTGCCACTATTTCACAACATGGAAAAAGAAGGCACGCGTGTAATTCTTAAATTCTCATCATTAGGTCCACAGCCATCCCTTAACCCAGAAACATGATCCTTTTCCTGCAAATGGCCTCAGGTCCTCTGACCCAAGGCCTCCGTTTCATGATCCTATTATACTACTACGGTGTTTTAATGAACTGAGTTTGATTGTTGAAACTCCAATCTCATTGGTCATGCTGCGGTGGCAATTCCCTGAGCACAGGCCTCCCATTCTATTCTGCAGTCCTGCACTGTGAATTCAGGGCTCACAGTCAGCATGGAAAGCACCAGAGTTCTGATATGGCAGCCTCTGGTTATGTTCCACTGAGGGATTTATCATGTACAACCTACTCAAATCCCTCCCCCAACAGCTACCAAAAATTCCCTGGTGAGAAATGCTATTATGAGGAGTGCCTGCTTTGTGACTCACACTGTTTCATTAAAAAGATATTTTTTTCAAACAGATTTTCAGTAGAAGAATCCAAAGGTTTTCCAAAGGCACAGCAAACACAGAACAGCTCATAATACTATTCCTCAAAGGTCTGCTACTTCATAGGAGATCCCTACACCTCAATATATGGGATATGCCTAGATTCACTATCCTTTGTGTTGCACTTGGCCTCTGAGCTGAGATGAGGTAGCAAATGGATTAATTAAACACAGCCAAACATGACTGGGCTTGTCAGATATTAAGACAGGAGGCAGTCCTGGTTGGTGTGGCCCAGTTTGTTGGAGCTGCATTCCATAACTGAAGGGATGTGGGTTCAATTCCCAGTCAGGGCACAATGCCTAGGTTGCAAGTTCAATCCCCGGTTCAGGCATGTATGATCCCCTGTCTGGGCATGTACCAAAGGCAACAGATTAATGCTTCTCTCTTGCATTGATGTTTCTCTCGCTCCCTTTCTCTCTGAAAGCAATGAAAAAAGGTCCTGCAGTGAAGGTTAAAAAAAAGAAAAAAAAAGATGGAAGGCAGCTGGCCTGCAAGCCAGTCCTCATCATAGGCTTTAGACTTCCACAGTTCTCAAGAGCAAACGGCAGCAATGGCACGACTGGTTCAGCCCTGTCTGACCAGGACAGAGGAAATCTAGTGACGTGCGGTACACACGGGCATTTGGCATGCTCACTGCAGTAACAGGCAGTGTTATAAAAGTTTCTCCTGAAAAGCCGACTTACATAGCATATACCTGACAGGGCATTAAAGGTGTAAATGATCCAAACAGAACAGAACAATATCACAGAAAGCCGATTTGTATTTATGGTAGACCAAGTACTTCACTGGTTTAGGTTGGACTCACTCAAATCTTCCAAGGGCTCCCAGAGAATTTGGGCAGGCCTCAGGATAAAAGAATCTTAATAGCTTTCACTGAGGAAAAACACCCTTTCAACAGGATGAAGGAAAAAAAAAAAAGATTTTTAGGAATGGAAACAAATCAAAAGCTTTCCAAAGAGCTGAGAACTGTGGGCAAAATGACCGAGCCAGCTGGGGTCTAGGGTCTTGGGTTCTCCTCCTACCTCCGTCCCAGATCATCTGGGTGACCCCAGATCTAAGTTTCTCCTACGTGCAAACAAATCAACTTTAACCTTGAAAGATAATGTAGTATCAGAACAAACCTTTGATATTCTCATAGAGAAGACAGAGGACCGCCTGTATTGAGATGTATGAGGCATTTCTTAGTAGGCACTTGACTGGAACCAAAAAGAAAAGGCCACCTGCCCAGCTCACAACCAGGGTTTAGGAAAGAATGAATAGAGTGAGTGAAGAGTAGAGAGGAAATATCATCCACATAGCAGTCTCACAGACAAAACCCTGATTTTCTCTGTTTATTCAACCAAGGAACTGAGGAAGAAGGTAAATCCTACACAAGCTGCAACATTCAGACTATCTCTTAAAGCAAAGATTCTTACAAATGTGGGCCTGAAAGGAGTTCTGGTGAAAGTGACTTCACAGGCTGTGAATTCCTACCTGGGCCATGGTGGGTGGTCAGGCCCCAGGCATATTATACCTTCTGCAGTGAAAGGCTTACCTTTGCCTTCAGCAAGCCCTGTCCATTGTTTCTGTGCATCCAGGTTAACACGCCCCTAAAGTGGCTCTTTTCAGACCCCTCCTTCTAAAACCACTCTTACAGAGCACAGCACATATTCCTGTTAACGATCCTGTAATCTGATTCCCATATTGCTTTTCCCACCTTCAGGTAATCTTCCTTAAGTTTCCTCAATTCTAAATGCAGAAAAGCTGTAAACTGTCATTTCTTGGAAGCATTTATCTCACTCTGGAGAGATCTTGCTTCCAGGGGTATCTTCCATTTGGCTCAAACAAATTTTATAAAAATTCTCCACAGGTTTGGACATTCTTGTGTGGACGAAAAGAACAAAGTAATGTTAATCACCCTGCTAATACATATATATTCCCAGCACCTAGCACAGGTCCCAGAATACTGCAGGTAATAAGTACCAGCTGAATAAATGCCTTAGCACAACAGATCACACACATACACAAAAAAGTCTCATACTGTTGCCCTGGCTGGTGTGGCTCAGTGGATTGAGTGCGGGCCTGTGAGCCGGAGGATCGCGGTTTGATTCCCAGTCAGGGCACATACATGCCTGGGTTGCAGGCTGGTTCCCAGCAAGGGACGCACAAGAGGCAACCACACATTAATGTTTCTCTCCCTCTCTCCTTCTCTTCCCCTCTAAAAGATAAAGAATTTTTTTTAAATAATAAAATCTTTAAAAAAAAAACCAACCTTGCTTAGGGCTTAGCAGGTTCAGAACCCATTTAAGTTACCACCACTTCCCTATGAAGTTGTTTCAATTTTGAAACTGTCAAAGAAGTTTAGATTTTGAATTGAGTTTACTGAAATGTTAGGGCCCAATAAGTTTCGGTGGAATATCACATTTGTAAATTACAAAGCATGTTCCTTTTCCCAAAAGGAATTAGAGTTGTGTTTCTTCAGTTAACAGTGGTCTGGCTCAGTGTTCCTTGTGACTGACTTGGGGTGTGTCTTTGTGTAGTAGCAAAATGTACACATTCCGTAAAACAAATACTTTTAGGGTGAAACCTGTTTCTTGCAACACCCTTTCTCAAACCCCAATGAGTAAGAGTTAACTGATGACCTTCAGGAAATCACCTTGCCCTGGCTGATGTTCTGTGGATTGAGAGCCCACCGGCAAGGTTCGATTCCCAGTCGGGGCACATGCCTGGGTTGCCTGCCCAGTCCCTTGTTGGGGGTGTGCGAGAGGCAAGCCCTCTCATACATCAAGATTTCTTTCCCTTTCTCTCAAGATAAATAAATAAGATCTTTAAAAAAATTATCTTCTCCTCAAGGGAACTTCTTTTATTTTATAGAAACTAAGCCCTCATGGTTAATAGAAAACTGAAAACTCTGTTTTTAAAAAAAAGACTTCATTAAAAATAGAACTTTTGCGGGGCAGGAGACCCATCATGCTCCTTGGAGACCACTGAATGCATTTTGTCTTCTGGAAACCATGTAAAGGCCCATTACCTCTGGCACACCTATGGCAAGGCACAAATAGGCTTTCTGAACCACCCCAATGGAGTTGGCAACTCTCCCTAATTATTTAAGAATACAGAAAATCAAATCACTTGAGAACCCTAGAATGGCAGCAAAATGGAACCCATGAGATACCTTGCTAGCTTATTTAAAGACTTATGAAAAGCCACCTTTCTATCAGCCCCAATTGATGGCTTCTTGACATCAGAGCATAGTTCAGATTTTTCTGATTGTGCACGTGTATATATACACATGACTAACAAGTTGGAGTGAAACCCTCCAGCCACTTCAAGCCATTTTATAGTAGGACTCAGAAAACAGGCAACCTCTTCCTTCCAACATGGCAGATCCTCTATTGTCCCCCCCCACCCCTCCCCACACACATCTAGAAATCCATATGCTGAGATAAACAAGATACGATTAGGAGTTAAGCACCTTACAGCAAAACTTACATTTTAATGTGGAAAGGAATGGACTCTTTAACTCTGATCCTCTAAAGCAGCTCTTCTCAGTGGCGTTCATTATTATGAACGGCCTATCAGTGCAGACTGGATTTCAGTAGAAAGCACTCACTTCCATTTTGGGGAAACAGTTCACACAGTTCTAAATCTCAATGCCCAGGAAATCTAAGATGAAAGAAGGCTGAGATCTATAGGATAAATGCCCCCAAAGGAACATCACTCTCCTTATGAATGTTACATGGCTTTCCTAAACACTACTGTTGGGTCAGGAGACCCAACACGGTAAACAGGAGACATATACATATATATATATAAATTTATTGATGTGAGAGAGAGAGAGAGACATCAATTTGTTGTTCCACTTAATTATGCATTCACTGGTTGATTCCTGTATGTGCCCTGACTGGGAGTTGAACCTATAACCCTGGCATATCAGGACGGTGCTCTAACCAAATGAGCTACAAGGCAGAGTTACATTTTTTTCACCTGCAAGATGGGAATAATATCTATCCTGTACCCTGGCCAGATAGCTCAGTTTATTAGAGCACTGTCTATGCCAGGGTTAGGGTTCAATTCCCGGTCAGGGCACATACAGGAATCAAGCAGTGAATGCATAAATAAGTAGAACAACAAATCGATGTCTCTCTCTAAAAAAAGAAAAAGAAAAAGAAATGGTGACTCTGCAGCTAAATGACCCACTTGCCTAAGGCCACAAGTAGGCAGTCAGTTGTAGTCCAACCAGGAGATAATAAGCACAGTCCTCTGACTCACAGGCCAGTGCAACTTCCAAGACCCTGTCAGCTTCCTTGTTGTAGGATGAGGAGCAGTCAAGTGTAATTAATCATTAAGAGCCCAGGTTCTGACTGTGGCTAGCCCTGAATTCTAATCCCAGCTCCACCATCTGTTAGCTATCTGACCTGTGTAGGTTCTTTAACCTCCCCCTACACCTCAGTTTCCTCACCTATAAAATGGGAATAAAAAGTCTTATCTCATAGAGTTATCGTGATGATTACATAAGATGATGGACACAAGGAACTCCATTCACTCAACCGATTTGTGCAGAGCACACACAGTCCAAGAGTTACAACAGTGATCAAGAGGCACAGTTCTGTTCCTATGGAGCTTGAAATTTAGTCAAACTAAACAGGAAAGCAAACAGGTAAATAAATACTTATAAAGTATAAATTCTAATAAGGTAACAGGTGAGTGACTGGAGAGAAACAGGAGGGAGCCAGTTTTTAAGGCCGGTCTCTGAGGAGAAATTTAAGTTGAACCCTAAGTGATCAGAAAGAGATATCCATCTACAGAATGAAAGGAAAAGCATTCTAGGCATAGGGAACAGGGTGAACGAGGGTCACAGCCCAAGAAAGTGTAGGAACAAAGACAAGACAAATGTGACTGCTGTGAATCCTTACACGGTTTGGGAAACAACCTTATGAGGCTGGCAGTCCAGGATTACACATCTATTTTTAAAATAACAAAAATGAGGCTCAAGTGAGAGGATGTGTCTCGCCTGAGGTCACAGCTACTCCCAGGAGCTGGGACCCTTGGATTCTACCCCGCTACAACATCAGCTCACTCCCTTTGAGGAAGCCTCCTGCACACCGAACTCCCCTGCTTATCTGACTGCTATGAAGTATTCCAAAGCACCTTGAAAACACAAGCAAGAGCATCACATTGACTTCCAGGCATCCAGTCAACTGTGCACTGAAATCCTTACCCTTCTGCTTTTACAACACAAGAGTAAAGACTGCTCAGACCTTACTCACAGGCTCCAGAATAGAAATGAGTGTCTTCTTACAACACTGAACAAGAGAGGAGAGGGATGTACTGGAAGATCCCTTGGCATGTTCCAGAAAGGAAGATAGAACCATCACTGCAAAAGAGTGGAAGCATGAAGAAGGTTCATCTCAAATAAACTGCACAGGAAAAACTAAATACTTTATTTGAAAAAAAGAACAAATTCTTTTTTTAATTTTTAGTTATTAGTTTGAGAGAGAAAGAGAGGGAGAGATGAAAGGGGGATATGGAGAAAGGAAGAAGGAGAGAGGGAGTAGAGGGGGAAAGAGAGAGAAACAACCATGTGTTGTTCACTCATTGGTTGCCTCTTGTATGTGCCCTGCCTGGGGACTGGGTAGCCATCCAACAACCTCGGTGTAACAGACGTGGTTCTTGGTCTGGGTGGTATCCTCCCCTGCACCCCATGCTTCCATCAAGAGCATCTGGAAATTCCTGGGGACATGTAGTGGGCAGAACCAGATATGCTCAATGTCGTTCAAAAGGACAGGATGGTCCCATCAAGAAAACTATTACCCAAAATATTAATAGCAGCCCCCAACACATGCTTTAATATTATTCCCTTAAGGGATTAATATACTCTAACTTTTCCTGTATTCCCATGGTTTAGTGGCTCTTCCTGTCCTCACCACAACTGAATGGAAAAAAAAACACACAAAACACTAAGATTTCACAGCTGAGGAATCTGAAATTTTGGAATCCAATTGTAAGCTCACGACTCTAGCATGAAACGTGGTGGAAAAAGAATTTTCTCATAAAAGACATACAAGGAATTTTAGCAAACAGGGAACTCCTTCCCCAGACAAGCCTCTGATTGCATTTGTTCTACAACACACGAAATTCTGTGATTTTAGAGAACTTTCTTACAGTGCTTTTCAATTTAAAATCTGAAACTTATGACAGTTCTTTTAAACACTTAACCACATCATCTCAAAAATACAGCTGACTCTGGGCCAAATTTTATGAAAAAGATGATCAATTTCAAGACATCCGCCTGAAGCCAATCACATGTCTACAAGTGCCACAGGCAGTCATGCCTTGTGTCTCATTCAGGGAAGAGTTTGATGCAAGTCCAAGTGGTATCTAGAGACCTGCACATATAATAAAATGCCACCCTAGCAATTCAAAAGACATTTTCAAGTGTTACTATTCTCCCCCTAAAATTTTTTTTCACAAATTAAAGTTTATAGAATCGAGAAAAAAATCCGACCTATTCCCCCAAGTAAAGACCAATTAGTAAACTGTGGTTACACACCTCTTTTGACCAATTTTCTAGAAGCCTAACCTGGCTTCTCAGGTTAGCTGAGCAGACAGACCTGTTTTCCTTCAGAAGCTCCTGCCAGACAAAGCCTGGGAAATCCTCCTCCAGCTTTTCCCTGGCCAGTCACCAGAAGTTCACAACATGAATTCATCCAGATTCTTTGAATCCCCTCTTCCCCTGTCATGTACCAACCACTTGGCAATAAAATCCCACCTTTCCATACAAAACGATGCAGATTACCTGGAAGACCAGCCTTAGCACAGAGGGGAAGAAAAAAAAAGATGGAGGGATGTGAGAGTCATTAAGCCAAACCTACTGCATGCAGCATGGATGACCACAGCCCTAGTCCTGCAAAGCCTGGAAGGAGGCTCCCTGGTTGGGCCTCCATTCGACAAGCCACACCTGTCTATGCCAGCAGCCTGCTAGCTGCTCCATTTTAAACAATTCCATAGTATGGTGGCAAAACTGAGCACCCCTCTCTCCCAGCTAGAGTGAGGGCCCTAATCCAACCACCACTTGGCCCCAATTTTATTTCTTTTCACACTCTGTTTGGGAGACACCGCCCAGGTTGGTCAAATTGGTAATTCTGTCTGTCTGGTAAGGGTGAGGTAGGCACGATGCTGCAGTTACAGAAACCAAGCACCGAGGCTGACTGTATATAAGCAAGACATTTTCTCAGAGAATGGTGCTGTCAGTAAGTGGGACTTAAATAGGCAGGTTTCACTCTGCCCATCCACAAGTGAACCAACGTCTTAAGTCCAAAAACGCCCGGCTCCACAGCCTCACGGAAAACCTCTTTTCTAGAGGGTCGGTATCCCATTCGTCCCTGGCTTCCGGAACCAACGGGACAACAGACAGACCCAGGTCGTGCACTCTACGTCGAAACCTCCGCATGCGCGCCCTCCTTCGCACTCCACCCTCGGAGGCCTCCACCACCCGCGGACTCACCACTGTGGGAGCTGAACCACCTGGGTGCGATGTGCAGAGGTAGAGCATCCGCCAGCGAGGCTCGGGAACCTAGGTACAGCATCCCGTCTCTATGGTGACCGCCGCCAGTCTCCTGGTAACCATTGCCTTGGGCGTAAGTGGATTCCGACGCGGACCCTCCGCCGCCTGGCGCCCTGTCGGAATCGGCGGTCCCGCGGGAGGCGGATGTGTAGAGGCCAAAGGGCACTCCCCCGGCCGTGCTGGGGTCCATACCCATCCCCGCCACCGAACTGACCGAGCGGCTGCGCAGCCCCATGGCCCCGCCGCCCGCCCGGTAGTGCCCAAAGTGGGGCGCCCCTCCTGGCGGGGGCACGGCACTGTCATCAGTGGAGACCCCCGGGAAGGGGGCCCGGGAGCGGGCTGCCGTGCTCTGCTTGCCCCCCATGCTCGCCCGAGCCCCAATGGGGCGGGAACCTGGAGGCCAAGACCCTCCCCCACTTCTCAGCAGCAGGGGGAGGATTGGGCGAGCATAAAGGGGTTGGGAGTCAAAAAGGATATCGGGAGGGGAAAAAAAGAAAAAAGAAAAGAAAACCCGCGGGGCGGAAGAGGCAGGCGGGCGGGGATCCCAAACTAAGAATTTAAAACGATCCTAGCCAAGCGCATGTTTCCCCTCAAGGTCCAAAGAGGCGCAGTCCGGCGCAGGCTCGGAACGCCACAGGCCGCCCCCGGGCTCCCGAAAGCAGAGGGAGCCGCAGGGAAGAAGGGAGGGAGGCGGCAGGCGGGCGCGGGGAGACGCCGGAGGAGGCCGCCGGCCCGAAAGGAGGAGGCGAGGAGGGCTAGGAGCTCCGGGCGCGTCCCCCGCCTGAGGACGCCAAGACTATGGATGGCGACCCGGACTCCTCCAGGCCTTGGATTGGCTGCGGCGCTGGGAGGCCAAGCGGAGCTCGGGAAGCCGCGGTCGCGTCACGTCGCGCTCTCGCTCCAGCTGCTGTCGGCCCGGCCAGCCGCACCGCCCCGCTTGGTCCCGGGCTGCGCTCGCCGGCGCTCCTCGCAGCCGTGGAGACAATGGAGGGCGGCAGAGCGCAGGCGCGGCCCGCGCCCCCTCCCCTTCCCCCCCGCCGGCTTAACCCCTTCGCGGCCCCTGCAGCGCTTCGCCGCTGACGACCAAGAGGCCCCCACCCAACCACCCAGCCCCTGCGGGCCTGTGGCCTGAGTGGCCTGAAGTATCAGGCGTCAGAAACAGGAGCTAGGCGTCTTTCCAAAGAGAGCACTCTTTAAGTCCCTGAAAGTGGTTAATTATGCAGGGGGAACCACCTATGGGGGAAGGGCGGCAATGGCTTTAGGGGGTGGAAAGGAAACACAAGAAAGACTCAAGATTGCTCAAGACGCCTACCTGGCTCTGAGGGTCACTGGTCACGCTCCCCTCCGGGCTCACATTTGCCCCCACAGCACCCTCTGCTGGGCACTGTGTTCGTTCTTTACGAGTTTCTCCAAGGACCCCTAAGATCAGGAAGCTTAGCATTTGGGGGATTTTTTGCTGTTTGGAGATAAACGGGCCCTGGCACACTGTGCATAATTTGCTGACAGCAGATAAAAATGTCTTTTGGACTTAAGTGAGTAGGTACCTTAGCTAAAATGTGATCCTGAAAATCAGTTGTGTGATAAAAGATACAGACATGGAAAGGGGATAATGCAATAAAAAGTAATGATTTTAGAAACTTCTAAGTCCAAGGAGAGTTTCCTGTTTCGTTACCTTTCATCCGGCATGGACCACAGAGCCTGGGACACAATGTATTTCAACAAATATTTGTTCACCAAGCCTGCATTCTGCAGTGTGTCCCTCTCACATACACCCGTATGCTCATTCCTTCATTCACTCACTATTTTTCAAGTACTGAATGCTAAAAAAAGCATCGCTCAGCCCCTGGTCTGACTTCCAAGTCAAGGAGCTGAAATAGTGTGGTCAAAGAAGAGGTGCTGTGATCAATCTAACTGCAAGTAACCTCACAGGGGTGATCTGACCATAAATTCCTAACTGGGCAGTCACTCCCCAGGTATATCGTTTCTTTAGTAAAAGTTTTACCTTTCCCTGGGTGGAGGTGGGGAAAGGGAGAGAAAGTGAAAACAACTGGAATTGCATAAGCAATAAAAATAATCGTTTTAAAAAGTTTTATCTTTCTCTTAAGCAAGCCCAGCCCATTGTTTCTGTGCATCTAGGTTAACACGTTTTGAAATGCCTCTTTTCAGACCACTTGAAGGAAGGTGTAACCATCCTCAAGGGAGCAGATAATGTTTATTATCTGTACATTGTTTCCTCCCACCTTCATGTAATCTTCTTTATAGTCCTCCCTTAATCCCAAATGTATAAAAAGAAACTGCAAAACTTATTCTCTGGAGTATTTGAGATCTTGCTCCTCAATAACTGTCATCAGTTTGGCTCAAATAAACTCTCATAAAAATTCTCCACGGGTTTGGATGTTTCTTATGTCGACAAGGGTGTAGAGAAATATTGAAAGAAAACAAACAAGCAAACATGGCTGGTCTGTCATAGGTACTGATTGTCCCAGTGTGACCAGCTTGGAAGGAAACAGGAAGAAGGCTGTTTGCAAGCATGGAGTGCTTGGGAGTCAGCAGAAAGCCCTGCTGAAGTCAAGAGTTCTGTAGGAGATATGAACACAGGGAAAAACAAAATGTTCCAATACCCAAGAAATTATCTTTAAGTGTCTAAATGAGAAGATCCCAATAACTGATGTGAAGAAGAAAAAAAAAATTAAATTTAAACCAAGTTTGTCCCTGAAGCAAGTCTGTGGTAACAGCGGGGGGGGGGGGGGGGGGGACAAGGGAGATTAATAATAATGGGGAAAAAATACAATAGACAGAAAGAAAAAGAAAGTGGGGCGGGGGGGAGCAGAAGAAAGAAAGAGGAAAAAAGGAATGAAGAAAGAAAAAGAAAGTTCTATTGTAACAGAAAAGGGTGGTTTTGTACTGTGCAGGAAAAAAAGAATACTAGATCTTCTGACAGAACTCTATGGGGGAGATAAATAGAGATCTCTATCAGGGACATAAAAGCTTTCCTTATTTTTCTTCAGATCATTTGTTAGGATCTAAGTGTGCATAAATTTCTCATTTAGGCACTTAAAGATAATTTCTTGGGTATTGGAACATTTTGTTTTTTCCTACATTCCTACAATCAATAAGTATTGTGGCCATCTAACTAGCTTTCGATTTACCTATTCATTCGACGCTTTTTAGTATATGGAACATATTCATGTAGTAAGTGCCAGGTACTGCACCAAGTTCTGGGATACAGCGGTGAGCCAGACAGATGAAGGAGTCCTTGTTCTCACAGAGCTTCAGAGGAACCACTTCATACCCACGAGGACTGCTAAATCACAGAGGACAATAACATGTGCTGGTAAGATGTAAAAAAATTGGAACCCTCATACCTTGCTGATAGAATACAAAATGGTATATCTGCCATGAAAAATAGTCTGGTAGTTTTTCAAAAAAGATTAAACATAGGCCTTGGCCAGGAGCTCAGCTGGTTAGTGCACCAACCCCATACACCAAGGTTGCACATTGGATCCCTGGTCAGGGCACATATAAGATTCAACCAATGAAAGCATAAATAAATGCATAAATTTATAATGCATAATGCATAAATTTGTTGTTTTGGAACAACAAATTGATATCAGTTTCTCTCTCATTCTCAAATCAGTAAATAAAATTGATTAATAAGAAAGAATTTTTTAAAGATTTTACTTTCTTTCTTTATTTTTATAGAGAGGGTAAAGGAGGGAGAAACATCAACGTGCAAGAGAAATATTGATTGGTTGTCTCTCACATGACCCCAAACGGGCACCTGGCCTGCAACCCAGGCAAGTGCCCTGAGCAGGAATCCATCTGTGGACCTTTTGTTTGGCAAAACAATGCCCAACCCATTGAGCCACACCAGTCAGGGCAAAAAAAAGATTAAACATGGAGTTATTGTATGACCCAGCAATACCACTCCTAGGTATATTTCCAAAAGAAATTAAAACATATGCCCACAGAAAACTTGCATGTGATTGTTCATAGCAGAATTATTCAAAATAGCTAAAAAGTGGAAACAACCCAAATGACCATCAGCTGATGAATAAAACAAATATGCTATATCCATATAATGGACCACTATTCAGCCATAAAAAGAAATAAAGTGCTGATACATGCATGCTACAACATGGATGAACCTTGAAAACATTATACTATGTAAAAGACAAAAGACCACATATTGTGTGATTCCAGTTATATGAAATATCCAAAATGGGCAAATTTGTTGAGACAGAAAGGTTAATGGCTGCCAGATCCTGGGGGGAGAGGAGAATACTAATGATTTTCTTTCTGGAGTGGTGAAAAACCTGGAATTAAGTAATGGTGATGGTTGTCAAACTTTGTGAGTATACCAAAAGCCACTAAATTATATACACTTGAAAGGGCAAATTTTATAGTATGTGAATTACAGTGCAATACACACACAGTTTATTGAAGTAGGCAGTGACAATACAGTATGATAGATACGCCTGCAACAGTGCTTAGCATGTAGATGGCACTCAGTATTTGTCAAACGAATGAATGAATAAATGCTATGAGAGTGAAAGAGCCTGGTGCTGCTGGAAGCAGACAGGCACAAGCACAGTGATTCTAAGCCCAAACCTTGTTAAGAAACACAATTCAGCCCTGGCCTGGCTGGGGTGGCTCATTTGGTTGGTGCATCATCCCACAACCGAAAAATTACAGGTTTGATATCCTGTCAGGGCACAAACTTAGGTTGCAGGTTTGATCCCATGTCCTAGAGCATATTGAAGGCAACCGATTGATGTTTCTCTCTCTCCCTTCTTATCTCTGAAAACAGTGAAGAATGTCCTGGGTAAGGCTTAAAGAAAAGAAAAGCACATAATCCAGCTCTGGCTGGGTAGCTCAGTTGGTTAGAGGTTGGTCATAAATAGGCCAAGGTGTCAGGTTCAAACCCTGGTCAGGGCATATGTAAGAATCAAACAAGCCCTAGCTGGCATGGCTCAGTGGATCGAGTGCAGGCCTGTGATCCAAAGGGTCGCTGGTTCAATTCCCAGTCCAAAGCACATGCCTGGGTTGCAGGTCAGGTCTCCAGTAGGGGGGCATGTAAAAAGCAACCCCACACTGATATTTCTCTCCCTCTCTTTCTCCTTCCCTTCCCCCTCTCTCAAAAATAAATTAAAAAATATTTTTTAAAGATTTATTAATTTTTAGAGAGTGGGGAAGGGAAGGAGAAAGGGAGAGAAACGTCAGTGTGTGGTTGCCTGTTGAGCACCCACAACTGGGGAACTGGCCCACAACCCAGGCATGTGCCCTGACTGGGAATCCAACCGGCGACCCTTTGGTTCCCAGGCTGGCACTTAATCCCCTGAGCCACACCAGCCAGGGCTAAATAAATAAAATCTTAATAAAGAAAAAAATCAAAAGAATACATGTAATAAGTGGAACAATAATTGATGTTTCTCCTCTCTCTCTCTGCCTTCCTTACTCTCTCTGAAATTGATAAACAAAAAAAATTAACAATTTAATCAAGTAAATTTGAACATCTAATAGGCTTTAGTAAGTGATCTATGAATCAGGCATCATCTCATCTAGCAACTAAAAAGGCTCTCCCATGACTTGTAACAAATGAAAGTTTTTTATAGGCAGAAAAAGAGTGGGACTAAGAAGTTAAAACATACTTGAACAACAATAAAAATTTAATTAAAAAAGAAGTTAAAACAAACGGATCAGAGTAGGACTAAGAAAAGGGTGGATTATTTCAAGTAAGGACATCTTCTTTTAGGAAAGGGTAGGGGGTCTGCTCAGGCAGATTAGCTCTTTAGTATTGATCAGAAAATTCCAGACTGATGGATTAACATTATGCTTCTGAGAGAGGTTGAAACTGCAGTTGGAATCAGGTATTAAATCTAGATTTGATATCGTGGGCTTTGAGCGGGAGTGATGCCATTTTTGGACTGCAGTTTTCTGTTGAACAACATGAAAATTGAGTTGGTGATTAGCCGGAGAATGAGGTGGAAGGGGAGAACGGTATTTCAGGGAGAGACTGGTCCAAGCAGAGGAAACAGCATGGCCAAAGGCCTAAAGAACACGGCATCTTCAAGGAACTGAATGATGCTGAAGAGCTGTGAGGAAAGGAGGTGGGGCCCGAAGATGAAGATGGTCCTCAGGGCAGACAACAGTGTCCTGTAAGCCATGGATCATATCCTGAGGGGATGGAAAGCTGTGGAAAGATTTATCAACATCACTATCATTAAAAATAATAATGACCAACCCTGGTTGGTGTGGCTCAGTGGATTGAGTGCCAGCCTGCAAGCCAAAAGGTCATCGGTTCAATTCCCAGTCAGAGCACATGCTTGGGTTGCAGGCAGAGCCCCCCTACCTCTGGGGGCATATGAGAGACCACCAATCAATGTATCTCTTGCACATTGATGTTTCTCTCCCTCTCTTTCTCCTTCCCTTCCTGTCTCTCTAAAAAAAAAAATCAATCAATAAGATATTTTTTAAAAAACCATGACCAATGATTAATGAGCACAGATGATGCCACCTTTCCAAATAAAGGTCTATATTTTACTAGCTCATATATTTATAAAGATACTAGATGGGAACATGAAGCAATATAATGTAGTCCCCTTGGGGGTAAGCAGCAGGTACTGGAGAATTGGGTGACAGGACGAATGAGAATAACGTCCTTTCATTATATACCTTTTTGTATTTGTGTGTGAGCCATGTAAATTTGGAGAAAGGCAGAGCGACAGAGGTATATATGAGGTATATATCACATGAACACTAAAAAGTCACATGGCTGGGAAGAGCAGAGCTAGACTTCTAAGCTACACAGTGAACATGTCCATCAAGGAATTTCAGGATGACAATTTCATTTTCTCTGTAGGGTTTCCAACGGGGTGAAAAAAGAATAGATCTGCATAACAGCTATATTTCTTTTTGTAAATTAACAGTTTGCCCTTCAAGTTTATATTCCAGTCTAAGGCTGTCATAAGCCAGTCTCTCTCACACCTGGCACCACGGAACAGCTGAGAGCCTGAACTGCCAAGGTGAAGCCTCTACTCTCTGCAAGCTGATGACACTGAATTTAGGAGCCCTGTGGGACGGTGAATGGCAGCCTTTCTCAGACAATGCCCTTGTTATCTCCTTGTGCACTTTCTCAAATGACAATTTCCCTCTGAAATGAAAATATTGAGATACAGAGTTCTCCATTCAGGAGCTTGATTCTACCCTTCACCTCTTAGAGTGAGCGACTCAAGGTGTAGCAACAAGCACCCACCGGGACCTGCAGCCTCAGATTAGTTTCAATTTGTCACATGTTACGTCAGGAGTCCGATATGCGTTCTGCTCCAAGTTTCTCCTGTGTGTTCTTGGTTTAAGGTTAATGGGACTGGAGAGGTATCAAGTCATTTTTGGATGCTCTCAATGTAAGGATATCAGATACAGAAGTGGCCCCAGCTAGATTTGGGACTCTCTCTATTATTTTTACCTTCATATCTTCATCCTCTCACTGACCCTGGGTGAACTGCTGCTTGGCTCTTCTTTGGCTGTGAAACAGGGTTAATAAAGCACTGACTCCACCTACCAGAATAATTAGGGAAAGACCTGATAAAAGTGTTGCCAAAACCTATAAAGAGGAGCACATACCAATGCTGCAGAGCCCAGTTTTAAGCACCTCTGGAAGAATGTAAGTCTAGGACATAAAGGGTTCAAAATTAGGGAAATTACTTGTTAGGGCTACTCCTGGGGAGTCTTGGGAATCCCCCACCCACCCCATCCCCTTTCTGTCTCCATAAGCCAGAGGGTGGAGAGGGCTTCCATAAGCTTCAGAGGGAGCACCCAGCACCTTCTCTGGTGGTAGGCAAATATTCCCCAGTAAGAAACTTCTCCCAAATCTCTCAGAGCTCTTTACATTGTAATTGTTTTGCTTGAAAAGAGAAAACTTAAACAGAGAAGCCAGGGTACTGGGCAAATGAGTGCACCTAGAAAGGGGCCTGAGCTTGCGGGCATGTCCACAAATCTTTGTTGACTAATGAAGACAGGGAAATCACAACTGGGGCTCAAGGCAGGATTCCAATATTCCCTCCCAGATGCAAACAGACGGAAGGGTCAGCTAACTCCACATTCTGCAGAAGAGGAAGCAGAGGACTAGAAAGATAAAGGATCCTGTTCAAATGTGCAAGGCCAATTGCTGATAAGAGACTGCCAAAACCCTGGATTTGTAGTTGGCCACAAATCCTGCCTTCCTAGCAAGTGGCCTTCTGGGAAGACATTGTTTGGTGGTAAGGGCTCTGTGACTGGGTCAACGAGTTGAAGTCTGCTTAACAAGGAACTCCCAAGGGTCCCCCGTCTCTGACTCAGAATAGTCATATGTGGATCTCAGAGGTACACAGCAATGAAGCAGTAGCTAGAGAGCTCTGCAGGTAGTTCCAGGGTCCCCACTCTTCCATGAAGGCAGTGTGGGTGGGAGATGGGAAGGAAGGGTGCTAAGAAGCAGTTTGAATGGTGCTCATGTTCCCCTTCTCAAAAATTCTACCAGGCTCTTTTCACATTTAAGAAAGAAAACACTGAGAAAACACGGAGCACCACGTATTTGAAACCCAAAGTACTTTCTGTGCCTATGGACTATGACAAGCAGATTTTGCAAACTAGACAAACATGAACTAGACAGGTGGGAGTGGGGGAGGGTTGCAGAAATTATCCAACAAAGGCAATTGTACTGGTTTAAGTGAGAATCAGATTGCTAAAATCTATCTATCTATCTATCTATCTATCTATCTATCTATCTATCTATACACACACACGCACATATATATGTATTCCAAAGACAAGAACTTTGGAATATATTTATATTTACATCTATATCTACAAAAAAAAAACCCTCAAGTGACTAAGCAAGGTCCTTCTTAATTAGCTTTTTCCTATTTTCCTAGCTGTACTTCTTGCTACACCTGCCATATACCCTGTTTGCTAATCACTCATTCAGTGGATATTTATTGAGCACCCAGGACATCCCAGGCAATGGGCAAATAAACAAATAAGACTATGGTATGTTAGATGAATTAATTAATTCATATTGAGGGCAATAAAGGGATTCTACTCACCTTGTGAGTAACCTCACAAGGTGATCTGATCATAAATTTCTAACTGGGCAGATTATGATGAGTAGTCACAACACAGGCATAACACCTTTTTAGTAAAAAGTTTATCTTTGCCTTGAGCAAGCTCTGTCTATTGGTTTTGGGCATCTAGGTTAACACGCCTTTGAAATAAGGGTAATGACCCTCAAGAAATAATCTTGTTAACTATCCTATAATTTATTCCCTGCCTTGTTTTTCTCTCACCTTTATGTAATCTTTTTTACCTTCCTTTCTTTATCTCAAATGCACACACACACAAAATAAATAAATAAAATAAAAACCTGTCAAACTGCCATTCCCCTGAGCATTTGTGTTCGGCTCAAATAAAATCTTACAGAAATTCTTTACAGGTTTGGATGTTTCTTAAGTCGACAATCTATGTCTACGTGGTGGCATTAGCATGAATAGAAAGTATTCTTTATCTTTCCTTCTTCCTGCCCTTGAACCTGGCTTGCAGTTTTTCCCATTCGTGGTTCTCTCAGCTGAGGCCTTTCTCTCCAGCATAATCTTTGACCTTTTGTGTTGGAGAATTCGGAGGAAACTGGGAGGCTGAAAGGAAGGCCAATGTAGGAGGTGGAGGCCAGGGCCAGAAGAGTTTTTTTAAGGGATGCAGTTTGTGAGATTAACTGACAGATGAATGGGAAAAAAAGCAAAGGAATTTTAATGGCAATGATTGGTGATTCTGTATTCCCTTCTGGGTGTAAAGAATTACAAGTAATGACTGTGGACAGTTTTAAAAATTACTTTTTGGTTCCACAGAAGGCATCCATATCCTTTTGTCGAGTATAGCACTCTGGTGACATGACTTTATACATGACTACGTTTTCCAGATCCATTCATTGGACAAATATTAATGGAGTGCCTTGTATAAGCAGTTGCCATGCAGGGCTGAACAAGACAGCCTGGTCCCTGTCCTCCTGGAGCTTAAAAATATGAAATCAACAAATAAATATTGAATTACAAATTGTGATGAATTTTGAAGGAAAGAAAGAAGTACTATGCCATGAGTATTAATTGGGGAACTGCTTTATGTTTCCCATAAATGCATCCTGTTCTTCACACTTCAGGGTCTTTGTTCACACTTTTAATGCTGAAGTACTTTTTTGATAGGTCACTCTATCAAAATCCTAATATGCTGAAAAACTTACATGCTACCTTTATGCTATGTCAGGTCCTCTCAGGCCCTCCATTTACTCTGTCCTCTGTTGATTTATTGCTTGCAATTCTTTTATGAAACCAAATTCATTTTGCAGTTTGTCTTGACTGAAGGGTTTCCTGGAATGGGTTGGTCACCCTAACTGTTGCTAAGGCTGTCTTTCCTATTATACCCAACACTCCAGTACATTCAACACTCTAGAAGGGGAGGGAAGCCCCTCTTTTTTTTAAGATTTTATTTTTGCAGAAAGAGGAGGAGAGAGGGAGAAAGAAAGGGAGAGAAACATTGACATGCCAGAGAAACATCAGTTGGCTGCCTCTTGCTTGCCCCAACTGGGGACCTGGCCTGAAACCCAAGCATGTGCCCTGACTGGGAAATTAACTGGCAACCTTACAGTTTGCAGGCCACTGAGCCACACCAGCCAGGGCTGGGAAGAAAAATCTTTTTATCTCTATTCATTCTATGACTTTCACATAGAAATAGTGATAATATTGACAACAATAATAATAGTTCATACTTCAGTATTGTTTACATTCCAGGCCATGTGCTCACTTACCTTGGTACAACGACTGAATGAATGAAGTAGGCCTTTTCCTCTTTCTATAAAAAAATTGAAGCTAAGCAGTTAAGCCAGGATTTGAGAGGGTGGGGTAAAAGAGGAGAAGACTAATCACCACTCATGGTGCTATCACAGCAATTCTCAAACTTTTTGATCTCAGGACCTTTTACACTCTAAAGAATCATTAAAGATTTCTTCCCCATTCCAGCCAAATTTTTAGGTGGGCTATTTAGATAGTAATTATTAGAAATTAAAACAGAATTTAGAACATTTATTTATTATTTTACTTAAACATTAATGCATACTAAAATTAATAATACATTTTATAAAGGAAAAAGAACTATATTTTCCAAAACAAAAACATTTCAGTGGGCCCTGGTGGGATAGCTCAGTTGGTTAGAGCATCGTTCCCATATACCAAGGTTGAAGGTCTGATCCCTGGTCAGGGCACACACAAGAATCAAGTACATAAATAATTGGAACAACAAGTTGATGTTGCGCGGTCTCTCTCATCATGCAATTAAAAAAGAAACATTTCAGCGGGAAAAGTGGCAAATCTCTTTAAAATCTGACTTAGTTAAAAAAAACAAAACACTGGATAAGCATTTGAGATCTTTCTCCCTGGCGTATGTCATCAGTTTGACTCAAATAAACTCCTATAAAACTTAAAACAAAAACAAAAACAAACCCTTTGGATCCTCACATCTGCTTCTACCGTTCAACCTGTTACAATTGTGTAGCCTCCAGAAAACTCCACTGTACACTGGTGAGAGAAAGTGAGAAGGCAAATAAAGTCTTAGTATGACTATTAAAACTTTTGCCTTCGGAAACGCCTTGAAAGGGTCATGGAGAGCCCCTGGGGTCCCTAAACACTTTGGCAGGTGCTGCTGTACTGTATGGTATAGTAAATCGCACATTCAATACCTTTATAGCAGACGTCAGGGGAAGAGGTAACTTCGGGTTTGTAAGAATGTTGGGTTTTAGTTTGAAAACATCCTAGACCTTGCCCGGGACACAAGCAAGGAGACAGAGAGGACAACATACCCCTCACCTCACCAAACCTTATTCTACCCAGGTTACCCGTGCGCAACTCGACCTTGGACTACAACTCCCAGCAGATCTTGCCCTAGGGAGCGTGTGGCCTCAATCGTGAGGCGTTTGGGTGACTTTAACCGAGTGACGAAAGTGGAGGAGGCGTGCCTGTTTGTGTAGGCGTGCTGCTGCAATTGGTGGAACCAGGAAGAGGGGCGGAGCCAGTATTTGGGTCAGCCAATGGTTTGTAGTCAAATGGAGGTGGGGCGTGGCGTGGCTAGGTCCTCTAGCAGGCTGCGTGGGGCCTGCAGAGGCCAGGAACGTGGATTTGGGTGGTAAAAACGCGCAGTCGAGGGGGCCGGGCTGACCCCGGCGGGAGATGGCGGCGCGATGGAGCAGCGAGAACGTGGTGGTGGAGTTCCGAGACTCGCAGGTGGGCCGGAGACCAAATGGAGCCTTCTGGGCATGCGCCTTCGCAGATTTCCCCCCTCCCCCACGCTGCCTGGTCTGTCTCAGGGCGGCGGGGCGACTCCTA
Organism: Artibeus jamaicensis; assembly: GCF_021234435.1. Classification (NCBI taxonomy): domain Eukaryota; kingdom Metazoa; phylum Chordata; class Mammalia; order Chiroptera; family Phyllostomidae; genus Artibeus; species Artibeus jamaicensis. Next base: position 13,263,853 of record NW_026521842.1, read on the forward strand.
CAGCCTCGTCTGTGTTGGGGTAATGGAAAAGAGGTTGTCCCTGAGTAATCAGACCCGAGAGTGTGAGGGGAGTCTTGAGTACTGTTGGTGGTTGGGCCAGACACAAACAGGGGTTCGGGCTTACACGTGGGGGTACGGGGAGTGGCGCCTGCCTTGGGACACCGAAGGGCAGGGGTGGTGCGCGAGTGGGCAGGGGTGCTCCTTCCAAAGCCAGGGTGGGGAGTGAGGGAGTGTTTGCTCTTCTAGGCCGGGGCCGCGCTTAGTGACTTTGATCATGTCGCAGAACTTCTCTGAACCTCGGCAATGGGACTTAACCCTGCTTTACAAAATTTCAGGGTGAAGTTGATAGAAAACTGAATGCAAAGTGCCTGTTTCAGCAGCTAAACTTTAAGTGGTTGCTGATACTAGAATAGTGGAAAATACCGTATAGTGAGTGAGTGAATAGAAGTGTTCACTGCACATATTTCCCAGGTTCGAATCCCGGCTTAGTCTCTGGCCTGTCATCACCCACTGTGCATAACTTTTTTCTCACCTGTGAGAAAGTGTGAGTCGTACCTGCCCGAGGGTTGGCGTGAGAATTTTGAGGTCGTACATTTAGAATGTGTGACACAGTGACAGGCACATAGTAAGCCTCAATGAACGTTAGCACTTATTAGGGATTTTTACTGTTTTTCTATTTCCTGCGTTTCCTGTGCTGTACTTATTATCTGCATTTTCTTTTTCTAATTCATGAGAGAATCACACAGGATAAGTGGATGCTATCCCTTTTTTCCAAACAGCAAAGCTGATCCTGGTTTGGCTGATCCTGTGACTTGACCAAGGCCTCCCATTGTGTGGGGGCATGGGGATATGAACTCAGGGATCTGGCCCCAGGACTTCTGCTGGCCTCATTACACCGCCCTGCTTCCTACCGTATGAGCCTATACAGTTGTTCCTCAATACATACTGTACTCAGCCACCCCTTCCCCAGCACCTAGGACACTGTCTGGGTGATTTTCTTTTCTTTATTTTTTAAATTATAAGAAAAAGTGTATTTAGAAAGTTACAGAGGTGAGCCAGCTTGGCTGTGTAGGCTCAAGAAATAAGTTACAGAAGCAAAAGAAGGGCCCTTGGAGCTTAGGAGAGGGAAAGGAAAAGGAAAACGAGGCTGGAGGAAGAAGAGTAGGAAGGGAAAGGCGCGGGCATGCTCCAGAGAAGAGAGCATGCTGGGTGATTCTCTTTTATGCAACAGGTATTTCTGGAATGCCTTTTGTGTGCCAGGTTTTCTACTCCTTTATTCAACAAGATTTACTGAGCTCTTTTGCAAGGTGCACACTGTGCCTGGCACTGTGTTGATTCTCACGTGATTTATTCTGAAGAGACATCTGAATTACAACAAAGTGATGTGCTTTCTTCTAAGAGCCCACCCCGTTTTTGCCATAAAGACAGTGTGTGGTGGATTCACTGACCAGTTTGCCATGTGGTGCTCTCTGATATAGTTCCCATGGAGAATCTGAGTAACAGCATTCTGATTAAAGGGCCCTGAAGCACTTTGCACTGTCAGCATGGTGTCTCTGGGAGGCCAGCTCTCCCAAGGGAGGTGCCAGACTCTTAGGGAAAAAGAACCACATTCCTGTTATCCTTGTTAATTGCTTTCAGTGGGGACTAATAACAAAGTCATATATGGTACCTCTGAGCCTGCTAATTTGGAAGCTACTAATCTGTAAAGCCTTTAATTCTCATAGAAACCCAGGCAGTCTCAACCAAACTTCTCAATGGAAATGTAATTGAAGAGACCTGCAGAGAAGGTGCTGACACACGTTTTAGGATACTATGAAGTAGTGTCAAATAATTAAATCAAAACAGCAGTTGTCAAAGTAAATTGGGTAATTTAACTGCCTTGTGGGAGTTTCTGTTCTTTTTGATTTTTGGTATTCATTTGGAAGGGTACATCTTAGCATAAATTAGCATGGTTTTGTGGTTGAATTTGGTGCTAATTCGGAGGGGGTGGGAACCCATTTTATTAGCTGTTTCATTAATGTAGAAACAAAAAGTTGAAACTCTTAATATTGTCTTTCTGAAAAGAAAGGCCAAACAATAAACTTTTCAAACACCCCTCTTCTTTTAAAAGTCATTTAAGAAAACTTAGATTTTTTTAGTGAAAACCCCAGTCTGAAAAGTAAAACTCTTTTTCTTAACAGTTTATACAAGCATCACTCACTTTATAAAACAGTGCCTTGTATTAGTGAAGAACCTGTGCTTCTTGGCAACTACTCTGAAGTGGTCCCTGGAATCAATGAGTGTAACACTGTAAAACTTAGAGATAATCTCCTCAGGCAACATCATCCACTAGAATTTTCTGTAATGATGGACATGTGGCCACTGAACACTTGCAGTGGTGCTAGTGCAACTAAGATACTGTATTTTAAAATAAATTTTAGTCCTGGTGGTGTGGCTCAGTGGATTGAGTGCCAGCCTGTGAACCAAACAATCGCCAGTTTGATTCCCAGTCAGGGCACATGCCTGGGTTGTGGGTCAAGTCCCCCGTAGGGAGCATGTAAGGGGCAACCATGCATTAATGTTTCCCTCCAGCTCTTTTTCCCTCCCTTCCTCTGTCTCTAAAAATAAATAAATAAAATCTTTAAACAATTTTTAAAAATTAATTGCCATTTAAAGAACCACTTGTGGCTATTGTGTGTAGTATTTGAAACTGTAGTAGAAATTGAATAGTTTGAACTCGAAAAGAGTGGTAAGGTGGCAGAATGTTCAGTTAACAGGTCTCTAACTCAACAATAAGTGCAAAAATACTACAGGATATGCTTATCGTGATGACAATAGGAACTTGAGATTCATAGCAACTCTCTGCTGAATGTCTCTACTTCAGCATCTGTGAGATGGCTGAAACTCTATATATCCAAAGTAGCCAGAAGAATAGAGGTTCTGGCCAAGATGGAGGTGTAGGCAGAAACCCTTCGCTTCCTCTCACAACCAAAAGGAGGATAACAACCAATCTAAAGTCAATCAACCAGAATCACCAGGAAATCAAACTGCATGGAACTCTGACAACCAAGGAATTAAAGAAAAAAATCAACCAGAACTACCTGACCAGTAAGGCGGACCCTGTGGTGCAGGCAGACTCAGAGAACCACCCTGAGGAGGCTGAGGGGCAGAGCTGTGCAGGAGGGACTGACTTTAAGGGGAAAACTGAGACTCAGAGCTGACTGTGGGCTACAGCTGGAGTTGCTGAGCTGGGAGATACTTCCAATCTGACTCAAGGGTCTATTGGAAAGTGTGCTAGAGACGAGCAGGCAAGCTTCTTTGCTCCCTCTCTGGCCCCTCCCCCACAGGCAGCACAGCAAGGAGAGTGAATACCTAAGGCCCTGCCCCTTACAACTTACCAGGTGCACCAAGACAAAGAAATGTGGCCCAAATGAAAGAACAGAGCAAAATCTCAGAACTAAGTGATGAGATTACCAACCTAACTGATGGAGAATTTAAAGCCCTGGCAATCAAAATGCTCACAGAGCTGATTGAGCTTGGTTGAAAAATGAAAACAAATGAAAGATACCCAAAAGGAAATAAAGCAAAATATTCAGGGAACCAGCAGTGACAAGAAGGAAACCAGGATTCAAAGCAATGATCTGGAGCAAAAGGAAGAAAAACATCCATCTGGATCAGAATAAAGAAACAAGAATCCAAAAATCCGAAGAGAGGCTGAGGATTCTCTGGACAACCTGAAACATTCCAATATCCAAATTATAGGGGTGCCAGAAGGAGAAAAGCAACAATAAGAAATCGAAAACTTATTTGAACAAATAATGAAGGAAAACTTCCCCAATCTGGTGAAGGAAATAGATTTCTAGGAGGTCCAGGAAGCCCAGAGAGTCCCAAAGAAATTGGACACAAAGAGGAACACACCAAGGCACATAATCAAATTACCCAAGAATAAAGACAAAGAAAATCCTAAGAGCAGCAAGAGAAAGGGAGACAATTACCTACAAAGGAGTTCCCATAAGGCTATCAGCTGATTTCTCAAAAGAAACCTTACAGGCAAGAAGGGGCTGGAAAGAAGTATTTGAAGTCATGAAAGGCAAGGATCTACATCCAAGATTGCTCTACCCAGCAAAGCTTTTATTTAGAGTGGAAGGACAGATAAAGTGCTTCCCAAATAAGGTCAAGTTAAAGGAGTTCATTATTACCAAGCCCTTACTGTATGAAACTTCAAAGGGACTTATCTGAGAAAAAAGACAAAAAATATGAACAATAAAATGACAACAAACTCATAACTATCAACAAATGAACCTAAAAGAAAAGAAAAACGATGAAAACAAAAACTAATCAAATAGCCAGAACAGAAACAGAATCAGAGAAATGGACATCACACAGAGGGAGTTCAGTGGGGAGGGGGAATGGAGGAATGGGGAGAAAAGGTACAGGGAAGAACAAGCATAATTAGTAGGCATAAAGTAAACAAGGAAAGATAAAAAATGGTATAGGAAACAGAGGACTCAAAGAACTTATATGTATAGCCTATGGATATGAACTAAGGGTGGGGAATGCCAGAGAGTGTGGGGGTAGGGTGGAGGGAGGATAAATGGGGAAAAATTGGGAAAACTAATAGTATAATCAATAAAAATACTCTAAAAAACAAAGTAGCCAGACATACTCTGGGTCTTACCTCCCCAGCTTATCTGGCACCCCAGCTTTTTGCCCCCTTCCAGTATACCCTCCACATAGAATGATTTTTTTAAAACTCCAGATTTATTGAGGTATAATTAATGTACAATACAATTTACCCTTTTATGTGTATAATTGGTTGAATTTTGACAAATGTATGTAGTCCTGTAGCTACCACCACGATTGAAGTGCAGAACATTTTCATTACTCTAAAACACTCATTTGTGCCCCTCTGTAGCCAGCCTTTTTCCCTCACTCCCATCCTCTGGCAGAGGCTGATGTGATTTCTGTAACACATGGAACACATCATTTCCATAACAGTGTGTCACCTTTTGAGTCTGGCTTCTTTCACTGAACTTGTGCTTTTGAGATTCATTCATGTTGTTGAACATACCTGTTAGTCCATTCCTTTTCACTGCCCAGTAGTATTCCATTGTATAGATAGATCACAATTTGTAATTCCATTAACCTGTTTACGGAATTTAGGTAGTTTTCACTTTTGGGTAATTACGATTAAAGCTGTGATAAATATCAAGGTGATCTGTTCTTCCTTTTTTTTCTTTTTTCTTATTTTTTCTTAAAGGTGATTTTTTTTAAACGAATTTCTTTGTATCTCTTCTTTGATGAAAATCCTTCAGTAGCTTCCTGTTGCACCTAGAATAGAATACGAGTTCCTTATTTTAGATTGTTTTGTGTGCTGGTCTCTGCCTCCTTCTCAGATCACATCTTGTACCACTTTCCCCTCACTCACTATTTGTTTATTTTTATCTTTCTCCCTTACTGTAGTGTAAGTTCCCTGGGGGGGGGTGACTGTTTTGTTGACTACTGTAACCTTAGTGCCTAGAATAGTGCTTGGTATACAACAACACTCAACAAATGTTTGTTGAATGAATACATTTTTAATTAAAAAATATTTTATTTCTTCATTTTTAGACATGGGGAAGGGAGGAAGAGAAACAGCAATGTGTGGCTACCTCTCACGTGCCCCTCACTGGGGACCTGGCCCATGACACAGATATGTACCCTGCCTGGGAATCGAACTGGTCACCTTTTGGTTCATAGGCCGGTGCTCAATCCACTGAACCACACCAGCCAGATGAATAAATTTTAAAAATCAATTAAATTAAAATCCCTGACCAGGTAGCTCAGTTGGCCAGGGTGTCATCCCTGTACATCAAGGTTATGGGTTCGATCCCTGATTAGGGCACATACAAGAAGTAACCAATGAATGTATAAATAAGTGGAACAATAAATTGATGTTTCTCTCTCTCTCTTTCCCCAACCTCCTTCCTTCCCCTTTTTCTCTAAAATAAAAAAAAAAAGCAACCAATGAATGCATAAATAAGTGGAACAACAAATCACTCTCTCTTGCGCCCTTTCCTTTCTCTCTTTAAAATTCATAAGTACAAAATTTAGGGACTTCTAGCCAAGATGGAGGCGTAGGTAGACACACTGTGCCTCCTCCCACAACCAAAAGAAGGACAAAAACAATTTAAAAGCAAAAAACAACCAGAACCGACAGAAAATCAAACTGTAAGGAAGTCCGACAACCAAGGAGTTAAAGAAGACACACTCATCAAGACCAGTAGGAGGGGTGGAGTCGGGCAGCCAGGCAGAGAGGACTTGTGGCAAGGTGGTGGCTGGAGGACCCAGCAAGGCAGTGGATTGTGGAGCAGGGTGCGCAAGGCTGCAGCTGGCTGGCAAGGCAGCAGCTGGTGGAGCAGGTGGTTCCACATTTGTGCTCAGATAAACTGGGAGAAACAACTGGGGAGTGGGATGGACTACACGACCCAAGGCCCCAGTGAGGGGAAATAAAGCCTCAAACCTCTGATTGAAAACCTCTGTGGGGGTTGAGGCGGCAGCAGGAGAAACTCCCAGCCTCACAGGAAAGTTTGTTGGAGAGACCCACAGGCTCCTAGAACATACACAAGCCCACCCACACAGGAATCAGCACCAGAAGGACCCAATTTACTGGTGGGAAGTGGAGGAAGTGACTGAAATCCATCAGAGAGCAGAGCAAGTGCCATTGTTTCCTCTTGGACCCCTGCCCCACATACAGCGTCACGACAGTGATGCAAGTTATCTGCCCAGAAGAACACCTAAGGCTCCGCCCCTTGCTATGTAATAGGTGCGACAAGACAAAAAAAAAAGAAAAATGGCCAAAATGAAAGAACAGATCAAAGCTCCAGAAAAAAATACAACTAAGCAATGAAGAGATAGCCAGCTTATCAATGTGCAGTTCAAAACACTGGTAATCAGCATGCTCACAGAATTGGTTGAATTAGGTCGCAAATAGAGGAAAAAATGAAGGCTATGCTAAGTGAAATAAAGGAAAATACACGGGGAACCAGTAGTGATAGGAAGGAAACTGGGACTCAGATCAACAGTGTGGACCAGAAGGAAGAAAGAAACATCCAACCAGAAAAGAATGAAGAAATAAGAATCCAAAAAATGAGAGGCTTAGGAACCTCCAGGACATCTTTAAACGTTCCTACATCCGAATTATAGGGGTACCAGAGGAGGAAGAGGAAAAGCAACAAGTGGAAACTTATCTGAACAAATAATAAAGGAGAAATTCCCCAATCTGGCAAAGGAAATAGACTTCCAGGAAGTCCAGGAAGCTTAGAGAGTCCCAAAGAAGTTGGACACAGGAGGAATACATCAAGGCATATCATAATTACGTTACCCAAAATTAAAGTTAAGGAGAGAATCCTAGAAGCAGCAAGAGGAAAGGAGACAGTTACTTACAAAGGAGTTCCCATAAGGTTGTCAGTTGATTTCTCAAAAGACAAGAATGGGGCTGGCAAGAAGTATTCCAAGTCATGAAAAGCAAGGACCTACACCCAAAATTGCTCTATCCAGCAAAGCTCTCATTTAGAATGGAAGGGCAGATAAAGTGCTTCTCAGATAAGGTCAAGTCCAAGGAGTTCATCATCACCAAGCTCTTATTATATGAAATGTTAAAGGAACTTATCTAAGAAAAAGAAGATAAAAAATATGAACAGTAAAATAACAGCAAACTCAATTATTAACAACCACACCTAAAACAAAAACAAAAGCAAACTAAGCAAACAGCTAGAAAGGAACAGAACCACAGAAATGGAGATCACATGGAAGGTTAGCAACAGGGAAGTGGAAGTGGGAGAGACGGGGGGAAAGATACAGAGAATAAGTAGCATAGATAGTAGGTGGAAAATAGATGGGGAGATTAAGAACAGTATGGGAAATGTAGAAGCTAAAGAACTTATATGTATGACCCATGGACATGAACTAAAGGAGGGGAGTGTTCGTGGGAGGGGGTGTGCAGGGCAGAGGGGAGTGAAGTGGGGAAAATGAGACAACTATAAGAGCATACCAATAAAGTATATTTAAAACAATAAAATTGATAAATACAAAATTTTTAAAAATTGGCCCTGGCCTTGGCTGCTGTGGCTCAGTGGATTGAGTGCGGCCTATGAATCAAAGGCCACCAGTTCGATTCCCAATCAGGGCATATGCCTGGGTTGTGGGGCCAGGTCTTACCAGTTAGGGGCTTGCGAGAAGCAACCATTCAGTGTATGGTATCTCTTTTTTTTTTAAAAATTTTTATTGATTATGCTGTTACAGTTGTTCTATTCCCCCCCTTCATTCCCCTCCACCCTACCTCCCCATCCCCATTACCCCCCCTTTAGTTTATGGCCACGTGTCTCAAGTTCTTTAGATTCTATATTTCCCATGCTATTCTTGCCCCCCCCCCATCTATTTTCTATCTACTACTGTCTATGCTACTTATTTTCTGTACCTTCTCCCCCCTTCTCCTCCTCCCACTCCCCTGTTGCTAACCCTCCTTGAGATCTTCATTTCTATGTTTCCACTCCTGATCTCGCTGTCCTTTTAGTTTGCTTTTGTTTTAGGTGTGGTTGTTAATAACTGTGAGTTTGTTGTCCTTTCACTGTTCATGTTTCTTTAACTTCTTTTTCTTAGATAAGTCCCTTTAACATTTCATATAATAAGGGCTTGGTGATGATGAACTCCTTGAATTTGATCTTATCTGAGAAGCACTTTATCTCTCCTTCCATTCTAAATGAAAGTTTTGCTGGATAGAGCAATCTTGGTTGTAGGTCTTTGGATTTCATGACTTGGAATACCTCTTTCCAGCCCCTTCTTGCCTGTAAGGTCTCTTTTGAGAAATCTGCTGACAGTCTGATGGGGACTCCTTTGTAGGTGACTGTCCCCTTACCTCTTGCTGCTTCTAGGATTCTCTCCTTCATTTTAATTTTGGCTAATGTAATTATGATGTGCCTTGGTGTGTTCCTTCTTGGGTCCAACTTCTTCGGGACTCTCTGAGCTTCCTGGATTTCCTGGAAGTCTATTTCCTTTGCCAGATTGGGGAAATTCTCCTTTATTATTTGTTCAAATAAGTTTTCCACTGGTGGCTGTGCCTTTCCCCCTTCTGGTATCCCTATAATTCGGATGTTGGAGCGTTTAAAGATGTCCTGGAGGTTCCTAAGACTCTCCTCATTTCTTTGAATTCTTGCTTCTTGACTCTTTCTGTTTGGCCATTATTTGCTTTCTTCTGGTCCACTCCATTGATTTGAGTCCCAGTTTCCTTTTCATTTCTATTGGTGTCCTGTGCAATTCCATTCATTTCAATTAGTTTCGCCTTCATATATTTGTCTAATTTGTGGCTATAATCAACCAGTTCTGTGAGGATCCTGATGACCAGTGTTTTAAACTGTGCGTCTGAGAGTTTTGCTATTTCTTCATCGCTTAGATGTATAGGCTGTGGGGCTTTGAGCTCTTCTTGAGCCATTTTTGGTCTGTTCGTGCCCTTTAAGTGTGAGGAACGGAGCCTTGGACTCCCAGGTCACTGGGTTGTGACGCTGTATGTGGGGGCGTGGTCAGAGCGGGGAAATGGCGGCACCCTCTGCTGTTTTGCACCGCTGGGTGAGGAGCAGAGCCTCAGGTGGTTCACCGGGGCCGGGCCAGTCAGAGTCGCTGGGTTATGACGCTGTATGTGGAGGTGGGGTCAGAGCGGGGAAATGGCAGCGCTCTCCCTGCCGCTTGCTGTGGGGACCCGCTGGGTCCCGGGTCCAATCGCCCACTCCCCCGCCTGTCTATCCGCGCACAAACGCGCGACCACAGTCAACCCACAGCCCTGCGTCCTCGTTGCCTCCCCGCGGTGGCTCGCTTGGTTGCTCACTCGGTCGCTCACTAAGTCCAACCCTGCGCCTGGATTCCGCGCACCTGAATCCGTCTGACCGAGTTTTCCTGTGCTACCCCGCTCCACCAGCTGCTTCTTTCGCCCCTTACCGGTCAGACTGAAGAATTTGTTGTTAACAGACTTCGGAAAAGTTCAATTTTCTGTGTTCTGGCTGTGTTTTCTGTTGCTAATATTTAGTTGTCTCTAAACTTGGTTGTGTGAGAAGGCACGGCATATCCACCTATGCCTCCATCTTGGCGGAAGTCCTCCTGGTATCTCTTGCATATTGCTGTTTCTCTCCCTCTCCTTCTCTATAAAAATAAATAAATAAATTTTTGAAAAGAGAGAGGAGAGGAAAGGAAGACAGAGGAAGAGAAACACTGATGTGAGGTTGCCTCTCACGCACCCCCAAGTGGGGACCTGGTCCACAACCCAGACATGTGCCCTGACTGGGAATGCAACCAGCAAACTTTCGGTTTACTGGCTGGCGCTCGATCCTGAGCCACACCAGCCAGGGTAATAAAGTCTTTTTTAAAAAATTAAAAAATCAGTTATATTGATTAATAAGAGTAATTAGGGAAAAGTGTTCAGATTTTCATGGTCTTTTTTATTTTAAAATAGTTTTAGATCTATAGAAAAATTGGGAACACAGTACAGAGAGTTTCTGTACACCTGTACTCAGTTTCCCCTATTAGTAACATCTTACCCCATATGGTATATTTTCTGCAGTTAATCAATATTGATAGATCATCATTAACTAAAATTCATACTTTCCTGAGCACTTCTTAGTTCTCACCTAGTGTCCCTTTCCCTGTTTGGGGACTTTGTGCAGAACACGACATTATAGTTGTCACATTTCTGCTGACTCCACTTGGCTATGATCATTTCTCAGACTTTCTTTGTTTTTCATGATCTTGACCATCTGTAGAATGTCCCTCAGTTGGGATTTGTCTTTTGTCTTTCTCATGATCAGACTGGGATTATGTATTGTTTTGTTTTTTTTGAGGAATACCCTAGAGTTTTACAAGGTGCCCTTCTCATCACATCGTATCAGGGGCAGTGCTGTGAACCTGTAGCACCACTGCTGATGTTGACTTGATCAGGGCCAGGGCAGAGCTTCCTAGGTTTGCCTACTGTAAACATACTGTTTTTGCCCTTTGTCTGGACTATTAGCTCCCACTCCCTCATCAGCAGTTTCACTTAATACGGTTTCAGTTATCTGTGGTCAAGTGGGGGCCACAAATATTAGCCAGAAGATTCCAGAAGTAAACAATATATAAATTTTACAGTTTGTGCCTTTCTGAATAGCATGTTTAAATTTTGCACTGTCCTCTCTCTCCATCTTGCCTGGGGCGTGAATCATTCCTTGTTCAGTGTATTCAGGGTGGATATGCTACCTGCCTGTTAGTCACTTAGTAGTAATTGTTATCCGACTGTGGAGTATCACAGTGCTTGTTTGCAAGTAATCCTTATAGTAGCTAGGCTACTGTAAATGCTAGGTCATTTACCTCATTCCATCTCATCGTATAGGCATTGTAGCATCCCATAGAAGGTGAGTATAGTACAATAAGATATTTTGTGAGAGACCACATTCATGTAACTTTGATTCGAGTATATTGTTATAATTGTTCTTTTTATTATTAGTGTTGTAATCTCTTACTGTGCCTAATTTAGAAATTAAGTATTTTGTCATAGGTATGTGTGTATAAGGAAAAGCATAGTATGTAGAGGGTTTGTAGTACACACAGTCTCAGTCATGTACTGGGGACCTGGAACATTCACCTCCCCATGCATAAGTAGGGGACAGCTGAACTCTTTGGAAAATACTCTCTATATACAGCCTATACTTAAGGAGATGGGAGTTATTCTCCCCAATGTATTTATTTATTGAATTATTTGTTTATATCAGTATGAACTCCTAGGTACTTATTTTATACTTTGCATTACGATCTCATTATTTTGTTGTCCAAATTGTTCTAGCTTTCACCACTGGGCTCTCTTTCAGGTGGTTCTTGGGCATACGCCCAGGTTTTTTCTTAACTTTTAAAATACTTTCTGGTACTACAAGATACTCAACTCTCATTTTGTATGTTTCTTGCCCCAGTCCTTAAATTAGCCATTTCTCCAAGGAGCTCTGGTTTTTTCAGCTGGAGAATTATATTAGAAACCAAGACCTGGTGCTAAATGTGCTCATTGCTTTGGGGGTGTCATTGCCTCTAGGCCCCCCTCAACTGACAAAATAAGAAATATACATGGGTGTACTAACCCATGTATATACATATGTCTAAATGTTTCTGTATGTAGGCATCTTTATCTGTATCTTTATATTTTACCTGTATCTATATCTATATCTATATATCTTTCATCTGCATACTTTATCTGCATATATACCTTATTTGTGTATATGAGTTTATACTTATATTTTTAACCCTAATCCATTTTCACATGGGTCATAGTGACCCCCACCCTTTGCTTATAATTAACTTCCCACTTTAACAGATATCTGGCTCCTGCCATCTTTTATCCATTTACTTAATTGTTCATTCCGGTATATATGTATAGTGGTTTCAGAATTGTTATCTTGTACCCTTGAAGGAAACTAGTTTATCAGCTAGAGTACTGTGTTTATATACAGTTTCTTTTCCCTTTAGTCTTACAGATTCTACTAAGGCTTTCACCATTTTTTAAAAATATATTTTATTGATCATGCCATTACAGTTGTTCTATTCCCCCCTTCATTCCCCTCCACCCTGCACACCCCTCCCCCACCCTTCCTCCCTTTAGTTTATGACCACATGTCTCAAGTTCTTTAGATTCTATATTTCCCCTACTATTCTTGCCCTCCCCCTATCTATTTCTACCTACCATCTATGCTACTTATTTTCTGTACCTTCTCCCCCTTCTCCTCCCACTCCCATGTTGCTAACCCTCCATGTGATCTCCATTTCTATGGTTCTACTCCTGATCTAACTGTCCTTTTACTTTGCTTCTGTTTTCGGTGTGGTTGTTAATAACTGAGTTTGCTGTCCTTTCACTGTTCATATTTTTTATCTTCTTTTTCTTAGATAAGTCTCTTTAACATTTCATATAATAAGGGCTTGGTGATGATGAACTCCTTGAACTTGTCCTTATCTGAGAAGCATTTGATCTGCCCTTCCATTCTAAATGAAAGCTTTGCTGGATAGAGCAATCCTGGATGTAGGTCTTTGGATTTCATGACTTGGAATACTTCTTTCTAGCCCCTTCTTGCCTGTAAGGTCTCTTTTGAGAAATCAGCTGACAGTCTGATGGGAACTCCTTTGTAGGTGACTGTCCCCTTATCTCTTGCTGCTTCTAGGATTCTCTCCTTCATTTTAATCTTGGCTAATGTAATGATGATGTGCCTTGGTGTGTTCCTTCTTGGGTCCAACTTCTTTGGAACTCTCTGAGCTTCCTGGATTTCCTGGAAGTCTACTTCCTTTGCCAGATTGGGGAAATTCTCCTTTATTATTTGTTCAAATATGGTTTCTAGTTCTTGCTCTTCCTCTTCCCCTTCTGGTACCCCTATAATTCGGATGTTGGAATGTTTAAAGATGTCTGAAGGTTTCTAAGCCTCTCCTCATTTTTTTGAATTCTTGTTTCTTCATCCTTTTCTGTTTGGTCATTTTTTTCCTCTTTCTGGTCCACTCCACTGATTTGAGTCCCAGTTTCCTTTCCATTACTATTGGTTTTCTGTGCATTTCCATTCATTTCAATGAGTTTAGCCTTCATATGTTCCTCTAATTAGTGACTAAAATCAACCAGTTCTGTGAGCATCCTGATCACCAGTGTTTTGAACTGTGTATCTGAAAGTTTGGCTATTTCTTCATTTCTTAGATTTATTGGCTCTGGGGCTCTGAGTTGTTCTTGAGCCAAGTTTTGATCTGTTCATGCTTGTTACATATGAGGAGTGGAGCCTTAGATGTTTACCAGGCTGGTTTGTGACACTGTATGTGTGGGTGGGGTCAGAGGGACAATGGCGGTCCCCTCTGCCGCTTCCTGCCACTGGGGTCTGCATGGTCTGTCTTACCACTTGCTCCTTCACTGGTTTATCTCCACACAAATGTGTGACTGTGGTCAGCCCTCAGTGGGTCCGCCTGCTTCTCCACATCTGGGATCCTCCCACGGCTGCCTGCACACCTGGGTTGCACGCCCAGGTCGGTCCAGTGGATCTTTCCTGCCCAACCCCGCTCTGCTGCTGTCTCTGCCCCTCTTACCAGTTTGGCTGAAGGGTTCATTGTTGTCAGACTTCCGTATAGTTCAATTTTCTGTGGTTGGGCTGCATTTTTGTTGCTATAACTTTGTTGTTTTTAAAGTTGGTTGTATGAGAAGGCACAGTGCTTCCACCTACGCCTCCATCTTGGTGGAAGTCGGCTTCCACCATTTTTAAGCAAGCTTTCTCATTTCTCTATATGGTGGTCTAGTCTTTATAAGGCATTTAAAATATTTTAAAGTGTTTTCCCATAAAAGTTATCTATTATGGAATATATCAGCGATATTGTACTATGTAAAGAAAAATGATAAAATGTAGCCTCCACACACCTTAAGGAATAGGCCATTTTAGTTATTTTTTAAAGCATGAATACATTTTCTCTAGAACATGTCCCTCTCTTAATGCCCTTTAGAGGAAGTGACTGCCCTGAATTTTGGATTATTTCTTTGCTTTTTTATCGCACATATGTAAATGGAAATGACATTTCGTTTTATTTTGATAGTTTTGACCATTATTTAAATGGAGTCACATGGTGTGAATTCTGTGACTTCCTTTTTCCCTACATTATTTTTGAAGTTCATCCATGTCGACTGTCATACCTGTGGCTTACTGATTTTGCTATGAAGTCTGGTTCCTTTGTATGAATGTGCCATAGTCAAGTCATCCCTCTGTCCATAAAACGCTTGGTTGTTTCCAATGTTTTGTTTTTTGTAGATGGTGATAAGTAACCACGGTGTTTACATAGGGGTAGAATTGCTGGGCTATGGGATGTGCAGGTTCTTCAGCCTTATTAGCAAACGCCACGTTGTTTTCCAAAGTGGTTGAGATCTGATACTCCCTGTTACAGTGCTTCAGAAATTCCTTTGGGCTGTATCCTCATCAACACTTGGTGTTACCACATGTTTAAATTTCTCATTCTTTCAGCAGTTCTTTAATGAGAGTCTGTTATATAATAGATCCCTGGGACATACTGTGGACATAGCAGTGCAGTGCTCTGTGTGTTTCTATGCCCTCACAAATCAGATGTTGAAACCTAAAACCCAAGGTTTTGGATTTGGAGGTGGGGCCTGTGGGAGGGTATTAAGTCGTGAGGGTGGAGCTCTCATGAATGGGATTAGTGCTCTTTGCCTAGAGAAAGCGCCCTCCCCTTCCGCCCTGTAAGGTTACAGGTAGGCAGTCTAGGAAGAGAGTCCTCACCTGACACCAAATCTGTCAGCACCTTGATCTTGAACGTCCCAACCTCCACAAATGTGAGAAGTACATTTCTGTAGTTTATAAACCACCAAGTCTATGATATTTTGTTATAGCAGCCTGAAAGGATTTAGATAAACCATGCACAAAACAGACAAAAATTTCTGTCCACATCAAGCTCTTCTCCTTATATCTAACGGATTTCCACCTATCTAGTGCCTATGAAATGGTCTATCATATTTGGGTTTAATTTGTATTACCCTAATACTGATGAAGATCAATATCTTTTCATATGTTTAACTGGCAATTTGATTATTCTATGAAATTCTAGCCCATTTATATCTTATGCCTTTTAAAATTTAAAATTTTTTATTTTTAAAATAATTTTGTTGACTTATTTTTTTTTAGAGAGAGAGGAAGGGAGAGAGAAAGAAAGTGAAAGAGAGGGAGAGATTGGGAGAGATCGAAACATCAATTTGTTGTTCTACTTATTTATGCATTCATGGGTTGATTCTTACATGTGTCCAGACCGAGGATTGAACCTGTAACCTTGGTGTATTGGGACAGCGCTCTCACCAACTGAGCTCCCTGGCCAGGGCCTAAATGTGACATTTGGACGACACGTAGAAGGGGGTAGAAGTATCCATTGTTGAGAACTAATGCTACCTGGAAGCTGCGACTACCATGGTCATGGGAAGAGGAAGACCACGACTGACTACCTGCCTGTCATCTCCAGCCTGCACCTGCCTCGCTAGCAGAACTGAATCTGTTTCTCTCTCACAGGCAACTGCAATGTCTGTGGACTGTCTGGGGCAGTATGCAGTGCTTTCCGGGTGAGTACGTTTGCTATTTGTCTGTCATGACTTCTGGGAACAAACAGCAAATTAAAGAGGTTTCTGGGAAATTGGAAAATACTCTTATATTTAAGGGTTACGGGCATAGGGTTGAGTTCTGCTACCCTAGTGATCTCAGGGATACTTCTAGGGATTATTTGCTGTTATTTTTGTCTTTGTCCTGGTAGGTGAGCAATGCAATTCCTTTGAAATTTTAGTGACTGGCAGTTTGGTCTTGAAATTAGAATTTTCTCTTTACCGCATGCACTCTTTAGAAGGATGCTGGCTGGTCGGGGCTGACAAGTGGAAGGGATCCTGGCTCTTGTTTGGCAGAGCGATTGATTATGATCCCTTGGACATTGGCCTTCCTGGACTAGTCTTTCTCATGAAGGGATTCGATTTCATCGTGAATAAATTGGACTACCTAATTTCCATAGTGTATTCTGACTCAAAAAAATGTAAGATTCCCTGAATTTGCTGGTTACCCTAACGTCGTGCCAGTGTGGGAGCATTTCGTGGGCACAGCCCCCCCCCCCCCCGTTTTTCACAGTGCTCTGGACCAACACCCTACCTCTCAGATACAGCTGTATTTTCGTTGACTTGGTTATGAGCCCGTTTATAAATTGACGAAGTATTTTCTGTTAACCTCATTATTTTACTTTGAAATCATGTTTTAATGTACCTTTAAAAAAGTACATAGCAAACATTTAAATAATTCAAAAGGATATGCAATAAAAAAAGTTTCCCTCTTCCCTCTGACTTCCCTTCCCAGCGACAATTATTAGTACCATTTTCCTGTGTCACATGGGGTGCATAGGAAAGGAAAAATTGGTATGTCTCTTTTCTGCCCCCTCCCTACTTACTTAAATAATTTTTTTTAATCCTCACCTGAGGACATTATTGATTTTAGAGGGAGGGAGAGAGACAGGGAGAACAACGTTGAGGTGAGAGAGGAACACTGATGGGAGAGAGGAACATTGATGGGAGAGAGGAACACTGATGTGAGAGAGGAACACTGATGGGAGAGAGGAACACTGATGGGAGAGAGGAACATTGATGGGAGAGAGGAACATTGATGGGAGAGAGGAACATTGGTGGGAGAGAGGAACACTGATGGGAGAGAGGAACACTGATGGGAGAGAGGAACACTGATGGGAGAGAGGAACATTGATGGGAGAGAGGAACATTGGTGGGAGAGAGGAACACTGATGGGAGAGAGGAACACTGATGGGAGAGAGGAACACTGATGGGAGAGAGGAACACTGATGGGAGAGAGGAACATTGATGGGAGAGAGGAACATTGATGGGAGAGAGGAACATTGGTGGGAGAGAGGAACACTGATGGGAGAGAGGAACACTGATGGGAGAGAGGAACACTGATGGGAGAGAGGAACATTGATGGGAGAGAGGAACACTGATGGGAGAGAGGAACATTGATGGGAGAGAGGAACATTGATGGGAGGAGAGGAACATTGGTGGGAGAGAGGAACACTGATGGGAGAGAGGAACACTGATGGGAGAGAGGAACACTGATGGGAGAGAGGAACATTGATGGGAGAGAGGAACATTGGTGGGAGAGAGGAACACTGATGGGAGAGAGGAACACTGATGGGAGAGAGGAACACTGATGGGAGAGAGGAACATTGATGGGAGAGAGGAACACTGATGGGAGAGAGGAACATTGATGGGAGAGAGGAACATTGATGGGAGAGAGGAACATTGGTGGGAGAGAGGAACACTGATGGGAGAGAGGAACACTGATGGGAGAGAGGAACACTGGTGGGAGAGAGGAACATTGATGGGAGAGAGGAACATTGATGGGAGAGAGACATCAGTTGGTTGCTTATCAAACATGCTGCTACAGGGACCAAACCCACAACCTGGGCATGTGCCCAGACTGGGAAATGAACCCATGACCTTTCAGTTTATGGGACAGCGCTCCAGCCAACTGAGCCACACTGACCAGGGCCTTACTCACTTTTTTAAAAACAGCTTTATTGAGCTATAATTCCCGTACCATATAATTCACCTACTTAAAGTGTACAGTTCAGTGGTATGTGTTATTAATTTCCTATCCAGTTTTTAAGCTTTTTTTAAAAAACTGAGTTTAAAAAGCCAACTGGCATATATATACACCGTTTCACTGCTCCTGATCCTACTCGCCAGTAGCAACTACTTGAGACGTTTTTAGCTGTTTCTTTTAGATTGCCTCCAGTTTTCCAAGTAGTGTACATATACTGCTCTATCTTGATTTGTCTGTTGTAGACATTACAAATTGACGTATTACAACAGAAGGTGAAGATTTAGCACTTTTACTTTGCTCTGAGGCCCTTTTATATATACTTGCCCTCCCCCCCTCTTCTAATGTAGTCATGTAACCATCGTTGGGTTGAATTGTATTTGGGGTTCCTTTTCTAAGTTATTGTTGAGAGGTTTTATGCCATTCTGATTCTGGACTCTGTGTGTGATCTGTTTTTCTCTTGGAAGCTTTCAAATCCTTTCTTTGTCTCTAGTATTCTTTGTCTCCAGTGGGTGTGAAATTTTCACTGTGATTACTTTTGTGTGTGGCTGTTTTTATTCATGTGTGGGCATTTACAGGTCCCCCACTTTCTTTACTTTATTATTTCTTTTATCTAAACAATAGAATCATAACTTATGCCCTGGCTGGTGTGGCTCAATGGATTGAGCGCTGGCCTGTGAACCAAAATCCGCTGATTCAATTCCCAGTCAGGGGCACATGCCTGGGTTGTGGGCCAAATCCCCATTTGGGGATGTGTGAGAAGCAACTGATCAATATTTCTTGTGCACATCGATGTTTCTCTCCCTCTCTTCCCTCCCTTCTCCTCTCTAAAATAAATAAATAAAACCTTTAAAAAATCATAGCATACATCATGTTGCTGTATCAACATTTCATAAAATGCTCTCAGATGCCCTGGGCTCTCTGTGTCTCGAATGTTAGAATTCTCAACGTTCACTAGTGTGGATGTAGCATGTAGCATTCTAGCAGAGAATGGGGTTATGTAAATGAATATTATGTAAATGGGATTATGTAAATGTTCCTGTTATGGTATGTACAGCCATATTATTTTCAACATGAGCTTGAAGTTCACCATTTCATTTTCTTTCTTTCTTTCTTTAAAAATTGATTTGAGAAAGAGATAGACAGACAGAAACATGGATTTGTTGTTCCACTTGTTTATACATTCATTGGTTGTTTCTTGTATGTGCCCTGGCTGGAGATCAAACCCGCAACCATGGTGCATTGGGATGATGCGCTAACCAACTAAGCTACCCAGCCAGGGCCTCATTTTCTTATATGGAACTTTAAAATATGTGTAGTAAAGTGAATAAAGTGAAAAGCTCAAATAAGTTTACAAATATATATGCCCATGTGATCAACATTCCAATTAAGTTACAAAATAATTTTTAGCACCTTGGAATGCCTTTTCACTCTGACAATCTGTGTATTTTATTTTATTTTATTTTATTTTATTTTATTTTTTTCTTGATGTGGTGATGGTGGTGGGTGTATTTTAGTTTAAATAAAGTTTTCTGCATTCTGTCTTCAATATTTTCCCCCCTTTATTTCCTCTTCTCATGCTTCGTGAGCTACTGTTAGTTGAATATCCTATATGGATTCTCTTTTGGTCTTTCTGTTTTGCATTCTGGGAGTTTTCTTTAACTTTAACTTCCAACCTTGCTATCAGATTTCTCCATTTCAGATTTTATGTTAATTTCCAAGAATTCTTTCTTGGTCTTTGTTCTTCACATTGTCTTCCTTTACCTCTCTGAGAATGTTCAATCCCATTTTTTTTTCTCTTCTCTGTGCTAACCTCCTTTCCTTTTTCTTTCTTTTGATCATGTTGGTCTCTGTGTTTGAGGTTTCCTCTGGTGACTGATGCTCCTGGGCTCGCTGTTACTATTAGAGAGCGTTGGACTCTCCGTTCATGTGGGTGGCAGTGGGGTTCACTGTAGGGAGATCAGGTGGGACCCAGGCCCTTTTGTTGGAGGGTGCCCTAAATGGCATTATCTCCAAGGTTTTTCTGTTGTTATTTGTTTGTTTGCTGCATCGTGGGTTGGTCATTTCCTCCTGAGAAGAATCCTGTCACTGAAGACTAAAAGCCAAGCATTGTGAGTGCTGAGTAGGGGGACAGGCCTTCATATCCTGTTCAGAGCATAGCCACTTACTCACTGCTGTGCCTCTTGTCCCTGGCCTGGGCTTCTCAGAAGCAATCTCTCTAAACACCCACCCTCACGCAGGAGGAGGAGAGGTAGAGATGCCAGCTCTGTGGGGTGCTCTTAAACTGCTCTCCTTAGTTCTTTCAGGCAGCTCTTGTTTGGTTTGGTTCTGCTTTTGGTTCTCCAGTCCCTCTCTCCTTTCCCTGTCCCATAGCCTGGAGCCCCCAGCTCCCCAGCAGTCCTGGCAGTGGGAGCGGGCTGCTTCCTAGCGCTCTTCTCTGCAGGCACCTGGGCGTTAGCTTTCTTTACTCCAGCTAGGTTACCGTTACCGCTTGCCCATCCGCTATTCATTTCCTCTCTCATTTTCATTGCCTTTGTGGGTTTCTGTCTTTTATGTTCTTACTTTTATTTTAGTGGTTCTTTAGAGGGGAATGAAGATAAACAAGCATGTTCCATCAGGCATGTTTTTCCTAAAGTGCTCACTTTCCTTTTTGTATTTGCTCTGCAGTGTCTCTGAACTCCCCTGATGACATGCACCCCTATGTTTAGCTCTTAGCCTTTTTTTCACTTTTTGTTCTAATGGCAAGATGCAAGCCAGCCAGAGGTTCTAGATCTTAGTTTTGCAACAACTTTTTAGAAGTTTCAGAGTTCGTGAATTTGTGTCTTACCTATGCATTCCTTCTTCTTCCTTAATCATCCTTTCTCAGATTTCTCCTAGCGTTTTTCATGCATTTTGACTTTTCATTTCCTGTCTTTTCCGAGCAGTCACTATATTAATCTTTTTCTTCTTTTTTTTTAGATTTTATTTATTTATTTTTAGAGCAAGGGGGAAGGGAGGGAGAAAGGGAGAGAAAGAAACATCAATGTGTGGTTACCTCTTGCACACCCTTACTGGGGACCTGGCCTACAACCCAGTCATGTGCCCTGACTGGGAATTGAACTAGTGACCCCACAGTTCACAGGCCAGCACTCAATCTGCTGAGCCACACCAGCCAGGGCTTTTTCTTCATTTTTGAGCTTACCTACCTTCATCGATATCCAGGGGCAGGGAGTACTCTCTAACAATGAATCAGTAGCTAATGGGAGTTGAGATGTTAATTCAAACACCAAGGATTTTTTTCTTTTTTTTAATTGTATTTTATTGATGATGCTATTACAGTTGTCCTGATTTTTCTCCACTTGCCCCTCCTGTTCCCAGTACCCCCTGCTCCCTCAGGCAATGCCCCCTCACCCTGTTCATGTCCATGGGTCATGTATATAAGTTCTTTGGCTACTCCATTTCTTATACTGTACTTTACATCCCCCATGGCTATTCTGTAACTACCCATTTGTACTTCTTTTTTTAAAAAGTATTGTTCAAGTACAGTTTTCTGTCTTATACTCCCATCCCGGCCCACCCCCCCCCCCCCTGTGCTCCCCACCTCCCTCCCATTCCCCTCCTCCCCCGCCTTAGTTTTTGTCCATGTATCCTTTATACTTGTTCCTGTGAATCCTTTCCCTTTTCCCCTGAAATTCCTTCCCCTCTCCCCTCTGGTCTCTGTCAGCCTGTTCTGTATTTCAGTGTCTTTGGTCATATTTTGCTTGCTTGTTTGTTATGTTGTGTAGGTTCCTGCTAAAGGTGAGATCATATGGTATTTGTCTTTCACCTCCTGGCTTATTTCACTCAGCATAATGCTTTCCAGTTCCATCCATGCTGTTGCAAAGGGTAGTAGCTCCTTCTTTCTTTCTGCTCCATAGAATTTCATTGTGTAAATGTACCATAGTTTTTTGATCTATTCATTTACTGATGGGCATCTAGGTTGCTTCCAGCTCTTGGCTGTTGTAAATTGTGCTGCTATAAACATTGGGGTGCATAGGTTCTTTTGGTTTGGTGTTTCAGGGTTCTTAGGATATACTCCTAACAGTGGAATTGCTGGGTCAAAAGGCATATTCATTTTTAGTTTTCTGGAAAATTCAAAATTCATTTGTACTTCTTTTTTTTTAAAATAATTTTTTTTAGATTTTATTTATTTATCTTTAGAGGGGAAGGGAAGGAGAGAGGGAGAGAAACATCAATGTATGGTTGCCTTTCGTGCATCCCCTGCTGGGAACTAGCCTGCAGGGAAATGCCCTGCAACCCAGGCATGTGCCCTGACTGGGAATCGAACCGCAGTTCTGTGATTCGCAGGCCCGTGCTCAATCCACTGAGCTACACCAGCCAGGGCTTCCATTTGTACTTCTTAATCCTCTCACCTCATCATTTCCCCACAACCCTTCCCATCTCGCTTTCTGTATCCATGATTCTGTCTGTTCTTGTTTGCTTAGCTTGTTTTTTAGATTCAATTATTTGATAGATTGACCTTTTCAGGTAGACGACTTGCAAGGGAATTTGAGATTTTTATGCAGGAGATTTAGTTAAGTGATAAGTGACGTGTTTAATTTAACATGCATTTGTTGAATACAAAGCATTGTACCTAGTGATTCTGAACATACAAAGGTATTCGAGGCTTGGCCCCTGCTCCAGTCAGTTGGGTCAGGACAAGAGCCTTAACATTAGCAGTTCTGCTGCAGAGATAAGTTCTGCAGTCCAAGTGCAAAGCGCAAAGCGCGTGTTGGGAGCACTGGGGAAGTGGTTCCTGTCCTAGCTGGACCATTGGGAAAGGCTGAGAGAAGGGGGAGGTGGGGGTCAGATTTCCACGGATGTGGTAGGGAAGACATTTCTAGAGGCAGACTCTCACAGGGGTGTGGCTCCTGCCTGTCCAACAGCCACCTTGAGTTACTCTTGTCACTTGCATGCCTTTCTTTATTTTTTAAAGATTTTAAAAATTTATTTATTTTTAGAGGGGGGGGAAGGGAGGGAGAAAGAGAGGGAGAGAAACATCAATGTGTGGTTGCCTCTCACTTGCTTCCCAGTGGGGACCCAGCCTGCACCCCAGACATGTGCTCTGACTGGGAATCGAACCGGTGATCCTTTGGCTCGCAGCCCATGCTCAATCCACTGAGCTACACCAACCAGAGCACTTGCATGCCTTTCAGAGTAGATAAATGGTCAAATGTATGTGCAGGTTTTCTGAACACTGCGTGCAAATCATAGGTAATTCTAAATGTGCTTTTCTGTCTTATGCTAATGCTGCTCTATTGTCATTGTGTTGATGTTGTTCTCCTAGCCGCCGGTTCCTGTACATCGTTAATCTAGATGCCCCTTTCGAAGGTCACCGGAAGATCTCTCGCCAGAGCAAGTGGGACATTGGAGCCGTGCAGTGGAACCCTCATGACAGCTTCGCGCACTACTTCGCAGCTTCGGTGAGTTTGTTTAAGGAGTGCAGAAAAAGGCTTTCGGATGTGTGCTCTGGGGCTGCCAAGTACATGTCCTGTGTGGAGGAGAGCATGTTACCACCCTCATTCGTCAGGTGGAAAGAGTTGTGGCTGGTTCTAAAAGGAAGATACACAGACAAAAAAAGTACACGAAAAGGTTTTACTGGTACCATGGGTCCCAGACCTTGTGTTCTAGGGACCGAGTCCCAGATTTTGCAAGGGAAGAGGGCAGATGCCTGTTTCTTTGTATGATGGGAACCTGTTTTCATCAGCAGCAGTGTGACCGGCCAGTGACTCTGAAACACGTTCCGAGGGAGGACTGGTGAGCTCGTCCGTGCTTGTCCCTCGTTGCTCTAAGAGGGACCAGGTGATTCCATACCTCCTTCACAAAAGGAAGGGGTGCTTTCCCGATTGGGACACATTAGACTGGTTAGCCCCCTGAAATTTTATGTGCCTGGTTTACATGTAAGTTTTTCTAGGGAAAAGATACATACATTTTATTAGGTTTTTCCAAGGAACCCACGACTGCAAAAAGATTCTGCCATCTGCCTTCTATCACTTAGGGATCTCAACCTTTGGCTCCTTTTACACTGGGCCAGAAGGGCAGTATTCAAAGGAACACTTCTTACTGTCTAGGGGATGTGACCATTCACAGTGCTGTCTGGGGCTTTTCTTATCGGAAACGGCAGTCTGTGAGAAGAAAGCCTCTGAGAAGAGAAAGAAGAGTGACGTGGTTAGCTTCAGAGGGAACCAGAAGCTGCTCTTCCCCATCGTTTCCAAAACGAGGGTCTGACTACCTGACTGGAACCAGAGAGGCGTGTTAGGGAGCCTGCTCTTCTGTTGGCTTACACCCTGAGGCCCTGCAGCCCCCCGTCACCCTCAGCCCCTGATCCTTTGACCCAGGTTTCTCAGCCTTGGCACGATTGACCTGTGGTTCCAGGTCATTCTTTATGGCAGGGGCTGTCCTGGGAATTGTTGGAGATTTAGTAGCACCCCTCTTGTCATGACAACCCAAAATATCTCTAGACATTGTTAAACGTCTCCCAGGAAGCAAAATTGCCCCTGACGGAGCAACACTGGTGGAAGCTGACCCCTCCAGGTAGTTTAACTGCATTCGCTTACAAGTGGCAAGGGATGGTGAGCAAGACAGCCCCTCCTTTGTTCTTTAAAGAGTCATTTTAAAGTGAAAATTCAGTGTCATTTACTTCATTCACAATGTTGTACAACCACCACCTTTATCATGCTTACAAATATTCATCACTCCATAGTCAAATCCCTCACAATTAAACAATATCTCCCCATTCTTCCTCACAGCCCGTGGTAGCTATGCATCTGTGTTCTGTCTCTATGGACTTATCTGTTCTGCATATTTCATATGAATGGAATCACGTAGTGTATGACATTTTGTGTCTGGCCTCTTTGTCCATGTTGTATCAGTACTCCACTCTTGTATGGCTGAATAACAATCCACCTTATGGATAGACCACATTTCCTTTATACATTCATCCACTGATGGACTCTTGGGCTGGCTTTTGTGACTAGTCTGATATGAACATGTGTGCATCCACATGCTTTTCGAGTACTCGTTTCCAGTTCTTCTTGGTATGTACCTAGAAGCAGAGTTGCAGGGTCGTGTGGTAAGTACGCTTAGTTTTTTGAGGACCCATGAAGCAAACTGCTTGTTACTGTGACTGAACTGTTTGCAGTCTCGCTGGCAGTGCACAAGGGTCCCAGTTTCCCCACACTGTCACCAAAATTTGCTGTTTGCTGTTTTATTTTTTTATTAAATTATAACCATCCTCGTGGGTGTCAGGTGGTACCTCACCGTGGTTTTGATGTGCATTTCCCTAAAGCCTGAGCATCTTTTCACGCACTTGTCAGCCATTTGCATATTTTTTATTTTCTCCCCTCCTTTATATCTATCAGTCTGTCTATAGCTATTTGTCTATCTACCTAGATATAGTCTTAGAAATGTCGGTTCTAGTCTTCTGCCCATTTTTGCATTAGGTTGTTTATGTTTTCTTGCTTTTGAGTTGTAATAGTTTTTTATGTGCTTTTGATACTAGATGCTCATCAGATACATGATTTGCAAATATTTTCTCTAGTTCTGCAGGTTGTCTTTTCATTTTCTTGGTAATGCCCTTTGATACATGTTTAATTTTAATGCAGTTCAACTTACTGCCTCATTTATATGAGCTGTGGATGATGACATCCAGTGCATTGTGTGGTGGGAAAGTGCAGAGGAGTTTGTTACGGCGCCTAGTTCAGAGACTGCCACTAGCAAACCCTGTGGGATTGTTATAAATGAGGGAATTTCTTATTTTGAACTTCTGATTTTAATTATTTATTTATAGAGAAGGGGAAGGGAGAAGAAACATCAAAGTGCCAGAGAAACATCTATAAGTTGCCTCTCGCATGCTCCTAACTGGAGACCTGGCCACTAGCCCAGGACCAGTGACCTTTCAGTTCTCAGGCCGGTGCTCAATCCACTAACCTACACCTGCCAGGGCTGGAAGCTATTTTGGATCCTAATCCTTTCACATGAATCCTAATGATTTAGAATTAAAATCAGGCATTTTAGGCTAAAAATCTCAAAATGTTGTACATCCATCTGATTCTGAGCTAACTTGAAAGTTAGTCATACACCTATCAGTATGGAAATTATTTAACAGACTTGTCTTTTAGTAATCTTTATTCACTGTCAATGTGTTTCATAAACTTGTGATAGTAAAGTAGTCTTTGCTGATTTTAATCTTTAAGCGAAATACAGTTTGATCAAAGCTTTTTTCCCTTCCTTTTTCCTACTGTAGTTTTTCTTTCTTCTGGCCCATTTTCCCTGTGACCTCCTGCTTAAGTCTTTACAAAATTTGAAACAGGCCTATTTTAAGGAGTCTTGT
Source organism: Artibeus jamaicensis (assembly GCF_021234435.1). Taxonomy (NCBI): domain Eukaryota; kingdom Metazoa; phylum Chordata; class Mammalia; order Chiroptera; family Phyllostomidae; genus Artibeus; species Artibeus jamaicensis. Next base: position 13,290,316 of record NW_026521842.1, read on the forward strand.
GTACTTTTGCTTTCTAGGGCACCCTTTGGGTGGTGCTTCTGTTTCCTTCCTTGTGCATCTGTGTTTTTAAAGCGTGCTAGATCCACTTTAGGCACTTGATCATGGGAAGAGTAAGCTAAAAAAATCTGGTGTGACAGCAGCTGGAGAGAGAGGTGTGTGACCTTCAGAAGGCAGAGCAGGTTCCTCTCGAGGTCTGGGGACAGCGCCATTTCCAGTTACTCACAGGCTCAGTCTGTAGGATCGTCGCCCTGCAGCTTGGTTTCCACACGGCTTCCCCCTCTGGGCCTTTAGCAGAGCGTGGGGAGAGCATATCTTCTGATGCACCGCCTGCTGCCTTCTTTCCCTTGTTTCTTTTCAGAGTAACCAGCGGGTCGACCTCTATAAGTGGAAAGACGGCAGTGGGGAAGTTGGCACAACCTTACAAGGCCACACGCGTGTAATCAGGTAGGCACCAGCCCTCCACAGCTCCCTGGGCCGTCTCACTTCACCATAGTTCTTTGGGGAGTGAAATGGAAACACCACCTCCTCCCGCAGCTTGACTCTCCATGTTGTGTTGGCCCTGGGTGGCTCTGAGGTCTTTAGCTTGTATGGAGGTGATGACTTTCACAGTGAAGGACAGCTGGCATTTAGGAAGCAGCATCCATGCAGTGTTAACCCCGATCCCAGAAAATACTTACACAGGTACAAAGTAAGGATTAGAGCCCATTTTTTGCCACAGGAGGGAGATGAAATGATGCCAGCAGAATCCTTCAAGTCACAGTCGGCGGGCCCAGGAGTAGACATCAGGGAGCAGCCCTTTGCCCTTTCTCTGCAGCCGAGTCACCACACAGAGCTCCTGAGTCACAGTTCGTAATCTAGCTACGTGGCTGCCTTTCACGTGTGGCCCTCCAGTTGGCTTCTGGAGTGTTCCTTGATCTACGGGTTCCCTGAGTCCCCATTTTTGGGTGGGGAAAACTTGTTCTGGGAAATAGCAGCAGGGAGTGCAGGGTAGTAAAGGGGACCTGAGGAGTGATGGCACAGGTAGACCCCCTGCCTGTGCCAACTCTTCATGGAGTAACTGCCTTTCTAGGAACGAGGGCGTGAGCAGGGGGACTGGAGGCCTGCTTGCCTTCCTTGAAAGCTGTGTGGCAACATGACTGCTCTAAGGGGTGTTGGGTTTACTCAGCATGCCTGTGGTTGGGTCTGATTTGGAAAGTGAAAGGTCAAAAATTTTCCTTTGTTTTGTCCATACAGTTTGTGCCTACATGTGTGTGTACATGCACATGTGTGCGTGTTTTAAGTCAAAATGCTTCATTTCTTTTTGGGGAGCACATGTAATGTAGCTGGAGATGACAAAGGGAAGGACCTGAAACTTTCTTTCGGAGCTCAGTTGACTCTTGTTCATTCCCAAAGAACTTTGGAGATTCCCAGCGCAAACATGTTAAGAGGCCCATTAACAGTGTCGTTCTGAAGCCACATAGGGGTGTCCAACCTGTGGCCTGCGGGCCACATGCAGCCCAACACAAAATCATAAGTTTACTTAAAACATTGAGTTTTTTTTGTGATTACACGTCACAATGTATTTAATATGTGGCCCAAGGCAGCTCTTCTTCTTCCATTGTGGCCCAGAGACGCCAAAAGGTTGGACACCCCTGCCCAGAGTTTAAACCTGCTAGTGCTTTGGAGCCAGACTCTGAATTTTTTTTCTCTGCATTGTCTGTTCATTTTTGTCTTCCCAGCGACTTGGACTGGGCAGTGTTTGAACCAGATCTCCTCGTTACCAGCTCTGTGGACACCTACATCTACATTTGGGATATCAAGTGAGAACAGTTGAGAGGCATAACCACATGGCTGTGGGGCGGTTTGGTGTCTTTGTTTTAGAGATCAGGTGTCTTAGAGGCAGACCCTGAAGGATAGTTTGCAGACACTTTATTTAGGAGGTGAGAGAAACGCCATAGGGGTGGAGAAGAGACGGGATGGGGAAGGCCACGCATAGAGGGCACGTTGTCCGTGTGTTCCACCGTGTACACTACCATGCATACTACTGTGTGTACCTATGAGCAGGTAAGTCTTACCGGGGACTGCTAGGCGCTACTGGACCACTTCCTCCTCAGAGGCATCCCACCCTGAGGGCTAACAGAGTAGGGGTGCTGCTCACTGTCAGTCATCGGTTGTCCCCAGGGGCCTTAATGCTCTGGCACTTCAGTCCTGTCATGATGGTTTGCAAAATGGGCTTCAGCCTGGGCTTCAGCAGCCAGGGAGAGTCCTTCAGCAAAGAATATAGGTGCTGGCGTTCAGAAGTCAGGCTGAAGTTTGCTGAGGTGGCACGTGACAGCGGGGGAATTTTGATGGGCACAGACACTCATGTCCCAGCAGGCAGTGCTACGGTACACATCTGCGCAGTTCTTTACCGCTTGGTGAGGCTTCAGTTTCCCATCGTAAGAGGGGGCTGGGAGCCACGTGGTAGCGTTACTCTTCATGAGGCAAAGAGCACCAGCCCAGGGTCCGGCACCTTGTAAATTCCTTTTTTAAAAAAATTTAAGTTTACCAGACATTTGCCGTTCGATTCCCAGTCAGGGCACATGCCTAGGTTGCAGGCTGGTTCCCTGCAGGCCAGTTCCCAGCAGGGGACGCACGAAAGGCAACCATACATTGATGTTTCTCTCCCTCTCTCCTTCCCTTCCCCTCTAAAAGATAAATAAATAAAATCTTATAAAAAAAAATTTAAGTTTAAATTTAAGCCCTGGGTGGTGTAGCTCAGTGGATTGAGCGCAGGCCTGCGAACCAAACAACCGCGGTTTGATTCCCAGTCAGGGCACATGTCTGGGTTGCAGGCCAGTTCCCAGCATGGAATGAACCAGAAGCAGCCATACATTGATATTTCTCTCCCGCTCTCCTTCCCTTCCCCTCTAAAAATAAATAAATAAACTCTTTAAAAAATTTTAAGTTTAAATTTAAAATATTTGTTATTGTCTTTTTTCCATTACCATTTGCTCCCCCCACACCCACTTCTACCTCCACTCTCCTGCCCCTATAATCACCACCCTGTTGTCCATGTCTGTGAATTTTTTCTCTTTTTTTTTTCATTTTTGCTTCATTTCTCCACCCCCCCTACCTTCTGCCCAGAGCTGTCAGCCTGCTCTCTATCTATGAGTCTCTTGTAAATTCTTAATAAATGTCTATTCCCCTCTCCCTCTGTAGAGCAAATTCCCTTTACCATAAAAGGGGTGACTGACTAGCGGGTATCATAGAGTCCCCCGGTGGGACACTTTTTCTCCTCACAAGGCTGCTGTGCTTCCAATTGGCAGTGGTTTTGTGATATTTTACACTGAAAGGTGGACTGTAGGCAGAAGACAAGCCAGATGTTGAGGTGTGACAAATCTGACAGACCAGTGAGAGTAAGGGTGTGCACAGCTGGTTTCGCCTGCACTCCATGGAGATTAGTGCAGCACCAGAGGGAGGAGAGGAGCACAGATCCAGGGAAATGGAAGGGAGAAGCTCTTAAAGAAACAGAACCTCCGGGATTACTACCTAGTATTCCTCTAGCTAACCTTGAAACAATTGTTTGCATAATTTAAGATTAAAAGACACCGAAGTGAGATTCCTTTTCAGATTTTCTAAATAGTAAGTATGAGCTGTAGATTTGCTTTGTCTGGCCCTCCCAGCCCTGGGGTGCTGCCCAATTTTGTCATTTTACCACTTGTAGGGAGAGCCTCTTCAAGAGTCTTCGGTGTATCCAGGAGTGGGGTTTATTTATTTAAAGATTTTATTTATTTATTTTTAGAGAGAGGGGAAAGGAGGTAGAAAGAGAGGGAGAGAGATATTGATCAGTGGCTTCTCATATGCCTCCAGCGGGAGACCTAGCCTGCAACCCAGGCGTGTGCCCGAACTGGGAGTCAAACTGGCAACCCTTTGGTTTGCAGGCCCGTACTCAATCCACTGAGCCACAGCAGCCAGGGCCAGAGTAGTTTTTTATTCTACCTTTGAAATGCTCTTGGAAAGGTTCTTGAAGAGTTATGCATCCAAGACTGTCCCCTTGACCCATTAGGAGAAATGACGTCAGGAAGGTATTCCTTTGGCTTTTCTGCTCCTACATTGGGGTCACCCAAGCCATGCTGAATCATGTAATTCATTTTCTGTGGATACAGCTGTATGGTTTGAAATTCATTCTCAGCCTCGATTGAAGTGACTGACAAAGTTTATGTACCTGGAGGGAGACAAGCTTTTTTCCTCCCTCCCTCCCTCCCTCCCTCCCTCCCTCCCTCCCTCCCTCCCTCCCTCCCTCCCTCCTTCCCTTCTTTCCTTACATCTATGGAGGGAGACAATCTTCCTTTCTTTCTCCTTCTCTTCCTTTTCTTTCTGCCGTTCTTCCTTTCTCCCCGCCTCTCCCCTCCCTTTCCCTTTATTTGTATGTATGTATTCCTCATCTGAGGACATTTTTCCAATGCTTATAGAGAAAAAGAAAGGGAGAGAGAAAGGGAGAAAGAGAGAAACACTGACATGAGAGACACACTTTGATTGATTGCCTTTTTGTATGCATGTCCATCAGGGATTGAATCTGCAACCTGGGTATGTGCCCTGACCAGCAATGGAACCCACGACCTTTTGGTCTATGGTACATTGCAGGAGAGAAGCTTCCCTTTATGCTGTTTTTAAGGCCCTCACATTCCCACTGAAATCCAGGTACCTGCTGAAAGGAAAGTGCAGAGGGTGAAAAGCACCAGGTGGATATGGCATATGAATTGGGCATTTGACTTCGGACTTTTATATTTCAGAGACACAAGGAAACCTACCATTGCACTGTCTGCTGTAGGTGAGTGTGTTCTCCCCCCAGCTTGTCTTTATTCTTTCCCTTCCATTCTTGCTCTCACACTGACTGCCCTACGGTTCATCAGGGATAAAGTGAAATTGTGAACCCCATATTGCAAGGGGCTTGCTTGCTTCAGGCTGCTCTTAGAAGTTAGGGTGCTGTTGAGTTAAGGTCCGGAACTTACTTCACAATACAAAGACAAAAACCAAATGGATTTGTTTTTAAACTTTTTACTGGGAAAATTTCAAATGTATATAAAAATAGAATAAAATGAAGTGCCTTTGTGTTCATCACCCAGCACCAACCATCGTCAACATACTACCAGTCTTGTTTCATCTCCATCCCCTGTCCGACCTCTCATCCTGTCCTCTTTGGGGTGATTTTGAAGCAAATCCCAGGTATCCTATTATTTCATCAACAAATATTTTAGGAAGCATTTTTTTTTGCAAGAGACGAATTCTTTTAAAAATATTATTAACATCTAAAAATATTAATAATAGCTCTTTATTATCATCATACATTTAACAGTATTCAGATTTCCGCAATAGTCTCGCTCTGTTTTGTTTTGTTTTGTTTTTAACAATTATTTGAATCAGAATCCAAGTAAAGTCTGCACTTGGAAGTGGTTGATATATTGCCCATCTTTTTTAATCTGCAGGGTTCTTCTCCCTCTCCTTTCTTGGTTTGTTTTTCTTTTTCTGCAGTTTGTTTATTGAAGAAACCAGGTGGTTTGTCTTGTGGTTTCCCCACAATCTAGATGATGCTGATTGCGTCTCCGCGGAATTGTTTTATATGGACGCACTGAGTCTTTGAAATTCCTCTCTGGTCTTCCTGTTTTCACTGCTCAGTTGGAAGCGACTGCTGTTGGGAGTCCGCACCGGGCTGTTGTGGAGCATGCCCACTAGTTCCTGAGAGTCGAAGCTGGGTGTAGAGCTGGTGCACCTTACTCAGCAATGGGGTCCAGTCATCCTTGGTAGAAACATATAATATCAGTCTCTTAAGTCTTGCCTTGGTGCCTTGGTTACATTCATCCTATAAATGCCTTGCTTACATTCCTCTGACTTTGTAATTTCCACTTAATAAATTTCTAAGTTAAAAATTAAGGATGGTCATAGAGGAACCATAAAAACAAAGATAGTTCTTTTTTTCAGCCCACTTGTTTAAATTGTCTTCTTTTCTGTTATAGGTCCTTCTGAAAAATAGAAGTGGGAGACTTCTTTCATTTTTGTACCTAAGTGAGGTTTCTCAGTGGTGGTAGAGCTGCTCTGGGGGGGAAGAGGCACCCGAAAGGCTTGTAGGCCTTTGTTAGCTGCCCCTTCCAATGTGCCCTGAGAGTGGCAGCCCCGGATACTGCTGCCCCCCACTTCTGTGACCCCCAACTCTCTGGGAGTGCTCTTCAGAGTGGGGAGTCAGTAAGGACACGTCTGTGTGTGCTCCCAAGTGGTGTCTGTGTCTGAGGACTCATAGTCAGGACCTCTGTGTGACTCTGGCATCTCGGTCCTAGTACAGTGGGGTGAATGAGGGGGCTCCCTGGCCTGATGGATCCCCCACTGGGAAAAGCATTTTCTTAGAACTTTTTAAAAAAAAATCCTCACCCAAGGATATGTTTACTGATTTTGGAGAGAAAGGAAAGGAGAGAGAGAGAGGGAGGCATCGATCAGTTTCCTCCCATCTGCACCCTGATCAGGGATGAACCCTGCAACCTAGGCATGTGCCCTAACCCGGGATCACCCCACAACCTTTTGGCATATGGGATAACGGTCCAACCAACTGAGCCACCTGGCCAGAGCTTTTCTTCGAACTTTTCAAGTTGCTCTCATGTGGAGATGAAGCAGTTTCTTGTTACTCATTTTCTATCTGATACTGCTTTCTTACAAAAACAAAAAACAAAAAAACCCCACCCTGGGTTTACTAAGTAATACACTCCCTTTCTTCATTGTAAGGGTCTCTACCACTTATTCTTAGATGACTTATCATGCCCTGTGTCTCAAGGAAAAAAAAACACAACAAAAGACAAATACCTTCACCAAAATGAAGCAGAGATAAGTCTTGGGCCTTAACTCCGTTTCCTGTTAGATTCTGAGTGTTTGTTTTCTCTGTCATGCTCCCCAGACTTCTTGGGTCACATTGCTCCGCAAAGCCCAGATCTGCTGTCACCACAGCCGTTTATTATTGTCCTCAATAGTAAACACCCACCCAAAGGGAGAGCTGTCAAAGCAGAAATATCATGTACTGTCTGAGCCAGAATAACAACAGGTGGGAAGGAGGACCGTGGTTTGGTTCTGGTGTAACCTAACTTGATTGTTTTTAAGAGTCAGCTACAGTTGCTCTTACTTCCCAGTTTTCCACGTTTTTCAGCCTCTTCTGTCATCTTACATTGTGCCTCCTCTCCTGAGTAGTAGTAACTCTTTTATCACTGTTGTTTTTTGTGTTTGCAGAGTGGGAAAGGCCTGGGTGTTTCCTATGCCTGATTCAGTACGGGGCCAGCGGCCGTGTCTGTCCACGGATGGGGAAGTGGGGAGGTGGGGAGACAAGCATGAAAGAGGCGGGGGCCCTAGATGGCCGTTGTAATGGAAAGTATGTTGACATCAGTGACAGCAATGATATAAGGAAGGTGCCACCACCAAATCTAACTGCCACTCAGAGGGGTGCACATAACCCTCTGAGAGCAGAATTGGGCAACACTGGGGCTTATTTTTCATCAGAGCTTCAGCTGTGGGCTTTGTTTTCCAAGACTGTTTCTAGAAAAAATAAAACAAAAAGTAAGGAGCAGGCGTTGAGCTGAGGCTCCTATGGGTGGAAGTTCAAGTGTGGTCATTGGAGATGACAAAGGCCAGGTTGTGTGATGAGTCAGTTACTAACCAGCCACGTTCAGCTTCTCTCTAAGAAGCTGCATTTTCTGCTCATGCTGCTTGGAGGTAACCTATAGATTTTTTCCCAAGGGAAGTTACTTCCTCAATTAGCTGACTCGCATCCTGTTCCCAGGTGTTATTTAGTTCATTGATTTTGTTGGCTTTATTTGCACGTAATGGTAGAATTGGTGCAGTTACAGAAGCTTGAAGGGTTCTGTGCTGATTTCAGCCAGAGCTCATTATCCAGCGCCCTGGATGTGCTGCCCCCTGGTTCCGAAGGTGTTGAGAGCACAGCTTTCTTCCCCTGATTTTTCTTTGCAGCCGGTGCCTCACAGGTCAAATGGAATAAAAAAAATGCCAATTGCCTTGCCACCAGTCACGATGGGGATGTACGGATATGGGACAAGCGGGTGAGTAGTCTCTCTTTTCCTCCCAATTGGCCTTTAATTGCTCCCAGAAGGTAGGAAGAGGGTGTTGTGAGCAGCAGGACCTGTCTTGAATCTAGGGTCCCCAATGCAGTGTGGCGAATTGCCACGTTAAGATCACAGTCCCAGATGACATTTGCTTCCTGACCAAACTGGTGTTGAAGGAAGGTAGGGAAGTGAGGCATTATGATCAGTGGGTAGGGAAGTGAGCTGGGCCTGACTGAGGCTAGTCCCATTTTGCTGCCTCCTAGGTGTGATATCAGGCGAGTCACTACACTTCTCCAAGCCCCCGTTTCCTTATTTTTAAAGATGATGATAGTGGGTGTATCATTGAGCAGGGCAAGCCTGGGGGACCTGGCACTGTGCTAGGATGGTCAACTGCCCCACTCTGCAAAGTGAAAACTAGTCGTTCTAGGACGTGTGCCATCCCGAATATCTCTGGTATAAATCACTGAGGCACGGAGTATCAGCTGCATAAATAAATCCTCCCTTAGAAGCCTAGCTGTCTTACTGGCCTCAAAAGAGCCTGCAGACCACATATTCTCCCTGCAGGAGTTCATGTGACGGACAAGCATGAAAGAGGCGGGGCCCGTAGATGGCCGTTTGTAATGGAAAGTATGTTGACATCAGTGACAGCAATGATATAGGGAAGGTGCCACCACCAAATCTAACTGCCAGATGCTTGGGTAATAGTGCGGTAGAGCAGTGGGCTTCTGTAAGATCTGGGGTCTAAATACCGCTTCCTGCTTTGTGAAATCCCGGCACCGGAGATCCCCAACTGGACATCTGAAGCCGTCGTGGGGAGAATCTACTTTGGGGTTTTCCTGAGACTTGTTCAGACTGTCCCAACTCAGGTGTTGACTGGAAAGTCTCAGTCTTGTTTCTGGCTGCGCTGCTCCCTTTGCTTGCTAGCAGGGGATAAAGTCTTTCCCTTGTAGAGCAGACAGGGAAGTGAAGCAGAGACTGGGGGTCTGCTGCACTGGGTGCCAGCACCTGCTGGGGAAGCGGCGTGCAGGCTGACGCTTGTACTAAGGTAGCTTTCACTGAGCCTCAGGCAGCTCTTAGTGAGAAGGTAATTTCATAATCAAACCGGCAACCCTCCTTTGGTTCGCAGGCCGACACTCAATGCACTGAGCCATACCAGCCAGGGCTGTAATAGCCATTCTTCTATCCTCTTTATTTCTTAAATTGGCAATTGGTTTTATTCCTTTCTTATAGTATTCCTATAGGAAAAGGAATACTAGCATAGTATTTAAATGGTAGCATGGCATTTAAATATAGTGAATGGTTTAAATAAGAAGTGTGGTCAGTTGTAGTGCATCCCTGTTTGCTACAGACTGTGTTCAGAGTCATAGGCGAAGGAACTCTGTCAGTACATGTTTTTCAGACGGTACCTGTCTTCCTTACCTTGTGGTACGTACCACTGGACTCTCCCTCCTACTCTTCTCATTGGTCCACTGATCACCCTGGCTGCCCTCAGCAAGCCTTTTATCTATTTTGTTTAAAAGGTTTTAACTTCATTTTTGGCTGTTAATACATAGGACGTCTGCTCAGATTGTAAACCTCGTGTATAGATTTACAATCTGTAAATCCGTCTGCACGGATTGTAAACCTCGTCGGTTTTACTTCTCCAGCACTTTCTAGAGTCAAAGCAGCACCGACGGCAGCAAGCCTCAGAGGCTCTGAGAAGTGCAGTGTTGGTGGTAGTGCTGGATTTTATCTAAGCTCCCGTGTGACTAATAGTACTGACGCTTACTACGCATTTATTAGGCACAGGCATTGTTTTAAGAACTTTGTGTGTGTTGGATTGTTTCTCTTTATAACTAGTCTTTAAAGTAGGTACTATTTTTATCCATATTATACAGATGAGTAAACTGAGGCACAGTTTGCTGCTAGGATTTAACTCAGGGAGGCTGGTTCTGGAGACTGTACGCTTTAACCTTAGAGATTAATTTTTTTTCTTCAGAGACTAATGTTAATTATAGAAGTAATACATGCTCTTTGTAGCAAATATAAAAGAGAAAATAAAAATCATTTATAGTCTTATTGCCCAGAGACAAATTGTAACATTTTTTTTTAGATTTTATTTATTTATTTTTCAAAAGAGGGGAAGGAAAGGAGGTAAACAGGGAGAGAAACATTGATGTGTGAGAAACAGCCATTGGTTGCCTCTCTCGCGGCCCAACCAGGCTCTTGGCCTGCAACCCAGGCACATGCCCTGAATGGGAATCTAATTGGCGACCTTTCAGTTCCCAGGCTGGCACTCGATCCACTGAGCCACACGAGCCAGGGCCAGATGGTAACATTTTGATATTTTATTTTATTCTGCCTTTTTTTTTCTGCCTTTTTATTCTGCCTTTTTACTGTGGTTTTTCCTATCACATACATAGTTCTATATACTTTTTCATTTTCCTAAGTACAACTTTTAATGACTGTATCGTATTGTATTGGATAGCTGTATTATAATTGATTTAAATTTTTAATTATTCTCCATGTACTGTTTGTATTGTCTCTGGTTTTCTGGTGTTCCATAAAACAGCAAGAAGAGCATCTTTTGTGTCTAAAACTTTTTGTGAATTTGGACTATTCCCTTAAAAAAGGAAAATTTTAAGTCTCTTGATAGAAACCGTCAAATTTTATTCCCAAAAAGGTTGTGGTATTTTATATGTATACTTTCAGTGATAAATGCAGACTCACTGCATTATTATTTATCGATATCTTCTAATTTGATAGCTTAAAATATCTTTTAACTTTTTTAAAGATTTTATTTAATACTTTTAGGGGAGGGGAAGGGAGGAAGAAAGGGAGAGAAACATCAATGTGTGGTTGCCTCTTGAGCGCCCCTACTGAGGACCTGGCTTACAACCCAGGCATGTGTCTGACTGGGTATCAAACCAGTGACCCTTTTGTTTGCAGGCTAGCACTTAGTCCATTGAGCCACACCAACCAAGGACTTTTTTAGTGTTTTAATGCCTTTTTCCTAGATTTCCTTTTGAGCTTGCTCATTTTAAATATGCTTATTAATCGTGTATTGTTTTCTTTTGAGATGGGTGTTCATTCTCTTTTGGGGGCTTGATCTCATTAATATTGGCACTTTTAGCCATAGGATTGAGGTTGCATCTGTTTGGATGTCACAATCCCTCTTCTTAGGTGATTGTGAGGAAGGGAAGCAAGAATTATGGACTGAGCCCCTGGCTAGTGTAGCTCAGTGGATTGAGTGTGGGCCTGCAAAGCAAAGGATTGTGGTTCGATTCCCAGTCAGGGCACATGCCTGGGTTGCAGGCCAGTTCCCAGGGGGGGACACAGGAGAGGCAACCATACATTGATATTTCTCTCCCTCTCTCCTTCCCTTCCCCTCTAAAAATAAATAAATAAAATCTTAAAAAAAAAGAATTACGGACTGAGATACTAAAGGGCAAAAGCACCCATTATCTCCTATCCTTCACTGAAGCCATGCAGGGGCTGGAGCAGAAGGAAGTCAGGCTCCCAGGCCCATGTACAGAGCATGCATGAAGGAGAACTAGATAAGTATTGTTGTTTGTGGTAAACAAAAACAGTGGCTTTTTAAAAATAGACACAGTATCTGTAGTAGTTTTGTATTTTCACTTAGCACCCAGCAGACTGTCATAAGGTAGACATTCAGTGAATCTTTTCTAACTCGCCGACACTCCGTGCTGATCCTTTGCAGAAACCCAGTACGGCAGTGGAATATCTGGCAGCCCACCTCTCCAAAATCCATGGCCTGGACTGGCACCCAGACAGCGAGCACATTCTTGCTACCTCCAGTCAAGACAATTCTGTCAAGGTGAGTGGTACCCCGTTGGGGAAGTTGGGGAGCTGTCTTGGGGAGACAGCACTGTCCTCTGAAGGAAAGCTACAGGATGTTAGCATTATGTGTGTGTTTCAGGGGTTCATGTGCATCTTGGGGAGCTGAGCAAGTAAACCTGGCTAAGTAGACCAGCAGGAGTGAGGTAGTAGCATATATCTGATGTGGCTCCTGGACTTTGTTCCTTTCCCAGTGCGAAAGGAGGTCAGAAACAAAAGCTTTTAAAGGAAAAGACATTTACTGGTAAAGCAGTTGCCAGGAAGTCAGATTTCAGAAGGACTGGATCAGCAAAAAAACAAAACAAAAACAAAAAAATCCCCCCAAACCCCACAACAGATATGTGTATAAAGGAGAAAAGCCCACAGACTTGTTAAGGTTATCAAGTTTACAAGTAGTCCCTCGGGGGCGGAAAACCAGCAGTTTTCTCCGCATGATTATTGTATGGGCAAAATTATGACATCTTCAGACATCAGCATTGCAGAAGCCAGGAACAGGGTTGTTTCAGTAGAGTTTCTAACTTACAGGAAATGCTGAAGGTTTTGGTGACTCTATTATTTTTGGTTTATTTCAGAGTGTAGTGTTTCTTGCTGTTTGTGTTTCTTTTGATGGGGGTGCGGGGGATGTGAAGTGCCTCCGTGTCCGAAAGGATGCAGGGCACAGAGTCAGCCTTGTTCTATATTCTTCCCTGTGGTCAGGTCTGTGCCTGGAAGGACAAGAGATTGGACCACAGAGCTTTGCTTAGCAATTTTGTGATTCGGCATCATTAATTTAATGCTTTGTTTTATTCAAATAGACACGTACTTTTTGGTTTGGTCAGCAAAACTAGAATTCTATACTATGGCTTAGAAGTTAGCTTCTGTCTTGAGGCTTATAAATCTCCTAGGATTGTAATTTACTTTTATGTGCCAGAAGTGTTTTTTGTTTGTTTTGGATTTGGATTTTGTCCCCATACCCCTAACCTTTAAAAACTAAGGATTAATTTTGCTAATTGTCATGCCAGTCTTTGTAAATGATGTACACAGATGTACTTCTCTCTAACCTGAAAAGTCAACAACTCAAATGCATTCATAGTAATACTGTTGTACTTGTAGATAATTAACTAGGGGAGGTTGAACTTCGCTTTTGTTTGCTAGTTTTTCACATATGGACTTGATAGTAGGAAAGCATTGTAATTAACTAATTAAAAATCTGGAGAATGCCAAGCATACCTAATTATTTCTCATTTCCCTTCTTTTGTAAGTTGAGGGAGCAAGTTATAGTTTACCCTGTAGCCATCTGGGAAACCCAAAAGTAGTATAGAGGGAAAAGACATCTTTTAACAATTTTTTAACTTTGAACATGGGGCCTGAATTTGGCGAAAAGAAGTTGTCAGATGAACCAGAATTACCGCATGCCACCCTTTATGGTCGCTGTCTCCTCCAACACCGACTTCTGCCAGCCATGCTCTGTTCTCCATCTCGGTAGTTTTTGTTCCTTTGAGAATGTCATTAAAGTGGGATCGTGCAGTATGTAGCTTTTTGAGGTTGACTTCTTTCATTCAGCATAACATCTTTAAGATTTGTCCAAGTCATCTTAAGAATCAGTGGTTCTTATACCTTTTGTGCTACACTTTATTATCTATCTGTTGACTCACTGGATGACGTTTGGCTGTTTCCAGTTTTTGGTGGTTGTGAATGGAGCTGCTGTAACCATGCATGTATAGACTTTTTTGTGAGTAGAAATTTTCTGTTTTCTGGGACAGATGTTTAGGAGTGGGGTTGCTGGGTCTTAGAGTAGGTGTGTGTTTAACTTTTAAAGAAACTACCAAACTTTTCCAGATTTAGAGATGGGGGAAGGGAGGGAGAGAAACACCGATGTGTGAGAGAGACACATGGATCAGTTGCCTCTCATGTGCCCTCAACTGGGGACCTGGCCCACAACCCAGGCATGCACCCTGACTGGGAATTGAACCAGCAACCTTTTGGTCTGCAGGCCCGTGCTCAGTCCACTGAGCCACACCAGCCAGGGCATGTTTTTGAAAATAATTTTTAAAAACTTGAGAGAGAGAAATTGATTTGTTCCACTTATTGATGCATTCACTGGTTGATTCTTATATGTGCCCTGACCATGGATTGTATGTGCCCAAAACCCACAGCCTTGGCACTCAGGGATGATGCGCTAACTAACTGAGCTCACCGGCCAGGGTGAAAATAATTTCTTAATACCTTAGTAGTTCAGAGTTCCAGCCTTGGCCCTCCTGCCTTTGGTGCTCTGCCACCTTGGGCTTTCATGACAAGTACTCGAACTCTGAGTGTATTTGTCTCTGCATTGAGAGCACAGGCACCTCTAAGGTTGAGTTGTACCTGGCTCACCTTTGTGTAACTGCAACTTCAAGTTCTACAACTTTCATGTAGGAGTGGGTGAACGAGTGCGTGTGTGTGAGTGGGTTGGTGGGCACGCAGACCGTCACATAGCCACCCTTTTCCTGTGTGGCCTTGGGAAAGTTACGTGGTTTAGTAATTTAGCTTCTCCATTTGCAAAAAAGATTCATAACACCCATTATAGGGTTGTTGTAATGATTTAATGGGATAAAAACTTTAAACATTTGTCTGAAGTACAGTAAGTAGTCAGTACATTTCAGCTTTTGTTATTGGTTAAATTACCCTACTTGGTGTAAAAGTGATACATACAGGTTGAAAAATGTCACTCTCACCTTTTGGCTAGAGTGACATTTGTTGAACAGCAGGCTGGCAGGGATCTGCCCCAAGGGTGGTCCTCTTGAAGTCCGGAAGTTCTCCTGTAAAGTTTATAAATGGGAGACGGAGCTTTTCTTTGTCTCTGTCACAGTGCTGGGCCGTGGGTTCTAACTGAAATGCTCTGCTGAAATGCACCTTCAGGGCAGCGGTCCCCAGCCTTTTTGGTACCAGGGACCTGTTCCTTAGCTCATTCACCCGCCACTCACCTCCTACTGTGTGGCTCAGTTCCTAACAGGTCACGGACTGGTACCAGTCTGCGGCCAGGGCATTGGGGACCCCTGCCTCAGAGGACAAAACGCATTGAGTTCTTATTTCAGTAGTTGAGTTTATTTTTTAAGAGATTTTATGTATTTATTTTTAGAGAGAGGGGAAAGGAGGAAGAGAAGCATCGATGTGAGAGAGAAACATTGATCAGCCAGTTCTTATATGTACCCTGACTGGAAACCGAACCCGAACCCAGACACATGCCCTGACTGGGAATCAGACTGGTGACCTTTTGCTTTGTGGAATGATGCCCATCAAACTGAGTGAGCCACACCTGTCAGGGCAGTGGTTGAGCTTTTTAATGGCATTTATTTCACAGTTATCCTGCTTTCTTTCTTCCAGTTCTGGGATTACCGCCAGCCTCGGAAATACCTCAATATTCTCCCTTGCCAGGTGCCTGTCTGGAAGGCCAGATACACTGTGAGTGTGACCCCGTCTCACGCTGGGGGACTTCCATCTAGGCTCAAGGGCCCAAGGGCCATTTCTAACTTACTTTATGAGGCTGTTTTCTCTTTCTTTCTTGATTTAGGGGTGGGACCAAAGGTGGTCATGGTGGTATAAAAGGTGTTATCTAATTGTAGTTAAAAATTTGCCCTTGGAATGTTGGGTAGGAATCTGTACTAGCATTGCTCACCACAGCTAGACTGGGAAGCTAGGCCGTGTGAAGGTGGTCCGTAACGGCAAGGGAGGAGGGCGAGATGGAAGCAGAGGGCTGAGGGCTTGGGGTCAGTGGGTTGTGGTGGGAAGAGCTTTGGCTTTAGATTCAGAAGACCTGGGTTTGGGGCCCAGCATTGCTACTTAATTGTTTCCCCCAGCTTTCCTGAGCTATGATTACATGTGGCGTTGTGTAAGTTCCAAACGTGCAACGTGTTGATCAAAACAATTACTGCCTTAGTGTTAGCTAACACCTCCATCACGTCATGACCGTTCCTCATCACTTTCAGGTGTATAATACAGTGTTACTGTGTTTAGTCACTATACTGTGCGTTAGAGCCCCTGAACTTGATTGTGTAGCTGAAGTTTGTACCCTCTTCATGACGTCCCCTCTTCTTTCTCACCCCTCAGCCCTGGTAACTGCTATTCCACTTGCTGTTTCTATGAGTTCAGCTTTAAAAAATTTTTTTTATTGATTGATTTTACAAAAAGAGAGGAGGGAGGGAGGGAGAGGGAGAGAGAGAGAGAGAAACATCACCAATTTGTTGTTCCACACATTTATGCATCACTTGGTTGATTTTTGTATGTGCCCTGATGGGAATCGAACCTTGCTGCAACCTTAGCAGGTCAGGACAGTTGAGCTCTGCTCTACCAGCGCTGAGTTCTAAGCAGTTGAGCTCTGCCCCGCCAGAGCTGAGTTCAGCTCTTTTAGATTCCATGTATTAGTGATACAGCACAGTTATTGTCTTTTTGTCTGACTTATTTCACTTAGTGTACTGCCCTCAAGGCTTATCTCCACTGTGGTAAGTGGCAGTATTTCCTTCTTTCTCGTGGCTGAACAATATTCCATTGTGTGTGTGTGTGTGTGTATGTATGCATATATATATATATATATACATACACACACACGCGCGCGCGCACACACCACCCCCACGTTTTTATTCATTCATCCATTGATGGACACTTAAGTTGTTTCCATATCTTGGCTATTGTGAATAATGCTGCAGCGAGACATTTAATATTTGTGTGGCCTTGGACAAGCAACTTGATGTTTTTGAGCAGCGGTTTTCTCCTTTGTAAGATATGAATAATAATTTTCAGGATGCCTTCTTTTTTTAATTGTGAGAAAAGCCATCATTTTAAAGTGAGCAATTCAGTGGCACTTAGGACATGCACAGAACGCGCTCCTTTTGAAAAAATTGTGTATTATAAACCACAAAATGCTACAGATATAGGGGTATATTCAACCTCCAAACAATTTTTCTACTGCCAGTTTGATAGCTGCTGATCAGAGGTAATATATTTCTCTTAGAGTCAGTTTGCAGGGGAGCACAGAGACGAATGAAGCTTGTCCATTAAGGAGCGTGTCGCCCTGGGGCCTTGCGGAGTAGAGGAGAGTTTGGGTGTTAAGTGTAGCTTTTGCATCTGGGAACACTTACCAGCAACAGATGTTCTTTTTTTTTTTTTTTGTCTTTTTTGCTCGGGCCCCTCTCCCCGCACCCCTGACAGCTGTCAGCCTGGTCTCTATCTGTGAATCTGTCTTCGTTTTTCTTGTTAGTTCTTTTGTTCATTAGAATCCACATATGAGTGAAATCATACAGTGCTTGTCTTTCTGTGACTGGGTTATTTCACTTAGCATAATGCTCTGGTTGTTCTTATGAATTAAAACACTTCTCTGGATTAACATGTTTGCCTTAAAAAAATAAACAGAGAAGTCCAGGAGTGCTACCCAGAGGACAGGTGTTGATAAATGTGCTCTTAGGTGGGGATGGTTTATTCCGTAAAGAACAGTGTCTAATTATCAATCAGATGGGCTCCTTAGCTACCCAGCAGACTGGGTGTTGATAAGAAAAGCCGTCAGACCTCAAACTTAACTGGAAGGGTTTTGTTGAATAGCTGTGGTATTGGGGGCCGTGGGGAGGTTTTGTTTCAGGTGGATGCTATGCCCCTGATGCATGTCCATCAGACAGGAATTATGCTTGCTGCTCCGGGCTTCCCCCAAGGGCATCTTGTATGTGCACTCCAGGAGGGCACTCAATAACTCATAGAGGGAGCTGTGCGAGAGTGGCTAGGGTTTGAAACAGTGTGTTCCTGTGTGCAAGAGTCATTTGCTTATTTTAAAGATTTTTTGAAGTTCTTCACGTATTTGGCTTAGCTTTTTTTTTTTTTTTTTTTTTTTTTTTTACTTGATGTGGTCCCTCCCAGAAGCAAAGAAAAAGAAAAAGTTGATGTGATGATCAATTTTTGGCAATTGGAAAAATTTTCCCCGGTTGGATTGGGACCTTCCTTCCAGCATCCAATTTGTTCTAGGAAAGAATTCCATGTTAGTTACTGACACAATATTCCCTGGAATAATCACCTGCTTTTCCCTTTCTTGCCATAGCCTTTCAGCAATGGATTAGTGACTGTGATGGTTCCCCAGCTGCGGAGGGAGAACAGTCTTCTCTTGTGGAACGTCTTTGATTTGAACACCCCAGTCCACACCTTTGTGGGGCACGATGATGTGGTTCTGGAGTTCCAGTGGAGGAAGCAGAAGGAAGGTGAGTGCGAGCTAGGACCGCCGCCTGATGTCCTCTGGAGCCCTGTTCAGCAGCGCTCGGTGAGGGTTGGCTCTGTGATCCAGTGAGGAGGGCGTCAAAACGGGGCTGGGTTTTAGGAATGAGAGAATCAGGGGTCTGCCGCCTTTAATCACAGGTGAATAAAGGGGTGTGTGGGCTGTGATTCTTCTCCTGAGTTTCCTGTTCTCTTAGGTACACTCTGTAGTCTTTCCCCTGTGTGGAACTGGTCTGTACAGAATTGATAGACTTGCTTTTGGATCATTTCTAAGGCTGAACACTCTGGGGTCACTACCCTCAGAAGCTTCTGGCAGTAGTTCCTTGCCACTCTGTTGGCGGGGAAGACCGGAGGTCATCACTGCCCACCACAAAGTCCTGGTCTCATCACAGTTACATCATAGTATTTTACCTCCCATCCCCTTGAAGATCAGTCTGGTCAAATGACATGCTTTGAACACGAAACATGAAATGTCATGTGGTCTCTTCTGGGTTGAAGTATTAATAGCCAGTGTGCAATTACATGCTCTCATCGCCTCTGCCGAGGCAGCTGGTGAAACTCCAGGTGGAAATGCTCCGATAAGGAGTGAGGATGACGTAGATGGTAGAGATACAAGAGTGTACATGAAATCCTCCCTGTAAAGCTACTGGGATGTGGGGTTGTTTGTTATTGCAGCTTAATCAGCTGGCCCTCACTAATGCGGGGTCAGAAGTACAATGGAGTTAGAAAGCCCTCTGCCTCAGTTTCTCCACCAGCGCAGCTTATGGTTGTAGTTGCGGCCTCTCTTTTCTTGAGATCTTCCTGCCACGCTCTCTAAACGTTTTACAGAAGTCTATTTCTTGGTCTTTCCAGATTGTAGAAGGAGAGCCAGGCGGTGGAGTGGTGTGACTTGTCCAGAGCCCAGGATTGGTCTCTGGTAGACCTGGGCTTAGAGAAGTTGTCTTCAGACCCTAGCTTGTTTGTGACGCTCACAAACCTCTTCCAGGATTTTTTTTAAAACAACAGCCATTAAGTCTTTTTTTTTTAATTGTTGGCACCCAGGGTTATTTTTGAAAGGACTCTTGATCATCCTCTTAGTTTTCCTATCTTTATTTCTGTAATCTCTCTTGCTTCTAGAAACATGAGTCTGCTTGGTCTTTACCCCATTAATTTGCATGCTTGACTTTGGCTTTCAACTTATTCTCGTGCATTTTGCCCTAGTGGACAGATGATGTTATTGCCCTACGGTCCGGCAGGGAGAGGTTGGACCGTAGATTTGGATCGAAATGAAAAGTGTGGAGGACTTCCACCAAGGTGGAGGCGTAGGTGGAAACACTTTGCCTTCTTGCACAACCAAATCTAAAAACAATAAAGTTTTAGCAACAATAAATGCAGCTCAGCCACAGAAAATTGAACAATTCGAAGTCTGACAACAACGAACTGCTCAGCTAAACCGGTGAGAGGGGCAGAGCCAGCAGCGGAGCAGGTTGGGCAAAAAAGATCCCCCGACCCTGGCACGCAGCCAAGGGTGTGGATCCCAGGCGTGGGGTAGCAACGGGTGGACACAGTGAAGGCGCGGGGTGGCTGGCTGACCACGGTTGCGCATTTGCACGCAGATAAACCAGTGAAAGGATGAGCATTGAGACAGACGGCGCAGGCCCCAGCGCAAGACGGCAGGCTGACCATGGTTGCACATTTGCATGCAGATAAACAGGTGGGGGGGGGGCGCAAGCGGTGAGGCAGACGGGTTGGGAGGGAACGGAGAGGACCGCCAGTGCTCTCTCTCTGACCCCGCCCCCACATACAGCTTCACAAACCAGCAACCTGGGTGGCCCCACCCTGGTGAACACCTAAGGCACCTCTCCCGAAACGTAACAGGCGCGAACAGATCAAAACATGGCTCAAGAAGAACTCAGAGCCCCAGAGCCGATAAATCTAAGCGAACAAGAAATTGCCAACCTATCAGAGGCACAGTTCAAACACTGGTGATCAGGATGCTCACAGAACTGGTTGATTGTAGCCATAAATTAGAGGAACATATGAAGGCTAAACTAATTGAAATGAAGGAAGTGCACAGGAAAACAATAGTAATGGAAAGGAAACTGGGAATCAAATCAAGAGAGCAGACCAGAAGGAAGAAAAAATGACCAAACAAAAAAATATGAAGAAACAAGAATTCAAAAAAAATGAGGAGAGGCTAAGGAACCTCCAGGACATCTTTAAACGCTCCAACATCTGAACTGAATTATAGGGGTACCAGAAGGGGAAGAGGAACAGCCACGAGTGGAAAACTTATTTGAACAAATAATGAAGGAGAACTTCCCCATTCTGGCAAAGGAAATAGACTTCCAGGAAATCCAGGAAGCTCAGGGAGTCCCAAAGAACTTGGACCCAAGAAGGAACACACCAAGGCACATCATCATTACATTAGCCAAGATTAAAATGAAGGAGAGAATCCTTCATTTTAGCAGCAAGAGATAAGGGGACAGTCACCTACAAAGGACTTCCCATCAGACTGTCAGCTGACTTCTCTAAAGAGACTTTGCAGGCAAGAAGAGGCTGGAAAGAAGTATTCCAAGTCATGAAATCCAAAGACCTACATCCAGGATTGCTCTATCCAGCAAAGCTTTCATTTAGAATGGAAGGACAGATAAAATGCTTCTCAGATAAGATCAAGTTCAAGGAGTTCATCATCACCAAGCCCTTATTATATGAAATGTTAAAAGGACTTACCTAAGAAAAAGAAGATAAAAAATATGAACAGTGAAAAGACAGCAAACTCAGAGTTATTAAGAACCACACCTAAAACAAAAGCAAACTAAGAGGACAGCTAAATCAGGAGTGGAAACATAGAAATGAAGATCTCAAGGAGGGTTAGCAACAGGGGAGTGGGAGAAGGAGAAGGGGGGAGAAGGTACAGAAAATAAGTAGCACAGACGGTAGATAGAAAATAGATAGGGGGAGGGCAAGAATAGCATGGGAAATATAGAATCTAAAGGACTTGAGACACATGGTCATAAACTAAAGGGGGGGAATGGTGGTGGAGGGGTGTGCAGGGTGGAGGGAAATGAAGGGGGGAATAGAACAAATGTAATGGCATAATCAATGAAAATAAATAAATAAATAAATAAATGAAAAGTGTTTAGTAACCAGTTTTCAGTTATCTATATCTATATGCCAGTGGGATGAATTGTGGAAATTGGGACTGTCTAGCCAGTAGTGAAGTTTTGAGTACAAATTATAGGTGTTCTATTAAATTCCTTTTTATTGTTAAATATATCATCCATCTAGAAAATTTCATAAAACACATAGAATTTAAAAAAATAATTATAACGTGAAAATCTCTGTAACCACAGCCAAGGTCAAGAAAAAGAACATTGTTGGAACTCCAAAAGATTTCTGATTACAATCCCCTCTCCTCCAGAAGTAAACATTATCCTAATGCTTATTGTATAGTGATTTGTTTTTATCTTTTTAGCTTTACCACTCATTTTTGCATTTCTCAAAAATTTTTTTTTCAATTTATTTTTTATTTTTTATTGATTATGCTGTTACAGTTGTTCTATTCCCCCCCCTTCATTCCCCTCCACCCTACCCACCCCGTCCCCACCATTACCCCCCTTTAGTTTATGACCATGTGTCTCAAGTTCTTTAGATTCTATATTTCCCATGCTATTCTTGCCCCCCCCATCTGTTTTCTGTCTACTGTCTATGCTACTTATTTTCTGTACCTTCTCCCCCCATCTCCTCCTCCCATTCCCCTGTTGCTAACCCTCCTTGTGATCTTCATTTCTATGTTTCCACTCCTGATCTCGCTGTCCTTTTAGTTTGCTTTTGTTTTAGGTGTGGTTGTTAATAACTGTGAGTTTGTTGTCCTTTCACTGTTCATGTTTCTTTAACTTCTTTTTCTTAGATAAGTCCCTTTAACATTTCATATAATAAGGGCTTGGTGATGGTGAACTCCTTGAATTTGATCTTATCTGAGAAGCACTTTATCTGTCCTTCCATTCTAAATGAAAGTTTTGCTGGATAGAGCAATCTTGGATGTAGGTCTTTGGATTTCATGACTTGGAATACTTCTTTCCTGCCCCTTCTTGCCTGTTAAGGTCTCTTTTGAGAAATCTGCTGACAGTCTGATGGGAAGTCCTTTGTAGGTGACTGTCCCCTTAGCTCTTGCTGCTTCTAGGATTCTCTCCTTCATTTTAATCTTGGCTAATGTAATTATGATGTGCCTTGGTGTATTCCTTCTTGGGTCCAAGTTCTTTGGGACTCCCTGAGCTTCCTGGATTTCCTGGAAGTCTATTTCCTTTGCCAGATTGGGGAAATTCTCCTTTATTATTTGTTCAAATAAGTTTTCCACTGGTGGCTGTGCCTTTCCCCCTTCTGGTACCCCTATAATTCGGATGTTGGAGCGTTTAAAGATGTCCTGGAGGTTCCCTAAGACTCTCCTCATTTCTTTGAATTCTTGCTTCTTGACTCTTTTCTGTTTGGCCATTATTTGCTTTCTTCTGGTTCACTCCATTGATTTGAGTCCCGGTTTCCTTTTCATTGCTGTTGGTTTCCTGTGCAATTCCATTCATTTCAATTAGTTTCGCCTTCATATGTTTGTCTAATTTGTGGCTATAATCAACCAGTTCTGTGAGGATCCTGATCACCAGTGTTTTAAACTGTGCATCTGAGAGTTTTGCTATTTCTTCATGGCTTAGATTTATAGGCTCTGGGGCTTTGAGATCTTCTTGAGGCATTTTTGGTCTGTTTGCTCCCGTTAAGTATGAGGAGCAGAGCCTCGGACTCCCAGGTCGCTGGGTTGTGACTGTGTATGTGGAGGCGGGGTCAGAGCGAGGAAATGGCGGCCCCCTCTGCTGTTTCTCGCAGCTGCGTGACGCGCAGAGCCTTACGTTGTTCACTGGGGCAGGGCCACTTGGGTCGCTGGATTATGACGCTGTACGTGGAGGCGGAGTTAGAGCGTGGAAATGGCGGTGCCCTCCGCTGCCCCTTGCCGCTGGGGCTGCTGGCTCTCGTCCAATCGCCCACTCCCTTGCTTGTCTATCCACACACGATTGCGCGACCACAGTCAACCCACAGCCCTGCTCCCTCGCTGTTTCCCCGCGATTGCTTGCTGAGTTGCCCACCAGGTCCAACCCTGCGCCTGGATTCCGCGTGCCTGAGTACGTCTGACTGAGCCAGCTGCTGCTTTCGCCCCTCTTACCGGTCAGGCTGAAGAATTTGTTGTCATCAGACTTCTGAAAAGTTCATTTTTCTGTGTTCTGGCTATTTTTTCTGTTGCTATTATTGAGTTGTCTCTAAACTTGGTTGTGTGAGGAAGCACACAAGCATACATAGGAGGCGTCTCCACCTATGCCGCCATCTTAGCGGAAGTCTCAAAATTGTTTAGGTTTGCTTGTTTTTTAACCTTTTATGAATATAATCATCCTTCATGTATTCTTGTATTTTACTTTTCATATTTATGGCCATATCTTCTTTGTTTTTACTGGACCACCTAAAGCTTTGGTTCCGGTTCTCACTGCGATGCAGGAGCTCGCAGAGAGGTGGAAGAGAATCGGAACGTTGTGGCCAGGGGAAGAGGGAGCTTCCTGAGGGAGGTGGCAGCCCTTGGTTTCAGGTATTGCTGAAGGATTAACATGCAGCATTGGGAACAGCACTTAACTGTGCACCAAGGAAGCCACATAACCATGAAGAGAGGAGTTCCAAAGCCAGATAGAGGATAGAAGCTAGATTATAAGTAGCTGAAGAGGCAGTAGGACTGGTTTTGTGAATGAAGGTGCCTCCAAAGGCAAGGAGTAGGCTAGGCTGACTGGCACAGGCTGTTGCCCTCTCTGTTTGAAGGCAAGGAGAAGACACGGGAAAGGGAGTATGTGGCATAGCAGTGGCCATTGGGAATGAGATGGAATTGGCCACAGGCACAAGTAGAGGAGTTGGGTTTAGAAAGGACTTAGGTATAACTTTTCTTCAAAGTCAGGGGCATGAAAAGAGGCCAGATGGGCAATAAGAAAGTTGTTGCCATGAACTTGAGTCTAGATGGTGGAACTTATAACAGGCTCAGAGTCAATTCTGTCTTGCTTGGTTTGCACAGGGGCATAGTAAAACGCTGACTGAAGGCAGTGACAGAGAAGGAAAGGGACTTTTGTCCCTTATTCACCCTGTTTACCTTGGACAGACCATGGTCTCTGTTTCCTCAGTATCCCATCTGTAAAATGAGGGAATTGGCAGGGGAGGGAGAGGGAATTGGGTGAAATTGGTTCTAAATTCTTTCCTTCCTGAAGATCTGTGGAGATTCTAGATAATTACCTGACGTGTCCTGATCCTTCATAAAGCACTCTGAGCCTTTCAGAATAACCTTCTTTTGACCAGACCTGATATGTGAAAATATAATTTGGCCAACTCAGAATGTTAAAGATTTATTTTACAAAGAGATGCATACATCTTTTTACCAAAAATTATTTTAAACAGTAAGATGTCGTGATGCATTTAAAACAGTTTATTTTACAAAAATTTTATTCATCCCTGGCTCCTCTGGAGCATATGAAAGAACATTTGTGGAGGTGAAAGTTTAATGTGACATTAAACCCCAGCATCGCTCTTCGCCTGCTAATCTGCCAGTTATTATTTCACTGCACTTAAGTTTCTGCTCAGACGTGACCTCCTCAGAGAGTCCTGTCTAAAAATAGCTCCCCCATCCGTCTATGCTGTGTGTTTTTTAATAACACTCTCACTACCAGAGATTTTATTATATATTTATTTGCTTGTCTCTTTCTACCATTGGAATGTGAGATCTATAAAGACAGAGATTGTTGTATCCCTGCTATAGTCCTAGTGGCTAGAACAGTGCCTGGCGTATATATGTTCAATAAATATTTGTTGAATGGATGGATGAATGAGTGACTCTCACTCCATTGCAACCTACAGCAAAATTGGTATTGAATCCAGAAAAATTTCCAGGATTTTTATTTGGTGATTTCTAGGGTCCAAGGACTACCAGCTGGTTACATGGTCCCGAGATCAGACCTTGAGAATGTGGCGGGTGGATTCCCAGATGCAGAGGGTATGTATTCATTGCTGTTGTGGAGGAATGTAACCGGATACAGTGCAGGCTTAAAAAAAATACAAAATGTGTATTTATGGAAGTTAGAGGATACTGGATAGGTATTTAATATATACTTGCCGGTTGGCCCAGCAGCTTATGCATGCCACACTGAGGCTTTGAGGTCTTCAAGAGCCAACTTCAGTATTCAGCACTTAAAGGCTGAAAATCCTGAATGTCTTTTCATCTTGTGTTCTGGTATAAGATGGTGTGGGTAGCATATGGAGCAAATGGCCTGTGGGCTTCATTTCTTTGTCTTCTAAATGGGCTAGGAAGTTCACCCAGTGTTTAGAGCCTTCTGAGTCCATCAGTGACACCTGTTCTATGAAGCCTTTTCCAATTTGTGCCCCATAGGTCGTATCTGTTTTTTATATGAACCACATGGTACCTGGTATGAACTGCTTTGCTCTGCCTCATCTCAGGATTCTGTCTTCCCATTTGGTGGCTGCATTTCTGAAGGCAGGACCCAAGAGTCACTTGTATTGCCTTCCCCACAGTCTGTATAGAATGGATAGAAAATGCTGGGTAAAATTTGCAGCACTGCTTAGTACGAAGCCATTCTTGAGCATTTTGGTCAATTATCACCCTGTTGCCTTTTAAATCTATTTGCTCCAAAAAGCACCATTTGCTCTACATGCTCTGAAGGTTATGATATTTTTTGGGTTCACTGAATAACTCCAGCAAGGCTTAGAATTTAAAATAATGTTTTCTGAGGCTTGCGTAAACTATGAACAGGATGAAAAATTCCAGGGTAGAATAATAGAGTCTTTTCTCCTATATATTTAACCAGAGAGAGTTGGCGATGGATAAAACCTATATTGATTGTATCAGTTTTTGTCTGACAAATCTATCCTTTGCGATTCCCCTTTTTAAGTCAGAACTTTAACCACGTATGATAATCATTTCCACTGGCTTCTCTAGACCTAGATCTTCTACCCTGTGTTGCAGCTTTGTGCAAATGACATATTAGATGGTGTTGACGAGTTCATCGAGGGCATTTCTCTTCTGCCGGAACCAGAGAAGATCCTTCACACTCAAGACACGGAGCATCAGCACAGCTCAAGCCACGGAGAGGAAGAAGGTAATTGGTTGCACTGATGTTTTAGAGGAGGGGCCCTCTATGCAGTTCAGAGCTGTAAGAGATACCTGAGAGCTGCTCTCTGACTCAGTATTAAAGATGCTTCCAACAATTGAACCGCTCTCTCTTGCTAGTCTTTTTTAAAAAATATATTTTATTGATTATGCTATTACAGTTGTTTTATATCCCCCCTTCATTCCTCTCCACCCTGCACACCCCCTCCATTTCCCCCACCATTCCCCCCTTTAGTTTATGACCACATGTCTCAAGTTCTTTAGATTCTATATTTCCCCTACTATTCTTGCCCTCCCCCCATCTATTTTCTATCTACCATCTATGCTACTTATTTTCTGTACCTTCTCCCCCCTTCTCCTTCTCCCACTCCCCTGTTGCTAACCCTCCATGTGATCTTCATTTCTGTGGTTCACTCCTGATCTAGCTGTCCTCTTGGTTTGCTTTTGTTTTAGGTGTGGTTGTTAATAACTGTGAGTTTGCTGTCCTTTCATTGTTCATCTTTTTTTTATCTTGCTAGTCTTAAAGGAAGATCCCCTGAGCAATCTGCTGGAAGAGAAGAAATCATATCAACCAGGACTGCCTCAGACTCTGCAACAGGAGTTCTCCCTGATCAACGTGCAGATCCGGAATGTCAACGTGGAGGTACTCCAAGCTTAATGTGTGGATCATGCGGATGGCAATTGTTGGGAGAAGGGACTATTTCAGCTATGATTTCAGCTAGCAAATAGCTTTGTTGCTCTAACAGAGAAGTCTCTCTCTTTATGTTTTTATTTCCTAGATTTTCTAAAGAGACTGATGTTTTACAAATGCAGATATTTTTTTCTAACCATATTACTTTCTCATAAGATGAACTAAGGGATTAACTGATGGGCATGTGTCATAAAATCTTAGATGCTCCAACACCCCCTTTTACTATATGTGAAGATACTTAGATCCCGGAGGGCTTAGCGATTTGGCAGGTGACTGGTGAAGTTAGTGGCAGGGCTGAGTTTGGAAGTGAACCCTCCTGACTCATCAGGGCTTTTTGTGCTTTGTTGTCCAATCTTCCCTTAAAGCTGGTATATCTTTGATGATTTAGATTCATAGTACGAATCTGTAGTAAGTGACCAAACCTCTTTGTTCACTTCACACATGGAGAGGTTTACTCTTTTCCTTTTGGGCAGATATCGAAATTCTTTGCTTCAGAGGATTGTCTCTTTCTCTATAAAGGAGTTTGAAAACTTAATTAGTTTTTCTTTTGCCCAGATTTAATTAACAGTAGTCGTAGATATGTACACTTACAAATCATCTCATTCGGCCTTTAAAACAACTCTTCACTGAGTGCTTTTTGTCCCCACTTTACCGACGAGGAAGTGGAGACACTACAAGGTGAAATGACTTGTCCAGTGTCAGCAGCTGTTTGGTGGAGGAGGTAACATTTGGACTCAGGTCCCAGGATTTGCCACACATGTGACTCTTTTCACTGTGCCCTACATGTCTTCTCTAGTTGGCAGCACAAGAAATGGAAAGAGATGAAGGATTCTTAGATTAATTGGTTATCTATATCAACTCAGTTTATACACCCTTGTCCCAGCTGAAAACAGTGTGGATACCTGGTGATCTAGTTTAAGAAGGACATCTTGATTCCCAGGAGTGCTTTTTAAAAATTACTGTGATATAATTCACGTACCATAATTAACCCTTTAAAGTGTATAGTTTAGTGGCTCTTAGCGCATTCACAGGTTGTGCAGTTATCACCACTGTCTAATTCCAGAGCATCCTCACCAGCCCAGAGGAAACCCTGTGTCCATTAGCAGCTATTCCCCACCCTCTGCTCTCCGCAGCCCGGGCAGCCACTAATCCGGCCATTGTATGGATTTTTCCAAGGAGTTCTTTTTAAATTGAGTTAGGTGTTTAACTTCTTCCTGCTCTATTTTCCTTTCTCAAAATAGTATGTTTCAGTCTACCTCACAACTTTAGGATGAAGCTTTAAGTCAGAATTTTTCGAACTTACTAATTTGGTGCTGGGGGGCTGGGTGGAGGTGGCAGAGGATATGGGGCAAGAAATGGAAATGGAAAAAAATAATAAAAAAGTAAATGAATTTTTAAAAAGAGGGAAATAAATTGGTGCCGAAATTAATGAGTTGTCCAAATCTTCCAAATTAACTTGTTTTTAGAGATTCTGCCTTCATCTTCAGAGATTGAAGGAACTAAGAGCATTCAGTTAGTGAATTTAAGTCCATTTGTACCTGAAGACCCTTTCTGGTGCGTCTCCAGAACAGTTGTCGATTTGTCCGTTGCAGATGGACGCAGCGGACAGGAGCTGCACGGTGTCGGTGCACTGCAGCAACCATCGTGTCAAGGTGCTAGTCAAGTTCCCCGCACAGTACCCAAACAATGCTGCCCCCTCCTTCCAGTTCATCCATCCCACCACCATCACGTCCACGATGAAAGCCAAGCTGCTGAAGGTGGGGATCTGCGTTCACTTACTCTCCTTGCTGTTTGTAAGAAAGCTCTGCCTGTGAGCATGAGTACCTGAGTCGAGTAGCAGAGTTGAATGAAAGTCATCTGTCCTGACACACTGCAGTGTTAACACTTGCTGTTCATTTTGTGTGGAATACATTAGAGCACTGGCTCTTGACCTTTTTGGGTCATGGGCACTCTTTGAATGTCTGATGAAAACCATGGACCCTTCCCAGAAACGTGCACAATGTTACATATAATTTTGGAAATATTAGATATGAATAATATGCAGTTCTATAATTATGTACAAACTGTTCAGAGATCTCATTAAAACTAAGTATCAATCCCAGCTTAAGAGCCTTGTAATGCAATTTCATTTACCTGGAAACAACATGCAAAATGTATTATGAAGATAAAAGATATTTTATTTTATTATTATTATTTTTTTATCCTCACCCAAGGATATTTTCATTTGCTTTTTTTAGAGAGAGAGAGGGAGATAGAGAGGAAGGAAGAGAGAAAAACATCAGTGAGAGAGAAGCATTGATTGGTTGCCTTCATACACTCCCATACCAGGGATCCATGCTGAGATGGGGGATTGTACACGTCGGACTGGGGGTCACACATGCCTCTATCTGGACCAGGGATAAACCTGCAACCCAGGTGTGTGCCCTGACCAGGAATCAAACCCATAACCTCTTGGTTATGGGACTGTGCTCCATCCACTCAGCCACACTGGCTGGGGCAAGAAAAGATATTTTATAATCAGGGGGAAAAAAAGCACGAGGTCATTTAAAAAAATCCAGTCCATAAAAAGAGACAGTGCTATCCTCAAGGGACCCCGAGTGTGTGAAAGGATGGCAGTGCTGAGTGGAGGAGGTACAGCCCAGCCTCTGGTCTGTACCCTGCAGGTTCAGAAAGTCGACTTGTCAGTTCATGCAGAGCGAGTCAGGCAGAATTCCTGAGAAAGCCCCACGGGCTGGGACGACATGCCCTCTTCAGTGCGAGCAGCATCACGTGTGAAGTAACTGAGTTGTCCTGACAAAACCAAGTTCGCTGAAAGCTGTTCACTTTTGGCCTGATTTGTCTCATATGTACTTTATCTTCTTGGAGTATGATCTGTAATAAAATTTTTATTTTATTTTTCAATTAGATTTTATATTCAATGTTGTTTTTTGTAGTTTCAGGTATACAGCATAGTGGTTATACAGTCACACACTTTACAAATCGTTCCCCCTGGTATTTCAAGTATCCGTCTGACACTGTACCTAGTTATGTAGCCAAGACATTTTTCAGGTATCGTAAGGATCTCTGAAATGCTAATTACTCAGGTTTTGTGGTAGTTGACATTTTGTACTTGGAATTTGAATATTTCATTGTCTTATTTAGACATACAAAAAACAGATTTTTCTTTTAGTTATAAAAATGATAGGATTAGTAGTGTCTTTAAAGTTGGATTTTGCTGGTGTGGCTCAGTTGGTTGAATCATTGTCTCGTAACCCGGAAGGTCTCCGCCCAGTCAGGGCACCTGCCTAGGCTGTAGGTTCAGTCCCCAGTTGGGTGTACGAGAGGCAACCGATTGATGTTTCTCTCCCTCTCTCTCCCCCTCTCTAAAATCAATAAGCATGTCCTCAGGTGAGGATAAAAATAAATAAAAATTTTTAAATGTTTAAGGGTTGAATTTAGTGCTTTCTAGTAGAGATATAATGTGTGCCACATATAATTTTAAAATTTCTAGTAGCCACACATAAAAATTTTTAAGTAGGAGGTTAATTTCAATAATATTTTTACTTAATCTAATATACCCAACGTATTAGTATATCAACGTGCAATCAACATGAAAATTAACATTATTGAGATAATATACACTTTTTGTATGAAGTCTTCCACTTGGTGTGAATTTCACACTTAACAGCACAGCTCAGCCCCGACAGCCACACTCACAGGCTGGGCGTGCCCGTGTAAGTGATGATGTCCATGTTGGGCAGCATGGGTCCAGTCTACATGCCTGTCTTCATGTGTGTATGTCAATTTGTATGTACAGCATGTGCTTTAAAAGGATGGGGTTTGTATTTTTTTAATATTTTATTTATTTATTTTTAGAGAGAGGGGAAGGGAAGGAGAAAGAGTGGGAGAGAAACATCAGTGTGTGGTTGCCTCTCATGTGTCCCCTTTTTGGGACCTGGCCCGCAACCCAGGCATGTGCCCTGACTGGGAATCGAACCAGTGACCCTTTGCTTCACAGGCCCATGCTCAATCCACTGAGCTACACCAGCCAGGGCAGGATGGGGTTTGTATTTTTAAACAACCAAAAAAATAATACGTTACAACTTTCACTAATGCGGAATCTGTTCCCTTGGCTTATATGAGTATGTATCACTCAGAGCAATTTTCAGTTCAGCCCAGAGGGTATTACTTCTACAGTACTGAGATTTCAGTACCTGAGCAGGGCAGGGGAGGAGGAAAGGAGGGGAAGTCACTACAAACAGAGTATTCATTCCATCGCTAGCAACGTGCCCTCTCAGAACCAGCGTGTGTGCCTGCCTTGGCTGGGGACGGGGCTTCCTGAAGTGGGCTCAGAAACGAACCTTCTCCCTGAGCCTGTGGAGGCGGAAAGTAGGGGGTTGTGTGGGAAGCCTCAGGCACGGCCGCGTTCCAGTCTGCCGGTGTCTTCAGTGCTTCCGACTGCTTCGAAAAGTAGAAGTAAATCAGGAGAAGGTATGTTTGTTGTTCTTGATCTCGTTTTGTGCCTTTTCCAGATCCTGAAAGACACCTCCCTACAGAAAGTGAAACGCAACCAGAGTTGTCTGGAGCCCTGCCTGCGCCAGCTCGTCTCCTGTCTTGAGTCTTTCGTGGTGAGGTTCTTATGCCAGCCTGAGCTCTGGTGTTTTGTTTCGTCCCTTCCTCCCTTAGCGCCTGGGCACTCTGGTGTGTAATAACAGACCTTTACTTTGTAATTCAGCCCCGAGACAGGTTTTTAGTCTGTTGGTTTTTACATTTCAGAATCAAGAAGACAGTGCCTCCAGCAACCCCTTTGCACTCCCAAACTCTGTCACACCACCCTTACCCACGTTTGCCCGGGTAACCACCGCCTATGGGTCATACCAGGATGCCAACATTCCCTTTCCTAGGACTTCGGGGGCCAGGTTCTGTGGAGCAGGTTGGTCTCTTTTTGGTTCTCTGATTCTAGACTTTTTAAAAACTATTTTATTTATTTATTTTTAGAGAGTGGGGAAGGGAGGGAGAAGAAAAGGGAGAGAAACGAGCAAAAGATATTACTTGTCTCTCGCATGCCCGTAAGTGGGGACCTGGCCCACAACCCAGGCGGGTGCCCTGACTGCGATTGAACTGGCGACCCTCTGGTTCACAGGCCAGCACTCAGTCCACTGAGCCTCACCAGCCAGGGCTCTGACTCTAGGTTTTGAGAGAGAACAATTTTTCTTCATTTTTTGAAGAAAAGACAGAATTACTGTCTTGATGAGTGAGAATTTGAGCTTACTCAGAGTCCTGATTCTCGGTAGGGAACAGATCCCCTAGCCGGGGGATGTAAAGTGCTTGTGAAGACTCTTCACACCCCATACATCCCGTCTCTCCTGGGTCCTGGAGATTCTGATCTTGGTCCTTGTTAAGTATGGCTGCAGTCATGGGCCTCTGCACCTCACAGAAATGTGTTCTGTCCTTCAGGTATATTGAAATAGACAAAAGATTGACCAGTGCTGCCTTAGGATACCCCACGTCTAACTCACTGACCTTCATGTGCACATGTGATTCTTCTTTGTCAGGGTACCTGGTGTATTTCACAAGGCCTGTGACGATGCATCGAGCAGTGTCTCCGACAGAACCTACTCCGAGGTGAGTCTGGGGATACAGATGTAGGCCACATTCATTCATAAAGTGGGTGGACACCTGAGTGACCCACTCAGTGGTGGGAGTGACCACTGAGTTTGTCTTTGGACAACTTATTTTATCTTTAAGTATTAGGTATTTTAGTAAATACCTCTTAGATTTATTTGGGAAAGATAAGATTCATTAAGTTGCAAGTAAGCTTTCTACTGTGAAGTTATGACCAAACCACTAGAAGGAATAGCTTGATAAAAGCTGTTGTCAAAATAAGGCAAAGTTTCTTTTTCATGTGCTTTTCCCTGTTGCTAAAGTGTTAGTTGAGCATTAAATACAATGAGAAGAATAGTAAGTGAGCGTACAGAGCCCCCAGCAGTAACAAGCCACTGCTGCCATGACTGCAGTGTGTTCACGTGCTTTTTAACTGTGTGAGTCATTTGTGGGAAAAACCCAAACGATAAGGGAGTTTTAAATTAAATTACGAAAGCTCTTCTCTTTTTTTTTCAAACTCATCCCAGGGAAAGCCGCTGTTAATAGATTAACGTATGTGTTTTCTGTTTAGTCTTCATTACTTTTCTCCCTTTTTTGAGAGGCAATCTAGTGTAGCCAGTGGGAATAAGGATTTTAGAGAGAGAGGGAGAGGGGAATATCAGCGTGAGAGAGAAACATCAATTGGTTGCCTCCTGTACACACCCTGACCGGGGACCGAACCTACAACCTAGGTATGTGCCCTGACCGGGAATGAAACGCATGACCTTTTGGTGCACAAATGATGCTTCAACCAGCTGACCCACCTGGCCAGGGCATCTTTGTAGGTTTATGACCGGAGGACTGTGCTTAATTTTCCTCAACAATAATTGGGGATGATAATGGCACCTACCTCTTTTACTTTGAAGATTAAATAAGTAACTACATTTCTTCTTCTTACTACTTTTTGAAAAAAAGTTTTTAATAGTCTTATTGACATGTAATTCACAGGGTATACAGTTGACCCATTTATTTTATTTTTATTTTATTCATTTTTAAAAAAATTTTATTTATTTATCTTTAGAGGGGAAGGGAAGGAGAGAAGGAGAGAAATATCAATGTGTGGTTGCCTCTCGTGAGTCCCCTGCTGGGAACTGGCCTGCAACCCAGGCATGTTCCCTGAATGGGAATCAAACTGCGATCGTGTGGTTCACAGGCCCACGCTCAATCCACTGAACTACACCAGCCAGGGCCAGTTGACCCATTTAAAGAGTGTAATTGAGTGGCTTTTAGTATGTTCACAGATATGTGCAGCCATCACTACAGGCGAATTCTAGAACATTTTAATTATTCCAGAAAGGAACTTTGTGTCCCTTAGCTGTCACTCCTCCCCCCAAGTCCCCTATTCTTTCAGCCCTGGGCACATGCTATTCTACTTTTGGTCTATAAATGTGCTCATTCCAGACATTTCATATAAATGAAATCATTCAAGATGTGGTCCTTTGTGAATGGTTTCTTTTATCCGGTATAGTGTTTTAAGGATCATACATATTATAGCATGTATCAGTACTTTATTTTTTTGCCAAATATTCATACATCTATGTACCACATTTTATTTATCCATTCATCAGTCAGTGGGCATTTGGGTTATTTCTACTTTTTGGGTACTATGAATAATGCTGCTATGAACATTTGTATACAAGCTTTTGTATAGATGTACATTTTTGTTTTACTTGGGCATTACCTAGGAGTAGAATTGCTGGATTATATGGTAAAGGTTTTTTTTTTTTTAATTTAATAAACTTTATCATTTAAAGCACTTTTACATTCATAATAAAATTGACTGGGAAGTATAGAAAGTTCTCATATGTCCCTGTTCCCTTCACCCCACACACACAACATCCCTCATAGTACTGGTTTTTAAATTTTAAATATGGTAAGTCATATACCATAGACTTCTGGTTCTACAATATGGTGACCATGATAACTTCTAAACCCTTCTGCTACAAACACCTGGATGTATTGGTGTGACATTTTAGGACACTTAGGAATAAATAGCTGAACTAACAAGAAAGGAGATTGAGTCAGGTGCGTGAGTGCTGCTGTCCTGGGAGTTTGCCAGTCTCTGCAGTAACCCAGGCAGATGAGACCTTGGCCCTGCAAGAACTAGGAGTTAAGTGCTGGAGACCCCTTACATTACACTGGGCTCCTTGTGTGAAAGATTGGACTGGAAAACAATCACTCTCAAAGGAAAACAAAAATACATCTATGTCTGAACTTCAGATCAGAGGGGGAAAATGTTCCTATTAGAAGGTTTTTCATGCTAACAGTATTTTTTAAAAGATTTTATTTATTTATTTTTAGAGAGGGGAAGGGAAGGAGAAAGAGAGGGAGGGAAATATTGTATGGTTGCTTCTCACGTGGCCCCTACTGGGGATGTGGCCCACAACCCATGCGCCCTGACTGGTAATCGAACTGTGGACCCTTTGGTTTGCAGCCCACAATCAATCCACTGAGCTACACCAGCCAGGGCCTAACAGTGTTTTATTGAGTTAAAATTTACAGCACGAAATTGTGAAGTGTGTATCTTGATGACCAAGCACTCAGATCAAGACACAGAGCATTGCCTTCACTCTGAAACTTCCCTGGTCACTTTGCCCAGAGGAAACTGCTACTCTGACTTCCATCATGGTCATTTACTTTTGCCTCTGCTTGAATTTCATCTAAATAGGCTGCAGCATGTGCTATTTTAATTTTATTTTTATTGTTTATGCTGTTACAGTTCCCACTTTTTCTCCTTTCCTCACCTCTGTCCAGCCCCACCTTTTCCCCTCCCTAAGCCAGTCCCCATATTGTTGCTCGTGTCCACCTGTTGTGCATAAATGTTCTTTGGTTAATCCCTCCACCATCTTTTATTTTGTATGCCCTTCCCCTCAACCCCACCCAGCATGTGCTATTTTATGTCTGGCTTATTTTGCTCAACTTAATGTTTTTGAAATTGATCCTCATTATTGCATGTACCCATAGGTTCATTGAATGAAAATAATACAGTTTGTTTATTCACACATTTATTTTCTTTTATGGATGTGTGTATTAATTTCTGGACCTAAGGAGTCACATCCCTGGGTCATAGGATAGTTGTATGTTTAATTTTATTAGAATTGCCAAAAACAAGTCCGTGCCCAGTGTTTGTATTGTACCATTTTACATCCCACCGGCAGTGTTCTAGAGTTCTGGCGGCTCCACATCCTTTCCAAAACTTGGTATTTTTAATTGTTTTAACTTTAGCCATTGTGGTAGGTGTATCGGATTATCTCCTGTGGCTTTAATTTGCATTGCCTCTTGTGATGACTGGCGATGTTGAGCCAGGTTCGTGTGCTAATTGAGCATCTGGGTATCTTTCGAAATGTGCCTGTTCAACTATTTTGCCCATTTTTGGACTCTTTGTTATTATTCATTAATTTTAAGTTTTTAAAAATGATTTTATTTATTTATTTGTAGAGATGGGAGGGAAGGGCTAAACAGAGAGAGAGATAGAGAGAGAGAGAGAGACATCCATGTGTGAAAGAAACATCGGCCAGTTGCCTCTCACTCCCCCAACCAGGGAACTGGTCTGCAACTCAGGCATGTGCCTTGACTGGGAATTAAACCATGACCTTTTGGTTTACAAGCTGATTCTCAGTCTACTGAGCCACACCAGTCAGGGTTTATTATTTATTTATGGTGGTTTTTCATTTTGGTCAAGTCCTTTGCTAGATGTATACATTGATTTTCTTTTAATCTGTGGCTTGTCTTTCTCCCTCCTTAGTGATTTTTGATGAATAGCATTTTAAATTTTTATAAAGTCCAATTCATAAGTTTTTAAATCTTATGGTTAATGCTTTTGTGGTCTGTCAAAAAAAATATTTGCCTACCCCAAGGTCATGAAACTATTCTTCCATGTTTCCTTTCAAAGGGTTATAGTTTTAAATTTCTCATTCAAAATCTATAATTAATCTCAAATTAATTTTGATAAGAACTAGAAGTCAAAGTTTCATTTTTTTTCAGTAGAGGTGTATCATTGAGCCAGCGCCATTTACAGAAAAGATTTTTCTTGTCTCATTGTGCATTGCTATACTTGTTGAAAATCAGTTGTTCATGTTTGTGGATTTATTTCTGGATCTTTTTTCTTTAACCAGTTGGTCTCTTCTGATGACAATACTACTCCTACTATAGCTTTATATACTAAGTCTTCCAATCTAAGTCCTCCACGTTTATTGTTTTTATTTAGGATTGTGTTGGCTATTCTAGGTCCTTTACATTCCTATAAAAGATGTGATCAGCTCATTGGTTTCTATGATAAAGCTCAAATTTTGATTGGAATTATTTTGACTCTAGATCAGTTTGGAGAAAATCGATACCTAAACAATATGTAATTTTCCAGTCCACTAACATAGAGTACTTTCCTGTTGTCTTGGGTCTTCTTTAATTTCTCTCAGCAATATCCCCTATTTTGTATTTTCAATGCACATTTTTTAAATTAAATTTGTTTCTAGGTATTTGATGTGTTTTGATGCTATTGTAAATTAAATTTTTTAAATGTTTATTTTCCAAGTGTTTGCTTCTAATATATAGAAATATAGTAGGTTTTTGTAGATTGACTTTGTATGTAAATTAATGTACTAGTTTTAGTAGTTTGTAGATTCCTTTGAATTTTTTATGTTTGTGTATATAATCAGAGAAGCATTCTCTGCTTCTGCAGATAAAATGTTTTTCAGTTCCAAAAGTTCTCTTTGGTTCTTTTTTGAAGTTTCCATTTTCCCCCATTTTATCCATCTTTTCTTCTGGTTTCATCAAGCACTAAGAACAGCACTACTTAGAAATGTGGAGAGATTGAAGCCAGTGTGGATAATGTTGCATTTTCAACCACAGATCTCTCTCGGCCTTGTCTGCTTATCATACTGGCTTGATTGCGCCAATGAAGATCCGCACAGAGGCCCCTGGGAACCTTCGTTTATACAGTGGGAGCCCCACTCGCAGTGAGAAAGAGCAGGTCTCCATCAGCTCCTTCTACTACAAGGAGCGGGTAAGCAGCAGAGCCACAGCCCCTGATTCTCATCCCTTCCCCGGATTCTTCTTTGTCTTCCTGCCTGCCACGCTCAGCAGCTAAATTAGTAATCTCCTCTTGTCTTTCACTTTCATAAATAGTTTTTTAAAGAAAGACCATTGTTTGGTGCCTTTCCATTGGTTTTAACTGCTGTAAATTGTGGGAGTGATGGTTGTTCTTATAATCCATAGTCTTCTCTCCATTTAATCCTGTTTTTGTCATCCCCATTAATTAAGTTGATTCTCATGCTTTCAGATAGAATAATTTAGCTTCAGGTCTTCCTTGGTATTCCAATCTTTGTCAACAACTTAAGGGGTATTTCTGAAGGTTTAGGATCTTGATATATTTGGAACTTCATATCTGTGAGAAATTTTAAAGTCGATCTCTAAGAGGTTTTATAGTTTTCCTAAGTCTACACTGAAGTACCCATTTGAATGGACCATTTCATGTAAAAATCATCTGAACCTGTCCTTTCGTTCCTGGGTTCTCAAAGAACTCATCATCCCTCAAGCATATGAAGCTGCCAGAAGCCTTTAGTGACAGCAGTGGTGATGTTGGCAGAGCGTAGGAAGGACTCTGAGAACTCGTTCTCGTGAGATGGAGAGCCTGGCTGAAACGGGCTTTTAACTGACATGGTGTTTGAGCTACTCAGAAACTCGTTTCTTAGGGATTCTTTGTTGTTTTCCTCCACTAATTAAGAACTAATGGCCCTGGCTGGTGTAGCTGAGTGAATTGAGTGCGGACCTGTGAACCACATGATCGCAGTTCTATTCCCAGTCAGGGCACATGCCTGGGTTGCAGGCCAGTTCCCAGCAGGGGACTCACGAGAGGCAACCACACATTGATATTTCTATCTTCTCCTTCTCTTCCTCTCTAAAATAAATAAATAAAATCTTTTAAAAAAAAAGAAATAATGGATTGACTTCCATTAAAAATTTTAAATTATTTTTCTAGTAAGTGTTGGAGGTGTCTTCACTTTGCACATACTGTCTGGTCTTGGTTCACACTGATGGTTGGCCCTCTCGGACATTGTCATCTGAAACGGGTGGCAGTCGCTGATGCTTAAGACAGGATCAGAGTTGGGCAAAATCATTCAGTCAAACGTGGACAATGATTTTTTTGTTGCCTTTCTGGCCAGCTTTCTATAGTCCCTTCCACACATCTCTGCTGAAATGACTTCCACTTCTTTGGCTGTACAGACCTTCTTGGAATAAAAAAAATGTTTTTTTAATGCCAGGTAGCCGCTAACTGGTTAGATGGTTTGATAAACTGGTGAAGGAGAGAGGGAGAGAAATATCAATGTGTGGTTGCCTCTTGTATGTCCCCTGCTGGGAACTGGCCTGCAACCCAGGCATGTGCCCTGACTGGGACTGGAACCGTGATCATCTGGTTTGCAGGTCTGTGCTCAATCCACTGAGCTACAGCAGCCAGGACGCATTTTTTTAACTGACATGCACGCTAGCCACAGAAACTCATGGTTGGGTAACTGTGGGGATTTTCTTCAGTGTCACAGCCAGGTTGAGGAAATCTTTTAGTCAAAGAGGCAGTTCTGAATTCCCTTAAGTCATGTCACGTGCCACTCATGCTTGGATTCAGATTGGGCACAGTGCCTGGACTAGCACTTTTGACTCTGAGACAATGTGTAGAGGCCACGTTCAGTCAAAATAACTCAGGTTCCAACGTGGGACCTCTCCTAATGCAGAAGCATTTGTAATTCCTACCCCCATGGTTTTGATGGTCTGGCCTCTTTCACTACAAACGGCATAATCACAAAGAGGGACCCAGGAAGGAGTGCGGTGTACAGTTTGGCATAGGTCCCACTGTGCTGCTTCTCTGCAGAAAATGGGCTATGACCACCAGAGGATAACATAGTGAGTGGTCTTTAGGTTTAACTTCAGATAATGAGCAAGTAAAATGGAGGAGACACTTTTGTTACAATTTTGTATGACACTTTTATATGACTATATAACATATAAACAGAAAAGATCACTAATCATAAGCATGTAATTCAGTGAATTAACAATCATACTGGCCAGGAAATAAAACATAACAAGAACCCTAGAAGCCCCAGGGGAGGGAATGTACATTTCAGTGGATGATGTAATAATTTTTAGGTGAAATTAAATGAAATTGGTGATACGTGACTATTCTCAGTCTTAAAGAAAAGTTTCGGTTGACTCAACCTAATAAAACATTAAAACGAGCAATTCAGTTATTTTGTGATGAATTTGAAATAAATTCATCTCTCCTCGAAGAGGAGAACAACTCCTCGAAGTTGTTCATGCCCATCCCATTTGCATGGGGTAAGGAGGGAGGATTAAAGCAGGGGAATAATACAGCCATGACTCTGCACAGAGGCCCTCTTCTCCTCCTTATGGACGGCGGTACGGTTTTGTGCCTGAAGGAGTCTAGTTTCACGGGTCAAATAATATCACTTTCATTACTTTTGTTCTGGAAATGATTCCAGTTTACTACATTTCCCTGTCTTTATTTTCAGCCTAGATTTTTGTCCTACATATCTCTATTCTCTTTTAGATCTCTATCCCTGAGATCTTTGAATAGCATAAAGGAAACTAATACAAGTGCCTGAAAGTGTAGCAATGACAGTATTGTAGCATATTTTGGCAATTACAAAAAAAAATCGTGGAGCCATGGGGAATTATTGTCTCTTGCTCTTGTTTTTATGTTTTTAACCTGCCCTGCTTAGGTTATGTTGTTATATTAAGCTAAATGTTCTCCAGATGTAATTCTGTGGTTGCTTCCAAAATTTTTTAAAAACATGAGACACCTTTTATAGGAAGTTAGGAAACACAGAGAGGTGCTAGCATTCATTTAGTAACTGGACCAACTATTAAAAGTTGATGAAATACTGCTTATTCTAAGGGTGAATTGGAAGGCCCAGAACTTCTGAGAAACTAGGCATTACCCTATAAACATTTAATTTTTTTCTTTTTAAAGTTTTTTTTATTGAGAGATTTGTTGTATTGTAACATTTTTTAATTAAAATTTTTAATTGTATTTTCCCCATTACTATCTATCCCCCCACAGCCCCTTCCCCTACACCCACCCATCCCTGCAGTCACCACACTGTTCAATGTTTACAAAATTTTGCAACCTCCCACATTTTCTTCAGTTTATGTTATTAAAATAGCTGTAATATAAATAACTGGGGAGGTCTCGAAGTTGCAAGAATAACTTCTGATTTCCCTAAACAGTGCCTGCGTTCCCAGGTTCACATGTTGTTAGCAAGAGTGACCTTAAGTCCTTCACCGTAGCTCCCTCTTCCCCGCATTTCTCCGGGGCTCTCCCTTCCCCATGGCTTCACTCTAAAAATAGTCCTGCTGTCTCAAGGTCAGGATTTCCATTTTCTCCATTGCCCTTTAGCCACACACTATAACAGTGTGGTACTGAGTGTACGATGAACTTCCTTTTTAGGAA
Organism: Artibeus jamaicensis; assembly: GCF_021234435.1. NCBI lineage: Eukaryota > Metazoa > Chordata > Mammalia > Chiroptera > Phyllostomidae > Artibeus > Artibeus jamaicensis. Next base: position 13,331,361 of record NW_026521842.1, read on the forward strand.
TGAGACCCTTCTCGTGCACACCCACTCCACCACCGTCACTCCACTTGCCTGGTGGCTCTGATCCTTGTCAGTGAGCCACAGACCTTGATCACAGTTCCTGTGTCAGCGCAGTGTGGGCGTCAGCCTTATTATACCCTGAGAAGTGTTTTGGGCTGAAGAACAAGGACGCTGGAGCTGGGTTTGGAGTGTGACGGGTTGAGAGGGAGGTGAGGGAATTCACCTATCGCTGTTTTACATTCAGATTTGGTAGTCAATTCAATCCCAATTTTGTAGTATATTATGGTGCCTTTTAATCCATCAGATGTATGGGAAGCTTTCATTCATTCTATATTTTTCCCTTTTAATTTTCTTGGTGTTTTTCTTCCCTCTTCCTGGGTGTAACGTTTTCACACACAGATGTCTCCTCGCTCTGCCCGGCGACGTTGGTCCATACAAGCAATTAACGACTTCCCGGTACTGTGCGCTGTGCAAATGCTCTCCTTGACTAATTCTGTCTCTGCCCAAAGGCCCAAGAATAAAATGCCACCTGCCTGCCTTTGAGGAACCTGAAATGACGAGCTGGCTGGGCTTCAGGACCAGCCACAGTAAATTTCCATTCTCAGGAGTCATGTGCCAAGGGCTGCCTCCCTGGCAGTTTCCCTGACAGTTTCAGATGGGTGGATACTGATACCATTAAGGATTGTGAATGGACTTCTGAAAATGAAGCTCAATACTGGGTTTCTTGGGAAGAAGCCAGTTGTAAACCTTGAGCTCACCTGATTTCATTTGGAGAATCTGTATGATTTCATAGAGCTTTCAAAAGCCCACCTTTGGCATTGGGGAAGCAGAGGAAGATATAAGAGGCTTCCACCATTCTATCTGTTTTTATCATCTTGGTCTAATTCAAAGAGGGAAGTGCCCACTTGCTTCATTAGCATGACACATAAGCTAGTGTTTCTCCTTTGGCAACGACCTGTAACAAATTTTTTCCCCTTACCATCAGTATTTTGCACTGACAGTAAAACCATGCTGCGGACATCCTCTCTTCCTGTTCTATCTTTCTTGTCCTATCGGCCATCTTCCCTCTTCTGTCTTCCTCTCCCGCCCCTTTTACGTGCCAGCAGTGCCACGGTGACCTCAGGCTGTGCAAGGCAGCCCTGAGGCTTTAGCGTAAATTTCATTTGGTGTAAAAAAATACTTAGGGGAATAGTTACAGCCTTTTCGTATAAAAACCAGTTGAAATCAGGAGCCCTGATGAGCAAGCACCACTGCTGCCAACAGCGTGCAGTTGGAGCTGCCAGTGTGGCCGCCTTTCCTCAGAACGGCTGTCCCAGCCAAGCCGACTGCCGAATTTCCACGGGTTTTTCCCCGCAGTCCTGCTCCTGCTGCTATTTCAACAGGAACTCATCTAGATTCACTGCCCACTCTGCTGATTATGCATTGTTGATGGGGTTGCTGCAAAGCAGTTGGTTACTTATTCTTGGGCTGTTTTTGCATTTAACCCATTTATCGGCATCGATGTTGCCTCCAATTGTAGCAGTAACACTGGTGGTACAGTCGCTAGCTGGCTGTTGGTTGTCATTCAGTGCTATTTGCACCAATGCTTCCCTCCTGCTCCCTCCCACCTGACTCGTTCCTTCCCTGTTCTCTTTCCCGTAATTCCATGGACCCCTTCTTGGTATGTTCAGAGGAGCATCCCAGTGCTCATTATGTGATAATTGTCTGTGTTGCTTTGTCTCTCTTTTCTCAATCCCTGCTCCTAATCTGTGGGGAAGGGCATTTTTTTTCTTGATGGGGCATTGAGAAGACCTAAGAGAAATTCGGAGTCCTTTGCTTCCCAGAGATAACAGATTTTACTGCCCAGAAAAGCATCAGTGTTTTAGCCCATCAGAGTGAGACTGGAGCAAGGCAGTGGAATTAGGGGACGTTTGGGCCGAGTGCCCTCCCCTCACCTGGAAAGGTCAGTCACACGCAGACTGGTGTGTCATTGTTCTCTCCCTGTCATCACCCGACACTTGCACAGATGAGAGGGACTCCTGAAGTCGCACAAGATGTTAAGGGGAAAGGAAGTCTTGGGGAAGTGTGGGTGGAATACGAACCCTTTTTATCTCCAAAGCTCTAGAAAAACACCCTGAAAAGTTTTCCATGCTCATTAGGGAGCATCAGTGGTTTGAGATTTAACGTGCCTTCATTTAGGCAGCCTTGTTTTGTTTGAATCCCTAGAGTAATCGGCCACTAGACAGGATTACTGAGTGACCCCTGTAGACTGAAGGGGAAATATTTCATATTTTAAAACCACCAACCAACAGATTGAAAAAGAAACTGTTTTGTGACTGTTTAAAGATGTTTAATGAAGTATTTCTTGCTGGATTAAATGAATGAACACTGGTGTCCCATAATTGCTTTTATAGTTTGATTCTTGGTGACGGCTATAATTAGGTGACCCTGTTTTGGGGAAACTTCTCCTATTATAGGCTGGAAAGCAGCCTTTCATAAAACATCACCTATGCATTAAACAGATCAAACAGAGAAGCACCTAGAAGTCTGGTATGTCTCAAGAAGTTGACAAGGAAGTCCCAGGGAATACAGACTCTGCTTCCCATAATCCAGTGAAGGATAATCGTAGATAGTTGTCCAAGACCATCAAGTGCTTATTAATGACTCATATTGGTTTGTTTCTGCTGATCTCTGTAAACCAGGACTGCAGGTGGGGACAGAGTCCTAATACATCTCACTGGATTCCGAGTCTTCTCTATGAATGCACCTAATCCTAACAAATCCATAAAGGTGATTAAACAGAGTGAGGTGCAGGTTCCTGAACCTGGCCCGAAATGCAGCACCTGGGTCTGAGTGTGGTGTGCCCTATGTGAAGCCATAGCTGTGGGAGCTGCTGGCCTCTGCCGATCTGCAGCTCACTGCTCTGGCTTAGCATAACCAGTTACAGTGCTTGGCAGAGAAGTGACTAGAAGTGAGTCATTGTAGAGGATAGGCCTCACTAGAATCAGATGCTGTCCTCCTTCTGTGCAGAAATGGATCCATTTAAAAATGGACCAAGCTATTTCCATATTTACAGGTAGCTTAATCAGGACTTATTTTTTTTCTCCTTTTAATCTACAATCATACTTTTAAAAAGACAAGTTAACAAATATGGGCTTAGTAGCCTGACAGCCCTGTGTTTGAATCTCAGCTCTTACGAGTGTGGCCTTGAGTAATGGAGGCCACAGCCCCTTCTCAAGGGAGCTGTAGCGAAGGCTAATGCTCCCATGGTAAGGGGTCGTGGCAGGAGCTAAAGTTACTAATGGCAGGCAAGCCAAATGTCTGTACACTTGGACTTGTGTCTAGACATCTCTCATTTCCTGTATATGGGAGCCTGTGTAACCATTTGTAGGTAAGGCTCTGGGGAAATAAGATAATTGCTCATGATCTTCCATGTCCATTACCCACTCTGTGCAAGTATATTTGACATTCTAAAATGATCACTCTTAGAAATCACTCAAGGCTACCAGGAAAAACATTTTTAAATGAGCTAGTCTGTTTGCAAATGAACCACTTTCAGCACGTGGGTCTTAATATTATATTTTTATTGGGTTTGCTCAAAAAGGGTATTGCAGTGGTTTTCACTGTGGTCTGAAAGGTATAAACCTGCTCCCTTGTGAGCCTCTGTTTATTACCCCTGTTTAGTTAAACAGAGCTAGTTTATTGCTCAATTGTTCAAGTGCTTTTCATTTTCTCTTTGTATTAAGGAACCAGAATGACTACCTGGAACAGTGTTTTAGAAGCCCAGAAGACCGAATTAGATGGATCATATTCCCTTGCTAGTTGAATCTCTATAGTATAGACCTTTCCTTTCCTTTCTTTCCTTTCCTTTCCTTTCCTTTCCTTTCCTTTCCTTTCCTTTCCTTTCCTTTCCTTTCCTTTCCTTTCCTTTCCTTTCCTTTCCTTTCCTTTCCCCTTTCCTCCCTTTTTCCCTTCCTTTTTCCTTTTCTTTTCTTTTTCCCCTTCCTCCCTCCCTCCCTTCCTCCCTCCCTTCCTTCCTTCCCTTAAACTCATGTGAGATGGCCAGTTACTTGGGACCTCTGGGTTTGTCATTTCCTGGAGTGTGTGTACTTACACCCTCATTCTAGTTAACCACACTGCTGTTCCCATCTCTGCCAAATTACCTTCCCTACTAAAACCAGTCATATCGTGATACCAGTGTGCACACGACAGCGTCCTCTGTGTCGGTTGACACTGCCTGGCTCCAGTCCGTTCTGACAGGTTGTTTGCTCTTTAGCACACTCTCTTACCTGCATCCATCTCAGGATATTTATGGCTAAAAGGATAGTGCTTTTTGTGAGTATGCACATAATTCAAGTTTAGAAAATAACCAGGGCTAGCAGAGAATTAAAGGGCTATCTCACAATAATAGATTAAGCTTCATATTATATTGCAGAATAGTGTCTTGTATATAGATAAACAGTAAATAATAATTGAACTGCCTCTTAAGAGCAAATGGATTAAGGTCCAAATTGATCATGAAGCATATGTATTTACCAATTATAAGTGATTCAAATATTTTGGTTAAACTTCTTCACTTACCTTTCTTGAACTAAGCCCAGGTGCCCTGGATTTGGTAGGTTTCATGACACTGACTAGCCCTGGAAGGAGTTACATGCACTGGGCAACTTCGGGATTAGGTGAGACAGCGGGGGTCAGAGACGTCTGAATGTGGACCGTGACTGATTTGTGGAAGAGCGATGATATAAAAATCACTTGTGGAAAATGAATTTGTGAGTCATCTAAATAATGATCAAATCTGTATCTCCGAAGGCTTATACATTCATAAAAATTACAGATTTTAAAATGGCACTTTTTCAGTTTACAGTGTACACTCTCCTATTCCCTGCACCCTTATTAACCTTGTGAGATTGGAGCAACAGCTCATCTGAGCCACATGTTTTCAGTGAACAAAGAGAGAGTGACCTGAGACCAAATTCACAGCAAATGAGTAATTTGCCCAGGGTCACCTTGAACCAGCACATGTGGCAAACAGACCTGTAACTTGGTTTTTGGACCCCAATGGCAGGCCCTTCCACTGGCTCCTTTTCATCCTTTGTTAAAAAAACGTGTCTCCCCTCTCAGCTGAGTCACTTTGGTGGCCCCCTTATTAATTTCTGGCAATAAAATAAAAGAGAATACCACTGTCTTGGCTGGTTGTCATTTTAAAGATACCAGATGGTGCTACTCTAATAATTTCCATTTTCTGAGACATCTCTCATTTCTCACAATCAGGCTCCTGTGTAGCCATTTGTAGGTAAGGCTCTGGGGGAATACGATAATTGCTCATGATCTTCCACGTCCATTACCCACGTCCCTCTCTCTGCTCAAGTATTTTCGACATTCTAAAATAATTACTTTTAGAAATAATTTAAGTCTGCTAGGAAAACAGGATAAGTCTCTTTGAGCTACTAAGTTTTTCTGTCTGCTTACCATAGATTACAGTTTGCAGAGCCCACACTGTCTGTTCAAACTGTCTTTAGAAGGAAAAAAAACCTTGGGTTAGTTTCAAGCAAGAACTTTGAACCTAACCTTAAAAGCCATTCTCCCACATTTTTGTGGTCTTTGCTAACTTATTTACCTGCTGTTCTTTTTTGTCTTTATTTTTAAAATCCTGGCTTCAAGATGTCTGTTTTTGAGCACCTGCAGAATGTACCCAGTTCTGCAGCAGGTGCCTGTTTTCCTCTGTTAGGCTTTGGGACCAAGAGCTCAATGCCCTTTGTTATCCTTTTGTTTCCTACAGATGCTGATTCATGTAATTGTGGGCATGATGTAATGCAAAGTCTCTGCAAATTGCCAGTGACCCAACTATGATGTGCTCTGCAACTGTAGGTTTCCATTCATCAAAGTCCCTATTAGTTATATCTTGTCATCTCCCCCAGAAATCGAGGAGATGGAAAAGCAAGCGTGAGGGATCAGACTCAGGCAATCGACCCATCAAGGCTGCCGGGAAAGTTATCATCCAGGATATCGCATGCCTTCTTCCAGTTCATAAGGCACTGGGAGAACTGTACATGTAAGTTCAAAACGTCAAGTGTGCCATGCCTGTCATTTAGTCAGAATTATCAAAGTTTTGTTTGCTTAAGTGTTGGAACCCTTTCTTCAAAAGCAGTTTTAGGAGAAGCCCAGTGTGTTAGCTTTCCATTTGAGCATGACAAACTACCACAGACTTAGTGGGTTAAAACAGTGCACATTGTCTCACAGTTTCCGTGGGTCAGGGCATGGCCTCACTGGGTCCTTGCTCAGGTCTCACCAGGCTGAAATCATGGAGTTGAGCAGGCAATGTGCTTATCTAATGCTCAGGGTCCTCTTCCAGCTCATTCAACTTGTTAGCAGAATTCGGTTTCTTGCAGCCATTGAACTAGGTGAATTTCATCTTCTTTGAGACCAATAGGAGTGTCTCACTGTCACTACAACTTCTTTCTAAGGTGTCACCTGGTTAGGTCAGGCTCACTCAGGATAATCTCCCTGTTGACAGGTTTGAAGACTGATAAATGGTAACTTAATCATGGAGGTGACATTCCATCGGTAGTCACTGGTTTTGCCCACATTTAGAGGGAGGGATTTCTAAAAAGTACTATGTCAGGAGGCAGAAATCTTGAGAACAGCCTCAGAATTCTGCTTCCCAGGCCCAGCCAGTGAAATGGATCAAGCAGAGCCACTTTGGTTGAAGGGAGTTGGGAAATGAGTGACAACCGTAGAGGTTGGTCTGCAGTTTCCCTTTTTCTTGAACTTGAACACATAACAAAAAGTACCGTATTTATTGGGTAGTATATACACAGCATACTATTCTTTGTGTTAGAAACTATGCTGTTGTATGTATTTCAGTCCATTTTTATCCAACCTTCAAGCCTGAGGTGCTCCACAGAAAAGTGGGTTGGCATATTGGTCTTTGAGTCTGGCCGCCTCCCCCAGCTTCAAAGAGTGAGCGATTTCACCTTCCCCGGCCTGAACCCACACACAGCATCAGCTGGTAGTTAAGCATTTTCTTCATGTTACGTATAAAGGTACGTTTAGGCCAATACAAGTAAAACATTTTGAGTGACAATCAAAGAGGCGGTTTTTTATCTGTTGGTCAAAAGCAGGAATCATTGATTTAGGAAGTTAGACTAGAAAGAATTGTTATTTTGTTTTTAGAAAGAAACTTTTAAATTCTTTTTGAATTTCAGATTAAATGTAAACGATATTCAAGAAACGTGTCAGAAGAATGCTACTTCTGCCTTGCTTGTTGGAAGGAAGGATCTTGTCCAGGTACTGTCCATTCCTTTTGCTGGAGATCTGGGTCTTCCTTTTTGAGCAGGTTGTTTTCAGTTTGTAGTTACGGTTTAGTAACATTTCAAGGTCTGTCTCCTATTTTGCAGTTTCTCACTCATTTTCTTTGCCAAACTATAGGGCTAGAGCAGCTTTCTAAGTCTCTTGGATGCTTTTCTTATTAGTGCTCAGTCGAGAGGACCCTAAAGTATTTACTAAGTATTTTTTATTGCATCTCTTTTCTTTTCAGTACCGTGGTGATTGTTACACACCTAAGTTTGGGTATCAGCACCTTTACCCTTTGTACTCTCAATTCTATTTTATTTTCCTTTTAGAAATGCTTCATTTCATAACAAGTTTACAAAAACATTCCTTTAGAATAGACATGTTCAATTTAAAAACGTGTGATCTCACAAAAATTTAAATCTTCATTTTTGCAGGAATACATCAATGTATTAAAGCAAAGTGCTCCTACATTGTTTTTTAACAGCTTTACTGAGATATAGTCCATATACCATGCAATTCACCCATTTAAAATGCACCATCTAATGGCTTTTAGTGTATTCACAGAGTTTTGCAACCATTGCCACGAATACTTCTAGAACATTTTCATTACTTTAAAAAGACACCCCACACCCCTTAGTTCTCAATCCCTTCTTCCCCAACCCAGCCCCAGGAGACCACTAATCTACTCACTCTCCATGTCTGTTGCCCTTTAGTCTTTAGTGTGAGGTAATCCTCACACTAAAAAACAATTGAACAGTGGGAACTGCTAGCTGTTTCCCTATTCACTCAGTTTTTTTCCCCTATAACCCTCCAAATGACTTGAGCTAAGGCCTTCCCTTGATTTCTATTTGTAAAAGATTCCTAGGATTTCCATTTGTCTCCTAATAAGCACTGCCAAGTTTTTGCTCAAGCCCTATTAGGTGAAATTTGAAGTCATGAATATAATCTATTTCTATAAGGAGCCAGCCACCTAAAGTTCTGCAAACGCTAAGTAGCAAAATACAGTTGTAGAAATACTGGGGAATGTGTAACAGGATGCGTAGGTCCCGCTCAGCACCCCGGTGCTGTGCTCCTGGGCAGATCATTTCAGGCTCTCTCAGCCTCTGTGTACTGTTTGTGAGATGGGAACTGCGAGAAGAATCACCTCATAGGGCTGGTGAGGAAACTGGTAAATGCAGTGCCAAGGCAGACCCAACGTTCATGTTCTGAAAAACATTCTCTGAGGAAAAATTACATCCTAAAGTGCTTTGCTTTGTTGTTTAAATTTTTATTAGGAGACTCAGGCTAGTGTGAGGTATGATGAGAAAGCCTTTCCCTTGAATTTAGACGGACCTGAGTTTGAACCGCGGCCCTGTTACTTTTTTGTTCTGTGATCCTAGGCAGCCCCCTTATCCTCCTGAACCTTGGTTTCCTCGACTGTAAAGTAGGAACAATACTTCTAAGGTCCTGATAGATGGTACCTACCCAATATATGGTGCATTTACTACGGCTCTTCTTGCAATTATCTTCATGATTTGCGCTATGGCACTGTTTCATACGGGACAGATGTGACATCGATGCAAATGGTTGAAAAATTTTTTCTATTCTTCATGCACATGTCGACAATGATGTGCTTACTATTTTTCATTGAGTTGCAGAAATAAGCCTAAGTGTCAGCTATTTCCTTTGAAGCTGTTAGGAAGTACATGTTATAAGAGAGGAAATAACAGATCTAGGTTGCCAGCCAGGGTAGTAGATATCCCATCCGGTCTCTTTCGGCAGCCGTGCACATGAGCCACTTATTAGAGGTGAACATGAACATAACCTCAGTTTCTCATTTGAACCAATACTTGCACACATTAACAATATTGATGCCACATAACTAATTTTTTACACACCAAATATGTTTCTCTGTTTTTCAGTATTTTTATTTACTCATTCTTTTTTCTTAGATTTTAAACTCCTTGTTTAAAGACTGCATTTCCCTTTTCAAGTTTCCCACAGAGTCTAATGTAGTGTTTTCCAGTCAGTAGGCTACAATGATCTGTTGCTACTAAGAAAGATTTCCTGGAACTGTATTCCATTTTTAAAGGTGTGGAGGGGCCCTGGCTGGTGTGGCTCAGTGGACTGAGTGTTGGCCTGAGAACCAAAAGGTCACTAGTTCTGTTCCTGGTCAGGGCACATGCCTGGGTTGTGGGCCAGGTCCCTGGTTGGGGTCGTGCAAGAGGCAACCGATCAATGTTTCTTTCTCCCTCCCTTCACTTGTCTCCAAAAATAAATAAAATATTAAAAAATAAAATAAAGGTGTGGAGGGGAGTGGGCTATATTGATGGCACAGCGTTATTTAGCGTGTGCTACATCTCAGGTTTAATAGACACTTAAAACACATTAGTTTCTGCTGGATGACACCAGGCCCCACGAGATGTCAAGTTTGGAGGGAGATATTCCTTGGATTTGGTGTTAACACAAAGAAAGCCAAGTCTGGTTTGGCTTGGGCTATTTTTCTATAGGTTCAGAGAGTGTACTGAAACTTTTGTGAGGAAAGCAGCAGCTTTTCACTATTTGCTAAAGAACGACGGGTCTTTAATGTGATGATACCAAATGCTTTTTCCTCCCTGCCAATTCACTGATGAAGCAGCAGAAAAAGTCACGGGAGTTAGTGGTTAAATAGACAACCTGTTGAAGTTATTGCAGCGTCATTTCTCTGAGGTTTGCTTAATCCGAGTTTATTTGGCTAGTGTTTCTGAAATGCTACAGTCCCCTGAGAACCTCGCTAGACTGCCATTCCTGATTTGGTAGGCCTGGGGTGGGGCCTGAAACCCTGCCCTTAGGGAAGCTCCTGCTGTGCGGCTCTCAGAGTAGCAGGGGGGCGTGTATGGTGGGGTTCTTTCACGCTTCCTGTCCCTGCCCTCCCCACTCTGAGTGTGGGCGTTTCTCTTTCACTTGTCCAGGTTTGGTCGCTGGCTACAGTAGCTACAGATCTTTGCCTTGGTCCGAAGTCTGATCCGGATTTGGAGACACCCTGGGCTCGGCATCCATTCGGGCGACAGCTGCTGGAGTCACTGTAGGTTTGGAGAGCTGAAAGTGAGGAAAACGAATGATGGGAATTTTAGGTCTGTCAGCACTTGCATGGTTATTGTCTGAGAGGAAAGTGCAGCGGCCTGACCACGAGAGGTGGAAGGGAGAGCTTTCCTTTTCACGCTACAATAATTTCTGTGCCAACTGACTTTTTATAGCAGAAGGAACTGGACACCATTTGTCATCTGTAACAAAGATTTCAGACTCATGTGTCCTTGTTTATGCCTAGCCATAAGTCATATCAGTCTGAACTCAGGAGTTTGAGCACTTGAGATGGTATATTTCTTGGGTACTGTCGAGTTTCGTCCCTGAGAACACATTAGAGAGTCACATGTTGGCTTTTATGTTCTCCAAAGGCCATGATGCTTTCACCTGTTAGACAATTTATGAAAACATTGAATTTGTATTTGACTTATTGCACTGAAATAGAGCACACTGGAAATATGATGTGCAAAAAGATTTACAGCCAGATAAGCCGCTTAAATCTCCCTAACAGTGAGGCCCAGGTACAGACAGAGAGACAGGAAAGCTCTGCCTTTTTTCAGGGGAGCTTTGCTTTCTTTACTGGTCAAGGCCAGGCCTGGGACGTTACACACTCACACTTCAGTTTCCTCAGAGTAACTCAGGGATGATAATGCTTGTTTTACAGACTTTATGTGAGGCTCACATAAGATAGTGAGTGTGAAATACCTTAACAAATACTAGGCAGTGATTGGTGTGAAAAGTATCAATATTACTCCATCACAAAGGCCAAGTCCCTCTGGTCCCTACCTTGCATTCTAGCGTAGTGGTCCTAAAAGGAGCAAAGGGGATATATAAGTACTCAAAAGGTGAAACTATTCCTCGTTGTTCTTATTTAATAGCTCATATTCCTAATCCAACTCCCGAGTCTGCTGCCTGCTTGCCATAGTGCAGTGTTCTCTGAGCACCATCACGTGGCTTTAGGTTATATGAGTGAAGTGTAGAGGAGCCTCTAGAAAGCATTGCGGTTCTGCCTTGGGGCTTGGGAGAGAGCATGCATGGCCTCAGACATTAGTTTAGTCTCCTTAGTTCTTGGAGAAGCATGTTCAAGTCTCAGCCCATGCCTGATGCCAGCCAGAAGCTTTCAGAGTAGTTTTCTAGGTCATTTGTATTACTTTGATATATTCTATTCCAAAGCAAATTTAGCTAGAATCAAAGTAGATCAAGCCTCTGGGCCTGTAGAAAGCCCTGGTACCTGAGAGGGGTTTTCCAGGATGAAGTAAGCATCTTTTCTTCTCTATTCCTGAGGCAACAGCCTGCCATAATTGTGATAGTGTCCTCCCTCCATCTCTTCTCTTGACTCGTTTTCTCTCCTCTCACCTCGTTTCCCAGGTTGGCTCATTACTGCCAGCTCCGGGATGTCCAGACGTTGGCTATGCTCTGCAGTGTGTTCGAAGCCCAGTCTCGGCTTCAGGGAATACCAAACCCTTTGGGACCTTTCCCCAGCCGTTCATCTAATCTTGTGGTGTCCCATAGTCGATACGTAAGCTTTTGGTTTTCTGGTTTGTGTCTAACTTTTCCTAAAGGTAAACCTCCATGGAGAATGGTATTCTGATGCTGCTGTTGTTTGTCCTGCAGCCCAGCTTCACCTCCTCTGGTTCCTGCTCCAGCATGTCAGACCCAGGGCTCAACACTGGTGGATGGAACATAGGTCGGTATGGAACTGACTCAGCCCATGCTGGATGTTGAGTTCTTGAAAAGCTGCATATGAATTGCTAATAATGATGTTTAGTTGATGAATAGTCTCCATTTTTTTCTTTGTCATTTTTCTTTAAATTTGGTAGGATGGCAATACTGTAGTCAGCAAGACCTGGACTTTCCTGCTGGAACAGGCCAGTTTCTGGAAGGTCTTTCTCTGCCTTTCTGGTTGTTTTACATCCCATGACCTTGAGACACCGACAGGGAGACTTCCCAGTGTTCACCCCAAAATCCTAGCCCTGTACCTCTTCCATCACACGTGCCCCTGCCAAGGACATCTGCCACTTCGTTTTACATGCCTCTTTCAACATCGAGGAGCAAAGCAGAGTCTGATGCCAGCTGACCAGAAAGATATACTTAATGAGTCTTTGTGTTTTTGGGACTTTTAAATTTTCTTTTTAACGATGATCTTCATTTTCCTGATTGTAAAAGTAACACATACACAGTGAAGAAAAAACACAGCAGAGTGTCAGAGAAGACAATGGTAATCACTTATTGCTCTACCTAGAAATAATATGTTAACATTCCAGAATGTTTTCTTCCAATCTTGGTGTATGTAGGGCAGAGGAGGGCTCATTCTATATACGTGATTTTTGTGTCCTGCTTTAAATTTTATCATGAGCACCTGGCTGGTGTAGCTCAATGGATTGAGCGTGGGCCTGCGAGCCAGACAATTACAGTTCAATTCCCAGTCAGGGCACATGTCTGGGTTGCAGGCCAGTTCCCTGCAGGCCAGTTCCCAGCAGGGGACACACGAAAGGCAACCATACATTGACATTTCTCTGCCTCTCTCCTCCCCTTCCCCTCTAAAGATAAATAAATTAAATATTAAAAAAATAAAAAAAATAAATTTTATCATGATCATTTTCTCATGTCACTTTAAAAATCTTTATAAATAATGATTGCCTAATATGCTGCAAAATAACTATACCATAATTTGCTTAATCCTGAGAAAGAAAAACAAAGTTGGAGGAATTACACTAGCTAATGTTAAACTATTCTATAAGGTCATAGTAATTAAAACAGCATGGTACTGACATAAAAGCAGATACATAGATTAATGGAACAGAACAGAGAGCCCAGAAATAAACTTACACCTTTATAGTCAAGTAATATTTGACAAAGGAAGCAAGTGCATACAATGGGCTAAAGACAGTTTATTCAATAAATGGTGTTGGGAAAATTGGACGGATACGTGCAGAAAAATGAAACTGTAACACCTTATATCACACACAAAAATAAATTCAAAATGGATCAAAGACTTAAATGTTAGACCTGGAACTATAAACATCATAGAAGAAAACTTAGGCAGCAAAATCTCGGACATTGCTTATAGCAATGTTTTATTGGATATATTTCTCCAGGTGAGGAAAATAAAAGAAAAAATAAATATATAAATGGGACTACATCAAACTAAAAAGTGTTTGCACAGCAAAGGAAATCATCAACAAAATAAAAGGATAACCCAGAGAATGGGAGAACATATTCGATGATATATCTGATAAGGGTTTAATACCCACAATTTATAAAGAACTTAGAAAACTGAACACACAAAAAAACCAACCCAATTTAAAAATGAGCAAGGGACTTATCCAAAGAGGACACACAGATGGCCAAAAGACCTATGAAAAGATGCTCAATGTCACTAATCATCAGAGGAACAGAAATTAAAACCACAATGAAATACCATCTCACACCTGTCAGAATGGACATCATCAGTAAACCAACAAACAACCAGTGCTGGTGAGGATGTGGAGAAAGGGGGACCCTTTTGCACTGTTGGTGGGAATGCAGACTGGTGCAGCCACTATGGAAAGCAGTATGGAGATAACTCAAAGAATTAAAAATGGATCTGCCTTTTGACCTAGTGATCCAGCTTCTGGGAGTGTATCTGAAGGAACCCCAAACACTAATTTCAAAGAGCATAAGCACCCCTATATTCATAGCAGTGTTATTTACAATCTCCAAGATATGGAAGCAGCCCAAGTACCCATCAGTAAGTGAGTGGATAAAGCAACTAGGGGCATTTACACAATAGGATACCACTCGGCTGGGAAAAAAGAAAATTCTAGTCTTTGCAGCAGTATGGATTGACCTGGAGAACATTATGCTAAGCCAGTCAGAGAGAGACAGATACCATATGATTTCACTTATAGTGTCCAGGGTGAGGTGAGAAGGGGGAGGGATGGGGCAAAAAGGGAAAAGGACTCACGGACATGGGCAACAGTGTAGTGACTGCTGGGGGCTGGGGGGGGGGGATAAGGGGACTAAAAGGTAATAGAAAAAAATGCAAGAAAAATTAAATTTAAAGGCTTTATAAACAATGACTGCCTAATATGCTGCTATATCACTGTCCTATAATTTGCTTAATTATTATGTGTGTACTTAATTATCAGATTACCTTAATAAGAAGAACCTAGATAAAAAGGCTAGGAGACGTGCCTGTTTAGTTATATTTCTCAGTATCTTCAACTTAGCTTATTTTTCTTCTGAGGAATAAATTGGACACACACTGCTTTATGAGAGTTTTTAGATATTTTTTACGCCTTCTCTGATTTTCGTTTTCCCTTCCCATTTGATTCTCCTCAGCGGGGAGAGAGATAGAACACGCATCTTCACCTTGGGGAGAGTCCTCACCGGAGGAAGTCCGCTTTGGGAGTCTGACCTACAGTGATCCCCGTGAGCGAGAACGGGACCAGCATGATAAAAATAAAAGGTAACCACCTTCCCAGGTGAGAGCTGCCATTTCCCAGTGCTTAGATTCTCCCGCATTGGACTCTTAAGTTTAAAAAGGTGTATACAGTGCCATTTGGTATTAAGCTTTTTTTTTTTTTTTAAAGATTATTTATTTATTTATTTCTAGAGAGGGGGAAGGGGGAGAGAAGGAGAGGGAAACATCAATGCGTGGTCGTCTCTCACGCCTCCCCTACTGGGGACCTGGCCTGCAACCCAGGCATGTGCCCTGACTGGGAATCGAACAGGCAGCCCTTTGGTTCTCAGGCTGGCACTCAGTCCACTGAGCTACGCCAGCCAGAGCTAAGCTTGTGTTTTCTTGAAGGAACTGACAGGAAATCTTTGGAATTTTATCCAGGCTCCTGGACCCCGCCAATACCCAGCAATTTGATGACTTTAAGAAATGCTATGGAGAAATCCTCTACCGCTGGGGTCTGAGGGAGAAGCGAGCCGAAGTGCTGAAGTTTGTTTCCTGCCCCCCTGACCCCCACAAAGGCATCGGTGAGCATGCGGCTTCTCCTTTTCCTATCATGGTCTGAAAGCTTCTGTCATTGAACTTGAACTTGGAATGAAGTCTTAGTTTCTTGTTTATAAGCAGAAATTTCTGAAGCATTTTGAGTCTGTTTTAAGCTTCTGAAAATCCTTACATTTCATGATAAGAGTAAATTTTAATTGTTAACAGAAGTAGTTTTTTCTACAATACTCAGATATTGATTGGAAGTTAGAATATTCATTTATTCAGCTAATATCTATCAAATTCCTCTTAGGCACAGTGCTAACATTTTTTTTCCCTTCATGGAACTCATGGACTGGTGAAGGAGAAAAATTAAGCAATTAAAAATTGTGATCAGTATTTAACAGCAAACAAAAAGGGTGTGGAGTAAGGGAGAGCAGGGAGGGTGAATTTTAGAAGCTGCGTTGAGGTATAATGTGAAGGCCCGTCCGTATATTGCCGAGGTCTGAGGGTAAGGAGCTGTCTGGGCAGAGGCAGCAGGAAGGGCATCCAGGTGGAGGGAGCAGGCCAGTGGGAGAGGTGACTGGTCATTTTGAACAAGTGAAGGAAGCCTAGCGTGGCAAGAGCACAGGGATTGAGAATAGTGGTATAAAATTATAATTAGATAATTAGATTATAACTATAATTTGTATTGTATTTGTAAATAAAAAGGTTAGTAGGATAATTAGGACCTTTTAAGTAATGAATTTAGATTGTATCCTAAGTCCAATGGTAAGCTTCAAAGGGCATTAAGAAGTTACTTGCTCTGGTTTCTAAGCCCTGGCTGGTGTAGCTCAGTGGATTGAGCACGGGCCTGTGAACCAAAGGATCGCAGTTCTATTCCCAGTCAGGGCACACGCCTGGGTTGCAGGTCATTTCCCAGCAGGGGACGCAAGAGAGGCAATCCATACATTGATACTTCTCTCCTCTCCTTCCCTTCCCCTCTAAAGATAAATAAATATTTTTAAAAAGTTACTTGCTCTGCTTTCCATTTTAAGAGGATCACTTTGTTATATAAAGAAAAGATTGGAGGAGCAGAGGCAGAGGTAGGAAGACTGAAAACTGTCCGAGTTGTCAAAGAGAGACCGATGGCTCAGTCTAGGGGTGATATTAATGGTACTGGGGAGAGACGGATGGATTAAAATGCATGTTAGAGGTAGACTCATTGTAACTTGCAGACAAATTCAGTGTGGGACTGAGGAAAAGAGACGAAGCTTAGATGACTCCTAGGTGTTCAGCTTAAGCAACTGGGCAGATGCTGGTGCCATGTTCTAAGATAGAAAAGACTGGAAGAAAATTGAGAGCTCAGTGTGGGACAGTCAGACACGATGTGTGAGATGTCAGACTGCAGAAGTCGCGTAGGCAGTCAGGTGTGAATTTGGAGTTCAAAGGAGAGATTGGGGCTAGAATTAGGAATTTGGGAATCTTCAGCACATAAACAGTATTTAAGCCGTGAGAATGGTGCATTTACCTGGGAGCTGTGGTGGGGAGGAAGAGTATGGGAGAGCGAATAAGAGAGCCACCCACCGTGGGCCTTGAGAGGAAACTGGTACATGGAGCTTGAGGCTTGGAAGAAAAAAGAACCGGAAACAGAGACTTAGAAGGAGTCACTGCCCTGCCCAGTGTGGCGTGGTTGGGCATCGTCCCGCAAAGCAAAAGGCCACCAGTTCAATTCTTAGAGCACATATTTGAGTTGTGGGTTTGGATCCCAGTCAGCGTGTGTTTGAAAGGCAATGAATTGATGTTTCTCTCTTTCATCAGTGTTTCTCTCCTTCGTTTTCTCCTTCTTTTCCCCTCTCTCTCAACTAAGTAAATATAAAATCTTAACAAAAAAAGAGAATGAGTCACTGATGATCAAGACTGTGGTATGAAAGAAGTTAAGAGAAGAGGTGGTTTTTAAAGGGCAAGATGAAAGACTGATAGGAAGGTGGGCTGAACACACACTGATTCCTCTCTCCTTTAAGTGTCTGTGTGGAGCTTTGCTGAAAAGGCGTAACCATGCAGGAAATGTAATGTTGGCGATGAAACTCGGGACCTGGGAGGTAGATATGTTAGCGGTAGCTGGTTTTATAGGGCCTGAGAGGGCTGAACCCCAAACTGTCAGGCAGAAAAACAGTAAGACACATGGCAGAACCTTTAGATGGCTCAGGAATTAGGGGTACCTGGTACCTCTGAAAGTGGCATGAAGGTGAGGTTGAAAATGGGAGTATTGTTTGGTGCCCTTTGCAGGGTCCCAAGTCCCTGCTGTTGGTTTGAAGAGCAGGTCCCCACCCTTCCTCTGCCCCTGCGGAAAACCGGAGGTTCATTCGCCAGAGAGGGGAAACGCATTTCCAGTTGAAAGGGCCTTTCCCAGCACCTAGCGGGATGAGTGAAGAAAGACCTAGGTTAAAGAGAAGACCCCAGAAGCTTCCAGAGACAGAACACAGGTTACACACAGGGAACTAGATGACACTGGAAGCAGTGACCTAGACGTTGAAAACTAGATGACCATGCGGCAGTACCTTCAGAATTCTCAGGAAAATGATCTCTGACCTAGGATTCCATCTCCAAGTGACCAGTTGAGTGTGAACGTGAGTGCGCAGCCTATTCAAAGAAGGGGAATGGATCCAGCCCAGGAAACGAGGGAGTCAGGGTGACGGCGGAGGGAGAGCTACGTGGCAGACCTGGAGGTAGACCAGTCCAGCTTGGAGTTTCCGGAGCAGTGTCTCCAAAAGAGAAAACTGGAAAAAACATCTAGTGTATTTCAGTATTCAGTGTCTATAGAAGATTCAGGTATTTAAGGGAGCGTTTAGAGATGAATTACTGATAATTCACAGCAGACTGAGCAGATGAAGGAAACAAGACAGTTACCAACTCCAGGAAAGAAAATGTGCAGGACAGGGGAAGTTGTCATGGTGCACGGCTTGAATGACGTGCAAACAGAACAGCGGTCCAACCAAATGGTAATAGAACTGTCTGGGGAAGACGAGGGACAGGTGGTGGTGGGGGGGTGGAGGGTGAGAGCACTTCCACCGCAGAAAGTTGATAGATAATGCTTAAATGAGAAAACTAAGAAGTAGCTTTATAAGCAGGTTGTTTAGAGACAGGGAGGTAAAAACAAAAGAAACAGTTAAATGGGTTGAAAGGCTTATTCTCAGCAGCGGTGGGAGTGGAAAGCAGTGCTGGTTTTGGTAATGCAACAAAGGATATAGAATATTTCACTCTTTACGTTGTGTGTGCAGCTAAGAGGCATAGCTATTGTTAGACCACAATTATCAAGCCAGTCTGATTTGGCTCACAATTTACCTTCACTAGGACTACTATAAAATTTCCTCCAAAGTGACTGTGTATTTAAAAAGTATTTGTTGGTGTTTTTATGGTGGCCCGTTGTCTTGAAGCAGAGGCACTGCCTGTTAAGTAAGACAACAGGAACAAACCGAGGGGAACTTGAAGATTTGGTGGCAGAGGGACGCAGGGCCCCCTCTTGGAAGGCTTTCGTTCCCTCAGGGAAGTGAGAGACGAGGCCATCAGGTGACAGAGGGGAGCATGGGCGTGAGGGAGGCGTTTTGGGAATGTGGCCGGGGTATGAAGTGGCCACCTGGGGAGTGGAAGAGAACCCGGCGCTGGGGGACACACACCGCGATGGCGGGCCTTCTCTCAGGACCACTCCAGGGCAGACGAGCAGGCAGGTGACAGGTCAGCCAGGGTGCAGGCTGAATGGGGTGGTACCGTGGGGGGAGAGGAGGGCAGAGGCATGGAGCGTGTTTGCCAAAAAGTGGTTATAAAGTTGGACCATATAATTCAAGCTACCACCTAAGGGGAAATTGCCATCAGATGGGGGCTGATGGGGTGAAAGTGAAAGTGAAGGTGGTAGACTAGGTGAGAGGGCAGTGACCTGAGAGGTCCGGTGTACAGCGGGTTAGTGGCACGAATTTTGAAGACACCCAGGATCATGCCAAAAATTAAGGTGGAGAGAAGATTAATAACCAAGAGAAGTTTTCATGTTTGGAAGTGTCATCAGTAGGTAACAGCTGAGAAAAAGAGGAAAGGCTGGTGAAGCCAGGTGGCGTTAGCCTGGAGAAGAAAAGAGACGGTGTGGAGGCAGTGACAGGACACAGAGCCCGCCCACCCTGCCCCCGCTTCTCCTGAGAAGAGTAGAGAGAGCACAGGGGAACGTTTGCACTGGAGGTGGCGCTGGGGTGGGTGGGGCTGGGATTAGGCCTTGGGTCTCTTCCAGGAGGCTGGGGACCAGTCATGGCAGACCGGTCCTGGCACCCTCCCCAGCGATCCTGACCTGCTGCTTGGTCATCGGCATCAGGTAGGAAGGAAAGAGATAGGAAGACCAACTAGCTCTCATCTGAGTGTTTACCGAGTCCGGCAGTGCTTTCAGCACACACTTGTTCATCACCCTCTGTGTGTCAGGCCCCCACAGCAGTCGAGGGTGGGAAGAGGAATGAGACGCTGCAGGCACTGGGGTGTGACTAGGATCTGTGCCAGCCAGGCACCCGCCATGCCCTCTGCCCACACCCTGCCGCGCAGGGACTGCAGCTCTTCTTTGTAACACTTAATGAGACAGTAAAAGAAGGTATTCTGCTCATTAAAAAAAGAAAATTAAAAATCACCGGCCTCATAGGATACTATAGAGCCCTAAGGTGTGGTCATGTTCCTTAGCTCGTCATGCCCAGTTTGCTTTTTCAGAACTCAACTCACGTGTCTCTTGTTTTGGCCATCTCCAACCACTTCCAGAGTTCGGCGTGTACTGCAGCCACTGCCGGAGCGAGGTCCGAGGCACGCAGTGCACCATCTGCAAAGGCTTCACGTTCCAGTGCGCCATCTGCCACGTGGCAGTTCGAGGGTCGTCCAATTTCTGCCTGACCTGCGGGCACGGGGGGCATACCAGCCACATGATGGAGTGGTTTCGGACCCAGGAGGTGTGTCCCACTGGGTGTGGGTGTCACTGCCTGCTGGAAAGTACTTTCTGAACTTACAGACCGTGGGAATTGCCGGAAATCCAAGAGGACCCACAAGTGCCGCGTGACAAGCTCTCTGCCAGGAGAGAGGCCAGAGGACCCCTTCCCAACTAGCCCGGGGTATGTTTCCCTCACCAGCTGCAAGAGCCTTGGCCCTCTCTTCAGTGTGGTTGTTGGTGGCGTGGATGTCACTGGAGGTGGATGAGGGCAGGTGTGCAGAGCTGGGCAGACAAGTACAAGTTTTCTTGAAGAAAAGCTCCTGCCTCCTGGGCCATGTTAACTTTAAAGGTGTTAGCCTTAAACCACCGAACAGCATCCTTTCTGATGCCATTACAGAGACCAAGATCAGGTGCAAAGGACAGTCTCCTGAGCCAAAGGACAGTGGACATTAATTTAGTTGACAAGTGGGCCTGTGAGATATGTTGGTACATTTCATGAACTGATGGGTAGTTGTCTTTTAAAATAGAATGCTTAAATTGTAAATATATGGTGTACTTAAGGGTTCTTAAGATGTATTTTTCGTTTATTATTTCTCTTTCAGTTGGTCTTCCTTGGCTAATAAAATTCTATAATTGTTTTTTAAAAAGAGGAAATTCAATAATGATTTAGTGAATCTTTTTTTACCCTACTTCTAATTGAAGTTAACTCTTGGACAGGAACAAATGAGTGCTCAGATTTTCAACAGAAATGCTGATTTACTTTAGTCATCTGGCAGAAGAAAATAAAATTTGACAGTTAAGGTTCTTCTCAACCCCCATCTGAATGAGTCTTAATGGTTACTTTCAGCAGGAGGAAAGCGAGGGGCACCGTGGCGGGGCCGAGGCAACGATCTCCGCGGCCTCCGTGCAGGCCGGCCGGGCTCCTGTGAGCGCCTTTGCTCTTCGCTCCGGCTCCTGCGCAGCCTTTGCCCTGTTTATCTGTGCTCACTGCTCATGACTCCCATGTCCACCCACTCTTCAGAATCATTCTCAACACTTTGCATTTGGTGTGTGCCTGGAAAAAGAAACCTTTTTGATATTGCTCCTGAAATTTATATTTGTTTCTTAGACTTGTACCATTTCCGATTGATTAACTTAAGAAATGTAGCTGCATGTGTCACTGTGTGTTGCGCATCACTGTTTTAAACTGCCGGCCAGGAGTCATCAGTGGACCGTGAGATCAATTTAGTGGGCAAAAACCAGCATTACAGAGATGAAATCAAGGAGGAGAAAAATGATCAGAATGACCGTTCTTGGCTAGGGTGAGTACCGTTCTGTGTATCTTGTTTGTGAGCGTACATGTGAAAACCTGCACACGTGTAGAGTGGGTCACAGTGCAAATTCACTTCTTACTGAGGCTTGTGGTCAAAACATTTTCAGAACACCGTTTTGGATGAGGTTTCTACTTTGGTCCTTGTGTTACTTGGCACAAAACAACGTGATGTAAGAAAAGCCTGGGTCCTGCACAGTGAGAGCAGGGACTCAACCCTGTGCTCTGCTCCGAGGTCAGATGCCAGGGTCTGCGCAGAGTGAATCGAATAATGAGGTGCAGCGGGCACGTGGGAGGCAAAGGCGGCAGCCGAGGAAACCTGAGTTTGTTCTCTTGGCCTTCCACTGGGTGGTGGTGACACTGCTGTCACGGCGACCACAGGGTAGATTGACCAGTGTCACTGACGTGATCTGTTGTGTTCCTCTATGAAATCGCACTATCTGCAGAGAACAATGCTTCCCTGTGCCCCGCTGTTCGAGCTAATGTAAAAATATGTCCCTGTCTGTCCCAGTCAAGAATTAGATGTGTTTATTGTCTTAATTCATATGTTTATAGGAATCTTGTCTTCTAAACGGAAAAAACCTTAATAATGGGTGTGAAGAACTTGAAAGCTTAAAACATTATATAACGTAATCTTTCTTAAATTTATTGGGTGCCATTGGTTAATAAGATTATATAGGTTTCTGGTGTAGATTTCTATGATACTAGATCTGCATATGTACAGTGTGCCCACCACCTAAAGTCATACCATCTCTGTCTTTTTAAAACATGTATATTCCTTTTGAATTTTTTAGTTACCAGAACAAAAGTCTAATAATTTAAAAATCTTCGCTATTGGAAACATGTTGGTCTGGGTATTGGCCATGGTTGGTATTCTCTATGCCTCAGAATAGATTATTACAAGCACCTAAGTCCTTTTTTGTTTGTTTGTTTAAAAAATAATAATACAAGCTATGTTCCAAAGTATCCTTGAACTTGGCAAAGAAAGCAGAGCTAGCAGTCTAATTCTGCCCCAGAAACAAAAAGTTGCTTAGGTGGCCTGCGGAAAGAATAGGGGAAGGGCTGAGCCTTCTGAGTAACCATCAGCTTGATGTTGTTCCCCTGTGCGTAGGCCCCCATAAAACACAGGTACTTAGCGTTTTCCTTGGTAACGCATGTAGACAGAATCAAGGTTGCTTTAACTTCTTTTGGTAGACTTTCACCTAATATAAAAATGCGGTCAGTCTGAGGTGCTGAGTTCACAAACTGGGAGCTCCTTTCCTTAGTGTTCAGTGATTCCCTGGTTGGCTGGCAGAATGTAGGGGAAAGCTGGTTCCTTAATGCAGCAGGAACTCGAGGGAAAGACAGGAGTCAATCACTTTGTCAGAAGACCGACACTGAAACGCTGAAGGGTGGGGCAGCTCGGTGGTGGTCTCTCTGCAACAGAACAGTTTCTTAGAAGATTGATTTCGCTGTCAGTGGAAAAACAGTTCAGAAAACAGGGTTATAAATAACACCCTCTACTTTATGGCTTACTGTTTCCTGCCTTCCTCAGAGTTCGAGCTGGCAACAGGGTCTCATACACACAGGCAAAGGACAGGTCCTGGGGAAGAACACACACACACACACACACACCTTAGCTTCCTCGTTCTCCCTCAAGCTCACTGTCCTCGTCAGAACGAGGACTACATCTGTCCTGTTGGCATTCCGTAATGCTCGCACATTTATCCCACAGTACCTCTGGCCTGGTATTTTTCCTTAAGTCCAAGAAGGTCTGATTTAACTCACCAAGTATTTACCATGGGATGAACACTTGGACAGAGGTGAATGTTAAGAAGGTGGTCTCTGCTCTGCTAGAGTATAAACTACAGCAAGAATTCGAGTGTTTATATAAACGCTTACACTGCATTGTGCTACTGACCTCTGCGGGGAGGAAGGAGTCACTCCACTGAGGGCAAAGATTGTACAGAGAAAGAGGCTTGGCTGAGTGTAAGGGTGAGTGTTCTTCAGATGGGGGAGAGGGGGAAGGCAGGGATGGGAAGGGCTAAGGCAAGGGTGGACAAGCAAGCATGGCACTGGGAGGCACTGTATGTGATTTCCTACAGGCAAGGCTTGCACTGGTGCAGAAAATTGAAGCTAGGGAGCAGGGCAGGAGTCAGAGCACAGTGGGTCCCGACAGTGTGCCAAGGAGTCTGAGCTTTACCTGTAAGCGAGGTCTTCTCCGCCTTTTATTATCTACCAACAGCATAAGGGATGTTCTGCACAAATACAGAGCACCGATTTTAATTTTTAAAAGATCACTAACGGAAGTGTTTAAATCAGTCACACCAGTCATCACCAGCCAAAGAACATATCTTTGGCTTGATGATGTGTAATATAAAGGATAGGTGAGATTTCATGTCTGGTCTATTTTAATTTTTACTCTCTTTTCCCTGTTAAGTAGGAAAATTCCAAATGTGTTATGACAGATCATTGAGGATGCAAACAAGTGTTTGGTGGTTATTAAACACTAATTGGTGTTTCTGTCTACAGTCTCCTGAGAGTCTTTATATTTTGATGTGATAAAATTCTTGATATTTTTGATTTAAACATGGATAATAAATTATGGAGAGATTTTCCCCTGAACACTTAATTCAACCTTTTATCCAATGGGCAAAAAATGACCACATTTCTCAGAAGCTGAAAAAGCAATAGTTGGATTCTCATTCCTGTTTTTTTTTTCATTGCAGCATTTGGCTGTGCCTTTAAAGATATGCACAGTGATAATGTCATCTGTTCCTTTCTCTAACAAGCAAAGAAAATCATCAGATTTTGGGAGGACTTAAATATTCGTCAGCAGGTTAAACCATTAACCTGTTGAGTTGTTGAAGTGAAACTGGAAAAGTCTGTGTTCGTGCTGCCTGTCACTGCCAGAACCAGTAAGTAGAGACAAGGATTGAATCTTTATGGGAGCTTTATTCAGATGCCAACAATCTGAGATGTTGGGTCATATACCCTAAAAACGGTCTTAACATCTTATCTCAAGCCAGCCTTTTTAATAAGAAGTAGAAAAGGGCAGATAAGGGGTTTGGAATTTGGGGGAAAAGGTTAATCAGATGAAAGTTGCAGTCTGGTGATTTTCCTGGCATCCCTTCATCTGCTGACCAGTGAGTCTTTAGCTGTATCCTGGTCCACAGTGGCTGAGGTACCATCTTCATTGCTTGCAGTCCTCCCGGGGCCCAAAGTTCGAACTGTTGGCAGGCCCCCTGGAGTCAGAGTAGGTCTGGTCGTGCACTCCAGTTCCTGGAGCAATAGCTTTCTATAAGCATTAACCAGTAAGCCTATTAACTATAACTAAAACTTTAAAAAGTTTCATTAAAAATTTTTATTATTATTTTTAAAGATTTTATTTATTTATTTTTATAGAGGGGAAGGGAGGGAGAAAGAAAGGAACCTGGCCTGCAACCCAGTCATATGCCCCAAATGGGAATCAAACCGGCAACCTTTTGCTTTGTGGGATGACACCCAATCAACTGAGCCATGCAGGTCAGGGCTAAAGACTTTTTTAACTCTTGAGTTTCCCCATCAAAAGAACATTGGGTTGTTTCCAGTTTTCAGAATTGACTTTCGAAAATCATTTCCTTTGTTTCTTTAAAAACAAAGATTTTTACTGAGATCAGTGAAACAATATAAGGAAATAAATAAAATTCATGATCTTCCTGCTGTCTCCCCAGCAGCCAGCTTATTCTTGTATACTTTTCTCTCATACAAATGTGCAGATACTAGGAATTTTTTGTATGTAGAAAAATGTGGTTTTGTGCTTTACACTACAGTTAGCTTCTCACTTGAAAATACGTTATGATATTCTTCCAGCAATGGATATAATGTAGGAGAGTATCAAAACTGGATGTGGTAGTGTGCCAGGACTTCGCTGCCCCTCTGTGCAGAGTATAACTGCTAATCCTGGAAATGACACAAGAGACAACCAGAGCACTCTGAAAGGTGAACTGGTTAGGGACGTCAGCGCTGGAGGAATGACATGGAGGGAAGCTGGTTTATAACCCTCCACCCAAAAGAAGAAAGTGACCAGTACCCAGCATTTCATGGCCCCCAACCTAGCAGTTGGGGCCCAGAAGGAAGGAGAGCCCTGCTAATGCCAGCTGAACTGGGTAGCCCCAGCAAGAGGGATTGGCTGACATCCAGTAGCTGGGCAGTTCCCAGTTTAGGTTCAGCAGCTGGGGGCACTCTGCCTTACGTCTGATCTGACTCTTCCTCCACTGAAAGGCAGCTGGTGACCTAACACTCCCCTTGCCTTTTGGACCTGAAAATCTCCCCCCCCACTGAGACACCAGGTGGCTGGGAGCAGTGGCGAAGGATCTCTCTCCAGACCCAGTGCCTGGCTCAGAAAGCCTCTTCGTCCCCATGTCCCTGGAGGTGCCAAGCAGCTGGCCTACAAAACCCCTTTGACCCCTCAGGCAGCACCAGTGGGAACCAGTGGCACCCCCAGTGGCACCAGATAAATTAACCAGACCATAGTGACACCACAAAGGCTCTGAAAATTAAATTGTCTTTGGAACCACAGCCCCCGCAAAGTAGGCCAAGCCCACTTATCAAAGGTAAGCCTAAATACGGTGAGTTACTTGCTAAAATATTGAACACAAGATTTAAATAGGACCTAGAATCTCCTAACCTAATAGCCAAAATGTTCAGGAAACAATCGGAAATCACATATTGTACCAAGAAACGAGACAATGAGAACTTCAATGAGAAAAGACAATGAGCCGATGCCTACACTGGGGTGAGTGGGTGTTGGAATTACTTGACAAGGATTTCGAAGCAGCCGTCATAAAAAAGCTTCCACAACCTATTACAAACGCACTTGAAACAAATTTAAAAGACAGAAAACCTCAGCAAAGAAATAGAAGTTATAAAAGTAACTAAATGGAAATTATAGAACTGAAAATAACAAATTTAAAACCTTGCTGAATTCAAGTGCAGAGTGGAAATGACAGAATAGAATTAACAGAATTTGGGATAGAATTTAACCAATTAGAACAGAGAAAGAGTTGCCAGGGGGAAAAAGCAATCAGAGCCTTGGGACAGTGACAAAAGACACAAGAGTTGTGTCATCGGAGCCCCAGAAGGGGACCCCAGAAGAGAGAGGGGCTGGAAATGGCATTCAAAGAAATAATGTCCAAAGAATTCTCAAATTTAGTGGAAAGCACAAACCTACCAATTCAACCAGTTGAGATTTATTCGCTGTTTTAAATTTATTAATTAATCCAAATAGGATAAATCCAAAGAAGTCCATGTCAAGAGACATCATAATTAACCTTCAGAAAACTAAAGACAAAAAATCTTGAATGTACCAACTCAAATGACAATGAGTTTCTCAGCATAAACTGTGGAGGCTTGAAAGAAGTAGACAACAGCACTGACCAGTGTGGCTCAGTTGGTTGGGGGTCGTTCCACAAAGTGAAAGGTCAATGGTTCAGTTCCTGGTCAGGACACAGGCCTGGGTTGGGGGTTCAGTCCCTGGTCGGGGTGCATATGAGAGGCAGTGGGGATCAAAGATTCTCTCCCTTTCTCCCCTTCCTCTCTCTCCAAATAAAATGCATAAGAGTGGATAACAGTTTTTCAGAAGTTGGAAGAAAACCATCAACCTAGAATTATGTATCTGTCAAAATTATCCTTCAAGGGTGAAGGGGATTTTGTCACGAGCAGACTTGCCCTGAGAGAGTGGCTAGAGGAGGTTATTCAGATGGACATGAATGACAAAGGAAGGGATGTTGGAGCAGCAGGAAGGGTGAGCAATAGAAAGAGCAGAAATATGGGTACATATAATAATTATAAGTTACATAAATCATATTTGATGAGTGAAGCAAATTGTAACCTACTTGGTACTCAAAAAATGGTATTTAAAAGTGGGGAAGGTAAAGGGACCTAAATGAAGTTTTCCACACTTCACCTGAAGGGGCGAAACTTTAATACCAGTCGACTGGTAAATCACGTGTATCTTGTAATACCCAGAGCCACCACTAGGGACACTATACAGAATGATATATGCAAAACAGTAAACAGAAAATGGAACAGCCAGTGTAGAAAAGAGTATGGATGGCATTCATCAAAATCTAAAGTAGAATTGTCGTATAATTCTATATAGAGTTATCAGCAATTCCGCTTCTGGGTATATACCAAAAAGAATTGAAAGCAGAGTCCCAAAGACATATTTTTGTATCCATGTTTACAGCAGTATTATTCATTATAGCTAAAACGTGGAAGCAAACCAAAATGTCCGTCAATGGATGAATGGATAAGCCAAAAATGGTGTATTTATACAATGAAATATTATTCAGCCTTAAAAAGGGAAGAGAATTGTGTAAGATTCGACAACATAGACAAATGTGGAGAACATTATGCTACATAAAATGAACCAGTCATAAAAAGACAAATGCTGTATGATTTCACTTACATGAGGTACTTCGTGTACTCAAAACCATAGGGAGAGAAAGTGGAATGGTTGTTGCCTGAGGCTGGAAGGAGAAGAGCGGAGAGTTATTATTTAATGGATTTGGTTTCAGTTTTGCAAGATGAAGAATTATAGAGATGGATGGTGGTGATGGCTGCATGACTATGAATGTACTTAATACCACGGAGCTGCACACTTAAAAATGGTTACGATAGTAAATTTTATGTTATGTGTATTTTGCCACAATAAGAAATTAGAAAGAAAAAAGCTAAAAATAAGTCAATATGGTATTCTAAAAATCTTCAAGTAGCCCACAGGAAGACAAGAAAAACAGGAAATGAACAGAAAACAAATACCAAAGCGGCAGATTTGTAATAACCCACTGCAGTTGGCCCAGATGTCTGACAATTAGTGAATGGTTAAATGAACTGCAGAGCTAGGGCTACACGTAACCACCTGGATGACTTCCATGGGAATTATGCCGAGTGAAAAGTCAGTCCATAAAGGTTACATTCTGTATGATTCTTGCTATATACCACTCTTGAAATGACAAAATTATAAAGCTGGAGAACAGTGTTCAAAGAATAAGAAAAGTGGTGAAGAGTTTGGAAACTATAAAATGAAGAATTGGTCCTGAGTGGTATGGCTCAGTGGATCGAGTGCCAGCCTGTGAACCAAAGGGTCTGGGTTCACTTCTCAGTCAGGACACGTGCCTGGGTTGCTGGCCAGGTCCCCAGTAGGGGGAGTGTGAGAGGCAACCACACTCTGATGTGTTTCTCCCTCTCTTCCTCCCTCCTCTCTACAAAGAAATAAAAAATTTAATTAAAATAGAATAATTATAAAAATTGGAAAGTTTTAACCTGGCAAAGAGAAGATGTAGAGAAGACATGAAACACTGACTTATACTGGCTAGTGTCTTGTTCCAATTTTAATATTTTACTTTGATCCCCTATGGTGGTTGGAATGATTTGCCAGTAATACTACTGGTGGTTGGAAAGCAGTTAGAACTTTCAGGAGTAGATGATACATGTAGTTATCTGCCATCACTTTGAAAATACACACCTGATCCTGGGAGACTGGTTATCACCTCCCAAACCAGATGCCAGAAGTCCCCAGTAGTGCCACCAGAGAAGGTGCCCATTCATACCTGGTGAGGCCCACAGGTAAACTCAGATTGAATGAACAGAAAGTAAGGTAAGAAAAAGCACAGACATGAGTTTCATAAAAATACTTCTCTTACAGTAGTATAAATCTCAAACGGTCTCCAGTTACTACCTTTACTTTGCTACATTAAGTGGAGATACAATACGAGAGTTGAGAAAACAGTTAGAAGTGACATACCTCTTCTCATAGAGCTCAGCTTTTTGCTGTCACTGTTCTAAAGGATTGCTGTTCCAGAAAGCACTCTGTCACTCTCCATGCTTGCAGAAGGTTAGAAGGTTTGCCAGCATGAACTGGCCTGTGCTGCTGGGCGCCTTTGTGCCCAGATGGGGAATAACTCGGGTTTCCAGGCTGGAGCCAGACCAGACATTGCTTTCTTCTGTCACGTTCTTAGTGTGGAGGGAGTGACTCTTGAACAGAAAGCACCCTCAAGACTGTCTCTATTTCTTCTTCTTTTCCTAATGGAGATCAGAAATGGAAGAAAGGGAGAAGAAAATCAACGCTAGTGTCTCAAATAGGTGGATTTTCTTTTCTCTCAGCAGAATGTCCCAGAACTAATATGCTCAATGGCTTTAGAAGGCTTGAACCAGTCCATATCCTAAAGGAATCAAACATTTTGTTCTGTAAACATTTTAGATGCATTTGGTCCCATAGGTCTTAAAGATATACTCCCTTGTTTTTCTCACAAGAATCTTTGACAAAGTTGGAAATCCTGAATTAGACAAGGCCTAGTTGGAAATCCTGAATTAGACAAGGCCTAGGAGCTCCAAGTGGAATTGTTAGACACCAAACTTCAACGTTTATATCTGTAAAACAAATTATTTACACTAGGTGGCAGCAGAGATCTAGATTTGGTGAATTGAATGGATTTTTTTTTTTTTTTTCCCCAGTTTGAAATTAGGTTGAGAATGCAGTTTGGTCCAGACTAGTCTACATCTGTTTCTGTAGTTGTGAAATAAAGGATCTACTTACTTGTCATTTGCCTTAGAGCCATTGATCCAGTGATTGGACAACCACACACCAGCAGAAAAGCAAAGCCCTTTGATCTTGCATCTCACCTTCTTAAGTATGAACATTTCTCACACATTATTGCTAAAACCTGAGCTTTTGACATTAATTTTAAATTAAATTTTAGAATGAGAACCCGAGCTAAAACACAGTTATTAAGGATGTGGATGTGGGGGAGGTGACATCAGTCCAGGAGCCTGGTCAGTGAGGCGGTGCAGAGAATTCCACCAGCATTGATTCTAGAGGCAAAAGAGAAAGGCAGAAGCAGACAAAGGAGAAAATTAAATTAAAATTAAATAAAAAATTAAAATAATAAAAAATAAAATGTCAAGCTGAAGTCAGGTAGATGTCTGTTTTACGTACTTTTACTATTTCCAACATTGACCTTCACACACAGTCCATTTTGCAGTTGGTGAGACTGAGGCTCTGAGACTTTGCACTCAAGGTGACAGAACGCCTGGCAAAGCCGGAGCGGAACCCGGCTTCCCTGTAGTTTGGCCTGACGTTCACTGTGTAGTGCTGTTACGCCAGGAAGATGTGCAGCAAACCTCTGACGGGTGGCTCACTAGAACCAAAGGAATGCGGTTCGATTCCCAGTCAGGGCACATGCCTGGGTTGCAGGCCAGTTCCCGGCAGGGGACACACGAGAGGCAACCATACATTGATATTTCTCTCCCTCTCTCCTTCCCTTCCCCTCTAAAGATAAATAAATAAAATTTTAAAAAGAAAGTTGGTGAAGAGTGTGGAAACTATATACAATGAAGAAATTATTACAAAAATTGGAAAGTTTTGACCTGCCCAAGAGAGGCTTTAGAGAAGACATGAACTACTGACTTATAATGGCCGAAAATCAATTAGATTTATTCTTTAGTTCCAGAAGTCAAAAGCAGGATTAATGGAAACAGACTACAAGGAAATAGATTTCAGCTCAGTATCAGTGGTAGTAGAAAAAAAATAGTTGATTGCCATGACATTAGTAGTTTACGTATCTCATTTTAGAGTATTGCTATGTATATTTTTTCTATGTAGAAAAATAACCCTGATGAGCTTTTTTGAGTTTGAAAGATGAGCTGCCTCTGGTGTGGTCAAAGAGGAGAAGATGCAAAAAGATATAAAGAGATATAAAGATAAAAAAGAGCTCAACATTCCTCTCTGATGAGATGAGAGGAACTTTTATGTTCCCTGTAGAGCTATGGGAAGAAGGGAGAAAGGTGAGGAGTGCTGGGGGAAAGCAACCTGGCAGAAAATGTAGCCCCTGGTGGGACACCTGAGTGAGAAATTGGCCGAGGTGGGCAATGGCTAAACAATTTCTCGGAGCAGTGATCCTTTACGTTCAATTTGACATTGCTTCCTATTCCGTGCTATAATTGCCCTCAGCTGCTACTAACCCTACAGTAAGCCTGCCACACACAGTGACTTTGTGTCCTGAGGGTTTTGGGGGAATGAGAAAAGAGGACTAAGATTCAGGGTGGTGTGAAGTGACCGGTAAGACAGTGAAGGTGGGCGCTGAGGTGTGAGCAAACACACTCTAGCCTGGACTGCCTAGATTCATACCAGTGTCAGAGAAATCTGTGAGGTTGAGGGGGCAGCCTGGAACTGCCTTCTGTATACACTAAAGATAAAGGGACCTCTGCAGGATGGAGGGGTTGGGAATGTCTGGATCACACTGGAGGAGACTTAAAATTGTCCAACATAAGGTAGTGAGCTCCCCATCACTAGACGAGTTCTCTTGGTAGCATCTGTTAAAGGTGTTGTAGAGAGAATTTTTGCATTGGTTAGGAGGCTGCACCAGATGGACTGTAGAAATCCTGATTAATGAAATTCACCGCCTTTCCCTCTGTCTGCCTTATGTGCTTTCATTTAAAGATCCACTTTGGGTTGGCAAGAATTTAATCTCCCCTAATACATTAACACTTAAATAACAGATCTTTTATACATCTGATTCTACTTTTCTATCCATCCATTGAACAGGTATCTCTTTCATTTTAGGCATTGTGCTACGCTTTGTAGAAGCACATTTATTAATTAGACATGATTCCTGCCATTTTACAAGCCTACATTTTAGTTTGCACTAAGCTTAGTATAACGAGGGCTTTCTGGGTTAGGAATTTGGAGTAGTGGGAATAGCATCTGCGAATCTGGGGACCTTTGTGCTCACCTCAGCTTTTGCCACGTGACCCTAGGGAAGGCACAGTCCCTCTGCACATCTCTAATTGCTCATCTGCAAAGTACAGGTGTGCAACTCTTCTGGATGTCGCAAACTCCAGAGCCAATAAAATTCAGACACGTAACATAAGGCCATGAAGCAAACAGATGTTATGACATCTTAAGGGGAATTCTCAGAAAGGCACTTTGCATTAGGCACATGGCACTGTTCTCTTACACCACGAACTGCATTCACTCCCATTTTTTTCTTGAAACACAATCTTCAAGGTCTTTTGTTCACTGTCCCACACTGACAGAGTCACCATGTGAGGGGTTTTGGTGGCACACAATGGACTCCACCAAGACCATTTTTAAGCAAGAAAGAGGTTTATGAAAGTGAAGTAACTCAGAGACTCTGGGGGGTGGAGGGAAGAAAAGTCAGGCCCGAGGAATCATGCAGCCAGGGACTGGGTTGCCAGATAAAATAGAGAATGCCCAGGCAACTTTGAATTTCAGTAGTAACATACTTTGTTGTTCATCTGGAGTTCAGATTTAAGTGAGGATCTTGTATTGTAGGTTACTAAACCCAGCAACCCAGCCGAGGCTCATACCTAAATTACACCCTGAGGGGATCCCTGCTGCTGGCACGGGTGATAATCTGTTCCTGCGTACCCAGTTCCACGTCATGAATAGTCTGGGAAGTGCAGGTTGGGACAGGAGACAGCAGTGTGCACAGCTGTGAGAGCCCAGGCCCTGGGGCCCAGCCTCGTGACTGCACCTCCGCCGGCCTGTGTACCCTGAACTGTGTGCCTCAGTGTCCCCCGCCCAAAAGTGTGAGTGACAGTGCTTACCCCAATGGGGTTGTTTTGAACAATCTGTTTCTTTTTTTTTTAATGTATTTTCTCAATTACAGTTGGTGTTCAGTGTTATTTTACATTAGTTTAAGGCGTACAGCATAGTGGTTTGACGTTTATATAATTTATGAAGCGACCTGCCCGGCACTGCACATAGTTACCACATCCTATTGACTGTATTCCCTGTGCTGCCTGAACAACTTTACCTGCCCTGAACAGTGTGTTTCAAAATTTCCAGTATTGCTTTGAAGTTTGTTACACTCTGGCATAGATTTCCTTCTGCTCCCTTAGCAGGGTTTGCTGGAGAATTAGGGGTCTCCCGTCCCTAATCATCATCGTCAAAGGGTTTGCTTTGGAAACCCTCGGGACCCAACTCATCATGTTCTGTATCTTTGCTTCTGTCAACATAGGAAGTTTCTAAATGTGTTTCACTTGGCCAGGTGATTAAGGTCAACAGCAACAGTAATTAGTCATAGGGACAGTGCAATATGACGGTAGGTATGCTGTGAAGACTAGGACATTTTACCCCTAGGGTCATCCTCTTGCCCCCCCCTCCCCAGCCCGAGCCACAACCTCAGACATTCTAAAAAAATACCTGGTCAGTATTTTCAGTGTTAAGGTCATCAAAGGCAAGGAAAGTCTGCAAACTTGTCACAGCTAAGAGAGGAGCTAAAGTTACAAGTAAACGTAATGTGGCAACCTGAATAGGACCCTGGAATAGAAGGACAATTAAGGAGATCTGAATAAAGTGTGGACTTTAGTTATAGTAGTGTATCAATACTGGTTCATTGATTGTGGCAAATACAATGTAAGATGTTAACACAAAAGGAAGCTGGTGTGGAGTGTATGGGAACTGTCTGTACTCTTTGTAATTTTTCTGTAAGTCTAAAACTCTTCTAAAACAAACAAGTTATTTAAATGTATTTCAGTAAGGGATTTACAATTTCTCTTAGTGGCAAGAGTTAGTAACTTTCAAAGCCGTTCACAGGAGGTGACAAATGGTTGAAGATTTGCTACCCTCACTTCATTTAACCTGTTCTTGACACTGCCTTTTTCTCGTAAGTATATAATATGAATTGTCCTCATTATCAAGATTTCAAATGACATGTGCTGACATTTCTAAATAATTGAATCCAAACTGTAATTATTCCTATGTTATCTGGAGGATAACATATAAATATTATAAGATTTCCTTGCCTTAATTCTTAGCTTGACATTTTCAGATCAAGGAGTAATCAGGAAGTGACACCAAAGCACTGCTCAGTATATAATCTTTCCAAATTAGGCTGAAAAACCAATTAATCATCTTAGAAATAAGGATGCACTTTTGAAACAGTATCTATCCCTGTTACTCCCCTGATCTCATTTAATTGGGTCACCGTGTTCAGAAATGACAGGAACCTTTCACTCCTGGGGTGCTGGCTCAGGGCACGCGTGCGCACTCCCACGCAGAGGAAATGCCATTCTCCACTGGAACTGGCGAAGGTGAAGAAGCTGGGAAGACACGTTGTCGGTGTGGACTTCTCAGATAAGAGTTTGGCAAGAGCTCTCCACCTGTTCCGTGCCCACCTGTCTGACTCGATTTATTCCATAGATGCACTTCCACAAATGCACAAAGATGTTTGTGTGAGACTGTTGGCTTTAATATCATTTATCATAGAGAAAATGAAACAACCTAAGCGTTCATTTCTAAGGAACCATTAAATAACCCATGGGGGTGCTTGTGCAGTGGGATTCTGCGCCCCATTAGCAACACGGGTGCAGATTCTGTGAGCTGTCATATACATTGAATGACAGAACACACAGACTGTGTGTGAAGGGTGGCCCTATTTCTGTTTCTTATGATATATATACTCATAAATGCATGGAAGTTTTCTGGAAGGATACACTATTAATAGAAATGTTCTCTGGAGCACAGACCTAGAGGGGGTTGGGGTGAAAAATAGTTTTTAATTTTAATTTTTTGTAGTTTGAATTTTTAATATGTTGCTTTGACTTTTCCATGTAAAAAGAAGTAGTTAAATATTGTAAGGTTTCCGTGCCAAAATCAATTTTTAAAAACTATAAAGCAAAGTTTTGCTGACGGCTCAGGGCCTGTCTGAGAAGAGTTTTGTGTGTGGGAGGCAGCCAACTGCAAAGCACTGCATTTCCTCAATTTCATTCTGAGCAGGAGTGTGGTGCCTGGGGCAAAAGGCTTGTATGAGTTAAGAAAGCACATACCCAAAGATATGCACTTATGCTTTTAAAGTTTTATTGAGCAGATTTATTACCAGGTAAATCTATGGGTGTGTTTTGCATTTCAGATGTGACTTCTTGTCTGCAGGCCATCAGCCTGCCATTACCTTAAGGTTCATAGCTTAGTTAATAGGTGCTGACAATTAAGTTTATATTTTATCGGTCCTGCCCTAAAGAGTTTTGTCATTGAGTATATATTGCATAGTCTCTTGGAATAATAATGCCACCAAGAAAATTTGACTCTTCTTCCACAATAGTCTCAAAAGACAATTATAGAAAATAAAAGAAGAGATTTTTACCTCAAATAGGGCTAGCTGAAGACCATTTCAAGAAATTTGAATTTCCAGCAGTTTGGAACAATTTGGAGCAAATAATGATAATACATTAAGTGAAAAGGGCATGATAAAGAACTTATATTTATGTTAGTATTTCAGTTTTATAAAACAAAAAACTGTGCATATATACATTTGTAGTCATGGAATAATAAGAATCCTGTTTCCAACTTCAGGGCATCTGCCCCTCCTACACCAAGCAGCTGCCGAGGGCTTTGGGCTGCTGGTTGTAGTGCAGACTAGCGCCTGCAGGGCCGCGGGAAAGGTGTGTGGCAGCCGGCCCAGAAGGCTGTGCAGGAGGTCCTGGGCACCCGTGGGGGGGTGTCTACCCCGGCCCCACATGAAGGATCTGAGCCTGGGGGACCCCTGGAAGCCAAGGAGTTGAATGGGTAGGTCGAGTGGGGTGGGGGAGGCATTACTCACAAGAATGAAATTAGTGGTGGTTACGAAGAGAGATGGGAGATGGATGCTGGGAAGGAGATCACTAAATCCACTTTGGGAGGCAGTCAATGAGGGTTGACCTGTGAGTATTTGGGGACAGGATCCATTGCTTTTAAAGTTTTTAAGAAAACCCCCATCAATACCACCTAGATGAATATCACCAGGAGCACACTGGGGGTGAACAGTCGGGCTCATGGCTCCTTGCAAAGAGGGAGACTGCTCATAGTGGAACCTCAGTGTCTCAGTGAGAGGGCACGACAAGGACCTTGTGACAGGGTTTGCCCTGGCATTAGGTGATTTCGATGGGGGTTCATGGAATTGGAGGTTTGGTCTGGGTTGGATACTATGTTCCTGTTGGAAGCAAGGATGATTCTATGATTGGATACATTAACAAAACTGAATTACAGGAAGAGGAGGCCAGAGTGGGGCTACCGCTGTACTTGGTGAAGAGGCAGCACTTGACTTCCGGCCAGGATGGAGGCATAGGTAGAAACATTGAGCCTCCTCGTACAGCCAAATTTAAGGACAGCAAAGATTTAGAAACAAAAACACAACCAAAACAGACAGAAAATCGAACTGTGCGGAAGTCTGACAATGAACCATTAATCCAGACCCGTAAGAGGGGTGGAGTCGGCGGCCAGCTGAGAGGGGTCCCAGAAGGAAAAGGCAGTGGGTGGCAGACCCAAGTGTGGGGAGGAAACGAGCAAACCCAGTGAGGAGCGCAAGGCGGTTGGCTGACCCCAGACTCACATTCACGTGCAGATAAACCAGGCAAAAAAATGGGCAGCGAGACAGACTGCACAACCCAGGACCCCAGCGGTGGGAAATAAAGCCTAAAAGCACTGATTGAAAACACTGGTGGGGGCTGGGTTGCTGGGAGTGGCTCCCAGCTTCACAGGAGAGTTCATGGGAGAGACCCACAGGGTCCTAGAACATACACAAGCTCACCCACCCGGGAATCAGCACCAGAAGGGCCCAATTTGATTGTGGGAAGCAGCAGAGGGGACTGAAATTTGGGAGAGAGCAGAGCAAGTGCCATTGTTCCCTCTCTGACCCTGCCCCTGCATACAGCATCATAACCCAGTGACTGGATTGCCCCGTCCTGGTGAACACCTAGGGCTCCTCCCCTTACTACCTAACCGGCAGAACCAGACCCCCCCCCCAAAAAAAAAAAAGCTCAATGGAAGAAAAAATCAAAGCCCCAGAGCCAATACTTTTAAGTGACCAAGAGATAGCCAACCTATTAAATACACAGTTCAAAGCACTGGTGATTAAGATGCTCACAGAATTGGTTGATTTTGGTCACAAATTAGATGAAAAAATGAAGGCTACACTAAGTGAAATGAAGGAAAATGCACAGGGAACCAATAGTGATGGAAAGGAAACTAGGGCTCAAATCAAGGGAGTGGACCAAAAGGAAGAAAGAAACAACCAAACAGAAAAGAATGAAGAAACAAGAATTCCAAAAAATGAGGAGAGGCTTAGGAACCTCCAGGACATCTTTAAACACTCCAACATCTGAATTACAGGGGTACCAGAAGGGGAAGAGAAAGAGCAACATGTGGAAAACTTATGTGAACAAATAATAAAGGAGAACTTCCCCAATCCGGCAAAGGAAATAGACTTCCAAGAAGTCCAGGAAGCTCAGAGAGTCCCAAAGATGTTGGACCCAAGAAGGAACACACCAAGGCCCATCATAATTATATTAGCCAAGATTAAAATGGAGAGAATCCTAGAAGCAGCAAAAGATAAGGGGACAGTCACCTGCAAAGGTCAGACTGTCAGCTGATTTCTCAAAAGAGACCTTACAGGCAAGAAGGGGCTGGAAAGAAGTTTTCCAAGTCATGAAATCCAAAGACCTACAACCAAGATTGCTCTATCCAGCAAAGCTTTCATTTAGAATGGAAGGGCAGTTCAAGTGCTTCTCAGATAAGGTCAAGTTCAAGGAGTTCATCATCACCAAGCCCTTATTATATGAAATGTTAAAGGGACTTAGCTAAGAAAATGAAGATAAAAAAGTATGAACAGTGAAAGGACAGCAAACTCACAGTTATTAACAACCACACCTAAAACAAAAGCAAACTAAGCAGACACCTAAAACAGGAGCGGAGCCACAGAAATGGAGATCACATGGAGGGTTAGCAACAGGGGAGTGGGAGGAGGAGGTGGGGGAGAAGGTATAGAGAATAAGTAGCATAGACGGTGGGGAGAATATAGACAGGGGGAGGGCAAGAGTAGTGTGAGAAATGTAGAACTTATGACACATGGACATGAACTAAAGGGGGGAATATGGAGGGGAGGGGTGTGCAGGGTGGAGGAGAATGAAGGGAGGGAATGGGGCAACCATAATGGCATAATCGATAAAATATACTTTTAAAAAAAGAGGCAGCAACCAACTCCTATTGGCTCGGAGAGGGGGGTGATTGGTGTTTTGTGGTTCAGGTGGTAGTCAGGTATTATCTGTGTTCAGACATGATTCCCAAGTGGCCCACCTGACATTGACATTCTGTGAAATTGTCTGTGTTCACCAGGAGAACAGCAAGACCCGGCCGAGGGTGCTGGGCCAGCCTTTGGGCATCAGCCCTGCTTTCCTGTCTCACCCACAAGCACGACGCGTTTTTTTGGACTAATGCAGCTTTCAAAGTAACGGAGCAAGTTTTTATCTACATAACCAAATCCTTAATATATTGGTAGCCTGTCTTATCTTGAAAGTCATTTTTTTTTGTTTTTAGCAAATGATGTATAAAAGGGTCACAGATCAAAGGGTTATGAGTCAATAGCTTAATAATCACTTAGCATTTAATCAGGGTTATTTGACAAATGACCACAAGAAAAAGATGCAAGACAAGCAGACAGAAGTCCACAATATGATGCTATGTATTTTCTATTGGTACACATATATATCTATACATAGAGAACTTTCTGGAAGGACACACATTAAGCCAATAACTATGGTTACCTTAGAACAACAGGGAGACAAAGATTGTCAGTGATGATCAAAGGGAACCTCACTTTAAAAAAATTTTTTTTTTTTTAGTTTTAGGTTTATAGCAAAGTGAGTGGATAGTATGGAATTCCCATATACACCCCCCACACACACACATACACAGCCCCACCCACTCTCAACACCCCCCACCAGAGTGGTACTTTCGTTACAATCAGTGAACCTACACTGACACACCACAATCACCCAAAGGCCATAGTTTACCTTACGGCTCACCCTTGGTATACATTCTATAGGTTTGGACAAGTGTATGGTAATGTGTATCCATCATTATGGTATCATATATGTAAGTTATGGCACAGGTGGCAAACACAAGGCCCGAGGGCAGGATCCAGCCCTCCACCTTGTTTTATCCATCTTGGCATCTTATCTCTACCCAGCAGCAGTGCCGAGCTCCTTGCCCCTAGTTAAGGAGTAGTTAGTTACATTTATACAGGCCTAAAATGACATTCGGCCCTTTGAAAGGCTGAGGCTGATGTGGCCCCTGGTGAAAATGAGTTTGACACCCCTGAGTTATGGTGTCAGAAATGAAATATTGTGGGAGATGATTTGTAAATATTTGCTAAATAGTCCTTTCACCCGGTGTACTGGTGCACCAATAGCATGCTCTTATTATTTTCAAGTTTTCTCCTTGAGTGCTAGTAGGCTTCTGACTTCAGGTGTATTTTCTAACCATTGTGAAATTAAAGAATGTGGGGCATCAATTTTTCTGTTTCTATAACATCTCTTCCACTTAGTCCACCATCGTTAAGGTGGCTGTACCCATGTGCATTTCAGTTCCATTCCTGGGAACTTCCAAGACCTTTTTATTTGTTTTGTGTTGGGAACTGCCCTGCCTGGTTTCAGAAGCTGTAACCCCCCCGCCCCCATGGCTAACGCTGAGTGAGCGACCTTAGGACCATAAGCCACTAAGGGGACAAAGCTTATCTCCCTGGCAGGAGTGCTGCTTCTGCTCCTTTTACTTCATCCATAACTGGCCTCCAATGCTTGATTGGTTAGCCAGTGATGGGTAAGATTCCCCAAAGGGGGGAGCGACCTAAGACAGACACAATCACAGGGAGGCCCCAGGGAAGGACTTGGGGGGGCTATAGCAAAAGGGGGTGATGGACCCTTGCCCCTTGGCTTTGACGAAGCCTGAGTCCTCATTTCTCCTAATTCCTTGGCTATCTTGCCTCCTCTGCCTGACTTAACCCGAAACAATGACAGAGGGCGGTGCAGCCCTGTGCTGGAAAGGGCAGGTTCCCTGGGTGATCAGGCTTAAGAAAGAATACATAAAATCTTGTGAAACCTGCTTTGCTAAGAATGTTCTCAATTTAACGATAAGGGTCTAAGCAGGAAGTGAGTTTGTTTCCCGAAGTTTTATGGCCATTTAGCTATCTGACCCTGACTCAAAATAGGCCCTCAAATTCTTTGTATGTTAACTGTTGTTTGATCCTTACTGCCTGACAATGATTAATGAGTTTTACCTGTATTCTTGTGCAAAATGAACCCAATAAAAGTCCATTGAGGAAAAGGGTCTTGGCCCTTCTTCTTTGAGAGATCGACCACCTTTCCTCCCCAAGCAGATCATGCTTTGGTAGACTTATTCTCATCTGTGGTGGCCAGGGGGGGCCCTGCAGGTGGGGCCCCCCCAGTTTTGCTCAAGTTTGGAGTTCCTAATCTGTGACCCTTGGGGTTCCAGAGGTGTCTCTGGGTAGAATAAATGGGTCTATAAACAGATGGGGAAATATAGTATATTTATTTTCACTAACCTATAATTTAAATTTATCATTGCTTTCTGTTATTATGAAGCATGCAAATTTATAGTTCATTGAATCTTAACATTTTATTTAAGTTCTACATGTAAACCTTAGTTTGTTTTAAACACCCACCTTTTAAAAACCTTTTAAAACTTTCAACTATATACAAAGACAGGACAGGATAATGACTCTCACATACTTCTCACCCAGCCTCAACGACTGTCAGCACCTGCTAACCTCATTTTGTGTCTATTCCTGTTGCCTTTCCCATCCTGCTTTGTTTTGAAGCAAATCTCAGACATCATACCATTTCATCCATAGCACTTCAGTATGTATCTTTAAAAGATAAAAATTCTTTTGTGAAGCACAACCATGATACTACTTTTAACAGTAATTTAAAAATATTTTATTAGTGCACTCAGGCCTCCATCCACAGAATCAACCCAAGTACAGGTCAAAAGTATTCACAGAAAAAGTGTCACACTGTTGCTGATGTAGGTATACAGTGTAGGCAGACATTGCGTCTGTGCTGAACCTGTGCAGACTTTCTTGTCCTCCCCTGACCAAGGCAGCATAACAAGGATTTACATAGAATTTGCATTGCACTGGGTATTGTAAGTAATCTAGAGATGACTTAAGGCATGCAAGAGGATGTACATAGATTACATGCAAATATTATGTTATTTTAAAAGGGGACTTGAGCATCTGTTGATTTTGGTATCCTAGAACCGATTCCCTGCAGGTTACGAAGATAATGGGGACCCAAAGTCCACACATTGAATTTATTGCTATGCCTCCAGAGTCTCTTTTAATCTTAAGGATCTATGGGTTTCCCCTTCCATTCTTGTAATTTATTTGTCAAAGAACAAATTATTTTTTTTCCAATCAGCAAATAAGTTATTGTTTGCAATTTATTTTTTAAAAGATTTTATTTATTTTTAGAGAGAAGGGAAGGGAAGGAGAAAGAGAGGGAGAGAAAAAATCAGTGTGTGGTTGCCTCTCACGTGCCCCTTACTGGAGGTATGGCCTGCAACTAAGGCATGTGCCCTGACTGAGAATCGAACTGGTGACCCTTTGGTTCCCAGCGCATGCTCAATCCACTGAGCTATACCAGCCAGGGCGTGCAATTTATTTATTGAAGGACATTTGTCCTGTGGAGATTTTCCATTCCAGAGTTTGCTGGTTACACTACTAGG
The DNA here is from genome assembly GCF_021234435.1 of Artibeus jamaicensis. NCBI lineage: Eukaryota > Metazoa > Chordata > Mammalia > Chiroptera > Phyllostomidae > Artibeus > Artibeus jamaicensis. Next base: position 13,373,374 of record NW_026521842.1, read on the forward strand.
TAATTTTCTGTGAAATGCCAGTTAGGGATGGAGCAGGGTTTCCAGATAAAACACAGGACTCTCAGTTACATTTGAATTTCAACTAAACAATGAGCATTTTTTTAGAGTAAGTATACTTCATGCAGTGTTTGGTCATCTTGTATTTTTATTTACTAAGTTTGGCAACTGTAATTTAGGGACTTGATCACATTTGGCTTTGATTTTGACAAGAAATATACAACACCATACATTCAATATGGTTTTGTGTATTTCCATCAGGAGACACATAATATGTGGTGGTTTCGCTTTTTGTGATGTGAAGAATGACCCATGGGTTCTGTTTTGTCAGCCGGATACATCCATTGTTACTATAACGCCCCAGCTTTCCACCTGATGGCGTTGGCAGGTGAGGGCCATTGCCCAGAATCATTACTTCGTTAGGGTGTGCGGAAGGATGCTATTCATTTCTTTCATTCTTTCTGTATTCGTTAGCCAGTGTTCTTCTCTAGAGAACTATACTTTCCTCCTGTACAGCTTATGGAGGAAAATTAAGTTCTTTCCTTAAATCTGAATATTGCAAGCATCTATGAGAGATCCTTACAAATCTAACAATAAAATCTTGTTAGGGAGCCCTGGCTGGTGTGGCTCACCGCTGAGCCAGCCTGTGAACTGAAGGGCAGCTGGTTGGATTCCCAGTCAGGGCACATGCCTGGGTTTCGGGCTGGATCCCCAGTTGGGGGTGTGTGAGAGGCAGCTGATTGATGTATCTCACACACATTCTTTCTCCCTTCTTTCTCCCTCCTCTCTTAGCTCTCCTTTCTCCATCCCTTCCTCTCTCTCTAAAAGTAAATAAATAAAATATTTTTTAATAATCTTGCTAGGAAAAAAAGATCTTGCTAGGAATTTAGATAACTCTTATATAAGTCCGATAAATCAAAATATACATTTAGTAAGATAAAAATCTGAAAGCATTTCTGTATGTTAAAAATCAAACATCTACATTTAGAAAATCAGATTTTTCTGCATTTAAATGTTGACTGTACACTCATTTAATTAAACTTTTCTCAGGATTACAATTAAAATTATATGTTAAATTCTCTAGTATATCAGATTGTCTGTCATGTTTCAAACCACTGAAAAATGAATAAAACCTGTAAAAAGAAGTACAATGATTATATACCTTATCACATCAGGGTCGACACAGTTTATATGAAAACTTTATTTCCTCATCATCTCTGTGTTTATTACTTGTGACTTTCTAGGATTGAAAACTAACTAATCCACTTTTTAAAAAAATCCTCACCCAAGGATATATTTATTGATCCTAGAGAGAGGTGAGGGGAGGAGACAGAGGGAGAAACATCAGTGCCACATGGGCCCCAACTGAGCGTTGACCCCACAACCCAGGCATGTGCCCTCACCAGGGATCGAACCCACAGCCTTTTGGTGTACTGGACAATGCTCCAACCAACTGAGCCATGCAGCTGGAGCCTCATTTATCTGTTTAAGGGGAGCTGAGTAAGCATCTCAAGCTTGTCACCACACCGGAGAGAGTTTCAGGGCAACTGGCCAAGAAGGCAGCCGGAACACGGGGACCTGGATTCACCAGACTATTGGTGGACAAGCTCAGGGCTTTTCCGTGTCTGGCTCTCAACTCTACATCTTTGAACTGGGGTTCATTATAAATTTCCTGACCCAGGGCATCACACATTTTGGTCATCTTTCAGATTTGACCCTTACCTATCTTTCTAATTTAGGGAGATGGAATTTGGTACCTCTTCTCTTACCCCCAACTTGAGTTGCAGCCAGTCTTGCTGCTGCTTGTAAGAGTTCATTGAACTCTGTACTCTCCTTATGTTTTGTTTCTGTGTCCACCTCATCAGCCCCCATTTCAGAGTCATTTGTTAACAACTCAAACTTAAAAGTCCAAATAAAATGTGTTCTCTGGTCAAGTTTTTAAATTTCTATCGCAGCTGGTGTTAGGTCAGAGTTGCTGAAGACACCAGACCGATGCAGCAGCCATGCATTGAGCAGGGCTTATCAGCGGGAAAACAAGGGGATGTGGAGCCAACCAAGAGAGGCTGGGACTCGCTCAGTTGTTCTTAGGGCAGGATTTTTAAGCACAAAAACGCGTGAAGGGTATCTGGTCTGGGTGTCAGAGTCTGACTGACTAGAGCTGGTTGCTGGGTGCCATTTCTGCTGACCATTGTTCTTGATACATCTCATCAGCCTAGAGTTAAAGCTGCCTTCTGTTATGCTGGATAGGCCAACCCCAGATCCCAGTCTTAGCCGGGTGTCTGTTTGTCCTGGGTGGGGTCGGCAGGCAGCTTCCCACGGTACAGTTTCCCGCCTGGTGATTTTCCATTCCTCCTAGGCCTGCCTAGGCCTGTCATTTGGCGTTCATTGTTATTTTATGTTAGTTTCCAGTGTACAGCATAGGGGCTAGATATTTATGTAATTCACAAATTAATCCCCCTCATAAATAAGTCCCATGCCTGTCTGGCACCACATACTATTATTACAATGCTATTGACTATATTCCCTGTGCTGTACTTACAACCCCGTGACTGTTCTATAACTACCAATCTGTACTTCTTAATTTCTTCACCTTTTTCACCCAGCCTCAAAGTTTCTCATTCTTACTGGTGTTCTTTTAGGTAAAGAAATAGCCACTGAGAAATTAAGCAAGTGCCGATCATGATAAGTTCCCCCTTGAAAAGCCAGGACTATCACTCAGGACTGCCTTTCCACCGTACCACTAAGTCCAAAGGAGGCAGTCTGTGACCTGGTGCTGGTGTTTAGTGCACACCTCAGTTGTCTCAGGTGGATGTCCTGTCTACTCAAACTTGCTACCTTCTACCCTTCCATTTCTTCATGTTTGTAGGTGAAAGATTTACTGAAAAATACTGTGGTGCAACAAATTGATTGTGACATCTGCATACCTTGAGCACAGAAGTATTTTTACAGCCATTGTTCACTCAATTGTACAGAATGTTAACATGCACTCATTGTTGGAATGGGCCTTGGGGCTGTTGGGTAAAGGTATTGTGTAAAGTAACCTGTATTATTTCCTTTACTATTAAGCAACACACCTAAAGATGGAGATTACTATGGTGTCCCAGCTCCGGTAGCCCATTTCTACTGTTGGTTTATCTTTGTCTTACAGAAACGTTTTCAGTTTCTATTCTATAGATTTGAAATAATCTATTCTGTAAACTATAATGTACAAAAATTATACACTTGCTAAATTCTATATAAATGGTAGCTTTAAAAATTCTGTTTACTGGTACTTCTTTAAAAACAGAATGCAAGCTAAACCCTAAATTATGGCATTTTAGTTTGAGACATTATTATTTTCATAGGAGTGATTATAAAAAGATGACTATCATTTTTATTATAGTAGCTTTTTCCCCCTTTCAAGACTTAGCCATTAGGAACATTGTGAGTGATCTTGGGAGTGTAGTTGGAAGTATGCCAAAGAAGTAAGCCAGCCACGTCTTGCTCAGCTCACAGAGCAGAGAGGCCATGGCATCCATTCTAACCTTTTCAAGTGATATTTATGCATCTCAGTCCTGGAGGGTTTTTGCAAACTCTCAGGGGTTCCCATGGCTGCTTAACTCTGGTCAAGTTGGGATGGTCAAGTGAGCTCTGGTCAAGCTCACTAATAAAGTAAGCTAAAAAATCAAGGCCAGAAGTAAAATTCCACTTTCCATTTATTTGTAAAAGCATTATTGTAGGCAGCTTACAGTATAAAATCTCTCTGGTAGGCTGAAGAGTGGTCCCCCAGAGAAGTGTGCATCCCAATTCCAGGGCCCTGTGAATACATTGTCTGACGTGGTGGTGTAGTCTGTTCGGGCTGCCGTACAAAATGCAATAGACTAGGAGGCCTCTAAACAGCAGAAACTTATTTTTCACAGTTCTGGAGGCTGGCAGGTTCAGAGAACTTGCTTCCTGGCTCTTAGACAGCTGGCTTCTTCCCGTATCTTCACATGGGGGAAGGACCGAGGGAGTTCTTTTATAAGATCTCCGAGTTCATGTGGGCTTCCCTGTCATCCCCAGTTCACCTCCCAAAGGCCCCATCCCAAACCCTATCACATCAGGGATTAGGTTTCAATATATAAATAGGGGGGGGGTCAAAAGCATTCAGTTTATAGGACATAACAAAAGTGATTTTTCAGATGTCATTAAAGATCTTGAGATAGGGAAATTATCCTGGATTAACCAGGGTGGGCCCAATGTCTTCAAGGGCATCCTTACCAGAGGGAGGCAGGAGAGTCAGAAGCAGAGGAGAGACACGAAGACGGAATCGGGTGTGGAGGGTTGTGCTGTGAAGATGGAGGAAGGGGCCACAAGCTAAGAGGTGTGGGCAGCCTCTGGAAGCTGGAAAAGGCAAGGAAACATGGTTCTGCCAAAACATGGACTTTGGCCCAAAAGACCCATGTTGGACTTCTGACCTCCAGAATTGTAAAATAAGAAATTTGAATAGTCTTAAGCAAACATGATACATACATAGATAGATAGATAGATAGATAGATAGATAGATAGCATTGTTATAGGTTCTTTCCTTGGCCCAGAATATATAGATTGAGGCAGGGACAAGAGAGCAAAAGAGTCCTGAATGCCACAGAAGGTGAATGTCCTGTTTGACTGTTGCCTGTCCGTCTTTTAGGAGGAGAAATTAATGACCAAGGACAAATGAAACTAGGAAAAAACTTTCCAAAGCTAGAACCGCAGCCAGGATGGCGGGTTGTGCAGGTAAGCAGTTGATACTGTTAAGGCCGGTGTGACAATTGCTGCCTTAGGAAAATGATGACAGTGTAACTCGAGGTCTACTTTCTTGTGGGTAGACTAAGCCTTCATTAATTCTTCCTCTTAAGCTCTTTATAACTCTTTATAACTCTGCAGCACTTTTAAAGTTAACACTTTAGGCCCTGGCTGGGTAGCTCTGCTGGCGAGAGCATCGTCCTGATTCACCAAGGCTGCGAGCTCGATCCCAGGTCAGGGTGCAGACAGGAATCAACCAGTGAGTGCGGAAGGGAGTGAGACAACAGACTGGCGTCTCTTGCCCTAAAATCAATCAATAAATAAAATTAACACTTTAGTTTTAGAACTGTTACGAGAAACCATAAAATAAATGATGATAACTGCATGTACTTAAGGAAAAATCCTGGACTATTAATTTTGCACATGGAAGCAAAAAACTCCTGTTACCGGGTAGTATGGGTCAACTGATTTGTTAGACTCTACTAGGTTTAGCTATAAATGCCTTTCAAAAAGTGTAATTAGAAAGAATCTTTACTTTGTTTGAAAACATTCTCTTCTTTTAAACTATATAGGTTCTAAAGAGCTCATGAAAAGAGGCTTGGTTGGTCATTTTTGAATAGCTAATGAATATCTAGGTTCTAAATGGGTGCATTTATTGAGTGTTTACTGTTAATGATTAACAACATTGTTAACATTATTAATAATGTAATTACTATCATCAGGTAACTAACACAATATTATCAATAAGGTAAACATAGTTATTTGTAGGAAATTTGTCCTTAATTATGTCTCTCCTTTTCTCTGATTTATTCTTTTTTTAAATATATTTTATTGATTATGCCATTACAGTTGTTCTATTACCTCCCCTTTATTCCCCTCCCCCACCCCCCCTTTAGTTTATGTCCACATGTCACAAGTTCTTTAGATTCTCTATTTCTCATACTATTCTTACCCTCCCCCTGTCTATTTTCCACCTATCATCTATGCTACTTATTCTCTGTACCTTCTCTCCCCTTCTCCTCCTCCGACTCCCCTGTTGCTAACCCTCCATGTGATTTCCATTTCTATGGTTCATTCCTGATCTAACTGTCCTTTTACTTTGCTTCCGTTTTAGGTGTGGTTGTTAATAACTGTGAGTTTGCTGTCCTTTCACTGTTCATGTTTCTTTAACTTCTTTTTCTTAGATAAGCCCCTTTAACATTTCATATAATAAGGGCTTGGTGATGATGAACTCCTTGAATTTGATCTTATCTGAGAAGCACTTGATCTGCCCTTCCATTCTAAATAAAAGCTTTGCTGGATAGAGCAATCCTGGATGTAGGTCTTTGGTTTTCATGACTTGGAATAGTTCTTTCCAGCCCCTTCTTGCCTGTAAGGTTTCTTTCGAGAAATCCGCTGACAGTCTGGTGGGAAGTCCTTTGTAGGTGACTGTCCCCCCTTATCTCTTGCTGCTTCTAGGATTCTCTCCTTCATTTGAATCTTGGGTAAAGTAATGATGATGTGCTTTGGTGTGTTCCTTCTTGGGCCCAACTTCTTTGGGACTCTCTGAGCTTCCTGGATTTCCTGGAAGTCTATTTCCTTTGCCAGATTGGGGAAATTCTCCTTTATTATTTGTCCAAATAAGCTTTCCACTTATTGCTCTTCCTCTTCCCCTTCTCGTACCCCTGTAATTCAGATGTTGGAGTGTTTAAAGATGTCCTGGAGGTTCCTAAGCCTCTCCTCATTTTTTGGAATTCTTGTTTCTTCATTCTTTTTTGTTTGGTTATTTTTTTCTTCCTTCTGGTCCACTCCCTTGATTTGAGTCCCAGTTTCCTTTCCATCACTATTGGTTTCCTGTGCATTTCTCTTCATTTCAACTAGTTTAGCCTTCATTTGTTCCTCTAATTTGTGACTAAAATTAACCAGTTCTGTGAGCATCCTGATCATTAGTGTTTTGAACTGTGCATCTGATAGGTTGGCTATCACTTGGTCACTTAAAAATATTGGCTCTGGGTCTTTGATTTGTTCTTGTGTTTGAGCCATAATGTTTTGGCCTGTTACATATGAGGGGCAGAGCCTTAGGTGTTCACCAGGGTGGGGCAACCCAGTTACTGGGTTGTGATGCCGTATGTGGGGGTGGAGTTAGAGAGGGGCAACAGTGGTCCCCTCTACTGCTTCCTGAAAGCCACTGGGGCCTGCACAGTCTGTCTCACTGCTTGCTCCTTTGCCTTGTTTATCTATGCGCGAATATGTGACCGCGGTCCTTACTGGGTCTGCCCGTTGCCACCCCGCACCTGGGATCTGCCAACCTCTGCCTGTTTGCCTGAGTCGGTCTGGCCGATTTTTTCCTGCGCAACCCCACTCTGCCAGCCGCTGGCTCTACCCCTCTTACTGGTCTGGCTGAACGGTTCGTTGTTGTTGGACTTCTGTACAATTCAATTTTCTGTGTTTTGGTTGTGTTTTGTTACTAAAACTTTGTTGTCTTTGTGCGAGGAGGCACAGTGTTTCCACCTACGCCTCCATCTTGGCCGAAAGGTCTCTCTGATTTATTCTAAGGGGTAAATATTTGGTTACTTATTACTCGTTGAATGACTCTACTACCAAATTTTGTAAGTGATGCTCAATCTTGTTTAATGAGAGTAAATATTAATGATGTATTTTTTCAATTTTTAAAATTGAGATATAACTGACATATAACATTGTATAAGTTTTAGGTATACAGCACAGTGATTGTATACATGTACATGAGGTCATTCCAGAAGATATCTAGCCATGTAATATCAAAAAGAGACATTTATTGAAGAAGATACAAGATATGAGAAACACTGTACTTAGGACAATGATGCCTCAGTCCCCTTCAAAGTAGGCACCTTGGGACCTCACAAATTCTCCCAATTGCCATCAGCTGCCCTATTGTATTTTCTTGAATCTCATTGATGGATCTGAAATCTCTTCCCTTTCAAAAGTGATTTTAGTTTTGGGAAAAGTCAGAAGTCACAGGTCACCAAATCTGGGCCACAGTGGGGCTGAGTCACCTGGGTGATTTGATGTTTCACAAAAAAACTCTATATGAGACTTGACACATGAGCAGGCATGTTGTTTTGATGAAGCTGCCAATCATCAGTAGCTCATAGCTGTGACCTTCTGAATCATTCACATAGTTTCTGAGGAGGAATGTTCAAACTTAACACAAAATTTGATGCAGATTTGTTGCTCTATTCACTCAGTCATTTTGAATATGACAGCCACAGAGTACACATGCTCACTCAATGACATCTACTGCCCCCACTGACTACTACAGTGAAGTCATCATTGTTCACGCATGTGCATTTCAGTCCATCCTCCCTGGCTGCTGGGTTACATCAATGTCATGCAAACCGTTCTCATTATATTGACAATGGTTGGACTTTTTCCAAACAGACGTTGTATATGGTGAAATGATAAGTTTTGTTAACATTCATTATCACACATAGATATAATTTTTTCCTTGTGATGAGAACTTTTAAGATTTACTCTCCTAACAATTTAAATATATAATGCAATATTGTTAACTATAGGGTGGAGCAGAAGTAGGCTTACACTTATTCCTATGGAAAATAATACAATAATTAATAAGTGATAACACAAGAATAAACTCTGTTTCACGTACTTCCAACAATAAGCCTACCTTTGCCCCACTCTGTATAGTTGCCCTGCTGTGCTTTACATACCCAGGATTGACTTCTCATACAAAGTCTGTATCTTTTACCACCGTCAATGGTGTATTTTTCAAGAGTAACCTAATGAAGACAATACATAGTCTTCCCATTTTTATCCTGATAGAATGTGTGAGGTTATATGTCGTGATCCTAAGAATAAAGCAATGGAACAGGACCATTGAGTAGGAAAACTGGCTTTCTGAGAAGAGGAGAAGAGAAGCCCTTTTTCCTTCACCCCAATTGAAATAGAAAGTTCAGTTTCTAAATCACACTAGCCATATTTCTAGTGCTCAGTAGCTAGTGGCTACCATGTTGAACAGTGCAGACACAGAACATTTGCACCATGGCAGAAAGTTCTAACAGACAGCGTTGCTTTGGAGGAGAAAACCAAGGTATGAAATCATTGTCTGACTTTACAGAGAGCACAGGACAAGCCTGTAGAAGCATAAAGAGAAATGCTCTTCTCCTAATCCCAGAACATTAGACAGTGGCCAGATTACAGAGGGCCAGGGAAGCGGGCAATGATTTTAGAATTTCAGCCGGCCGCTTTGGACACACATAACTTGGTGTGTGCTTGCAGTTCCCCTTCCTCCCCAGCACCGTGGCTCTCAAAAGCTTCCTGCACAGCTTCCTGCTAGTGTGGAGGCTCCCAATTTTGTTGATAAAGTTGCTAAACCTTCTAAGAACTCGATGCAAGAATTATGACCCATCTCCACCCCACCCAGTTCATTTTTCTGTGAGTTAAATGAAGTACTAGGAGAAAGATTAGAAAATGCAATTGTAGTTTATGGCCCTGCCTTAGGCAGGGTCACTTATCCACTTGCAAAGACAAAGTTAAAAATGAGTAGATTAAACCCTTAGGTCTGAGTTTTGTGTGAGTGATCAAGAACTTTTCAGCCAAGCCCTGGCTGATGTAGCTCAGTGGATTGAGCACGGGCCTGCGAACCACACGATCACGGTACGATTCCCAGTCAGGGCACATGCCTGGGTTGCAGGCTGGTTCCCTGCAGGCCAGTTCCCAGCAGGGGACACACGAAAGGCAACCATACACTGATGTTTCTCTCCCTCTCTCCTTCCCCCCTCCCCTCTAAAGATAAATAAATAAAATCTTGAAAAAAAACTTTTCAGCCAATTCCAGGAGCGCTCCCAGGGCCCTCTATAACAATAGTTATTGCTAACATTTATTGGGGTGTCACTGCATATCAGGCACCGTGCTAACTGGTGCATACTTTATTTAATAACCATCCTCCAAAGAGATTACTGTTACTAACTTCTCTTTACCAGCGAGGAAGCAACCAGAGGGTATACCTAGCAGAGCCAAGACTTAGTTCCAGTTCCTCTGAATCCAGAGCTTGGGCTCAGAACCTTGGTGCTGTACTTTTACTTGATCATGTCTCTGATATTGTGTTTATCTTTCTGTGTTGAGTTTGGCTTATTTGTTGTGTGTCTCCTCCAAAACTAGGAATTTCCAAAGGACAAGTTCAGTGCCTTACTTACCAAAATGTGCAGCTGTTTTTGGCTGCCAGGGCCCTTCCTATTTCTGAGCTCCCTCTTCCCTCTGCCATTGTCTCAGTTTACCTCCCCACCATGGAAGCATAAAAGTGCAAGACCCACTCTTTCCCTGCTTTAAGCCACTAGGATATGGACATAGGACCTGGCTTGGCCAATTACTTTTCCCACCTGGGGCAGGCACAGGGTACTAAGCTGGCAACACAAAGACGATGAGATGGTTGGACCTGTCCATGGGGACGGTGGTGTCCAGCAGTGGCCTGTGTCAGCAGTGCAGGTGGCATCCTGACCAAGTGGTTTCTGCTAAGAGGCGATGATGCCCTTCCTGTTCACTGGTTGCTTCCAGCTGCCCTGTTTCCTGTCCATTTCCCAAGGCCAGTTCCCCTGCCTTCCATCTACTTCTCTCTTTGTGTGGAGTTGTTTCTGCTGATGGCAACCAAGAATCATGACTAACACAGTCATCCCTGGATACCTAAAAGAATGAGGCAGGGCACAAATAAATATTTGTTGAACGAGTGAATGAAATCTCCTAAGTGGTCAATGTGCCTTAAGAAGGATGGAATAAAAGGGAGAAGCAGGATAAGAACGAACAGAGGAATTGTGGAAAGTGAGGTGGAGAGGAATACTTCCCATTTGAATTCTCCTTTTAACTCTCCAGGTGTTATAGTTGTAATGTAGAAGCTCTGACAAGGACACAGCACGGGGCACAAAGAGTCATCCTTAAAAAATGCAGTTGAAAAAAAAATGCAGTTAGAAGAGAAAAATCCATTTCCTTAAGTCTTAGGTGCAAACCGTCAGCCTTCTCAGAAGCTTCCTGTGAGTTCCACTATAGGTATCCTCAACAGCTGCTTTTCAGACACAGTGACCTTGGCGCCTGCAGGTCTCCGATGGCTCAGCTCACAGGGTGACGTGCTGGCAGGCACTTGCCCTGTTCCTGTTTCCTGCAACTTTGATGAAGAGCAAGAATTAGTGTGGCTTTACCTCTTGTGAGTCACACCAAGACATAAGGAAAGGATCTGGTTCAGGCAGGCACCAAGAAGTATTTTACATTGCACAAGAAGTATTTTATAAAATTAAGCCTCATTAGTGAGCACAGTGATACTCCAGAAGGCATCCAAGTGGACGTTTGACTTCACATCAAATACAAATGAATAAATGAGCAGTGAGAGCAAGAATACAGGAAAATTATTGAAAATTCGTATAGAGCTCTGGCTGGTGTGACTCAGTGGACTGAATGCTGGCCTGCAAACCAAAACATCGCTGGTTCGATTCCTGATCAGGGCACATGCCTGGCTTGTGGGCCGGGTCCCCAGTTAGGGACATGCAGGAGGCAACCAATCAATGTTTCTCTCACACATCAGTGTTTCTCTCTCGTAGTCTTTCTCCTTCCCTCCCCCTTTCACTAAAAAAATTATTTTTTAAATCTTAAAAAAAAATTGTATAGAGAAATGTTCACTTCTATGGCAACACAGCAAAATAGTTACGACAGTTAATTGTACATTATCCTCCTGCCTAAAAGACACTGTTCTTTCCTTGAATAATTATTTGATGATGTAAATCTAGATGGACTTTCTTAATTTGGGTCTACATGCTGTTATACTTGTATTAGTCACGGGTCTCCAGGAGCTGGGAGGGACACTGAAGAGTGTCTGCCTGCTGTTTATCTCATCTGTGAGAGAGACAGACAGACAGACAGACAGACAACGTACGCCCAAGACCAGAATCTACTGAGCCTCTGTCCTTTGATGTCTGATCAAAGATGTCTGACCCACACTCTGTGCCATAGCTCATGAGGCTTTGCATGACCAGTGAGATCCCGCCCACCTCTCCGATTTTATCTTCTTACACTGCATCATGGCAGTTCCAGAGAAAAGAGCAAAAAGAATATTTGAAGAATAATGAGTGAACATGCCCCAAATTTGATTAAAAAAATTAGATCAGTCTTCTCCGAGTTGCCTGGTCCTCTAACTCTTCCTCAGACACACCTCTATTACTGCCTTTGTTTGTGTTAAATAGACATTTTCCGGTGTGCCATTTTAATTCCTTTGTCATTACTTTGGCTGGGTTTTTGATGTGGTGTATGTGTGTATTCGCCCAGGGAACTACAATGAACATCTTACCCTAAAGAATCTAGCTCTGATGAGCACAACTTAATCTCAGTCGTACACAAATCTTTTCTCCTAGGTAGCCTTATCGTCTCCCCTTCGTTTGTGCTATTATTGTCATATAGATTATATCTTTATATATTACATGCACATCAACACAGCTTTATAATCATTGCTTTATGCAGTTGTCTTTCAAATCAGATAGAGGGAAAATTCAATTAAAAATACCTTAATAATGTCTTTTCTATCTACTTACATAGCTGCCTTTACTTTCTTTATTTCTTCATGTGGATTTAAGTTACTGTATAGCGTCTTTTCATTGCAGCCTGAAGGACTCTGTTTGGTGTGTCTTGCAGGGCAGGCTCGTTTGTAATGAATGCTCTCAGTTTTTGTTTTTCTGAGGATCTATTAACCAGTCCTTCATTTTGCAGGGCAGTTTTCCAAATATAGAATTCTGAATTAACAATTTGTTCTTTCAGCACCCTGAGTGTGTCATGCCATGGTCTTCTGGCCTCTCTGGCTTCAGATGAAATATTAGCAGTTAAACCTGCGGAGGCTTCCTTGAACATGATGAGTTGCGTCTCTCTCAATGCTTTTGAGATTTTCTTTGTCTTTTTCTTTCAAAAGTTTCATCATGATGTGTCTTGGCATGAGCCCTTTTCTGTTTATTCTGCTTGGAATTTGTTGAGCTTCGTGGATATGCAGATTAGTTTTTTAAATCAATTTTGGGGCATTTTCAGACATTATTCTTCAAATATTCTTTTTGCTCCTTTTCTTTTTCCCTGCATATATTGTCATGCTTACTGGTGACTCAGAGGTTTCTGAGGCTCTGTACATTTTTTGTCCATTTTTCTTCCTCTTCCTCAGACTGGATAATCTCAGTGACCTATCTTCACATTATGTGACTTTTTCTCCTGCCTGTTCTAATAGGTTGTTGGGCCTTTCTAGTGAATTTTTCATGGTGGTTGTCATGCTTTTCAACTCCAGAATTTATATTTGCTCCCTTTTAAAATAAATTCTATCTTCTGCCATTTTATATTTGGTGAGATAGCATTCTCAAACTTTTCCTTAGTTCTCTTTTTAGCTCTTTATAAATGTTTCCTTTTTTTAGTTATTTGAAAATAGCTGATTTTAAATCTTTGTCAGAAAGTCCAATGTCTGGGCATTGTCAAGAAGAATTTCTGTTGATTGTTTTTTTCTTGTGTATGGGCTGTGCTTTCTTGTTTCTTCATATGTCTCATAATTTTTAGTTGAAAATTGGACATTTAAGTAATTTAATTCCACAGATCTGGAAATCAGATTCCTCTATACTCTCCCACCAGGGTTTGTTGCTGCTGCTAATGTTAGTTTTGTTGTTCAGTGACCTTTCGGAAGTATTTCTGTAAAGTCTGTATTTTTTTTGTCATGCTTGACCATTGAGGTCTCTGCTCGGTTTGTTTAGTGTCAACTAATAATTGGACAGAGATTTTCTTTAATGCCTGGAACCAATAAGTCTTTGCCAAAAGGCTGTGAGTACCAGTAGGGGCTTGCTTTCAACGCTCAGCCAGGCAGCCCATAGCTCCCTCTTAGCCCTCACCTCCTGCTTGTGCAGTGCTTCAAGGTCAGTGAGTGGTGAGAATTTAGGGCTTTCTCATCTCATTCTTGAGCATGCACACAACCTGACACAATGCATGGCTTTCTAAAGGCCCAAGGATGTACTGGAGTTCATTGCAACTCTATAAAATCCCATAACCCAGCGTATCCTTTTAAGTACCTTTTTAAAATAAAGCGTATTGTTTGCCCCAGCCATTATTCACCACCTCAAGCAACTATGAAATTAAGCAGTTGTCCCTAAATGTTTTTGACAGATGTCCCAAGGGAAAAGGCTTTTTGTCAATGGGTGAGCTCTGAGTCAGGTGAAATAAGACAACTTTGCAAGTGTTCTTCTAGGGAACCACCATCAGATTACTGGGTCTCCCCATTATTTCAGGCTGTTTTTTTCAGTGTTACTGTAGAAGTGGAAAGAGAGGGTTAGGAGTGGGGCAAGTTAAAAAATGCCACAAGGCCTGCCAAAGATTTGGCCACTTTTCTTGAATGAGTGCTCCCTGGATTGCTGTAAGATTTTGGCTAATTTATAGAACTCTGAACAATTTTGCCTGTTTTCTAATTGTGTTATGGAGGAGAGAATTTTTGGAGGTTCTGTAGATTTACAAGTCTCACCTAAAGATATTGAATCAACATCTCAGAGGGTCGGGGCAAAAGTGTGCATTTTTATAAACATCTCCAAGTGATTCTTGCCAAATCCTAAGATTTGAGAAATCGCTACTTCAAAGTCATGACTGGGCCACCACGTGGCCATGTCAAGCCATGCCAAGCAGGCAAAACAATGGAATTTACATGACACCAGAAATTTTAAGAGCTTCAGAATCTGCAACTAAGGATCATATCACTCTTTTCTTGCTTTTTCCTCTCCTAAAGAGACTAGAAAACCTCCCTAATCTTAGGGACCCCGTGTCCATATGGTAGAAGTTGCCACAGAACCTGATGCCCTTGCTGTCCATCACATTGTTATTTTTGCAAGGCCCTGCGTGCTGCTGGAGAAGATTGAAGGTGATGTGGTTTACGGGCTTTTAGCCTTTGTGAGAACCATTTAAAACACATTGCAAAACATGGTAGAATTAAACAGCTATTTTCTGTTCTGATCTCTTGCTTGAAAATTAACAACCTGCATAACTGGAATTCATAAATCAAATTAATAGGGATGTAAATTAACGGTCTTTTACTTCTGAGTTAAAGGTGAATAGATGGATACAATTGAGCTCACACCCTATTTTTTTAATAATACAGGGTCCAGCACAAAAAAATGCCCCTTTTTTATGCGTTGGTAATCTACACCAAATCTTTTATTACAAAATCATAAGCATGTAATTAGGTAACATAACAATATCACACGCAAGCACACCATAGGGTATGTTAGGCGAAATGTTCAAGTTCCTGTCCATCTTATGCAAGACATTCACGTATCCTACCACCCACACTTGAGCAAGTGTTACTTCTGCCAGACCCTGTATACTAGTAGCCAGTGATTTTATGGTGGTAAGGATAAAGCTGTCCAAAACAGATGCATATTTATTTATTTATTTATTAAAGTATTTTATTTATTTACTTTTAGAGCAAAGGGAAGGGAGGGAGAAAGAGAGGGAGAGAAACATCAACGTGTGGTTACCTCTTTCGCACCCCCTCCTGGAGACCTGGCCTGCAACCCAGGCAAGTGCCCTGATTGGGGTCGAACCTATGAACCTCTGGTTTACAGGCTGGTGCTCAATCCGCTGAGCTATACTTGCCAGGGCAAAACAAATGCATGTTTAAAGCTCAGTCTTTACTAACTCAGTCTGAAGGGTACACAGGTAGACATATTTTTCAAAAAGACTCATAATATAAACCTGCTTCGCAAGGTGGATGTGGGGATTTCAAGTAACCATGTGGAAGGTTTTTGTGAATGCAGCTTCTGCCTGGGGCATCTTGGACTGGCTCCTTTGTTCAGTAGCTGTGCAGCTTAGGGCTAGTTTGTTAACATTTCTAATCCTCAATTCCCTCCTGTGGAAAGTGAACAACAATTTTGTAATTTGTGGTTTGTAATCACAGTTCTGCTGTGAAGATTAGTGCAGTAATCCAAGTGAGGCTCCTAGTATAATGCCTGCCATGGCATAAATATAAAGCTTGCAGTGCAGGCTGATTATAGTTGTTTTTATTGTGGTGATAGGGATATAAAGTACTCAGCAGAGTGGCTACCATGTAGCAGATGTCCCACATCTGTGCTGCGCGATATGGTGGCTGCTGGCCAGGTGTGGCCGCTGAGCACTAGAAACATGGCTGGTTCACATTAGGATGTCCTGAGAGTATAAAACACATACTGTATTTCAGAGACTCAATGCATCGAGAAAGGATTAAGATGTCTCATCGAAGTTTATATAGTGACAATATTGTCTTGATATTTTAGGTAACTGAGTCAGATAAAATGTATTATTAAAATTAACCTGTTTCTTTTTATCTTCTTAAATGGGGCTTCTAGAAAATTTAAGTTTTCCTAGGTGGCTTGCATTAGTGGCTTCCATTTGATTTACCTTTAACCAGTTTATTAAATATCTACTCTAAACCAGGCTATGTGGAGAGGAGTGTGCCAACTACCACAGGAGTACACATGGAGGAGAGCTGTGTCCAACACACCAGGAGGCCTTCCTGGAGGAGGTGGCATCCGAGCTGGTGCACGCTCTCTGCAGACATCAGCAGGAGACTCACGGGTGCCCACTTGCTATGGGCTCTACTCCCTTAGTCCACATTTCAAAAGCATGGAAGACATCATCACACATCTCTCCCCTATGAAAATTTGACAGCCAGACAAGTCTTGACTTTCCAGTAAGGCACCAAATCAAGGTAAGGGATCTGAGCTTATGCTGGTATCTGAGCTTTAATTTAGTATTTGGTGTCATGTGCTTAGTATTTCTGTCATGTAGTGAGTAGTAGATAAACGTTGATGGAAAAATGATTTGCCTTTTAAGGACATCTCAATAACAATTTATAAAAATGCAGAAAAGGATACTGAGGGGTTTTTTTTGTTGTTGTTTATTCAGTTTGATTTAGCAATTCAGTACTCCTATGATAATCTCGAAGTTCTAACAGACTTTGGAAAGATGGCTAACAAGCCAATTTTCTGTCTTTCTGTCAAAAACCACTTCGTGAGTGACACAGTCAATAGCTGTATTTTCAGGGAGTCTTACTATGCTGGAGATTCAGGGAGAGAGGCGATGCTCTGTTTGTTTGTTATTTTTAATCCTCCGTAGCTCCGTAAAGGAATAGGTCTGTCACTCTTAGGAACAGGTGGCGCAGTAAGATGCTGTGACTTTTTTTTTTTTAAATAAGATAGAATTCACGTACCATACAATTCACCTGTTTAAAGTGCACAACTCAGTGGCTCACAGTATTATTCACCAAGGTGTGCAACTATTTCCACGATCAGTTTTAGAATATCCCTATCACCCCCAAAAGAAACCCTGTATCCTATTGCCATCATCCCCTGGAGTGGGCTGAATTGAGGCCTCAGAAATATGTCCACCTGGAATTTCAAAATGTGGCCTTATTTGGAGTAAGAATCTGCAGATGTCATTAAAGACCTTGAAATGATGTCATTCTGGATTAGGGTCATTAAACCCAGTGATGAGTGTTTTTATAAGAGGTAGACAAGGTGTCCGTGCAGAGACCCAGGGAGAGGGCAGTGTGGAGGTGGGAGCAGAGAGCAGAGTTAACAAAGCCCTGCGCCCAGGGGCACCAAAGGGTTGCCAGCACCCAGCCAGGAGAGAGACACGGACTCTCCCTCAGAGGTCCAGAGGGAACCGGCTCTGCCACAGCTCGAGTTTTGACTTCTGGCCTCCTGAGTTGGGAGTGAATAAATGTTGTTTTAAGCTGCCAAGTTTATGGTAATTTGTTCTGGCTGCCCTAGGAAATTAATGTAATCTGACCTCCTGATCTTCTTCCAGCCTCTGGTGACCACCACCAGTCTACTCTGTCTGTTTTTTTTTTTTTTTTTTTGAGAGAATAAAGTTTTTATTAACTCTCCAAGAAGGGAGAGGGGCCTGGTATGGAGAGATATAACGGCCTCTACTTTCTGTCTTTATAGATTAGCCTCATTTGGGCATTCATTAAAAATGAATCATACAATATGTAGTCTTTTGTGACCAGCTTTTTTGACTTAACATGATGTTTCCATGCACCAAATCTCCTTTCTTTTTATGGCTGAATGGCATTCCATTTTTTTGGACACACCACATTTGTTTGTCCATTCATCAGTTGAGGGATGCTTGTGTCTACCTTTTGGCTATTATGAATAATGCTGCTGTGAACATTTGTGTACAAGTTTTTCTGTGGATATATGTTTCCATTTCTCTGGAATATATACCTACAAGTCAAATTTCTGGGTCATGTGGTAACTCCATGTTTAACCTTTTGAGGAACTGCCAGACCGTTTTCCAAAATCGCTACACTATTTTACATTCCTACCAGCAGTGTATGAGGGTTCCAACTTTTCCATATTCTCACCAGCACTTGTTATTACATCTTTATTATTAAACCTGTACCACTTCCAGTCAACATGGGCTGGTATTCTGATCAAGTTTATTCTTACTTTATGTTTTCCCCAGACCTACCTCCACGCCATCAGTTTTCATGGCCTTTTCACATCTGGGGACAATTCGATTATTGGTTAAGTATAAGCTGGCTTGTTCAAGTCAGTTTTGTATGTGATATTATGTTCTTAAGTGGAATTGTATAATCAGGTGTTCAGACATTTCAAATTCTTCTCTTCAGTGTGTTTTGGCTTTTTATTTGCAGTTTGCAGGTTTGGAGGCTCAGAGTTTTTGGGGTGGCCTTGGAGGTTGGACGTGGAAGCCAGCTCCCTCACTCAGATGCCTGTTGAAGCCTTGAGCTCCCCAGAGTAGGACCCTAGGCACTGGGGGTCACCGCTCGTCCAGTTAGGCCCCAGTTCCTCCATGAGCAGCAGACAGGGAGTGCAAGTTCTCTGGTCACACGGAATGGACTGGGCAGCCAGGCCCAAGAAGGAGGGTTACGGATGACTCTCGGGGAAGCGGGCCCTGGCTCCAGCATGTGTCCGTGTCGCCCTGAATCGGGGGCCAGGGGACAGTAACTAGAAGAGATCGGTTCTGTCTCACTTGCCCTGCCCCATTCAGGACCCTCTGGTCTTCCAGCACTACCCTGTTCATGTCGATCTGATTCCCTATCGCCATTGCTGTCCCACTGCCGACCCCCTTTGTTGGTGGAGAACAGTCTCCACCTTCTTAGAGGCGAAAGAACAGAAGAGGGATTATGATGAATTATTTTCCTAGATTGAATTTGGCTGTGGAAATTCTTCAATTCCGAAGAAGCCAGAAGTTCCCTAGAGTTAAATGATAGTTAACTGGGAAATGATAGGGAAATGATAGTTCCCTAGAGTTAAAAGATAGTCTTCTTATTTGTCAGTGAAAGGAGAGGTGGCCCATCTAAGTGGTCCCTGGGGACAGCAAGGTACAGCAGTGGTGGCTGTAGGTCAGCAAGGGAGCCAGCAGGGTGACAGGAATGACGCTTCCACACCATTGGGCTGGTTCAGCCTTGTCGTTTGTGTTCAGGGATGGACTTGGGTCACTACTGGTCCGGGAGCTTCCCCAGGGTTACAAGTGAGTCACAGCACAAATCCTCTCTCTAATCCCCAAACTGAGCCCAACCCCCGAGGCCAGCCTCACAATAGACTTAGTCTCAGAATATTCTAGATCAGTGATTCTTCTGATATTCCTTTCCTGCCCCCATCCTACTCCTCCTGAACTTGACTGGCTCCTTGGGGCACATTGCTAGATGAGTTTTCCTGTGATACTAATTGGTGCTAACAGAATTAAGCACAGTTAAACAGGCTTATTGCCATATTTCTCAGAATTTTAAATATACATTTTGACTCTTGAGGAGGGAAACAAAATTTGCTGTTGCTCAGACTGTTTGGTCATGGAACAGTTCTTATTGATCATCTTACAGGACTGGTATCAGGCAAGACACTCTTCTAGGAATGTTTTTTCCCAGAAGCAGCACCTCAAGTGGTTATTCTAGTTTTAAGGAAGTGAGGGAAGGGGACGAGCCAAGCCAAGACGTGGGCTCAGATTAAGGCTAGTCTCAGTCTGACGCCAGGGGAACACTGGCGTGTGAAATGTATCACAAAGGTTGTCCCCTACATATACCAGAGGCACAGTTGTCACGCACCCACACCATCACTCATTGGTTATAGGCTGTCTCCAGAGGACGGGACATCATTTCCCAGGCATCTCCAGGCGAGGTAGCCATGGTCAGCCAAGGGCAGGAGGAGGTGTAGGTGTGAGCAGTTAGCAAGCAACACCCAGCAGCTGCAGGACAGGGGCAGCGGCCCAGTTAGATCTGCTGCAGTCACACTAGGGACAAACCATGCCACACCTCAGTCCTGTCCAGCACTTTTCCCCAAGGCTGCACGAGAATCAAACTAGTTTTCCAGCTCAGCTGGCCGGTCCCACTCCATGTCTCCATTATCTCCAAGACAGAGATAAATTATCAAAATGAAGGGGAAATATCATCTTGAAGATGTAAGACTGTGAGTCAGGATGAAAGGTTCTCATCTGTGTGAATGCCTATATGGAGTGGAGGATATTTCTTAGGGAAACGGGTTTTTAGCCAAAAACTGGTCTTTCTTGTTTTAGAAGGAACCGGTGGGAAGGGTAGGAAAATGTCCATGCGCCCAGTCCCCGTTAGAACAGTGCCGGGTCGGGTGGAGATGGGAGTCGTGAGCCCGATTTGCTGGGCTTCTGGGAGCAGAGGAGGCAGTCCTGTCTGCAGTTTTGGCATGTGCGAGGGTGGGTGCTGGTGGTGTGACACCGGCTGTTAGAGAAGCCTGGGGAGGCATGGCCGTCCGGGTCAAGGCAGAGCTTCCTGGTTGTAATATTTAGCCCTCGTCCGGCTGTCCTCAAAGACAGCATCAGACCACAGTCATTGTTCTCCTTTCGTCTGCTTCCCCAAAACAAACTCATGGGGACCCACTGTGCCTCCAGCTCATGTTGGTGGGGCTAAGGCCCAAGATCTCTGGGGAGTCCTGGGGACTGAGCCATTTCAGGGTATGGATGATGTTTGGATCTTCCTCCTTTAGACTTTCTGAGCTTGAGCCGTTGTCACATAGAGGCTGTTGCAGAATCTTAGGCAACTGCTGTTAGGTTTCAACATATTTGTTCCTGGTAGAAATTGGGGAGCAGAAATGGGGGATTTCCTGCCCAATCCCAGCCAAAGGAATTGGCCGAGGTGGCTGCATTAGCCTGGCAGTGCCTTCTCCTCAGGGGTCTGGGCCCCAGGTCTCCGGAGCCCTCCCATAAGCTCTGAGGTTCCAGTGAGCCTCGCCTCTTCCCTTTGTTCTCCCAGCCCTCGGAATGGGACTTGCTTCCTGAGGTTAT
This sequence comes from Artibeus jamaicensis, assembly GCF_021234435.1. Lineage (NCBI taxonomy): Eukaryota > Metazoa > Chordata > Mammalia > Chiroptera > Phyllostomidae > Artibeus > Artibeus jamaicensis. Next base: position 13,394,389 of record NW_026521842.1, read on the forward strand.
ACTGTCGGTGTTATGTCAGAATTCCCTTTTTGCTTTTTATTCCCCAGTACCTGATGAATTCTCTCTGTTAAAATTGGTTTAAATGAGTACTTCTCTGTGGTTGCTGATTTCCTGAATGGACCCTGGCTACTACTCTTACTAAAGAGTGCAATGCTTCTTGAAGCTCAGATCAAATGAGATAGATTAGAGCAAAGATCATAAACAAACACACACAAAGAAGAATGAATCAGGCCAGGCTTCACTGATGGGAAAGAGAATCTGCACCTGGATTGTGGGGAACATCTGGAAGAATTACTATCTTTGCCTGGTTACCATCATGGTTTTCTAAGCAAATACCCTAGGAGACCGCCAAACTCATCTTGTCTTCCCAGCCTCTTCCAAAGCAGTATCCCTACAACCCTTGACTTTGGCAGGACCTGTCTTGTCCTCATTTCTGCATACCTGTGCATCACCTTCCTTAGGCTTCACTGGACTTTCAGTTACCCCACCAGACTGGGTTAGTGCAGAGCAGGAGGCTTCTGCCACCTTATTCATTTCTGCAATGTTCCTAACTGGCCCTTCACCCCTGGGTTCCCATCAAGAACCATTTCCTTTCAGGAGATTCATTCTGTGTCCAACCTCTAGGGTTTCTGCAGGTGTCTTATCAGATAAGATCACTTGGCCCAAATTTCTAGATCACCCTGCAGCTTAAAAGAGATACCCACTGGTTCTGACATGCTCACTTTCAATAAGAAGTTCATCAGAAAATAAACATTTGGGGACTTCTGATCAAGATGGTGGCATAGGCAGACATGGCTTGCCTCTTCGCACAACCATATCAAAATTACAACTAGAGTATAGGACAACTGTCACTCAAAACCATCAGAAATCAGGTTGAATGGAAGTCTGACAACTACAGAATTAAAGAAACCACATCCATCCAGACTGGTAGGAGCGACACAGAGATGGAATGGGCTGGTCCCTTACTCACATGTGGTGGGTAAACATTTGGGAGGGATGGCTTGGGAGTGAGGAGTCCCAGTCCCATCATAGGTCCCCCAGCCCAGGGTTCAAGTGCCAGGAAGATAAGTCCCCACAACTTCTGGCTGCAAAAACCAGTGGAGATTGAGTCAGTGGAAAAAACTGCTGGAGCCTCAAGCAGTTCCTCTTAAAGAACCCACACATGAACTCACCTACCCAAACTCACCCGCCCTGAGCTCCCACGGCAGGATAGCAGTTTGAAAGGCAGCAGTGGTACAAAGGGAGGAACTGAAGTGTCTGGTATCAAAGCAAGCAGAGGCCATTGTCCCTTTTCTAAATTCTCCCCACACAGAGCCAGCAAGCTGGTGCCATATATGAGACTCCATCAACCTGGCTAACTCCATTTGACCTGCCTTGGAGATCCCCAGAGATTCCACCCCGTCCAATATATGGGCACACCCAAGCTGCTTTTCCATATGAATGGCTGATCTTGGCTCATGCTTCACAACTTCCTAAATCTTCTGAAACAAGCAACAGCTGTCCTCAGTGAACGCCAGGCCCAGTACTAGCAGCAGCCAGGCTAGATTCACAGCTTGGCTTCACCTGGGAATCTCCAAGTCCAGCACAAGTAGCTGTGGGTATGTAAAGTACAGTATAGGAAATGGAGTAGTCACAGAACTTACACACATGTCCCATGGATATGAACAATGGTGGGGGGATTGCCCGAGGGACTGGGGAAGGCTGGATGGAGAGAGGCAAAGGGGGAAAAATCAGGACAACTGTAATAGCATAATCAATACAATATAATTCAAAAATAAAACAAATAGCCCTGGTTAGTGTGGCTCAGTGGATTGAGTGCCAGCCTGTGAACCAAAGGGTCACCGATTCAATTTCCAGTCAGGGCACATGCCTGGGTTGCAGGCGAGGTCCCCAGTAGGGGGCACTCCAGTATAACCACACATTGATGTCTCTCTCCCTCTCTTTCTCCTTCCCTTCCCCTCTCTCTAAAAATAAATAAATAGGCCCTGGCTGGTGTAGCTCAGTGGATTGAGCACAGGCCTGCGAACCAGACAATCGCGGTTCGATTCCCAGTCAGGGCACATACCTGGGTTGCAGACCAGTTCCCTGCAGGCCAGTTCCCAGCAGGGGACGCACGAAAGGCAACCATACATTGATGTTTCTCTCCCTCTCTCCTTCCCTTCCCCTCTAAAGATAAATAAAATATTAAAAAATAATAATAATAAAATAAAATAAAAATAAATAAATACAATCTTAAAAAAAAAAGAAAAGAAACATTTGCAGCTGCATCCTGGTGGAGTTGGAAATTGAAATTTAGGGTTCTGTTAGCCTTGGCTTACATCCTCTTTTCCTTTCTCACACACATGACCTTTACTCCTCGGTTCCAGAATGCTGTGACACACCTTTCAGTTACAGACAGGGCCAACCTCCTGGCTGTGTGGCCTGTGTCATTGCACAGGTCCCTGGACTTGGTTTAAGGCTCTCATGCTCCCATCTTGAAATTTCTAACAATTTTTTTTAATGCAGGCCCTGCATTTTGCACTGGGGCCCAGTGCCAAATGAAAATGCAAATTTTGGGTCCAGCGATCTCTGATAAAACACCTGCAGGAACCCTGGGGGTGGACATGGAAAGAATCTGCTGAAAGGAAACCGTTCTTGTGGGAGTCTAGGAACATGAGAAGTCGCAGGATGAAGGGCCAGTTAGGAATGTCACAACCATGAATAAAGCGCCCTCTAGGTGATCGTGCTAAAATGACTATAAGTTACTTTGCTTTGAGAGCAAAAAGGCATGCTAATAATAATTACACTGGACAACAGGAGTAAGTCAGTTCTAGCCCCAGCAAACCAGAACCTGTAATCATCTTGGTTAAAACAGAAGTCAGGTTGTGTTCCTTCTCTGCTCAAAACCCTCTGCTGGGTCCACATTTCACACGGCATAAAAGCCAAGGTCCCACCAGGGGGTGGGATGCTTTTCTAGACATGGTCTCTGGTGACCTCTGTGACCTCATTTCCTGTTGTTCCCTCCCCTGCTCATCCTGTGCTCTCTCTGCTTCAGCTGCATGGCTTCCTTCTGGCATCACTCCAGGCGTATTGCCATATTGGCAACTTCTAACACCCTCTTCCCTCTGCTATCCTCCTGGCTCGGTTCCTCCCTTTTTCAAGTGTTTGCTCAAATGTCATTTTCTGGGGGAGGCCTTTGTGAGCACCTCAAAATTTCCCACAGAAACCAGACTCCCCATTATGGCTCTCTGGTGACTTAGCGCGGCTCTGGAGAGTCCCCTAGTTTGCTTCAGGGAGGTCTTCCGTGGTGTGTGCCTCCTCATCTGTCCTCTAGCTTCAAATGGGGGTATGGATATGGAAGATGGACCCTTGGCTCTGCCCCTACTGAGTGCTAAGACACTGGGCACTTACTTCCTCCTGGGTCTCAATGTCTGGAAACCAAATGGGTGCACGTCCTAAATGATATTTCAGGCTGCTGCCAATCTCCGCTTATTTTAGAAATGGCCCTGCATCCCTGGTGGCCTGGGCTCTACTTCTGTCCGGTAGTGCTCATAGCTGGCTTCTCAGGGTCAAGATCGAGGAAACACTGAGTGCTGAGGCTGGGACAGCTCAGGAAATTGTCTACAAGCCCTGGCATGGAGGGGCTGAAGCTACTGTATGTGGGATTTAAGGTGCTCAGTTTTCTGATCTTTATGGTCCCTGTTTTTGCTAAGGGTTTCTTAACCTGGTATTCACAGATAGAATTCATGAAGTCGCTGAACCTGTAGGGGAAAATAATGAAGTCTTTATTCTTACTAAATATTCTAGTTGATATTTCAGATTTTTTTTCAATGATGTATATAGGCAACAAATAAATGATGGTGGTATTAACAGCACCAATAGAAACCGAAGACATTTTCAGGTCATATTACAGGCATTGCAGAGAGCTAGAGAAGTCACTTGCACCCATCATTTTTTTAAAAGAATTACTAGACCTTGTTATTTATTCCTATGCATTTGAAATCTTTACTCGAAGAGCACCAGAGCTTCACCAGGCTTCTAAAGGTGTGTATGTACAAAAATGGTCAAGAATCCTGGTAAGTAAGGGTCACGTTCATTTCCTGGTGTTCTGGAATTTGGTTTTGAAGGGGAATGTGACTGAATTCCTCGTCCCTCAAGCCTCGCCATCTGAAGGGCCCTTAGGCAAGGCTGTGACAGGGGCATGAGAGCAGCCAGATCCAGGGTGCAAGGCGGCCACTGCCCCCCCACCCCCACCCATTCTCCCGCTGGGAGTGCGAGTCCGCCACCCAGTGGTGAAGGGCAGTGAGCACTGGCTCCGCATCTGGCCTTGCGACCTTTCAGTGCCCCGACACAACCACCTCTCCCAGGACCCCAAAGGCTAATGATCCCCCTATACCCATTTAAATTTCCTCCCCGGTCCGCCCCTCCAGGTGCCAGGGGGCATGATCCCTGATAACGTGGCTCTTTTTCAGATGATGCTGGGATAACAGGACACTGGACAGAGGGAGAGTTGCCACTTATTCTGACCTGGTGTGTATTTGGAGAGCCTTCAGGTCCCAGGATGCTTTCACACGGGTGGTGGCGCCCACCTGGGACATGTACAGGGGCCTTGCTTTTTGATCTCTAAGCACAGTCAGAACTACCCTCGTGAATTTTGCCATCCCATCGTTATTTAAATATGTAGTAACTTTCTTTCATGGATCTACTGATTTTTTTTTACCAAAATAAATGCATATAAAAAGAAAATGTGACATCACTATTACCAAAGAAAAACCCAGTATCCCTATAAATTTTTATTTATCGACTATAAATAAAAATACAACAAAAACAAAACAGTTACATGGTTGTCAATAAATTCTAGTTGGGGTTTGGTTCACTGTCCAAGGTTCTAATCTCCAGCAAGGTGTTCAAGACTTGGCAGCATCAGACAGAGGCTTCCTCCTTGACATAGCCAGAAGGATGGTGGGGGGTGGGGGAGGCAGGAATTGACAAGGAAGTGATTGCCTTACTGTGGCATTTGGTATCATCACAGTAGATCATCCAACCGTTTGGGGAACACTGAAGGAGAAAGGCAGAGAGGATGGTGGCGCTCTGGCATTTAGCAGCAGTGCCCAGAGGGCCTGGCATGTGGACCAGGTCCTGGGTTAGGTGCTGTCAGTGCTGGAGGGACAAGTTATTCACAGACAGTGCGATGGATGGCATGTCGGAGAGCTTCTCCTTTCCCCCATGTGGACCTGCAAGTGCGCATCTGGGCTGGAGCTGAAAAGCCACTTGCTGGGTTCCTTGAGTGTGTGGCTGGGCTCAGGGAAGCGCCACAGATGGGTGTGGAAGAGACAGGATGGGCCTTGCACACATTCACCGTGTGGCCAAGTCCTTCCTCGGCAGGCCTTTACCCTGCTTTTTCACCAGGATCGGGCCCTCGGTATGACACGTCGCTCCATTCAGGACTTACCCACAGGGTTTCCAAAGGTGAGGGGGAATTTTAATGTGGATCCTGTAGAGCTGGGGGGGACTAAGTTACTGAATGTGAATGTGAGTGTGTACACGTGTGCATACACATGTGTGCTGAACTGCAGAACTCCTGGCACATAAGGACTCTGCCCAAACTCCTACATGGCTTCTAGCAGCATAAGGCCTGTCCCTAGGATGACTCCAGTGGGCCTCCAGCTCCCCTACTCCCCCACCCTACAATGTCTGCCTGAGAAAGCTCGAGGCTGCCTGGAAATTGACTGTTTGTTCTAGGCCCTCTGTGACCACCCCTTTCTAGAGCTCTTACTAAAATGGGCTCACAATTGTGAATCCTTCCTCTCTCCCTTGGAGACACATCTGTATCTCCAACAACTCAGGAGTCTTTCCCAAGGACCAGAAAGCCATTCCTGTTAGGAAGTATAGGGCCTCTTTCTCCGTCTCGGAGGTAGGGTAGAATCCTAACTTTCCTGACTGCCAGCTAACGTAATCAGCATTTACACTGACCGATCCTTTGTTGTTGTTTACTTGAGTCCCCACTCTCTTCCCCCACCCCTTCAAATGCCAAGTCACATCCACACAAATCAGAAATGAGCTCAGTCCTTTTCTCTACTATCAGTAGTTTCTGAGTAAAACCTGTTTTTACTGCTTTAAACTAATGTCCAGCTTTATTTATTTTCATACTGTGCATACCTGTGTAGACAGATATTTGTGTCCATGTTCCTACTGTGTGCTGTGGGTTCTGGTTAGAATGGAGATCTCTGGGAGATCTCCAGAAAGCTGTCCTGAACCCTACCTAGAAATGTATCCCAAAGTCCATGTTTTCTGATAGTCCATCAGATGATTTTCTTTGTAGGCAGAGAAATGTATATTCTGTATCCAAATCAATTTAATAACATCCCTAGAGCTCCTACTGTGTGTTAGCCACTAGAAAGGTTTAACATATGCATAGATTTTATGCATAGTTGAGGGCTTACCTCTGGCCAAAGTAACTATTGTACGTGTATGTAAACACAGTATTATGTTTGATTGTTTGAGTCAATGTAATATCTACTAATAGACTTTACCCAACAAACATCATTCCTAACAGGTAGTTATAGAGATGATTCCCCAGCTGGTTGGCCTACTGTCTACAGCACCAGTACTAACCTGCTCCTCCCTTTTGGTCCCAAGCCCCATCACCACTTGGGACCTTGCCTCATACTTTATTGAGAAAGTAGAAGAGTCAGACACTGACTCTATATCTGTGCTGTTGAAACATCTGCTTACATCTGTCCCAGACTCTCTCTGCCATGGGTGAGTCATCCTTACTACAGAGAGAGAGAGAGAGAGACTTCAAAAACCAGTAATGAAAAAGGGAATATTACTGGGACCTTACAGAAAATAGCTGTGTGCCAACGAATTAGATGAAATGGACACACTCCTAGAAAGTCATGAACGCTAAAACTGATTCAAGAAGGGATAGAAAATCTGAATAGACTTAAAAAGTAAAAATACTGAAAACTAATGTGTAAAATAACCCATGAAGAAAAAACCAGGCCCAGATTTACTGGTAAACTCTACCAAACATTTAGAGAAGAATTCATACCAATTCTTTGCAATTTAACCAAAAATAATAGAAGGGGAGAGAACACTTTCCAACTCATTATAAAGGCCAGTATTACTCTCATACCCAAACCAAACACATCAAAATTAAACTACAGACTAATATCTTATGACTATATAAACAAAATCCTTAACAAAATACTAGTAAATCAAATCCAGCAGCATATAAAAAGGATTATACCATATGATCAAGTAGGATTAATTCTAGGAATGCAAGATTCACTTGATATTTGAAAATGATGGAATACACTGTGTTACATTATATTATACATAGTACAATATATATTATGAACAGAATAAATGGGGGAACCACATGAATTTTCAATAAATGGAGTGAAAATTTGACAAAATTCAATACCATTCATGATTTAAAAAAAAAACACTAAAAAAAGTAGGATTAGAAGGGGATGTCCTCAACCTAACAAAGAACGCCCGTGAAAACCATGGCTGGCATCACACTTAATGCAAGACTGAAAGCTTCATCCCAAAGGTCAGGGACAAGACAAGCATGTGTGGTGCCACCACTTTCATTCAACACATGTTGTAGATTCTCATCAGGGAAATTAGGCAAGTAATGGAAATAAAAGGCATCCAGATCAAAAAAGGAAGAAATAAAACTATCTCCATTTGCAAATGATGACTTCGTTTGTAGAAAATCCTAAAGAGTCCACTTAAAAAAAAACTATTAGAACTAGCTTCTGTGGCTCAGTGGATTGACTGCTAGCTTGTGAACCAAAGGGTCCGTGGTTCGATTCCCAGTCAGGGCACATGGTTGCAGGCCAGGCCCCCAGTAGCGGGTACTCGAGAAGCAACCATGCATTGATGTTTCTCTCCCTCTCTCTCTCCCTCCCCCTCTTTCTAAAAAAGAAAAAAAACTATTATAATTAATAAGTTCCAAAAGTTTGTGCAATACAAGATTAATGTACAAAAGCCAATTGTATTTCTATACACCAGCAATGAAGAGCTGAAAATAAAATTAAGAAAATAATTCCAGGACTTCCAGTCAAGATGGAGGTGTTTGGTTTGGGTATGAGAGTAATACTGGCCTTTATAATGAGTTGGAAAGTGTTCTCTCCCCTTCTATTATTTTTGGATAAATTGCTAAGAATTGGTATGAATTCTTCTCTAAATGTTTGGTAGAGTTTACCAGTAAATCTGGGCCTGGTTTTTTCTTCATGGGTGATTTTACAAATTAGTATTCAGTATTTTTACTTTTTAAGTGTATTCAGATTTTCTATTCCTTCTTGACTCAGTTTTAGCGTTCATGACTTTCTAGGAGTGTGTCCATTTCATCTAATTTGTTGGTACACAGCTATTTTCCATAAGGTCCCAGTAATGTTTCCTTTTTCATTACTGGTTTTTGAAGTCTCTCGCTCTTTCTCTGGAGTAAGAATGATTCACCCATGGCAGAGAGAGTCTGGGACAGATGTAAGCAGATGTTTCAACAGCACAGATATAGAGTCAGTGTCTGACTCTTCTACTTTCTCAATAAAGTCTGAGGCAAGGTCCCAAGTGGTGATGGGGCTTGGGACCAAAAGGGAGGAGCAGGTTAGTACTGGTGCTGTAGACAATAGGCCAACCAGCTGGGGAATCATCTCTATAACTACCTGTTAGGAATGATTGATTCCATTATTTGAAAAAACAATGGAAGAAAACTTTAAGTGAAAGAAATAGACATACAAGTCCAGGAAGTACAGAGAGTCCCAAACAAGTTGGACCCAAAGAGGACCACACCAAGGCACACACATCATAATTAAAATGCCAAAGGTTAAAGATAAAGAGAGAATCCTAAAAACAACAAGAAAAAAGCAGATAGTTACCTACAAAGGAGTTCCCATAAAACTGTCTGCTGATTTTTCAAATGAAGCTTTGCAGGCAAGAAGGGACTGGCAAGAAGTATTAAAAGTGATGAAAAGCAGTGACCTACATTCAAGATTGTCATTTAGAATTGAAAGGCAGGTAAAGTGCTTCCCAGACAAGGTAAAGCTAAAGGAGTTCATTTTCACCGGGCCGTTATTACATTAAATGTTAAAGGGACTTATTTAAGAAAAACAAGATCAAAACTATGAATATTAAAAGGGTAACAGACTCACAACTACCAACAACTGAATCTAAAATACAAACTAAGCAAACAACAAGAACAGGAACAGAAACAGAGATCATTTGGAGGTTATCAGTTGAGAGGAAGGGGGAGAATGGGAGGAAAGGTGCGGGGGTTAAGAAGCATAAATGGTAGGTCCAAAATAGACAGGGGGATGTTAGGAATAGTATAGGAGATGGAGAAGCCAAAGAGCTTATATGCATGACCCACGGACATGAACTAAGGGAGGGGATTGCTGTATGGAAGGGGGCAGGTACTGGGCAGAGGGGGCAAAAAGGGGGAAAATTGGAACTACTGTAAAAAGCATAATCAATAAAATATACTTAAAAAAACAATTCCATTTAAAACAGTACCAAAGAAATAAAATACTCCAGAATAAATTTAATAAAACATGTAGAGCTTATATTTTAAAAACTACAAAATATTGTCAAGAGAAATCAAAGACCTAAAAAATGGAAAAATATCCCAAGATATTCTGAAAGTTATCAGAAGACCTAATATTGTTTAGACAGCAGTATTCCATTGTAGATTGAATGTTTGTGTCCACCTCCCTTCTTTCAGTGCATATGTTGAGGCCCTAACTCTCGATGTGATGGCATTTGGAGACAGGCTTTTGGGAGTTCATTAAGATTAGACGAGGTTATGAATGTGGGGCCCTGGCCTAATGTGATTAGTGCCTTCATAAGAAGAGACACTATTCTCTCTTCACTGTTCCTAAGAAGAGTTTGTTGTCTCTCTCTCTGAACATACATATGAAGAAGTCTTGTGAGCACACAGAGATGGCAGCTCCCTACAAACCAAAAGAAGAGGTTTCAGAATGAAACCTACCTTGACAGCACCTCAATCTTGGACATCCTAGCCTCTAGACCTGTGAGAAATAAATTTCTGGGTTTTAAGCCACACGATCTACGATATTTTGTTATGGCAGACTGAGCAGACTACTACACTCCTCAAACTGATCTACAGATTTACTGCAATCTCTATCGAAATCCCAGCTGACTTCTTGGAAGAAGTCGAGAAGCTGATCCTAAAATTCATCTGGAAATTCAGAGAATCCAGAATAACGAAAACAATCTTGAAAGAAGATTAAAGTTAGAAGACTAGCACTTACTGATTTCAAAACGAAGCTACATGAATCAAGATGGTGTGGTACTGGGATAAGGATAGACCTGTAGATCAATGGAACACAATGAACACCCAGAAACAAACCCTCACATTTGCGATAAACTGATTTTTTACAAGAATGCCAAGATCACTAAGTGGGGAAAAAAACAGCCTTTTTAGCAAATGGCTCTGGGAATCATGCAAAAAAAAAAAGGAAGTTCTATCTCTACTTCACACCATATACAAAAATTAACTCAAAATGAATTGAATACCTAAATGTGAAAGCAAAAATTGTAAAATTCTTAGAAGAAAACAAAGGAGTATATCTTCATGACCCTGGATTAGGTGATTGTTTCTTATTTATGACTTCAAATGCTCAAGCAGCAACAGAAAAATAGATAAATTGGACATTTTGAAAATGAAAAGCACTTATGCATTATGGGACACCACTAAGGGAGTACAAAAAACAACTTGCTGAATCAGCTAAAATTTTTCAAATCATATATCTGATAAAGGGCTGTATCCAGAATATATAAAGAGCTCAACAATAAAAAGACAAATAGCCCAATCTAAAAATGAGCAAAGGATCTGGATAATAGACATTTCTCCAAGAAAAATATATAAATGGCCTATAGCATATAGTAAGGATATATTTTTCTTTTTCCATATGAATAGTAACCTGTCTCTGCAACAAGTGAGGAATAGCAAGTAAGGTCTTTTTACCGGTTTGCAAAGCCACCTCTATCATATGTCAAGTTTCCTTCCAGGCATGAATTTGTACCTGGGTTTTTGTTCCGTTCCACTGGTCAATTTTTCTATCCTTGTGCTAATACTTTCTTAATTAGCCATCAGGAAAATTTAGAGCAAAATCACAATGAGATACCACTTCAAACCATTAGGATGGCTATACTTACAAAACAAACAAACAAACAAACAAACAAAAAGCAGCTAATAATATGTGTTGGTAGGATATAGAGAAACTAGAACTCTCATACACTTCTGGGAATATAAAGTAGTGCACCCACTTTGGAAAACTGCCTGACAGTTCCTCCAAATGTTAAATATAGAATTACCATAAATCCAATCCCAGGTATAGAGTTGAAAACATGTTCACACAAAAACTTGTACATGAACGTTCATAGCAGTATTATTCATAATAGCCAAAAAGTCAAAACAATGTCAAGGTATATCAGCTAATGACTGGATAAATTTCTTCTATTTCTACTTTGATGAGAGGATATGAGTGGATGATAGAAATGGATATTGGTTGACAGATGAATGGATACACAAAATGTAGTATACCTATAAAATGGAATATTATTCAGCCTTGAAAAGGAAAAAAATTCTGACATGATACAACATGAATGAAACTTGAGGACATTAAGCTAAGTGAAATAAGCCAGTCATAAAAAGACAAATACTGTATTATTCCACTTCTTTGATGTACTCAGAATAGTCAAAATCATATGGCTGGTGTAGCTGAAAATCACCTGGCTGGTGTAGCTCAGTGAATTGAATGCTGGCCTGTGAACCAAAGGGTTGCAGGTTCAATTCCCAGTCAGGGCACATGCCTGGGTTGTGGGTCAGGTCCCCAGTAGGGGTTGCGTGAGAGGCAACCACACATTGATGTTTCTCTCCCTCTCTTTCTCCCTCCCTTCCCCTCTGACTAAAATAAATAAATAAAATCTTTTTTAAAAAATCACATAGACAGAAAGTATAGTGGTGGTTTCCAGGGGCAGGAGGGAATGGGGAGTTATTGTTTAATAGGCATATAGTTTCAGTTCTGTAAGGCAAAAAAGTGACAAAGGCGGAGGACGGTGATAGCTACACAATATGAATGTATTTAATACCACTGAAGTGTACCTTTTAGAATGAGATGCTAAATTTTATGTTATGTGTACTATACCACAATAAAAAAAATTGGGGGAAAAAAGAGAGATGGATATTGGATTTTGTCAAGTGCTTTTTCTGCATTTATTGTGATGATCATATTGTTTTGCATTTTTAGCTTGTTAATATGGTAATATTGAGTTGAATGAGTTTTTATTGTTTAACCAAGCTTGAATTTTTGATAGATGTCACTTGGTCATGACATATTATCTGTGTTCATTTTGCTTAAGTTTTTAAAAGAATTTTTGCAGTGATGATGAGTGATGCTGGCCCGTAGTTTTATTTTCTTGGGGTTTTTAAACCTACTTTGGGTATCAGAGTAATGTTGGCCTCAGAGTATGAATTAATGTATTGCCTCTGGTTCAGTTTTTTGAAGTATTTCTGTTGTATTGGTATTATTGTTGAGTAAATTAATCAGTGAAGCTAATGTTTGGTAGAATTAACCAGTGAAGCCATCTGGGTCTAAAATTTTTGTGGAGAGAAAGTTTAAAGTTTATAAATTCACTTTTGTTAATAGTTTTAGGGCTATTTGGGTGATCTATTTTTTCTTAAATGAATTTAAGTTGTGTCTTTTAAGGAATGAATCCATTTTCTAGAAATTATTCAGTTTATGAGAGAATTATTTTTTCAAGATAAAAACTTGTTAACTTTCTAATAGCTGTAGAATGATATTGATCTCATCTCTCTCATTCCTGACATTGGTAACTTATGCTCTGTTTCTTTTTATCAGTCTGGCTGGAGATTTATTAATTTCAGTGATTTTTTTCCAAAGAACTAGCTTTGGTTTCATTGATTTACTCTATCTTGAATGGAAGACAAAGTCTCCACATCACCTGTTTTAATTCTCTGACTGGTGCTTTTCACTCTCTGACTTCCCGTTCAGGTACTGACCTCCCCCTCCCCTGGAATGTAAGAGAGAGAGAGAGAGAACTTGCCTGTTTTCTTCCTCACCATATCCACATCCCCTAGAACATGCCAAATTTCTCCAGAAATTTTCATATACCTGGTGTTGAGTGATGTGCTGAACATATGAGTATGTTTGTTAAAAGAAAAATCCTCCTCCAATGATTTGATATGTCTCTCTTTCCCTAGAGAAAGTCCCTGGTATAATATCTACCATCTGGTTGGGACAATGTCTTAAAAATAAACACAACAAATATGAATGGGGAAAATCAGGGTGGGTGTTCGAGCTGGGCACTGAAATATAGACAAAGTATCAACTCGTGGAAAGAGAATAGCTGCTATCCCCAGGGAGGGTACTGCCACAAATGCGTTAAAGCCTCAGAGGCCAGAAGAGTTGGGGTGTTGTTAAGGGTAACAGTCCGGCCTACTACCTCCTATTCTGTGATGGGACAAGAGTTGCAGATACAGTTGAAAGATGGATTGAGATCAAGGGCAGAGGATATTGAATGTGGGAGGAGTGTAGTGAGCAGACTTTAGGAACGATGTTGAATGTGACAACAGTTTGTATGCAGGAAGTATTTAAATGGAAAGAGACTCACAGCAGAAAGGCTTTTAAACAATTACGTGGATTCATAACAAGACAAATGCAAATGAAGACTACATAATTTCTTCCCTATCAGATGGGCAAGCATTCAAAAGTTCAACTACACACTCCGTTAAGTCTCAGGTATTGCTGATGAGAGCGCAGAAGGGCACTACTAGCTCTGTGGAATGGGATTTCATCTGACCTAACAAAACCAGAAATGCGTTTACCCCTTAACCCAGAAATTTCACTTTTAGGAATCTACCCTGAAGACGCTCATAATTATATGAAAATAATATGCATTTGACTACCCATTCTGGAATATTCTGTAAATGCAGAATAACAGTGATAATCTGAATGTACACATGCAAGAAGGAGATTGGTTTCATAAACCATGTCATAGCTACACAGTGGAATACCATGTAGCTGTAGATGAAAATGAATTGATATAAAGTGATTTCTAAGCTATGTTATTAAGTAGAAAAAGGTGCATGTATACACTAGAATATTATTCAACTGTAAAAAGGGAAATCCTGCTATTTGTGACAACGTGGATGGACCATGAAAGCTAAGTGAGATAGATGGAGAAAGACAGATATTGTACAATATGATCTCACTTGTATGTAGAATCTCAAAAAGAAGAACTCATAGATATGGAGAACAGTTTGATGGTTGCCAGAGGCAAGGTGTGAGAGGCTGGGTGACATGGGTGAAGGTGGTCAAGATGTACACAGTTCTAGTTATAAGATAAGTAAGTCCTGGGATGTAATGTATAGCATGATGACTTTAACTAATGATACTGCATTGTCTTTTTGAAAGTTGTTACAAGAGTAGATCGTAAAAGTTCTGATACAATATAATTATAATTATGTATAGTGGCAGATGTTAACTGAACTTATTGTGATGGTCATTTCACCACATATACAGACGTCAAATCACTATGTTGTACACTTGAAGCTAATACAATGTTATATGTCATTTGCATCTAAAAAAAAGTGGCCCTGGCTGGTGTGGCTCAGTGAATTGAATGCCAGCCTGTGATCCAAACAAAGGGTCACTGGTTCAATTCCCAGTCAGGGCACATGCCTGGGTTGTGGGCTGGTCCCCAGTAGGGGGTATGCAAGAGGCAACCATACATTGATGTTTCTCTCCCTGCCTTCCCCCCTCTCTAAAACTAACTAAATAAATAAATAAATAAAATCTTTAAAAAATTAAAATAAAAAAGTGTATGTGGGGCCAAAGTGGGGGTGGAGTGGGGAGAAAACTAGAAGGAAATGTGCCAAAATGTAAAAAGTGGCTACTTCTTGTCGGGAAGGTAGAATTGGGAGGACTGGTCTGGGGACATGATGGCTAAAAAAAAGCTTGCCTGATTCACTCTAAAAACTTCTATATTATATAACTCTCTTCTGTAGGTTTCAGTTAGGTTTATAGCGGTATAACTCCCATATAGTAAAATTCACCCCAATTAGATATACAGTTCTATGAGTTTTGACATATAATTGTTATGTTGTCACCACCAAAAATCAAGATAGGGAATATTTCCATTGCCCAAGAAAAGGTCCCTCATGCCCCTGTGTACTCCGTCCTCCCCCTCACCCACAGTCCTGGATCTGATTTTTGTCCCTTGTAGGATTTTTTGTAGTAATAGCACATTTGTGTGTCACCTGTGTAAATAAGTGTTCATCCAAAGAAGGTTATTTTTCCTCATCCCAGTATCTACACATGCTTGTTTCAGAAAAGCAAGCATGAAATATAAATATGGAAATGGAAGGTAACTCTAATAACATCTTGGTGCGTATTCTCCCAACTGTCTCAAGTAGACATTCAGCTGAACCCGGCAGCTCTACTACATCCTCCAGTGTTTGCTCTCTACTTTCCAAGTTGACACACATACTTACTTTGCCCTAGTCGCTAACTAGTTACCCCACACCCTTTACTGAATGAAACAATGTGAGGTTCCGTGGCCCAAGTGAGTGACGTAAGGATCTAACCCACGTAGTGAATGTGCGGTGAAGATGAGAGGCATCTCAGAGGTAGAGTGGACATAATTCAGTGGCTCATTGCTTTAGGGAGTGCGGGAGAGGAGAAATAAAAGGAGGTTCTGGCCCTGGCTGGTGTAGCTCAGTGGATTGAACACAGGTCTGTGAAGCAAAGGGTCGCCGGTTCGATTCCCAGTCAGGGCACATGCCTGGGTTGCAGGCCAGGTCCCCAATAGGAAACACATGAGAGGCAACCACACATTGATGTTTCTCAACAACTCTTTCTCCTTCCCATCCCCTCTCTCTAAAAATAAATAAATAAAATATTTTAAAAAGGGGGTTCTGAGGTGCCTCACCAAGTACTTAAAGTTTCATGATGTTACTGCAGATACAGGAATAGCTGGTTTTAAGGGCAAGATAATGGGTTTGGGTTTGGGTTTGGCATGTTGGTAGGTAGGTGGCTCACATGTGGTCAGAAATAGCTCTCTGGTCCAGAGGGAGGGTCGGAGACGGAACTATGGATTCAGAATTCAACAACTAGAAGTGGTTGTTGCCGTGAAAGAAGTAGATACAGTCACCAAGGGAAGGAGGTTGGGAAAGAATGAGACAGAGCCAACTTGTGAAGTAGCTCCCCGTCAGAGGCAGTGGGAAAAGGAAAATATTCCAGTGAGGGGGGAAAAAGAAGGTGCCATCAAAGGGGATGGTGAAGAATTAGGAGAGTGCAGGCCAGGGAAGGGGCCGGAATCCACAAGGAGGAGGTTGTGTTCAACAGCCAGGAGTGAGAATGGAACGGGAGCTGCCGGCACTAAGACACCAGTGGGCAGGCTTTCACTGACGCACTGGGGCCAATGCAGGTCACAGGGTAGAGAGGCCCCCACCTTTCCCCAAGGCCCCAAGACTCCATGGCTCCAGCTTCCCTTGCTCCCTTTCCATCTCTGATCTGGGGCAGTAAGCATGGGAACACGGAGGTGGGTGGAGAGGACGGCACTACCAGCAGGGGGGCAGAGAGGAAACTCCAGCCTCTCACACCATCGGTGTCCCAGTAAGTGTGCAGAGGTCATGAAAGATTTGATGGGGACCCTGACCCCCTACCCCCAAGGGATTGTTAGAGTCATTTATACCCATCTCACCTTCCCTTTTCTAAGTCACTAGAGCACACACTGCCTGGGGGCCTTTTCTACTTAATTCCACTAAAATATCATCTCTTAATGCTTATATTCCCTCTGCTCTCTGCACTTAGCACCATAGCAGTCAAGACACTTGTTTTTAAACAAGTTGCTCCACAAATGCTCTCCAGCTTCACACATTTTTTTCCTTTGTGGTAGTGGGGCATATGGATGATGTGTTCTCTTTCCTTGGTGTCCCCGCTCAGGAGATGTGGACACTTGGCCAAGACAAAGGCAGTGAAGGTCACCCTCTGCACTACACTTTGGTCTAGCATTGAGCACTGAGGAGTTTCTCAATAATCCCAATCACCCATGCCCATCCCACCTGTCTGGAGGCACCTCCCCCAGCAGATTTGTTTATATATTATTCCACTCACCTACAAATAACTCAGACCCTGGTAGCGAGGCCAAATTATGACTCAGAACCCCAAAGCAAGTTATTGTCCTTGTAGATAATTGGCCCCTTTACCCTGATTGCTTTATGTGAAATGGCCAAGCATGGACTTCTGGATTCAGTTGTGACTAGCTGGTCTCCACCAGACCTGGTACTGAGCATGGGGTGATAATCTGGCACTAAGGGAGAGCTGGGGCCAGGGACATCTGTCTCTCTGTCCCTGAGGCTGAGCTTGTCCATAACCATGTCCATCATCCTGACTATAACCATAATATTTCACCACCAGCAACTCCCACTACACATATGCACGGGGCCAGGCAGCTCATGTGCTCTCATTTGGGTTACAGCCCTTGAAGTAGCCAGGCCAGGGTTTTCTTTGGCTCTCTACTACACAGGAAGAAGCCAAACATTCTCAGCAGCACTCTTCGCCACAGTCAAAAGATGGAAACAACCCAGATGTCTATCAGCTGATGAAGGAATAAAGAAAAGGTACTATCTTCACATAGTGGAATATTATTCAGCCTTCAAAAGGAATAAAATACTGCTACATGCTACCACATGAAAGAACCTCAAAAATTATGCAAGGAAAAGAAAGCAGACACAAAAAGCCACATGTTTTATGATTCCATTTATATTAAATATTCAGCATAGGCCAAGCCATAGAGACAGAGAGCAGATTACTGGTTACCAGGAGCTGGGGTGGAGGTGTGGGTCAGAAGGGAGTGGAGACTGACTGCTAAGGGTATGCAGTCTCCCATTAATAGAGGTGATGATTGTACAGCACTGTGAATGTACTCAATGCCACTGAATTGCACACGTCAAAATGATTCAAATGATACATTTTATGTTAGCAAAGCAAAACCAAACTCATAGGTACAGACAACAGAATGGTGGTTACCAAAGGGAATGGGGTGGGGGAAGGGCTAATTGGGTAAAGGGGTCAAATAAACGGTAATGGAAGGAAACCAGACTTTTGGTGGTGAACATGTGAGAGAGTATGCAGATGTTGAATTATAATGTTGCACACCTGAAATTTATGTACTGTTACTAGACAATGTTACCTCACTTAAAAAAACAACAACAACAAACTAGGTGCTGGGGGACATTTACTCTTTTAAAATATTGAACAATGTAAATACATTACTTATTCATATTTCTTGTTTAATAATTAACCCAAAATTTTGAGCAGGGGGAGAAACTGGTGTTCACTAGCTTAAGAAATGTGCTGAAGTCACACCAAGGTCAATGTTAAGACCCATGGTGGATTCAGGGCTTCTGACTCAAAAACCAATGCTTCTGCCTCTGGTAACAACAAATCTGATCTGTTTTTCTGAATTTGGGCTTTTATTTTTTTTTAGATTCCACATAAAAGTGATATCAAGCAGCCAACAAACAAACAAAAACCTCATAAAAAAAAAAGACAGTAAACCTAGGATTTATCCCACAATGAATGAGGTACATGTTCAATAACATGTGGAAGAAAAAGATACATATTACTTTCAGATTTCCTAATATAGGCAAAATGTTCACTGCTCAAAAGAGTGCTTAAAATGTATGCATATGTCTCCTGGGTACGCATGAATGCTTGAGGGGAATTTGTGTTTACATTTACTGGTATAATTACTAGTAAATAATTACTGATTTTTCTACTGTGTGCTAAGTGCTGAGTTTTGAGTTTTCTCAAACTAACATGAGAAACATTGCCTACTCTCAAGCCCTTCCTGTCTAGTTAGGGGTGAGGGTAACAGGCCAGGGAACCGCATGCTGAGAGCAATGCAAGTGTTGCAGGCAGTAAAGGAATCAGAGAAGGTTCTGTGGAAAGGAGGCCCTTGAACGTACAGGTCAGGCTTGCCAGGCAGAGAGATATAAGGATCCTTCCCTCCGAAGGAGAGCGGGGTGTGTCTGAAGAGGTCATTAGGGCCTGCATCCCAGGTTCAGTTTGGATCGCATCACTTTTGCAAGAGACAGCCTCTGACGGTTTCTGAACAGGCTGACGACGTGTGCGGAAGTGAATTTCAGTTCTTCAGTGGTGTTGCAGACGGAGCGGAGGAAGTGGAGCTTGCAAGGCCACTGCACTCGTCTAGGTGTGAGAGGACCTTCTGAATTAGGGTGGAGTTCAATTTCAACAAGTATTTGTTAAGCACCTATTACGTGTCATAAGCTCTGTTAGCTTATTATAAAGCCATAATAATAAAAACAATGTAGTACTTACTGGCAAAGGGAGAGACAAGCCCAATTCACGGTAGTATAGGAGATGCCCTCAAACTCATATAACTAACTGTATGTTGAAAAGGCCAAATTTTACTGTATGTAAGAAGTTGTGTCTCCATAAAAGAACAAAATGGCTTTATGTGTTCGAGTCTGTTTCCGGATTCTGTGTCCCATGTTGGTTCTTATCCAAGTACCACATTGTCTTGAATATTCAGTTTTACACGTATTAAGTTGTGAAGTCAGGAAGTATTAAGTCCTGCAACTTGGTTGTTTCTCAGTATTGCATTGGATAATCTAGGTCCTTTACATTTACATGTAAATTTTAGAAGTTGTTCATAAGTTTGTTTATTTATTTATTTATTTATTTATTTTGGTGAGAACATTTGAGTTCCACTCAGTAAATTTCAATTATATAGTAGTTTTTCAATTTCTAAAAAAAAAAAAAATCTCAACAAACCTAGTGGGATTATGACAGAGATTGTGTTGAATTTGTTGATTAATTGGAGGATTTGAGGTTTCCATAATGAGTTATCCAATCCACTACGTTGGAACTTGTTATATCCATGAATGCCACTTATTTAGATATTCTTTAATTTCTCTCAGCAGTCATAGTTTGCAGCTGGACATCTTGGATGTTTGTTACCAAATTTATTTTTACATATTTTATATTTCCAACATTACTATAAGTGGGATTTTATTTATTTATTATTTTTTTTAAGATTTTATTCATTTATCTTTAGAGGGGAAGAGAAGGAGAGAGGAAGAGAAATATCGATGTATGGTTGCCTCTCATGTGTCCCCTGCTGGGAACTGGCCTGCAACCCAGGCATGTGCCCTGCCTGGGAATCGAACCATGATCCCTTAGTTCCCAGGCCTGCACTCAATCCACTGAGCTACACCAGCCAGGGCGGGATTTTAAATATCCATTTTCTACTTTGTTTGCTGCTAGTAATTAAAATACAACCAATTTTTGTATTTTGATTTTGGATCCTGTGAACTTTCAATGTTCACTTAAAAGTTCTAGTTGTTTTGCAAATTAATTGAGGTTTTTTTTAAAGATTTTATTTATTTATTTTTAGAGAGAGGGGAAGGGAGGGAGAAAGAGAGGGAGAGCAACATCAGTGTGTGGTTGCCGCTCACATGGCCCCCACTGGGGACCTGGCTTGAAACCCAGGCATGTGCCCTGACTGGGAATCAAATCAGCGACCCTGTGGTTCACAGCCCAAACTCAATCCACTGAGCTACACCAGCCAGGGCTAATTAAGGTTTTCTTTGTAAGCAACCATGTTATCTGTAAATAGAGAATATTTAAAGGCTTCATTTCTGCTCTTTATGCCTTTCATTTCTTTTTTTGACTTATATCACTGGGTAGGATCTCTAATACAATGTTGAATATTAGTGATGAGAATGGGCATCTTTGCCTTGTTCCCAGATTTAGGACTAGGGATATTCATATATCTTTTTAAAGCAATATTTTATCCTTACCAGATGACATGATTATTGATTTTAGAGATAGGGGAGGGAGGGAGGGAGGGAATGAGGGAGGAGAAGAGAGAGAGAGAAACATTGATGTGAGAGAGAAACATCCATCAATTACCTCTCATACACACCCTGACTGGGGATCTGGCCTGTAAACCCAGGCATGTGTCCTGACCTGAAACTGAACTTACAACCTTACAGTTTATGGACGACACTCCAACCAACTGAGCCACACCAGTGGATTTTCATACATTTTTTGTGGGGATGTGGAATAGTGCAGCCACTTAGAAGTTAACTTACATTTTCTTGTAGAGGGGAACACTCGCATACCCTATGATCCAGCAACTGCATTCCTAGGTTCTTAGGCTATAGAAACTCTCACCCATATGGACAAGAATGCTTATAACAGAAAAAAATAATAAAACAACTCAAATCCTACCTGTAAGTGAAGGAAACTGGGTAAAGAAATTCATATAGTAGAATATGACATTGCAGTGAAAATTGATC
This sequence comes from Artibeus jamaicensis, assembly GCF_021234435.1. NCBI lineage: Eukaryota > Metazoa > Chordata > Mammalia > Chiroptera > Phyllostomidae > Artibeus > Artibeus jamaicensis. The sequence continues at coordinate 13,415,756 of NW_026521842.1, forward strand.
AACTACTGCGACCCTCAGCAACATGGATGAATCTTAAAACACTATTGAAAAACATGCAATGCCATGTAAAGCAAAATACAGTATCGTGCAATTTTCATAAAACTCAGACAAGCTAATCAAAACAACATATTGCATAGGCATACACATAGATGTGATAAATATATTAAAAATAAAATCAAGGGAAGGATAAGCCCAAAAGTCAGGACAAAGATTACCTCTTGGGAGGAGGCAGAGTGGTGGAAGCTTTGGAATATAGAAGTAGGTGTCCTAGCTGTTGGGTTGGGAGGCAAATTCACTGAGTTAATTATACTATTTTTGTTTTATAACTTACATATATGCTTTTCTTTGCATTAACAATATTTTTCCCTGGCCAGATAGCTCAGATGGTTAAAGCATCATCCCAATATGCAAGGTTGCAGATTCAATCCCCAGTCAGGGCCTGTATGAGAATCAACTAATTCAACCAATGAATGCATAAATAAGTGGAACAACAAATTGATGTGTCTCCTCTCTCTCTCTCTCTCTCCTTCCAGTCTCTCAAATCAATCAATAAAAATATTTTTAAAGATTAAATAATAAAAATAGCAAAATAATTTTAACACACTATACACACCATTCTTGTTGTTTCCATTTACAATGCCCTGGAGATTAATCCCTATCTGTACACATGAATCTCATTCTTTCTAATGACAATATAGTATTTAACCGAATGTACCATTTATTTGATCAGTCCTTTCTAATGAATATTTGGGTTGTTCCTAGTCTATAAAGGAAGTTGCACTTAATATTATTGTACATACATCTTTATATAGTGTTTCTTTAGGATGAAATTTCTTGAAGTGCAATTAACTATGGCAAGAAATGTGTTACATTTCTGAATAGATGACTACATTGCTTGTTCAACTTGAGATAATAGGAGTGTCAGGCAATGGTGAGAAATCCAAATGGATTTTGCCACACAGATATTGCCAGCAGAAAGAACCTAAGGACACCTATGAGTGTGGGTTTGACTGCTTTTGCACATGCAGGGTATTTGGAACAGGGTAGGTGTGGAAGTGGTGTAAGGGTGACTATGTATTTGCACTTGAGAAAAGCAACATTAGCGACCTAAGGCCTCCAGGCCTTCCATAGCAGATTCACAGACTCAGCCCAACTCTTGCCTAATCCCTGAGGGTGAGCCAGGAGAGGCCTGGGAGAGAAGGAAGACACAACTCTCCTGACTTTGGGCATATCCATTGTTGGTATTGCCCAAGGTATCTGGGCCAGACTTCCTCCACAGCGCTGGCCTGGTATAGATGCTTGGCCCCAGGAGAGTGTAAACAAGGGTGGCCCTGAACATATCTTTTCCTGAGAGAGACTGAGGGTGGCTGGATGGGGTGGCCTCAGTACCAGGATCCATTGATTACAAATCATGAGTTCAAGGGAGATTCCCCAATTGCTAGGCAAGTAACATTATACACAGTTATTCTCTCTCATAAATAAAACTGAAGAGCGCACTGTTTTCTTTTCCATGTAGCATGACCAGCGGGCTTTTCTCCTTTAGGTCCCTGTTTCCTCTGTGTGATGGAGACAGGATTCTCTGTTCTCTGCTCAGGGCTCTCCTTTGCAGGGAGAGACCAGAGTGAGGCAAGTGAGGCAGTCTCTCTGGGTGCAAAACCTTAGGGCACATTAAAAAAAAAAGCCCCTCAGTACTCAATATAAAGAATATTTTAATGCAACATTTTAAATAGTAAAATGCAAAAAATCCATGATGAACAAAATTCTAAAACTTTATGGATTAAAAACAAGACCCCACCCTTCACTTTCATCATTCTGCCTCACCTCACTAGTCCCAGTTCCAATAAAACTTTATTTACAGAAAGAAATAGGTGGCCAGCCTGCAGGCTGTGGTTTGTCAATATGACTTTTTAAAAAGAAATTCTTTATAATATATTATATATATTATTGTGGTGAAATATACATAAGTTATCATTTTAACCATTTTTTAATTTATAGTTAAATGGCATCAAGTACATTCATACTGTTCAACAATATGATTTTTAAAATATTACATTAAAATGTTATATGCTGTAATTACTGAGTTTGGAGCGTCACCAGCCTTACTCTAGCCCTCTCCATTACCTCCGTCCTCTCCGCCCCTTCCTGGAGCCTGAGGACGTAAAACTGAAAGTTTCTCTCATAAAGCAACAGCAGAAGAGTTATTCCAGGGGCGATCAGGCCACAGAGGGTGTCAGTCCAGACAGCCACCGGAGACAGGAAGACTTGTTCTGTCTGCATCCGCCCGCCCCCTTCGCTTTCCTCCTGAGACGGGACACACCTGGCGGGCGCGCCCTCTACCTGCCCAGGGCCACCTGGCGGGCGTCGGGCACCTCCAGGCCCGCCCCGCTCCAGTCTGCCTGGCTTCCTGCGGGCCAATGGGGAAGACGGCCCCTGCGGGCTCGCGCAGTGTCCTGCGAAATAGCCAATGGGAGAGCGGCATGCAAATGAGCAGGTGCGGTAGCGGCCAGCCGGTCCAGGCGGCTAAGGCTCAGGGGATGTTAGAGGCGCGCTGGGCGGCTGTGGAGCAGACGCCCGGACTACGAGCGGCGAGCTCCGGTCTTCGGCCATGGTCCCTGCTCCGCCCCGCTCCGCCTCCTTCTCACCCTCCGAAGTCCAGCAACGACTGGCGGCCGGCGCTTGCTGGGTCCGCTGCGGGGCCCGCCTCTACGACCTCACGGGTTTCTTGCGGCAGCACCCGGGGGGCGAGCAGCTGCTGCGGGCGCGGGCTGGCCAGGATGTTAGTGCCGACCTGGACGGGCCGCCTCACCGGCACTCAGCCAACGCGCGCCGCTGGCTTGAGCAGTACTACGTGGGCGAGCTGCAAGGAGACCCTCAGGTACAGGGGGTCCGGGGTCACGGACCCCTCCCCATTAATCTCTCATCCTCCAACTCTCCACTCTCCTCAAGTCCCGTTTACCTGCCCTCTAGGAAGACTCAAGGTGACAGCCTCCGTCCTCACCTCCGTTTCTCCTCACTCCAGCAAGCAAGTCCATGCCCACCCCCATCCCCCACCTCCTCACCAGGAGTTTGCCGTTCCTCTCCAGCCTTAACCATGACCCTCTCTATCTGGTACTTCTCCCACCGCCCAAGTTACTCCCTCCTTCCTGTTTGTTCTTTCTGCAGCCTCTGCCATCTGACAACTTGGATCACCTTTTCTCAGCCCCTCACCTGCCCAGTCTTTCCTTCCTGTTCCCTTATTGGCCTTTCCCTCTTTGCAACTGCTGTTTATTTCTGTTTGAATAATAGCTGCCAAGCTCGCTAGTCCCCCCTTCCCCATCTCGACCTACTCCGGCTCCTAAAAGGCACAGATCAGTCACCCTACTCAGCTAGTCTGGATTTCCTGGGGTTACCCTAGTCTTGCTCTAGGGTTCCTCTGGGTGAGTGGAAAGGTCATGGCAGTGGCTTGGGTGGATTGTGTCATCCCACCCCTCAGACCTCCCATCATTCCTTGTCTTGCCTGCTGGCTCGGGTGTCCAAAAAAGGTGAAACGACAGGGCTAAGCCAGTTTTGCTGGGGGGAAGGGATTAGCACTTAGTGCCGCATGCTGCTGTGCAGTAGAGGTTCGTGATGGTAATTAAGTCTCTAACTGAGCGTGGGGTAGGTTTCGTTATCCCTATTTTGGGGTGTGGAAACTGAGGCTTTGGGTGGCTCTGTAATTTGCCCAAGGTCAAACAGCTAAGTAGTGGAAAAGCCAAGTGTATCTGATTCCAAAATCAATGCTGCCTTCTTCCCAAGGATCTCTGGGCATGGGAGATACCTCTTATCCACAGAACTCCAGGCAGGTCAGGCCAGAGGTCAAACTGATCCCTTGGACCCTCCCCAGGCCAGGCTGTAGGACTGGTGTCAGTTGGGCCATCATGCTTGGATATAAACCAGTAGGCATTCCCTCTTTCTAGCTCTTGCTTTCAAGATGTCCCTAGCAAGTGCTTTTACATCTTTGGATGAAAGCATTTGCCTCTTACTCTTGCAGGTGGCTCCTCATTAGGCCATGATGACTAATTCTTTAATCACTCACTCACTCACTTGATCCCTTAATGGCTGGCAGCACTGAGCTAAGTACTGGGGAGACACCAATGGACAAAACCAATACCAGTCTTTGTGGAGCTAACAGGCTAATGAGGAGAAGGGGAAATGTACTAATTACACAGTAATTATTTAATTATCTAGTGCCATCAGAGAATGGATCTGGAGGGGAGGTTCAAGGCAAGCTTCCTTGAGAAAATGACATTTACTCTGAGAGGTAATCAATGGATAAGGCTTAGCCAGGTGACATGTGGTCGGGAAAGTGTTCCAGCCAAAGCAACAGCACGTGTGAAGGCTCTGAAGGGTAAGGGGCTTGGCACAATGGAGGGACAGAAATAAAACCACTGTGACCAGAGGTGGTAGGCAAGGAGATAGAAGTGGGTGGAGGCCAGAGATCAGCTGGGGCCCTGTTCTCCTAGGTCGTGGTCAAGATTTGGGACTTGATTCTAAGAACAGTATGAAGCCAGGGAAGGGGTTTAAGCATGGGTGTGGCATGGTCAGATTTGCATCTTTGGTAGAGATTTGAGTGTTGGAAGGCGGCAGTGCTGAGAGGGAATAGAGGGAGCCCAAGTGAGTGTGAGGAGACAAGGTAGGGGGCTGCTGCACAGCCCGATGCAAGAGGTAATGGTGGCCGCCACTGTGGTGGTTGTGACTGAGGGGGGATAGGGGTTGAATTTGGGAGACTTTTTATAGGTACAGTAACAAGACTCAGCATTCTGCAGTGGGAGCCCAACTTATTGGAATTTGATGTTTGGTGTCAGGTCATGCTGAAGGGGCAGGTTTAGTCATTGATACAGCAAAAGCTGAGTGCAGGAAATGAGAGGTTGGGACCAGAATACCAGAGACTTTCAGACTTGTGATGGCATGTGGGAGCCATCATACATTGTAATTGTGTCCTATAAACAGGAGCCTTAGGGTGTGGCTTCTCATCCCTCTACTGTCGTGAGCATCACTCCTGGCCAGCTGCCTTGGATGGCTCTACCTCCCAGCTCTGCTGACCAGCCATTATTCCAGTATAATTTTGCTTTGCTTTGTGACTCTCAGGGGTTGCATTCGGAGAGTACTGAGACCAAATTCGCTTCCTACCCCTGTATTTGCCCCAAGAGTCCCACTGTGGCCATGTTGCAGGCATCATTATACTGATCTCCAACATGAGGAGATAGGGAGAACCCCAAAAACTATCAACACACAAACCTGTGGTTCAAACTTGACCAATAGCCATAGTCACCCAGTATTCCAGTTACTTGTCAGTTTCTGTCTACAGATTTCTATTCTAGAACCTAGTATAGGTGTTACAGGAGAACGCCCCAGAAACTCGGTTCCTCTCAGTGACGTGGTAAAGAATTACAGGGCAGCAAGCCTACTAGCATGCAAACAAAGTTTGTTAATGTTAAGTTCTCATAGGAATGCAAAGCAAGGGTGGCCACAGCAGGGGTGGCAAAAGTGGGGTGTCCAGAGGCTGGGTGACCAAAAGAGAGGCCAAAGATCCCCCTTTTGGCCAGACGCTGGGTGGCCAGGACTCCCCCTGGCCCATGTAGAAAAAAAGCCGAGGGGCCAAGAGAAGAGAGTCCTTTGTCCTGAGGACTTATATAGTTGGCACAGCGGGAATGAAGAAGTCACATATTGAATGATGGGTAAAGGTGGTGCCAGCTTTCCTGGGGAGACGTGACTACCCAAATGTAGGTATGGGGGTTCTATTAACCCAAATCTTTACCCTGCTCCAGACTCTATTTGTTCATTTGCACATATGACAGGAGGCAGGCAATTACCCAAAGCTGTTTGTGGGCCCTTTCTCTGGGTGCTGTAGACCCCTCCTTTTTCCCCTTCCAGGCTTTGGGATGAGTAGACAGTCTCAGGGTTTCCCTTTTCCCCGCTAGTGGAGACGATGCACACTCACTTTCAAGGCTCCCCATCTCCTGAACTATCATGGTTTCGCCTGCCGTTTGGAGCGCTTGGCAGCCTTATCAAACCAGGCACAGGATGACTGGGTCAACATGTGAGCTTTTGCTTTTAGCCTCCTGTATTAAGTTCTTTGTTAGATTGCAATGGTGAGGCCCCACCTTTATTTCCCCTCTGGCCACTCATCCCATAGGGCAGTCTTTAAATTGAGGGAGAGAGGCAATCAGAGGAGAAATGTGGAGTGGGGTATCCTTTCAGAGAGAAAGAAGCCCTCTTCTTAAGGCCCGAGTGGAGACAAGATATTTCTGTTCTCCTCTCTAGCAACCTGCCTTCTCACCTCCCTTCTCTCCTCCTGCTGGAACGAGAGATTAGACACCAGCTCCCATGTTGTGAGGACCAGAAAGGATCTGGATGGGGGAAGGGGCGTGTCCTGAACCCACTCTGTTGTTTAGGGCTCTTCTCTGAATGGTGACCCACCCCCCAAGGGATCTTTGGAGGGAAGCCTCCTGGAGTTCTGTGAAATTTCCAGGGAGGACTGGCTCCATTGGTTTCCCCTGTCCCCTACTTTGCCACACCCCTTTGTGTACACACTTACACACAAATTCACACTCACACGAAGGCACACACACAAAACAAGTCAAACCCGTTCGAGCCAGCATACTGTGGGGATGAGACAAGGTCTGCTGCTGCCATGGCCTTGGGACTTGAGGAAGCCGAGCTGCCCACCTTGAGTAAGTGAGAGAGCAATGGCTGAGCAGGGAAGCAAGGCCCCTTTCCCACCCTGGCAATGGTAAGAGCAATGTTTCAACAGCAGCTCACATTGTTAGTGAGGCACAAAGTTCATTTATTGAGCTGAAACCAGCATTTAAAAAAAGAAAGAAACAGGAAAGGAAAGAACTTTGGGTGTAAACCTTCCAAGGCCATAGATATTGTTTTCTAGACTTGGGTCATCCATGAATCAGTCCATGTTTTTTCTGAACTGGCATACCAATTGAACTATTCTATTTAATATTCATCTTTAACTAGATTCACCTTTTATTTTACTGTTCAGTCACTCTAGGCAATAATACCAGGGAAACCATGGATTTTAAATGCATTTTAAAATAAATATAAAGCTATTAAAATGAGAAATGCTCATCCTCATACCCCTGAAGTCGTCTTGGACGCCATCAGTGGGGTATGTATCTCACTCTGGAAAACATACAGAGCAGAGCTTCTTAACCCTGGTGTGCTTGTGCTCGGATCACTTTCTGGATCTGATGAAAGAAAGGCAAAATTCTGCTTTTTTCCAGGGAGAGAGCTACAGCTTTATCACAGTCCAACCAGAATCCTTCCCTCCCATAAACATGCCACCAAGTGGATTGTTCCCGTTAAAGGATGCTCACCTGTCCCCACCTCCACACAGACCTCGAGAGGTCCCCTGTGCGCAAACACCTGATTGTGCCCCAAATTGAGCCCTCTGTTTGGGAGAACCCTGGAGGAAGCAGGCCTCAGCTCCTCAGCCACTGCTGTGGGTGTTGCCCTGAGGGCCAAATGTCTCTGGGGGCCATGTCCTACCCCACAGGGCGTATCTACATCCGAGTGACTGAGAAGCACACAGATTTTGCAGCTTGGCCGTCCCAAGCTTCAGGGTCTGAGTGATTCAGTGGGGATGGATGATCAGGAGGAAATCTAAGTGCAGCAAGACTTGGGGTTCCCACCCCAGCTCAGGCTCCAGAATGCTTTGAGTGCAGCCCAACTTGGAAAGCTCATCTGAGCTGAGAATTCAGGTTTTAAAAATGATGCTTGGGAAACTTAGACAAACTGCCCTGCTTGCAGAGCACTGTGGACATCAGAGGTCTGCTAACTGAAGGGGGTTGAGATCCATTTCATGTATGAGAGGGCTTCCCCATTGAGGGTGCCTGGCCAATCAGCATCCATCGTCTTTTGGTACCTGGCAAGGATTTCAAAGCGCTGGCCTGCTATGGAGCCAGGCTAGACTTACCTGGAGAATGAACCTAGGGCCAGCTGGTAGAATGTCCAGGGACCCAGGTCACTGTGGTTCCATGTGACACCAGAGGAAACACAGGTTTCAGGAGTGCTTTCTGGTGTCACTGCAGAATTCAGTGAGTAAAGGGGCTTCAAGCCCCAAACTGGGGGGAAGATCAGAAGTAAGGAATCTTGAGAGAGATAAAAAGACACAAGCAGGAATCCCAGAAACACCCGAGAGTCACCATCTTTGGGACCGTTCCCAGGAAAGAACCCAAACCTGCGCAGCTTCCCTCGTCAGCCCTTTCCATATTTATTTTTTCTTATGACCGCGTGCTGTCTTTATTCATTGAGACAGACAGGTAACAAACACGCTGCTCTCCTGGGACTCAACCCGCCGCAGGAACCACCCTTGCCAGAGTCATCAGGACCTTCACCTCACTAAACCCAGTGGGCAGTTCTCGCCTCATCTCACCCGGCCTGGCAGCCACACTTGACATGGTGGTCGCTGCCCCCTCCGTGATACACTTTCCTTACTTGGCTCCTGGATACCACACCCTTTTGGTTTTCTACCTGCCCTAGTGCTCTATTGCTGTTCTACAAATTATCACAAACTCAGTGACTTAACCCAAATGTCTCCTCTTATGGTTTGGGAGGTCAGAAGTTAAAAATGAGTTGGCAAGGCGACCCTCCTTCTGGAGGCTCCAGGGGAGAATCAGTGTTCTGGCCCTTCCCAGCTTTGAGAGGCTGCTCGTTTTCCTTGGCTTGTAGCCCCAGCCAGCAACTGCACTGCTTGCACGTCCGCTCTCACGTCACTTCTTTTCTGACTCTGACTGTCCCACCTTCATCTTTGACTTTTAAGGACCCTTGTGGGTACACTGAGCCTACTTGGATAATGGGGGATAATCTCCCTGTCTCAAGGCCCTTAATTTACATTTACAAAGTCTCTTCTGCTATGTAAACTGACATACTCCCAGATTCCAGGGATTGAGACGTAGACTTTGGAGGGGGTGCATTATTTCACCTCCCTCACCAGCTGTACCCCCGGTCATTACTTCTCAGTCTCCATTGCATGTTTCTCTTGCTCTTCATTTCCCAAAAAAGTGCACAAAGCTGAAATGGAACCACACAGTGTATACTCTGCTGCACAGCTTCTTTCCCCTGGTGCTATGTCCGGGAGATTCTGTGTTTTCCTTACTCTTAACAACACCTGTTTCAATTGCCTGCCCTGTCCTACACAATCCATGGGTTATAGAAGGGGGGAAATGGGTAATAACTAGGAAAAATGCAGAGCCCGTGGATTGGACAGACCACATGCTAATCCCCATGAGCCTGCTTAGTCTTCCCTGCAGGACATCTCTCCACTCCTACCCTGTTTTGGCCAGAGCCCTGTTATGCTCAGTGTTGATTGCAGAGGCCTCCTGGGCAGATCTCTCCCTGCCAGTGCTTCTTGCACCTTATTGCCTGTGAACTTTTCTAAAGAGAACTCAGTTATGTTCCAGCAGTATTCCTAAGTCTTCAGTGGCTCCCCATTGCCACATCCTGTGAGTCCAGTTCAAATGCTACTCTTTCCACAGATCCTCTCCTTACCTCCCCATCTAGAACCATTTTTCTTCTTCTCCCATACTTTCACAGCACTTTGCCTGTACCGACATTACAGCATTCATAAATGTTCTTCCTCATTTACCATATTTTCACTATTTGTCTTACCTTCTCTACTAAAATCTAAACTCTACAGACTAGAATTGTCTGATTCATCTGGATTTCTCTAGGACACACTAACACATTGGTGCATGCCAAGAGGAACTAATACATGTTTGAATAAATGAATTATGAGCTGCTTAGAAAACAGATGTGTGTATAAGTGAGAAAGAAAGCGGTAATATTATCACACACGACACTTCTAGAATTAAAATTTTTAAATCCTCTAGTTTCTTTTTTGTTAGCTGAAAGGGTTGGGAGTTAATGGGAAGTCTGGGAGGCTGTCAGTTGAGTCTGACTTTCTGCCTTTGCCCTTAGTTATTTGCAGCCAGAGGGAGTTGGCAAAACATGCCATGCCAGCCTACTGCAGTTCACTGTTGCTCATGAGCCCCCTACAAGGGCAGAAGTGAAGTTAACAGGGATAGAACAGGGATCCCCAACCTCCAGGCCTGTTAGGAACTGGACCGCACAGCAGGAGGTGAGCTTGAATGTAATTCACTTGAATCATCTTGAAACTATCCCCCCACCCCTGGTCTGTGGAAAAATCATCTTCCACAAAACCAGTCCCTGGTGCCAAAAAGGTTGGGGGCCGCTGCCACAGAAAACGCTGATCAAGAGCCCTCATAGCTCTCGGCTCTGCGAGCAGTCCCCATGTAGCCATGCGTGTCTGGATGCCATGCACAGGCAGGACCCAGGCTGCCTGGATTTCCAGCTCTGTTCTCTCTTTCCTGTGTTTTTTCATGAGAATGTTTCTAGATCGTGCACTCTCAGAGCAGACCCTTCTCATCTAGCTGCCACTCACCTAAGATGGGCAAGAGACTCCTCATGTCCGCCTCCCCACCTGCCCTGGCTCCCCAGTGGAAAAAGAACCCGGTCGGGAAAATAAAACTGGAGAACAGCAGACCTGATGCTGGCAACACTCATTAGGTGCATCATTGAGAAGCAGGAACCTCATACTTGGGATTTTTTGTTGTAAAACTTTGCCCCAAAACATAATTATCCAAATTCTTTGTTTTCTTACCTTGATAGTATATCACAAGATGTTTAAATAGCGGTGCCAGATAATTTGGATGGATTTGTTTTAATATATTTGAACTACAATGCACTTAGAATGCCTTAAGGTCCTGTTATAGGAAAACTAATAGCCGGAAATTCTGCTGATGGAAATCCATGTGACTACACACTTTGAGTGAATTACGCAACCTGTGCAAACCCGGTTGGCAATTACCAAAGTGAATTAGTCGTAATTGTTTCTTTAAAAGGAAGACTTTAAAAGAAGTCAAATTGTAGTCCTTTACATCCTTCTGTACTGTAGAATCTTTCAAACATTGCTTAATATTGCATGATGTTCCGATTTCCATTGGAAAATGGAATCAGAGTGTTATGGGATCTCCAGGAATGGCTAGTTTTAGTTTTATAAATTCCAAATGTTAGTAGTCCATAAATACACTTAGTTGCTAATAGATAATCCCTAGTCTTATGTAATAATGAAAGTCTATGAAATGGGCATCATTTACCTACAAATACCTCAAATTTCTAAGTCAGCTCAAGGCCTACACTTGGCGACGGGCTGCCATGGAGGAATGAGGAACACCTGTACTGGGCTCTCAGCTTCCACAGTCCTGTATCTATTCCTTGTAAACCAGGGAAAAGGCCAGACTGACATGATTTAGCGGTTGCCTTCTCTTGCCCCAGGCAAGGCCCTTTGGCACCCCACATGTTATGAATTGTGCGAGTTGGTTGTTGCAGTTATTCCTTGAACCTAAGTAGAAAAGTCCTTGACTCTTAGGATAAAAGATCACTTAAAACAAATCTACTTTAAATGAAGACCGAAATGTTATAGAAAATGGGGCGGGAGTTGGGAGAAGGAAATTGATTATCTTCAAAAACAAAACTAAAACGTATCTTTTTAGTTTTTTTTTAACTTGATGGCAGTTACATGCCAATTCATAACTTGAGCAAGTCATGAATCAATTAATGTTTTGTGCACCTGTGTGGTTTTTTCATAAAACTGTATGAAAGCACAATGTGACATTCTCAACTTCTCATTGGCTGTTCATAGCATGATCATACAGAGGGCCATTTTAGCAAGAGTATTTAAGGGCTAAGGGTCTTTCTTAATCCTTTAAAAACAGGTCATTGTCTTTCAAAGGGTCTCATCCCTTTGTTCCTTGCCTGTATATTCATGTTACCTTCACCAGATCCTTATTTGGCAATGGAGTTGTGAGTAAACAGATTACTGTCACTTTCACTGAGCTCATAACATTATCTGTATTTTTACTTGGGTTTTCAATTTCACTTTACAGCCAGTTTGCATTTTGCTCCATCGATAGCAGCCCCTACCATTACTTTGCCTCAGTGGACTGAGGGGCCCGGGGGTCAGCATTGAGTAGGAGTGGGGAGTCGGTGCATGTTAACGTGACTTTTGCTGTCCTGTGCAACTCACATCCTCAGAGGCATAGATCCAGGAGCACTTGGATAGCAATGATCCCTGCACAACTAGTAGTTACACACCTAAGTCTGTATGGCAGTTTATATTTCTAAAGTATTTCCCACAGATTTTTACTTCAAACCCATAAAGTAGGTGGGGAGATGTTAGTTCTCCCATTTCATAGGTGAGAAAACAGTAGCGCTCAGAGACCCTGGAGGGCAGGTCTCCAGGCGTCCGGTATTTCCACTGCACACCCATTAGGGCTGAGTCTTAGGCATGAAATTATACCATGGGGATCTTTTTCTTATTGATTTATAATCGCTCTTTATATATAAAAGATATTTTTATATCCTTTTTTCCGTCATGTGTATTACCATTTGTCCTCTAGTTTTCATTTGCCTTTTGATTTGCTTAATGTTTTTTCTCCATTTAAATCTTTAAATTTTCCATGTGGAAAAAGATATCTATATTTCATCATTCTTAGAAAGACCACCTCTATTTTAAGATTTTATATATAAAAAACTTTTAGTATCCTGCTAATTTTATGCTCAATGTTTTGTTGTTATTTGTTTTTGCTTAAATGTTTTACCTAACCTATAATTTTTTTGGTGTAAGGAACAAAATAGACATTATTTTAGGTTTATATTTTTCTAAATGACCAACTGTTTTTCCCAGTAGATTTATGGAATAATCTATCTTTTCCCACTGATTTAAAAAACATTTTCCTACATCAATTTTTTGCAGATATATTTTAGTCTATTTGTGGACTCTATTCTTTGCCAATGAAATTACTCATTTTTTAAATTAGGTTGTGGCCATTAGGTCTTTTTCCTCCTTCTGTTCCATCCAAGCCAGGATGCTGCTCCCACCTGCTCCATTAGAGAAAGTAAAGGGCAGGACAGGAAGCTGAGTCATTTCTGGGCCATGTTGCTGGCCTTGGGGAAACACAGTGAGTCTGACTTGCTGGGGCTGAGGCTGCTGGCAGGCCCTGACCCTGAGGTTGTATGGCTGGAGCAGGGAGGAAGCAGCTCAGGGAAGCCCACGCAGGCCATGGGCCCCAGCCAGCGAGCTCATGGGAGGGTCTGAAGTGGGTGTCCAAGCGGTCATGGAATGGCAGGGATTTCAGTGGGGAATGCAGGGCTGGGGAGGGTTGGGGAGGGAGCATCTGAAAACAGCCTTGCTGCTGGGACTCAGCGTGCCGGTGGGTCCTGTGTACCTATCCTGCGCTGTGCCCACAGCATGTGGTTGGGAGAGGGGCCACAGGTCAAGTTCTCTGGGTGTGTGAACAGCCAGTGACTAAGAGAACAGGGAAGCTACTGTGTTTGCTAATAGGGAACCTGGCATCTCTCTTGCAAAGTCCTGTAAATCTCCAACTTCTTATCTCTGTGGCCAAGGCAACTGCATACTTGTCTCTCACCTTCCTTTTGTCATAATTGAATAAGCAGCTTAGTAAAACAGATTCCTGGGGCTTTCTGGAATGGTGAAAATGCTCTACATCTTCATTTGGGCATTGGCTACAAGGAGGCATATAATTGTCCAAATGTAGCAAACTATACACTTAAGACAGGTAATTTTTATGATATGAAAATTATACCCATTTTTAATGGAAGCAAACAATTTAATACATACTAGTAGTCACTCTTAAGGATATAACCTCAAGACTGCAAGAGTTGGATGTTGGTATACACAAGTCGTGCAGGTAAACCAGTGAAGAGGCGAGCATTGAGACCTCACGGCTTTCTTAAGGATTTCTTTTTTTTTTTCAATGTTCATATGTTTTATTTTTTTTATTGATTATGCCATTACATTTGTTCTATTTCCCCCTCCCTTCCCCTCCACCCCGCACACCCCTCCCCCACCATTCTCCCCTTTAGTTCATGAACACTTGTCTCAAGTTCTTTAGATTCTGTATTTCCCCTACTATTCTTACCCTCCCCCTATCTATTTTCTATCTACTGTCTATGCTACTTATTCTCTGTACCTTCTCCCCCCTTTCCTTCTCCCACTCCCCTGTTGCTAACCCTCCATGTGATCTTCATTTCTATAGTTCTTTCCTGATCTAGCTGTCCTCTTAATTTGCTTTTGTTTTAGGTGTGGTTGTTGATAACTGTGAGTTTGCTGTTCTTTCACTGTTCATCTTTTTTATCTTCTTTTTCATACGTAAGTCCCTTTAACATTTCATATAATAAGGGCTTGGTGATGATGAACTCCTTGAATTTGGTCTTATCTGAGAAGCACTTTATCTGTCCTTCCATTCTAAATGAAAGCTTTGCTGGATAGAGCAATCTTGGTTGTAGGTCTTTAGATTTCATGACTTGGAATACCTCTTTCCAGCCCCTTCTTGCCTGTAAGGCCTCTTTTGAGAAATCTGCTGGGAAGTCTGATGGGAAGTCCTTTGTAGGTGACTGTCCCCTTATCTCTTACTGCTTCTAGAATTCTCTCCTTCATTTTAATCTTGGGTAATGTAATGATGATGTGCCTTGGTGTGTTCCTTCTTGGGTCCAACTTCTTTGGAACTCTCTGAGCTTCCTGAATTTCCTGGAAGTCTATTTCCTTTGCCAGAACGGGGAAGTTCTCTTTTATTATTTGTTCAAATAAGGTTTTCACTCATGACTGTTCCTCTTCACCTTCTGGTACCCCTATAATTCGAATGTTGGAACATTTAAAGATGTCCTGGAGGTTCCTAAGCCTCTCCTCATTTTTTTGAATTCTTGTTTCTTCATATTTTTCTGTTTGGTCATTTTTTTCCTCTTTCTGGTCCACTCCTTTGATTTGAGTCCCAATTTCCTTTCCATTACTATTGATTTCCTGTACATTACCATTCATTTCAATTAGTTTAGCCTTCATATGTTCCTCTAATTAGTGACTAAAATCAACCAGTTCTGTGAGCATCCTGATCACCAGCATTTTGAACTGTGCATCTGAAAGTTTGGCTATTTCTTCATCGCTTAGATTAATCAGCTCTGAGGCTCTGAGTTGTTCTTGAGCCATGTTTTTATCTGTTCGTGCCTGTTAGGTATGAGGAGCTGAGCCTTAGTTGTTTACCAGGGTGGGGCCACCCAGGTTGCTGGTTTGTGATGCTGTATGTGGGGGCGGGGTCAGAGAGGGAGCAATGGCGGTCCTCTCCACTCACCCAGTCCATCCCACCGCTCGCCCCCACCTGTTTATCTGAGTGGAAATGTGCGAGGCCGCCGCCCTGTGCCGTGAGGTCTCAATGCTCGCCTCTTCACTGGTTTATCTGCACGAAAATGCTCCACGGACCGCAGACAGCCAGCTGCGCCTCTTCCCTGTGTCTGCCCATAGTTAGCCCACACCTGGGATCCGCGCCCTCGGCTTCCTGCGCACCACCCCGGTCGGGCATCTTTTTGGCCAACCCGCTCCACTGCTGGCTTTGCCCCTCTTACCAGTTTAGCTGAGCATTTTGTTGTTTTTGGACTCTATATTGTTGATTTTCTGTGTGGTTTGGTTGCATTTATTGTTGTTAAAACTTTGTTGTTTTTAGCTTTGGTTGTGCGAGGACACAAGGTGTTTCCACCTATGCTTCCATCTTGGCGGAAGTCCTCGAGGATTTCTTTTTAGAAAATAGTAGAATATGAATGCTAGGGTCTATGTATTGGGGATACAGGTGTTCCAGGTGAGATTCTTTCAGCTTGACTGTGTGTTTAAACGTTTTCATAATACAGTGATGGATAAAATACCATGTAGTTAAACTGTGGACATCACTCACAGGTATGTTCTTAAAGGATGAGTGCAAAAATAAAATAAAGCAAATCGGTGGCACGGGAATGGCTTTGTACAACAAGGCATCACATTTCTGGTAATACTGTATTAGTTTCCTAGAGCAGCTGTAAACAAAGTACCAGGCACTGGCAGGCTTGAAACAAAGTACCAGGAACTGGCAGGCTTAAAACAACAGAAATTTATCCTTTGCAGGTCAGGAGTGTAGAAGTCTGAAACCAAGCCGTCTATAGGGTTGGTTCCTCGTGGCGACTCTGAGGGAGAATCTGTTGCCTGCTTCTGGTGGGGCCAGCAGTCCTTGGCTTGTAGATACAGCACTTCAGTCTCTGCCTCTGTCTCCACAAAGATGCCCCAGACAACTGTGTTGCATTGCAGAAAAACGACTTCAGTAGTGATGGAGATTCGATCCTGAAGACTTGCAAAAAGTTTGATATTTCATTTGAGTGGAAAAAACCACATGTCACTAAATTAAAGAATTAACTAGAATAAGGATATATATTATATTTATATATGTATAAATAGGTTTTTGGGAACCTCCCCAAACCTATAAAAGCAGAATCTCTGGAAGCAAAACCCCAGAGATCAGTATTTTTAACAAGCACTCTGAGGGACTCATCAGCATCATCAAGATACAACCCAATATTATAGAAGATGGGGCAGAGGGAAACTGGAGATGGGAAAACTGGGGGCACTGAAGGTGACTCAGGGGGCAGATCTCTCGGGATCACTAAAGATCAGTGTCCACAGATGGTGCAGAGCAGGTGTGCTGTGGACAGTGAATGGGTAGCCCACCCTGTCCCCCACACACCAACACCCCTGAGAGAGGAGGAGCCGGGCCTCCTCTCAGGGGGTCCTGCACCCTGAGGCAGCACCCTGGGTCTAGCTCTGCAGTTCACTGGCTGTGTGACCTTGCATGAGTCATTAACCTCTCCCAGTCTTGGCTTCCTGCTGCCCTTCAGAGTTCGGTATGGCTACAATGAGATCACGTGAGATCTGTAAAACAGATGTGTAGATTAAACTGAAGCAGGGTGATTACAAGCCCCTTCAGCCCCAGCTTCTGCCAAGAAAAGGTCGATTCCTGTTAGGTAGTGAGGAGGGATGTTTTCAGAACCTGGTTTCTATGTGCTCAGACCCTCTTGTGCAAGCAGTGGAGCTGGGCAGTGGGGACTTTCCAGTCTCTCAGAGTTGCTCCTTCCACCAGTCTGGGTAGGTGAGATCTGCATTGACCTGCTGCCCTCATTCAATCTTCACCTGGACAGGTGCAGCCCTGAGGACACTTACCCTGGTCAGGGACAGACAGTCTCCAAAGATGAGGCCAGCAGAGGCCCTACATGGTGCGAGGGACTTGCAGGACTGCCCCCTTTGCCCCACTGTTCCTTCCCCAATTCAACCACAAACATAGTGGACATCTCTTCATGCCCAGACTGCTCTTGGTGCTGGGGGCAAAAAGACAATTGGTTCCTGCCCTCATGGGTCATTCCTGCCAGTGGAGGGAGGGAGACAAATGGAACAGCTACGGGTGGTGGAGAGAGTTACAACAGAATGTATTATATATAGTCTGTGTATATATGTTATATATAATGGAATAGGTCATATATTTCAGAGCAGGGGGCTGCGACAGGGTGGCAGCTGCAGCTTCTAATGAGGGGGGTCAGAGAAGGCGTCTAATGGATGAAAAGGAGCTGACATAAAAAGAGCTGGGTTAAAAAAAATAAAACCATTCCAGGCAGAGGGAACAGCAAATGCAAAGGCCCGGGAGTTTGACATCAGGACTCCAAAGGAGGCTCTGGACATCACGGGTTTGCAGGCTCATGGTGTGGGATGGGGTGTGCAGGCCATTGTAGGGGGGTTTAGATTTTGTTCTGAGGATGGGTGGGAGGGTTTTGAGTGGAAGACTGACAAAATTAATCTGTGTTTTATTAGTTCATTCTGGCTGCCATGTGGAGCGCGCATTGAAGGGCATAGAGACTGGGAGCAGGAAGAGGGCTAAGGGGCCACTACTGCTGTCCAGGGGGCAGGTGGCCTGGATGGGAGGCCTGGCTACCCATCGGTAGGAAAGAAGTGGATTGAAATTGGAAATGTCTTGGAGGTGGAACCACTAGAACTTGCCAATGGGTTAGATGGTGGGAGTAAGGGGAAGAGATGCTGAATGGGATGTCAAGGCCTTGACCTGAGCAACAGGGCTGTTTGGTTTGTGGAAACAATGAATGCTGGATTGGGAGCCCAGGTTTGGAACAAAGTGAAGTTCATCAGGGCCACATTAGGTTTGAGATGCCAAGGAAAAACCTAGATAGAGATTTCAAATTGTAGTTGAGTTTATGAATCCAGAGCTATGCTTTCCAATATGGTAGCTGCTAGCCACATGCAGCTATTTAAATTTAACTAAAATTATTAAATGAAATAAAAATTTAGTTCCCGAGACACACTAGCCACATTCCAAGTGCTCAGCAGACACACATGGCTAGTGGCTACTGATTGGATGGCACAGATACGAACGAGCATGTCCATCCTTTCAGAAATTTCTACTGGCCAGTGATGATGTCGAGCTGTGGCCCAGAGTCACAAAGTGTTTCTCTCTTGGATAATGGCATCCTAACTGGGTGGCTGTGGTCCAGGAAGCTGGTGTCCCTGTGTCACTCACCTCATTCACAATGGTTCTTTCTTTTCCCCTCTGCTCGACCACACCAGATTGTGCATTCAGTGATGTCTGGGGCCTGTGGCCGTGTCAGAGGGGCACTGACCGCCCAGAGGGACACGTACCCTGGCGTTGGTCAAGGACGTCATCTCCTCGAAGCACCATTACAGTGACAAGTGTAAACATGGTGTGCAATGAGGATGGAACATGGGGTACAGGTGCAGCTCATGAGGGGAAGCCAGTTCTAGGGCCCAGTGTGCAAAACTGGCTAGTTTTGTAAATGTGCAACGGGGCTGGAAGTTGTCAGGTTGAATGAGCGTGGAAATGAAGGCACAGGCTTGGAGTCCAGCGGTCTTGTCTTCTAGAACTAACCATGCTGCTGAGACCAGCCAGTCAACTCTGTGGACAGAAACATCCTCAGCTATTAATGGGGGAAGATTCCACGTCTTGTCAGGGGGAGAGGGAATTGAGTGAGTCTGTATTTCTGAATCAGTACAAAGAATGAGTAGGTGTCTGACAGGCTGTTTTGTTGTTGTTATTGTTGTATTTCCAGAGCAGTTTAGTGATTCCTGTTGTTTTTGACCATAGAGTCATTCGCCATTTTGTAAACAGTGATGAAAACAATTATTTTTCTTTTTTTAATTATTAGAGTATAAAAGGAGAATTTAGAGATATTGTTTCTGGAATAGTAATATATGAGATCATTTGTAAATCCATGCTCTTGTCTTTCCTTAAAAATTTTTTTTTTACTCTTTGCAACAGCATGGATGGACCTGGAGAACATGCTGAGCGAAATAAGCCAGTCAGAGAAAGACAGATACTGTATGATTTCACTCCTATGTGGAATCTAATGAACAAACTGCGCTAACAAGCAAAATAGAGACAAACTCATAGATAGAGAGCAGGCTGACAGCCCCTAGGGGGTGGGAGGAGGGGGCGGAGGGCTCGGGCAACAAAGAGAAGTAACTCATGGACACAGACAACAGAGTGGTGATTGCTGGTGGGAGAGGCAGAAGAAGATATAAGAGGGATAAATGTAATGAAGAGAATACGATAAAAAGTAAACTATTTTTTAGAATTTTTATTTATTTATCTTTAGAGGGGAAGGGAAGGAAGTGAGGGAGAGAAATATCAATGTATGGTTGCTTCTCGTGCATCCCCTGCTGGGAACTGGCCTGCAACCCAGGCATGTGCCTTGCTGGGAATCGAACCTCAGTCCTCTGGTTCGCAGTCCCACACTCAATCCACTGAGTTACACCAGCCAGGGCAAAAGTAAACTATTTTTAAAAACCAGCAAAATACAGTATTTGGAGGGTGATCCTTACAAATTGGATAGATCTGAACTTGTTTGATGGTGGAAGCTGGCTCCGTGAGGAGGTAATGTGGAGTGCACTTTCCTGTGGAGAGCATGCTCTCAAGCCTGCTTGCAGCGCCTTGGGGTCTAAGTGCTGAGAGACGTCTAGAAACGTCCCGTCCAATCTGCAGAAGGCTACGGTGCCGCTGCTCGACAGAGTGGAAGCCCTGGCCCCAGCCCTCCTGCCGCTGGAGTGCCAGATGGAGCTCCAGAGGCCAGGACCAGGGAGGTGAGCCTCAGACAGGCCCTGTACCACCAGACCAAGAGCGGGTCACACCCTTTACCCCAGGCTCCCAGCCGGGATTATCCTCTCAGGCTGTCCCAAACCCCAGAGTCAGCCTTTCATTGAAAACAGAACAAAGCATGTGTCCTGTTAACTCGTGGCGCCTTGCTGGAAATGGTGCCCTGGTGTGCGGGCAGAGGCTGGAGAGCCAGGTTAACAGGGGGGCGCACTCTGGCAAGTCTTGAGTGGTCATACAGTATTTTCAACCCACTGACCCCCTTTTCTGATGTCCCGGATTGCCCACCTCTGCTGGCCTCTGCTTCTGGTGACAAGGTTGCTGGTGATGTCGTCTGTGGGGGCTCATTTCCTGAGTAGAAGCAAGGCCAGTTCCATGGCGAGCCCACGTCGGGGACCCTGCAGGCTGGGACTGACCGTCTGGTCCCATCCCAATCCCCGCATCTCCTGAGTGGGAGGAGTTGGTCACACCTTGGGCACAAGTCTCCTACTCATCCTCTCTTTTCCTTCCTACTGTGAACACTGGGCTAGTGGTCGGCAGTGCTGACCACCTGGCAGCCACTGTGGGCAGCCAAGGAGCGGGTGTGCTTTGGGGTTCTGTGGTTTGTCACTTGCCAGGCATGAGTTCTGTCTTTTAGCTCTTTTTGTTTTGTTTTTACATACAGGGTTTATTTTAAATGTTTTAAGGATAGGATAAGCCGAGGAACCTGGCCAGACCTGGTGTCTGATTTGGTCCTCATCAGGCTTGTTAGAAACGAAAGCAAGGAGCTCCTGAAGGCTTTGTTCAACCCCAGATTTCTGGCTACTGAAAACAGCCAGCTCTGAAGAGACCACTCCCTGGGGGCCTCAGAGGTGGGCTTAACGCAGAGGCTTCTCTCGAAGGAAGGTTCTAGATGCAGCTATGGCTCCATCCCCACCCCCTTCCCCCCAGGCCTGCCCCTTCCTACCTGCCCAGCGTGTGTGCTACCGAGGTGCACCCATACACCCAGAGACCCCACCTGCTTCCCAGCCTCTGTGGACCGGGGGCAGCTGGACACAGGACCTGGGGCGCCATCTCATTTCAGAAAAGGGGTTTTCAGGCCAAACCCAGGCTTCGGGATAAAAGGCCATCTGTCCATCCCTCGGTGCCCAGCCCTGGCTTTTCTGAACAACATTCCTTTATGCCGGCTCCCCCGCCTCTGGCAGCCCCCGCCCCCTAGGACACTGCCTCCTTTCACCGCCTCTGTGGTCAGCTTGTTTGTTTGCCTTGCAGAGTGCAGGCTTTCTGTTGTTCTTCTCTTTTCTCCCCCCTCATACACCCTCCAAGCAAACCCTCTCTGGGGACACAGGGTCTGGGGCCCTGGAGGAGGGCAGGGGTCTAAGGCACAGTCCACACCAGGGGCTGGGAGCACCTCAGTGGGTGCTCCAGAGGGTCCGGCGGAAGGTGCAGGAAGAGTCTCAGTGGGACAGCCCTGGAAGGGCATCCGATCTCCTCTCCCAGGAATCACTGAATCCTTGAATCAGCATTTGGTCCTCCTGTGCCTCAGTTTCCCCCATCTGTGGAACACCTCCTGCCAGTACCTCAGGAAGAATTGTGTTGATATCCATGACATACCAGGGTGGTAATGACACTCAACAGGGAGGTGGCATGGCTGTCCCAAGAGCCACGTGGCTGGGGGGGTGGGTCCAAAGTAGGCCAAGAGGCTAAAGAGGGCTCCAGTTTGCCTGAACCCCCAGTTTAGTCTGCCTCCCACGCATAGCACTTCCCCTAGTGAAAACTGGAGGGTGACTTCAGGAGAGCAAGGCCACCCTGGCTTCTAGACAGGAAACGGTGGGCAGGGGAGGGCTTGAATGACCACTTGAACGATCTCTCCACTTCAGGAGATGTCGAGTGGACTGCCCCTGGTCGGGGGGCTGTGCTGGTGACCAGAGCCTGGTTTCTGGCACCCCCTCGGCATCAGAGGCAAGGCAGACTCGGGTCTCTGCAGGACCTCCACCCCGATGCCTCCCTTGGTTGTTCTCCATCCTGGGTGAATACCTTCTTCCAAGGCTCTGCCTTGTTCCCGGGAAAACTGGTTCTGGCTCCGTGTCAGTGCGCTAGGGCTGCCTGGCAAGGTGCCACGCCCTGGGCAGCTCACGGCAGAAGTGCGCTCGTCCCAGTCTGGAGGTGTGACACCCGTTGGCTCCTTCCAAGGCTGTGAGGGAGGGTCCCTTCCAGGCCTGTCTCCCAGCTGCTGGCAGTTTGCTGGAAATCTTTGGCGTTTCTTGGCTTGCAGATATGTCAACCCAGTATCCGTCTTCATCTCCACATGGCCCCTCTCTGTGTGTCTCTGTATCCAAATCCCCCTTATTATAACGACAGCAGTGACATCGGCTTAGGGCCCATCCTAATGACCCCATCTTAACCAGTTACATCTGCAAGGATCCTATTTCCAAATAAGGTCACACCCTGAGCTCCTGGGGTCAGGACTTCAACTAGTGGATTTGGGGCGGAGGAGCACACAAATCAACCCACGACAGGCCCCTGAGTGGGAAGTGAGACCCTGGAGGCAACTTCCTCGGTGCGTGGCCTGCATCTCCACTGGGATTCCTTCACCCTCATGGATTTTGTCTCCTTCCAGACACCACAGGGGGAAGAGGCCCCGTAAAACCAGCAGCCACCACCCACTTCTGCTCCCCAACCCCCTGCTTCTCTTAGAGGCAATCCTCTCATCTAGGCGAGGGGGAGGGGCGGCCTGGGGTCACCCGCCACTGTAACTTGCTGGGGCTCTGGTCCCCCCAGGGCCAGCCTGTCACCCCTTGGCCCCCAAGGATCTTGGGATGGCGAGCCCTGTAGTCCTGGCTGGCCCACGTGGGCTCCTGTCTGTTTTGTTTTTTTTTTCTCTACCAACATCTCTAGCAAAAGGGTACCTCACGGTTTTGTTTGGGTTTTGTTTCTTGTGCCTCATGTTTTAAGGAAAACGAAAGTAAGGGTCTTTCCTTGTACAGATGAAGCATACTCCTACATGTTTATTTTAATTTTATTTAATTTTATTCTTTAATCCTCATCTGAGGACTTTTTTTTTTTCATTGTTTTCAGAGAGACAGGAAGGGAGAGAGAGAAACATCGATGTGAAAGAGAAACATCGATTGGTTGCCTTCTGGCATGTGCCTGGACTGGGGATCAAACCCACAACCTGGGTATGTGCCCTGACTGGGAATTGAACCTGCAACCTTTCGGTAATGGACCAATGCTCCAACCAACTTAGCCACACCTACCAGGGCCCTACATGTTTATCATGCAAACAAAATTGGTCTGCATCAGTACCACACCCTGCCTGCCTCACTCACTGGTATTACCTCCCCAACCTCTGAGGACAAAGCAGGAGCTTGGGGTACCCCTGCCAGAGAGAAGTGACTTCTCATCCCAGGAGGTAGACCCTCAGTGTTCATGGCAAGTTGATAACAGAGCCTGGCCCAGACCATGTCTTGAATTGCAGCGTCTAGCATTAGGCGCTGACCCTGGGTTCCACCCCTACCCCAGGCTGTCCTGAGTGGGGACTGCCTCCCTGACCGACAGGAGTGATACCTCAGGGAGCTGGCAGGGCACAGCTCCTGGATGCTCCATGAGTGTGGGTCTGAGCATGCTAAGCTCAATGTGAGAGGCGGGAGGAGGATGGAGCCCAGGAGAAGGGGCAGTGGGGCCACCAGGGCCCCAGGGCTCTCATCTGCATGAGAGGAGAGCCATGGCTTGTGCTGACCTGAGAGGAAATAGTGCTTGATGGGCAGCCTGGAATGGGCCTCATGCAGGGAGAAGCAAGGGTTGACATTCCTGTCTCTCTGCCTTTTTTCCCTGTGGCCTTGGGCCGGGGCCAAGGGGAACCTAAGAAGATCAACATGCCTTCCTTGCTTCCCCACCACATGGCCCAGCATGTCTAGTGGTTCTCAGCTCAGAATGGGCAGTGCCTGCTTCCACAGCCCCCTTCCTGCCCCAAGTACAGGCAGGCTTTGGAAGGCGTTGGGCAGCTTCCTTCCTGCCTGTTCTGCCCACTTTGGTAGCCTCTCCAGGCCTGGGCCTCCAGAGGTTAAACAGGCTGCCATCTACTCATTAATGTAGCATTCGGCAAGTATTTGAGTTCCAAGCTTGTGCCAGCTACTGGGAACCTAGCAGCGAGCAAGAAGACAGCAGGGTCTCTACCCTCACGGGGCTTAGGTTTCAGCTTGGGAGACAGTCCAGCACAGGCAAGTGCGTAAGGAAAGCGAGGTGCTCTCGGCCCAAGCGCTGCCCTACTGGACTGGCCAGGCTCCTCCCAGACAGCCTTGGCCTGACCGCAAAAGTGCCTGTAGCTGTGTCCCATCCTTCCTTCCCAGGGCGGAGAGGTCAGGAGGGGCCAGGGTGAGGGGTGGGTCTTCATCTCCATCCTTGTTGCCCAGGTCAGTCCTGTGTCCCTCAGGCAGACCCTCTAAGAAAACTGCCACCTGACACAGGTGTGTTGGACACCCCACCTCCAGCCGCACCCATTAACTTGGGCTGATCATTCTTATGAAAGCCAGTGTGTCTGACTACAGAATCATTCACTTCCCTTATACCAAAATACTTATTTAATCCAAGGGCACCACCCAGAATGATTTTCAAATACTGGAAAAGAGCATACGCCTTCTTCACTTTCTGATCTTTTTTGGTTTTTTAAGCTCCCTTTGGTTCAATTCCAGGCTCAGGAGAATCTTTTAAATAATGTATTGTGGAAGTTTCCAAGAAAGGTTTTTTTAAGTCTTTTAAAGTTTGAGCAGTACCCTGGTTCCCAGGAGTGACCTTTACACACACCTGATTCATGCATGGTGTTTGCTTGTGGAATTCAAGGGTGAGCCTGGCTCAACGCAAAAGTAAACATGGGGCCATGGGAGTCTGGAAAATGCGGCCCAGATCAGTGTGTGGTACAGCGGTCCCAGCGGCACTCCGTTCCTAGAAGCCCCCAACCCACCCTCCAGGTTCAGATGTGAGCAGCCGCTGGGTGGGAATGGGAGACCTCCTTCAGGAGGGCCTTCATCCCGCCTGCATGTGGAGAAGGTTATTAGACTTTCTGCAGCCTCACAGCTAGACTTGAGAAAAACAGTCCATGCAGGATGCGCCAGAGGACACTTCCTGGTACCCGAGAGCATTGCTGCTCCTGGCGGTGCAAGGGCCGCCTGCTCTGACTCTCCTTGAAGTCTCCTCGCGTACTGGAGGTGTGTGCAGTCTTGTGACTAATAACCTGGGCTTCTGCCAGGGAGGGGTGTGGTCCCAACCGGGCCACCCAGAAAGCACCTTGTTTATATGGTCAGCCTGGAGATTTATTTGCCAAAAGTTTGTCACCCATGACATTACTGCCTGGTGGCTCCAGGACTTTTAAATTGTGATTAAGCTGGGGCAGCAGCAGGAGGGAGGGGAAAGACAGGAGAAAATGACCCCTACTCGCCTCTTTCCTCCCTTCTCTTTCCTCCCTCCCTTCCCTGTGGGCAGTGTGCCCCCAATGGTGCTGGTCCCTGAATGTGTTTCCACTGTGCTCAAAAATGTTTGTATGAGAATGTTTATTTTACATTGTTCAATATGGAGGGAAACAAGGAAACAACCTAAGTGTTCATGACTGGGGGACTGGTTAAATAATCTGTGGGGGTGTCCACGCAGTGGAATGTTGCACCCCATTGACAACACGGGTGCAGATTATATGAGCTGCCATACATGTTTAGTGAAAGAACACACTGACGGGCTGTGTGTGACGTGACCAGCGGTCTGAGAGCATCCCTGCCACTCCGTGCTGGCCCAGCCAGCCTGGGAGCCGTGCCCCTCCCTCCCGGCTCTCAGGATGGAGGCAGATGGCCACGGACTTCTCCACGCCCCTCACTTCACCCAGAATACTTCCAGGTGAGAAACCCTCAAAAGCATTTACATTTTTAGCCAACATCCCTCTGCAAAACTGGATTTTTGGTCATTTTTAAAGTCAAACTTTAGAACTAGAACAAAGTGAACATTGGATCTACTTCCTATCACCCATAGGTTAGAGAGCCCCACACCAACCACCCTGAACCAAAAAAAAAAATTAACTACAATTCATGCTCACAAAAGAAAATTTTAGATTGTAACTTTTGTACATTAATACATTTTTTAAAGATTTTATTTATCTTTAGAGAGGAAGAGAAGGAAAGAAGGAGAGAAATATCAATGTGTGGTTGCCTCTCGTGAGTCCCCACTGGGAACTGGCCTGCAACCCAGGCATGTGCCCTGACTGGGAATCAAACCGCGACCGTGTGGTTCGCAGGCCCGCGCTCTATCCACTGAGCTACACCAGCTAGGGCAATAAATATTTTTAAGTAGAGTCTTTTTTTAAAAAAAAAGTCAGTGTAAAGTTGTCAACTGCCCTTCCTTGGGAAGAACGACTTTGACTCTGAAATTATGCTTTTCCTACCTACTTGGTATTGAAATACCCTTTCATTCATGAAGTGCTGCTGATGGTAATTCAGGAAGTATTTTTCCTTGTCAAAGTGAAGTGCTGGCCCGCTCCTGTTCATCTGCTGTACTTCTGCTCGTGCCTGTCCTGTGTCCTCCACCAAGGGCACCAGGAATAAGCACATAGTCCAAATTGCAACGTTGACCCTTGTTTCTGGACGCTGTTCTGTCCAGCCCAGAGGGACGTCCTAAGAAGCTGTGTTCAGTGTCCTGGGCCACCTCTCTCATCTAAGGAAACGTGCCCACCCCATTTGTTTTGTAGTCCCCAGGAGCACGTGCCCTGCAGAGCTTCAAGGTTCCGTCCCCAGTGGCCCAGCCCACAGCCCTGCAGGAGTTGCTGGGGACCTCGGCTGTTTTGCAAAGATCTGGTATTGGGATGTGGTACCCTGGGGAAAGATGGATGGAGCATCTCATAGGATCAAGAGCCCACGCTGAGAAAAGGAAACAGCAGTTTCCTGCCCTGCTGGACTCTGTAACACCATTGGACAAACAAGATAATTACCCAAACATTGGAAAACAGCAAGAGGCAGGAAATTGTAAATGCCAACTGACACGGTGAGACACATGCAAAGTGTGAATTTTCTGAAAGTTGACTAGAAGGGTTAGGGAAGAAGTGCATGGTGGTCAAGAGAATTTTCTGGAGTCCAACCACTGACTCCCCTCTCACAAGCTGCAGGCCTGCCCTGAGCTAGGTTCCCTCAGGTATCAAGTAAGGAAAATAATCTTGCTTACTTCCCACAGTCGTTGTGAAGACTAAATGTTCATGGATGTATGTAGTAAGCATCCATGAACATTAATCCCTGTCATCATCCTGAACACGGTGACATTTGAGAAGGAGCATGTTTAGAAAAATGGAAGGTCATCCCTACTGGCTAGTGGGAAACATTAGGGTTAATCCAAGGGCTTCACTGGAGAGGAGTTTGGAAATGTGGGGGAAAGAAGCCAACTTGCAGCTGTGTTCACCTTCAGGAATGCGGTGCCGGAGGTGAGACCACGTGGCTTTTGGGGCAGACTGCGATGTGGACAGTTGGAGTTGTTCTCCAGGGCCAGGGAGCCGAGCCGGGGCCGGAGAGAGACCAGTCTTCTGAGCTGCTGCTCTGGCATTTACAGATGCTCAAACTCATGTGTCTGGATGAGCAGATGAAGGCAGTGGCTATGGGTGGGATCCTGGCAGGAGGGAAGAATTGAGGGAAAACGAAGGGGACTGTAGTGATAGTTCACCAAGACCACCAGCCCCCAAAGAGGAGGCTAGTATGGAGCGAGGGCTTCCTGTCCCTGCAAACTCCCCTTGCTGATCCCATTTCTCAGGCTTTCTGTGCTTCCCACTGCTCACTGCTTCCCAGTCGTCACTACTCTGCACCCCAGTCTTCCTCACGCATCTCTGTGGGTCTCCAGTGAACAGGTCTCAGTCCCTATCACTCCCTGGACCGCACAAGCTCTCCACACCACACCAGCAGCAGCGCTCCATGAAATAAGCTTCAGTGGCCATATGATGCTTAGAGCCCCTGTTATGTCCTAAGAGGGTCTAGGGGAAAAGCAGACAGTAGGGGGTGGGGGTTCTGGCTGTCCACAAATAAGTATAGTCCAGTGAGACAAAAAACAAAGAGCTTGTACAGTCCTAGAGGGGAAGAACCAGGAGTGATTCCTGGAGACCCAAGGCAGCCGGCTGAGCCAAGGCCTGGGGCTCTCAGGAAACAGCTATGCTGGAGCGAGTGGAGGCTTGGAGCATGTGCACCCGGGGCTGCAGGCCACCACCTTTTCTCCTGCCTCCAGAGACTGTTCAGGTGATGTGCCCAGCGCAGGTCTGTGTCTGCACTTGGGGATGTCTGAAAGTGTAGCACAGGCAGAACCATTAAAAAGTAATACATGTGAGAACCCTTTCCCTGCGTGGGGTAGGCAGGCCCCCAAGTGAGCCTTTTGTTTTGTTTAGAGAAAGGATGAGTAGGTGAGTCTGGGGGCACAGCGAAGGATTGGATCATCCTACTTAAGAAACAACTTGGGGTGACTGGGAGAAAACACTCAGGAGGAAGGGAGAATCAAGAATTGGGTGACTGGGGGCACTTGGGTGTTTTTGAGGGGGGAACAGATTTAGAAGAAGCGAGATTATTATGGCATTCACATTGGCTACTTAGGAAGTTCCATTGTATGATATATTATAAAGCCCACTCCTTTTTGCCCTTAAAAGATCATTGGGGATGCATTAAAAAAAAAAAAAAGAATGCAGGTATTTGCCCTGGCTGGGTGGCTCAGTTGGTTGGAGTATCAAACCAAAGCATTTTTGGAGCCCTAAAATGATGAGGGTTCGATCCCCAGTCAGGATGCATACAGGAAGCAACCGGCTGATGTTTCTCTCTACATCAATGTTTCTCTTTCTCTCTCTCTCTCTCTCCCTTCCTCTCTCTCTCTAAAATCAATAAATATATCCTTGGTAAGGATTTAAAAAAGAGAGGCCACAGCAATATTATAACAAATAAATAAATAAAAATGAAGAATGTAACACAGACTAAAAATCCTGAGATACCCAGACCAAGATAAGACCATGAAAGCCGCTTTTACTTGGGTTGCATATATGTTTTCCCAGAAAATGCCAGCCTCACCGTCACTGTCAGGTTCTCTTGGTTCATTTAGAAGCAAAAAGGTAAGAATTGTGACAACAGAAACCCCAGCTGGCTGCTCAGTCTTCTTGGGTCCCTGCCGATATCTGGCTTCCAAGGCTGCCTCTGTGGCCACCAGCACCACGGTGTCCTTTAGTCACAGGGACTCAGAGGACAGGCCCCCATTGGCAGTGGTCTCCCCACCCTTCCTGCAGAGAAGCATGGGTTTTAGCTACGTGCCAGCCTGCCCTCTCCAGCCTCACCCCGTGTGATGTAGGGGCCAGCTGGGGCCACGTGACTTTCCCAGTACATTCTGTTTCCTTCTGACTTTGCCTCTCTGCTGCTGTGATTTAACCTTGACTCCATCTGGGCACTCCTCTGCCAGCCTCACCCTATGTGTGGCCACTGACCCTCACAGGGGACTTCCTGGAGGGACCATGTCCCTAGGTCTCTGCTGCCTTTCTTTCTTGTTGGCACGTGGGCCCAGATGGCCCGTGGCTCTGTGCAGTTAGTACCAGGGAGGGAGTCATTGGGTGTGGCCCAGTGAGCCCGCCAGGTGACTTTCTGCGACTCCCTCTGCCTGACACCTGCCAGGGGCCTGGAGGGAGGTTGGCTAGGACCTCCTTGCCTAGAGCACTCCCACTACAGCTCATTTTCCTACAGTCTCTCTGCCTGCTTCTTTTCCCTCCCAGATCTTTCTGCCTTTTGTTTTTGCAGAAATTATTTTTTTAAGGGAGAAGAAAAATGCAGAGAAAAGTACCATCCACATCAGCATCCACCTGTGTTCAAAATACTCAGGGTCCTTGGTTCCCACCTACCCTTCCTCACCATGAGGCTGTTACCAGACCTGGCTGCCCCAGTGAGGGCGGCTCTGGGCTCTCTGCCCTCACCCACTGGAAGTGATCACCTTGTACCTTCTCTCTCCAGGGTTCTGTGGAGAACGGGACTGCAGCCTCTGCGAACACTCGTAAGACAGACCCAGTGATGGAGCCAAAGCTCAAAGTGATAGACTGGGACAAGGTAACTGGCACAAGGTGGGGTGGCATGGTGATCGGGGGGGCCCCCAGGGCCAAGGAGAGAGTGTGTGGAGCCAAAGGCTATGGTTGTTTGTGATGTTTGCCCAGGAAAGACAAGGTCAGGAAGCAGGTGCTCACAGCGTGCAAGCATGACCTCGGCAGCACAGGCACGACCAAGGCTGCGATGGGTGCGGGAAAGCTGCACACGGGGTGGGGGATCTGTGTACAGCCAGGCCCCGTGTACCCCAGGGGGGGCTCCCACAAGGACCCCTGACACTGAGAGGGGCCCACTGCAGGGTCAGCAGGCCCAGACATGCCCACCTTGACCTGGACACAAGGCAGAGTTGCCTGGGCACCAGCAATCACTTGCAAGCGTCACCAGCGTGGGAGCCTGCTGAGGCCGGCCGGACAGGCAACCGTCTGCAGTGTTCGTCTGCAGAGCCTGGCAACAGATGCCTCTTGGTGTTCAGAGGCCAGTGTCTGGGGGGACTAGGCAGACCTCCTTTGCTGGTTAGGGGAGTCCTGTGTGGTCCCAGGTGGAAGTGGGCTGCTCAGTGTATGTATGTGGAGGAGGGTGCAGCATGGCCTAGGGGCCCAGAGGGAACCAGGTGTGGGAGCCATTTCCCTCCAGCCTGGGTCATGGGACTGTCCTAATGTCATTTTGCCATTTCCTCCTGGAAAAGACACAAGTGGGTATGTCCAGAAGTGTCCCTTGCCTGTGCTGGGCACCAGACAAGAGAGAGAGGACAAGTCCCCATACCCAAGGAGCTCACAATCTGTTGGGGAGAACAGACCCTCCCCTGCCCAGCGACAGCACAGCGTGGAGTGGGGAGGGTCGGGGGAGGGGGATGCCAGAAGCCTGCCCGAGGAACACAGGTGACCAGAGGAGTTGTGCGGGGGTCTCCAGAAAGCTTATTGTGTACTGGGCCCCTTTGGCCAGGACTCCTGGGGCCCTGACTCCAGGAACTTGGGGATGGCGTCTGTCTGTCTCGTGGAATTGCCACCACCTTTGGGGGAGCCTGTCAGCCCACAACAAAGATGTGCGTGCTCTATCAGAAGGGCTGGGGCGGGGCATTCTGTGCCCATCCCTCTGAGAGGCATTTAACCAAAAGGGGGATAGAAGACAGGGAAGAGGAAGGCTAGTCCAGACCACACAGCACACACCCAGGGGGCTTGTCAGAGCCCAGTGTTCTGACTTGGAGCCCCAGGCTTGGCCACGATGGTCCCCTGCCCAGGCCAGGGGCTGAGGGTAGAAGGTCTTGGTACATATGGCCGACTTCTCTGGAAGTTTTGGTGACTTGGGCTTTTTCTGCACATGGGCAGGATGGAGGGGGAGACAGCCAGCTTGAGCAGGACAAAGACCCCAAAGCTATGGAGTCAGGACCTCACCCTGGGAAGGGAGGAGCTACAGCAGGAGACAAGGAGGGTGTAGGGGTGAAGACAGGCCCAGAGACAGTGCTGCAATGGGTCCTGCCGAGGGCCCAGGGCCAGGGGACCAGCCTGAAAGGAGCCCTGAGGAGGGGTCCCTTGCACCAGCATCTGTGGGTTTGGCTTAGGGGTTAGATATTGGAAAGAAAGTACTTTAAAGAGAGAGCTGACCAGGGCTGAATAAGTGTCCTGCTGTGGGGAAGGACCCTCCTACAGTCTACCTGGCCTCCAGGTTCAAGGCTGACCCCAACCCTGTCACTGCACGGAGGGTCAGGTGGGTGGGGATTAAGTTCACCCAGGCCTGTTCCCCCATTACCTGTGTACCCACCCAAGGGGAAAGGGGGCCCCTCCTCTTCCTTCTTCTCCAGGGCCTACTCCTGGCTCCTTGCCAGCACGTTCAGCTAGGTCACACCTGACCCACCTTCCCCACCTCTGCCATTCTTTCATGCACACCCTCTATCTTCCTCTTCCCATCTGGGCTGAGAGAGAGGGCAAGGGCCGGCCCAAGAGGGTATAGAGGCCCACCCTGACAGAGAGCTCCCAGGCCCCCAGGGGGCAATGTGGGGTGGGCTTCCCGCCTTCCCCAGCTCCCCGGGAAGACCCAACCTGGGGAGCTGGGCTTCCCAGATAGGTGAACAGTGCTTGCTTTTCTTTTTATTCATCTACCTTGGGGTCAATTTCAGCCCCTTTGTGGGGAGTGAAGAGGCTGGGAGCGCCCTAACCCCTTATCTAATTTAAGGTCTGCATCTGTTTCTAACTCAGGCTTAGGTGGTTCTGTTGGGTCTGAACCTTGAAGAGCTGTGGAGAGAGGTCAAGAGGGCAATAGCTTTTTCTCTGCCTGGGTCCTGGGCCTGGGGGGGTGGGTTACACACCTGCCCCTGAGGCAAAGGGACTTGCCCGAGGTAACCCTTTCTGTTTTGCATTCAAGGGAAGCTCTTCTGGGTGCTGCTGAGGAAGGGAGCCTTAGGCTCCCGTGGCCAATTCTCCCAGCCCTGGGACCTGGGAACAGAGTGGGCCATGCTGGAAAGAAGGAGGGGACCTGGGGTGTGGGGCACAGGGAGAAGGTCCTGAAAAGATAGCAACAGGGCCAGGACACGGGTCCCCACCCTGCTTAGAGGTGTGGAGTGGTCCGATTTCCGGGTTTTGCCTGGGAGTTTATTGGAACCATTTCTAAGTCATCCCTTCGATCGCCCACTCAGACAGGACCTCGGCTTCCTTGTGGGGTGAGAATCCGGGTTGTAACCCCTCACCCTGCGTTACCCCCTGCACGCCTCCCTGTTTTCTGGGACTCAGCCGGCCTGGGGCGTGCTGGCAGGCACTGTCCACTGCCCTTGGCTTCTGGGCACACCTGCCCCATTCGTCCCGCCACCTCCTTTCACGGCTGCACTGTGTCCGGTTCAGAACCCTTGCGGGCAGCCTCCTCCCTGCCCAATGTGGGGGCCAGCCTTCTGGAACCTGATGGAACCAGGGTGATTGGAAGGGCACGCAGAAGTTCCTGCCCAGATCCCTCGGGCAGCTGTTAGGGCCAAATTAACATTTCTTTTATTGAGCTCTTACCAGTGCCAGACACTACAAGCCAAGCACTTTAAGTAAATGATCCATTAGCTGATATAATCCTCACACAAAGAGGTAAGATTAGCAGTTTAACAATAAGGAAGAGTTTAAGTCTCTTACCCAAAGTCACTCTGCTGGTTCTCTTAACACAGCTTTTGCCCCTGGCCCCTGCCAGGCGCCCCTCCATATCTGGAACCTGTCCACCCTTGAGGCCTGTGACTGGGAGAGGGGGTGGCTGAAGGGAGGCAGGAGGCTGCACAGGTCCCAGGAGTGAAGTGTCTCTAAAGCTTTGACCATCTTCTTCCACATCCTGCCCCTCAGGCTAAGCCAGACTCCAACAGAACTGGCTCTAGTTACACCAGGTAGAGGCCACTCTCTTCCCTTAAGAGGCAGGCAGACTCATCCACCCAGGTGTGCCACAAGGCCAAGTGCAGTGGTGGGTTTTCAAAGCCCCCTTGCCACCCTCATGCACAGACACACACTCCTTAGCATCAGGGACTGCTCCCAGGGTCCCCAGGGAGGGCCTGGCAGAGGTGATGTTGGCCACGTGGGTTTAATCTCTTGGGACCCTCAGTGAAGTCACTGAGGACTCAGGAAAATAGCCCTTGGATCTGAATGAGGGCCCCCTTGGCCAGCCAGCCCTGGGCAAGGCCGACCTCAACCCTGTGGGTGCAGCCCTGGCTCACCTCCCAGCATTCTGCAACCCCGCCCACGTCCCCTTGGGTCCCCTTGGGCCTCCTTTCTCCCCTTGACCCTCCCTCAGAGCAGGAGTCTGGAGAGGCTGACTGCATGAAATGACACACAGGGACCTCCCCAAGACCGTCCTCGCTGGGCCAGGGTCTCAACTTTTCTCCCCACTTGCCCCCTTGCCCTGAGCTCCTGACCCCTCTTCCAAAGAGCTCAGGAGTGCTCAAAAAAATACCCACCTCACCTCCCCCCCAAGAGAAACCAGGTCAGAGGGCCGGGTGCCGCCCTTTATGTCCCGAGACGGGGGTGGACGAGCCAGGCCCCAGGCAGGAGAGGGGTGATCATAGACAGTTGTGTTCCGTTTCTCCCTCAGCAAGATGGAGGGAATGATTTGCCCCCAGGATGGGGTGGGGTGTCAGGAGGATCTGGCACAACGTGCAGTGGCGTGTCAGAAAGTGAGCTAGCTGCTAGTGGAAGACCAGCCTCCTTCACTCGCTTTCAGATGAAGCCGTGGAGGCAGACCCCCCTTCGCTGTCCTTTTATCCCCAGGACTGAGGTCACACTGGCATTCTGCATGGGGCATGTCTATCCTTCCTCAGTTCCTAGGCTTTGCCCCCTTTGCCCCCTGCTCTTGTCCATGCTCATCTTCCCAAACCCTCACGGGGTGGGGGAGCCTGAGGCGACCTCCCCAGCTACCTCATCACCTGGGGATGGGGAGGAGCCAGGTGGTCCAGAACTGCCTGTGGACTTGAACGTAGGAGGCTCCCAATTAGAGGAGCCGCCCCTGCGAGGCCACCAAGACCCCCCATGGACCCCTGCACCCGACACCCCTGCGGGGTCCCTCACAGCCTCTGCGCGAGCATGTTCAGAGTCACGGGGGTCCTGAACCAGCTGCTGGGAGGCCTCCTGGCCCCGGGTTTAGGTGACTGAGGTGCGGGCCCCACCTGCAGCTCACACAGCTGAGCATCTGACCTCAGTCTTCTCATCTGTAATGTGAGGTGAAGGTAGGACCCAGTTCTCAGAATCACAGCTTAGGAAGGGTAATGGGCATGAAGTCAGATCCCAGGGGCCTGTGATAGGAGCACAGAAACAATGAGTCTGAGATTCTTGTCGAGCCTCTGGTCCTCACTCCCATCCCCACCAGTCCCCACTGGTTGGAAGCCCATCCCCGCCTTCCCTGCTCAGAAAGCTGCCCTGGAGCTGTGAGTTCCGGGTCTGGGTGGGCAGTTCTTTAAACAGTTGCCTTGGCTGGTGGCTGCAGTTGTGGGAGGAGCTGCTGGCACAGAGCAGCTGCTCCCTCTCCCCACATTTGCCCCTTCTGGAGATAAGCAGATTCCCATCTTTCTGCTCCTGGAAAGAGTTCTGTGCCACCTGGTTCCTGTGTTGCCCCAGGAAGGGACCTGGGAAGTGGGAAAGAGGGGAGAGCAGAGGAGGCCCCCTACCCAGCCTGGCAGCACACATGCCCTTCCACCCACCCTCTCTGGGCAACAGGCTGCAGGCTGCCCTTTCCCCCCCGCCTGGCCCAGCTGCAGCTGCATTCCTGGCATAGCCGGAGGCTGAGGCCCTCCCCCTCCAGTTGGGGCAGGGGCAGAGCCGGGTGGGGGAGGGGAATGGGACAGTTGGCACTAGGTGCTTTCGCCAAACTCTCCCTGGACTTGCATGTGCTTTTTGGCTCCCAGCCTGTTGCTTGGGGTCTTTTAGTTCACCAAAGGACCCCTCACCGTCATCCATGTAGTCCTACTTCAGTTGGGCAACCGTGAGGGATTCACTTGCCCTCCCCAGCATCAGGTTCCACAGCTGTAAAAGGAAGGTTCTTTATTGTGAGGGTTGCTATGGAAGCCCCCAAATGGTTGAGAACTGGAGGTATGGCCTGTTCCCCACTTCCTTCCCCGACCCAACCTCCTACAGAGGTTGGCAGATCTTTACTGATGCCTTTGACGCTTCCCCTGCATCCCCCAAGCCTTAGGAAGTAGGGGTGGGAAGGGAGCAAGACCAGACACCAGCTTGCGAGGAAGAGAACCACTTGTGACTTAGCCAAGGGGTCTTCTGGCAGGTAGCAGAGGAAGTGAAATTTATCTTGAGCCCCTTCCCACTCATTGGATCTGAGCTGTCATTTCTTGCCATCCTTCCTTCTGAAGATGAGTTTCCAGCTAGCTGCCATGTTGGAAGTGACCAGCAAGTGAGAGGTGGGGAACATATTCACACCCAGCTGAAACCCTCTCCTTCAATAATCAGAACTGGAAGAGAATTGAGAAAAGACACCCTGCCGGTACATGCACCATCAAAATCAGCTGGAGCGTGCAGGGGATGTCCCAGCTCCTGGCGCAGTGTGGAAGGTGCTGTAACTGGCGGGTGGGGACTCCTCACTCCAGGACCAACCACCCCATTCGATTCACTTAAGCCCCCTGGGTCTCAGTGTCCCCATCTGTAAAATGGGGAGAAGATCAGCAGCCCTGGAGTTCTGCACTTACACGGAAGGCTCATTTTACCTCCCCTGGAATAGTGGGCTGAGGCTCCAGTGGTGGAATTATAGGTTTCGACCTTTGAGGACTGAGGGACATGCTTGCGGAGTAAGAGTGAGCCTTCTTGGGATTCCTCCAGGGTGGTCCTTAGCCTCTGGCATGAAGTGGTCACCCCAGCACCAAATGTGCTACCTCACAGAAATGTGCTGGGGGCTAGACACAGAGCCAGGGTTTGAGGCCCTCCAAGGCCAGCGAGCTGGTCAGAGGCAGCCTTGGGGCCAACTCTGGACAGCAAGCCCACCAGTCTGTGTGGTAGCCAGTGCCTGCTTGTCTATCCAGGAAGAAACCAAGGTGGTGGACAAAGACCAGATGGGCAATAGGACATCAGATGAGAGACCTCAGTGTTCAAGGGGGCGGGTGCAGGGGGTCACTGGCTCTGTTCCCACCACACCTGTACACAAACAACTCTTCAGCACTGCGGCTTCAGCACTCCACACCTGCTCTTTCCTTTTGTTCTGTTCCTTTTGCAATAGGGTAAGGTTCAGGCTGCAATCCCTGCTTGCTGCTTTCCTAGACATTTTTTCCTGGGTCTCATTCAACTTAAGCTTATGAATCCTGTGCTGTCTCTACCCTCTTTATAAAATAAGGACAAAATAGATCAACAGGTGAGAATTTGCCCAATCTACTGCAAGACTCAGAGAAAAGCCTGCCTGGATGTACCTCTGTGCTATAGCTGGAAACATTTATTGTCTAAGGAATAATTCTTATTAAGTGTACAAGTGAAAACCAGGCACAGAGTGTCATGTGTAACATCTGAAAGTAGAACATATCAAAACGGGCATTTTTATTTGAGAAAGATGGTGATAAGTTAAGGACAAATATTATCATCCTTAGAGTAATAACTGGGGGGAGAAAAACAAAAGGGCATAGCTAAAAAGTCAATAAAGGACATAATATAGAATATTTTTGAAATGCTTGATTAATACAAACAAGGCAGAAAAGGGAGAATAGAAGGGACGAACAGAAAGCAAATGGCAAGATGGCGAGACTACTACAGCATTAAATATAAATGGATTAAACACTCTAACTAAAAGGCAGAGATTGTCTGACTAGATTTAAAAAAAAAAAAAGCAAGACCCAACTATATGCTTTCTGCAAGAGATGTACTTTAAATGTAAAGATATACATACTTTGAAAGAAAGAATGGGAACAGATAGACCATGCAATGCTAAGCATAAGGAAGCCTGGCGTGGCTCTATTAAGACTCAGGACAAGGAGTATTACCAGGGACCAAGATGGCTATTTCCTAATGACTAAGGGGCCAATTTATCAAAAAGACATAACTGGGTACCCTTGGACAAGCTACTGGGCTTCAATCTTCGCATCTGCAAGATGACAGTAGTAATAGTGCTTGCCTACTTAGGTTTATGGTGGAGACCCAATGATTAAGTGTTTAGAACCGTGCCTGCGTATAACAAATACTCTGAGAGCGTTAGCTCTGA
Organism: Artibeus jamaicensis; assembly: GCF_021234435.1. NCBI lineage: Eukaryota > Metazoa > Chordata > Mammalia > Chiroptera > Phyllostomidae > Artibeus > Artibeus jamaicensis. The sequence continues at coordinate 13,453,467 of NW_026521842.1, forward strand.
ACGGTGTTGCAACTGGGACAAAGCCTCAAACTCTCACCATGACCTTGGCTTAGCTTCTCCTGAGGTGGGGCTCTGTAGGCAGGCCACTAGCTGGTTTCTCCAGTTTTTCCTGGTGGTAGTGATGCTGGTGTATGGGTACGAGCGGGCACGTATGTATGAGGGAGCGTGTGCATGTGTATTTGTGTGTGGAGGCCTGATGCAGAGAAATGGAAGGAATGACACAGGTTGAACCCAATGAGTCCATTTCCTACTGGACCCAAGGGAGAAAGTCAAGGAGACACGGGGACTGGAGAAAATCAAGCCACTAGGTGGGGTTTGGGTGATTGCCTTGTTTAACCTGTGCCCCACAGGATGGCTTCAGGCTGACCTGAGTCATCTTCCAGCCTGGAAAACAGGAAGGCCAGCGCCTGGGCACTGCCAAGTTCACGCAACAAAACCGCAACCACCTTTGTGCCTTTTCCCTGGTCATAGATGCAGGGAGAATGCCCAGGAACCTTCCCAGTTTGCCCAAGATCCCTACGCCCCTGCTCCAAGGCTGTGAGGGCAGGGCTGCTCCACCTCCAGCAGGGCTGGGAGACCTGCTGGGGCCCAACCAGCTTTGGTGGTACGAGGATGAGGTTCCAGCCACAGACGCGGGAAGGCAGGTTTCAGAATCACTGCTGACTCTTTCTCCCAGGCTTGAGTGCTCCTCCTCCACATACTCTGTTGATCTCTTTGTCCTCCTTTTCTTTCATGGCACCAGCTCCCTTCTTACCTGCAGTAGCCACCTCCCTGCTTTGTGTTGGAGTCCAGAAGTGCCAGACACTGGACACGTCTTGCCCTCTCTGTTATCATGGGTGGTGGGCATGTCGGCTCTATAGACGAGAGCTGAAGGGCTCCGAGAGGTAAAGGCACCTGCCCAGGATCCCACCTGGATTTGGCTGATAAATGGCAGAGCCAGGCCTTATAGGTGGTCCCTCACCACCACTGGTTTTGGTTTGCTGATTTTGGTCCAGATTAATCTTCTTCAAAACATTGACTCATCAGAAACCTTTAAGGGCTTCCCATTACCTAGAGCTGCAGGTTCCAAACTTTTGGACCTCCCATCCCTATAAGTAAAACATTAGAGCACACTTTCCATTATATTTCCACTTTAATTATCTACAAGTAACTTGCATGAGCTAATGCACTATTGTATCAAATGCATGAAAAAACATTCAGATACAGTTTAAAGATGAGATAAATACAAATAGAGTCCCTAACATTTTCTCCATGCCTCTGGGGATCCGCTTGTGAGTACCCCTGGGGTATGTGTACATCCCCACCTTGGAGACAACTGGCCTGGAGAATGAAGCAGCAACTCCTGCGCCTGGTACGGGGTGTTCTGTCATCTAAACCCCTCAGCAGGTTTCCTCCTGCCCTGCAGGAAGTCAAGTACACATCTCAGCCTACAATCCCCCTCCACTTTTCCCTCTCCCCCTTACCAAGTCCTCCATGTTGTGTGAGCTCCATCCCTCTCTCCCGATGGTATCAGTCAGATACGGTAGTTCTCTGCAAAGCGCTTTCCTTCTACCCTGGACCCAGGCATGTGTACCAGTCATTCTGCCTCCTAGTTGCAGCTTGCCTGTGTCTGCACTAGACTGTCTTGCCTGGTGTGCCTTATCTTGCTGAGCACTGTATGCAGGTACCGTTATTATTACTTCCATTTCATAGGTGGAGAAACTGAGCCTCAGAGAGGTCAGGTAATTCGCCCAAGGTCACACACGAGTGATGACATCAGGATTTGTACCCAGGCCTGACTCCAGAGTCTGAACTCTGATTAAGCATTAAGCTATGCAAAGCAAAGGTGATCTCTCGCATTCCTGTTTTATTCTTCTTACTGTCTAGTGTAGAAGTATATATATGAAATATCAAGTAAATCTGTGAACGAATGATTGTTTGACTGGATGAATGAATGCCTTGCCCAGGCCAACAGTACCCAGGCCCATGGTAGAGGAGAAAGGGCCTATTTCATTCCTAGTACAGAAGGTATTGGCTCCTGTACCTAAAGAGTCCTGGGCACAACTTCAAGCTTCAGGCAGGGCTGAATCTGTCTGCTCAGGTGTCATCACCTGGATTTGGTGTCTTTAGAGCCTGGCTTGGCCCCCCTCTGTATTGACTGAGTCCTCAGGCAGGCTCTGCTAGCAACCCCAGGCCCATGCCTCACCGACTTAGCAACTCCAGCAGGAGCAGAGGGTGCCTGATGTCTTCTTGCACCAGCTTAGGTCATGAGCCTGTCCTGGTCCCTTTCCTTGGCCAGGGGCTGAGATGATGGCTGGGTCATCTCCAAATCACTGAAGTGATAGGGTAGGTAGCCACATACAGACCATGTGAAGTAGAGGATGGTGACTGGGATACTGTAACCAAGAGACAGGGGAACACATGTGTGCAGGTATGAATCCCAAGTATCCACTGACTTTGTCTCTTGCAGGACTTGGTGGACTGGCGGAAGCCCCTGCTGTGGCAGGTGGGCCACCTGGGAGAGAAGTACGACGAGTGGGTGCACCAGCCAGTGACCAGGCCCATCCGCCTCTTCCAGTCAGACTTCGTTGAGGCCCTCACCAAGACTGTGTGGTGAGCCCCGCGCTGAGCCCATGGCGGGCTGTCCCTCTCTCCTGATGGTGTCCGCCAGATATTGATACACTAGAGGAAGGGGCATCTGGGTACCCCCCCTCCTGCGTACCACCCCCTCAGCCCAGAGCTGTACTGTAAGCTGTCAGGGATAGTGGAGCATGTCATAGGTATAATCCATTCCTATGCATGGTTTGTTCACCAAGTAAGTGACACCCCAACATACTACCAGAAACCACTCTGAAAGCCACCTCTATTCTATTTCAGATTCCTACCATGAAGGGTCTCTAGCCTCTAATACCCATGAGAACAATTTTCCTGCAATTAGTGACATTGCCACAAGGGGTCATCATGTATCCAGGTGCACAGAGTTGGTAGCCACAGGGACACAGTTCTTTTCTACAATAACTCATCTGAGAGACCTGGGCAGATAGACTCATGATCTTCCTTTTGTTTTCTCCTCCCCAAGCCCCAGCAGTGTCCCTTTCTGCACATGCTTTGGTATCATGTCATTCCCCCCGCCCCCTGTAGTTGAGAGGTATGTCTAGGGAAGCTGGACCCTGTCGAGCCCCTGGGCATGTATGTCTCTCACCCTGGTGGCCCTCCTGCAGGTACACTGTCCCCATCATCTGGATGCCCCTGATGCTGTACCTCAGTTGGTCCTACTACCGAACCCTCGCCCAGGGCAATGTCCGACTCTTCGCTTCCTTCACCACAGGTAATGTTGGTTCCTTCCTAGCTTGTCCCCCTGGCTCCTGAAGGTGGGAGACCTTGGTATTCTTTGTGGCACTGAATTTCTGGGAAAACAGAACCCCAAACTTATCACAAACATTTAAAAATGAGATCTATCTGTACAAATAGTCTTCCAAAGAAAAAAGTTGTAAGACTCCCCCAACCCCAAATGGATTTTAAAAACAGAACAGCCCTGGCTGATGTGGCTCAGTGGGCTGAGCATTGACCTGCAAACCAAAGGGTCACCAGTTCGATTCCCAGTCAGGGCACATGCCTCGGTTATGGACCAGGTCCCCGGTAGGGGACATGCAAGAGGCAACAGTACACAGATGTTTTCCTCTCTTTCTTCCTCCCTTCTCCTCTGTGTAAAAGTAAAATTAAATTAAATCTAAAAAAAAACCCCACAAGAACAGCAACACATTAGTAGAAACTAAATAAGATCATTTTGTCCAGAGATATAGCAGTGAAGAAAGAGGCTTGTTGCTGAGTCTAATACTAGAAAAGGCATGATCTGGGATTGTCAAGGAACTAAGTAAAATTGTTCTCCAGGTGGCACGGCTGAGAGCTAGACTCGGGTGGTGCATGCACACAGCACAGATTAGAGCCTGGGAGAGAAAGGCCTGAGAGTGTCCTGCAGTGTCTCCTGGGCAAAGATCCAGGTAGCAGGACCCCTGACTCGGAGTAACAACCCCACTAACCTCTACTAAGCACTGAGCAAGTGGCAAGCCTGGTTCCTCCCAAGGACCATCTTGGTGAACCCTCCCAACAGCCCCAGGAGAAAGGTACTATCATCGTGCCCTTTAGAGATGAGGAAATGGAGCCTCAGAGAAGTCAAGCAAGCGATTCAAGTTCATGTGGCTAGGATGTAGATGCCAGGTGCCCCCCAGTTTCAGGGATCAGGGGACAGAGAGAGGGCCGACATGGGGCAGCTTCCAAAGAGCATGTGGGACTGAGACTTTCGGGGCAGCCATAGGTTTGGGTGTGGCTACTCCTGCCTCTCGAGCTTACTACCTACCTTGGGCCTCCAGCTATAGGTGGCAGGGAGGGTGGCTTGAGGGCCTTGGGCCTCCAGCTATAGGTGGACTACCCAGGTAGCCTGTTTGGACTGGCACAGCCTGCCTCAGGGAGGTGCTGGCCCATGGCAGGTGGCTTAGATGGAGACCATGGCGGGGGACAGGCAGGAGTAGGGTGCTGGGGTAGCTCAGGTGGGCTTTCCATTTGGGATCACATGTACTGTTCCTGACTGGGAGTCTTTTAAGTGCCCCTTCTCTACCCAATGTGGGCTCCTTCTCCCTGCACTGAGACTTCCCTTCTGCCCACCTTTCCTGGGAGGACCGGAATGGTTCAGATGAGAGAGGCCATGGCCACAGTGATGGGATCCTGTTTTCCTGCCTGGCCCAGGATGTGATGGGGAATGAACAAGCTGCGGGAAGTCCCCTAGAACCCAGAACTGATCCCGGTCACCAAGGGTTAACAGCATGCCCCGTGAGCCAAGGTTACCCTTTTCTGCCCACGCTGAATAGCTCAGGCACAGCCCGGGGCTTGTTGCTCAGAAGGCCTGCTCACTGAATCGCCCACTGTCCGCCCAGCACTCCCCTAACAATCGCCAACAGTGGCAGTGCCGCCAGTGCTGGCGGCTGGAGGGGGAAGGGGCTGCCAGAGCTTTGGCCCAGGTCCCTCTGCAGGATTCCTCCAGAGATGCCACTCTGTACCAGCTTCAGCGGATGGCCCGCGGGGTTGATGCTGGGGTGAGGGAGCAGGCGGAGACATGACCTATAGGAAGGGACTCATCTGCGTGGCAGGGAGGGTGGCTTGAGGGCCTGGCCAGAACCACAGGCCTCTGCATAGAGCTGAGATGTGCTGTTCAATAAAGGCCCAGTGTAGAGCCTGTAACCATGATGCCAGCAGTGGCAGCCTGAGGGAGAGGTCCACGTGCATCCCTCACCTCCCAGCTCATCATGCAAGGAAGAGAAAACAAGAGCCACAGAGCAAGGCAGGGGGAGGCTGAGCAGGGTCCCTGCACAGCGGCTGGACAAGAGGCACGCTAGAATCCATGCGGGAGGGGTCAGAGAGCCATGAAGCAGTGGAAGCTGAACGGAGACACCAGATCAAGGCTGAAATTCCTAGATGCATGCATGAAGATGTTCTGAAAAGCAGAGGGGCTCTGCACATTTGGAATAGCCCAAAGAGCAGTGCCTGGCAGTGGGTCAGAGTGCGTGCCGGGCTGGAAGCAAGCGGCATCCTAGGTAGGGGTGCAGGCCTCCTACAACACCGTGGGAGCCCCAGATGAGGTCAAGACAAGTCTGCACCAGAAATGCTCCAGCAGGTCCGGTCCTTTCCCTGCTGGAAAGAGAGCTAAGCAGCAAGGGAGGGCTCCTGCACTCTGGGGTGGGGAGGGCAGGGGGTGGGAAACTTTCTCCCCCGACCAGGGACCCTCCCGAGTTCTCAGAGGAGAATCAGAGAAGTGGGTAAAAGTAGGATCAGAGGTTAGATCTTAGATGTATTTTGACTCATTATATTTAAAAACTGTAGTAGCTACTTGTTATATGTAAGTATTAGAAGTATTAATATATAATAATATTACTCTTAATATAGTATAATATATACTTACCATATAATCAGGTATCATATTCCTTCTATCCTAACAACAGCCCTTTATGAAGGGTAGGATGCTTTACTGTATAGAAAACATGTAGGTGGTGCAGGATTGAAGCCACGTGTGCAAATCCAAAACCTGTGCTCTCTGCACTTCGCCAGAGTGTTTGGAAGGGCCCTTAGAGAGTCACAGCTTCCCTGGAAGCAGGGCTTCTGGCCAACCAGAGCAGCCCAGCCAGGGCCAAATGGCCACTTGCAGGCAGCCCTGTCAAGCAGGTACCTTGTTCCAGACATGGACACAGACGTCCCCACTGAGGAGCAATGTCAGACTAGCTTAATTCAATCTAGAGAGAGGTGGACCCTTTGGGGATTTGGTCTGAGCTGCATCACATGTTAGCATCCAGGCAAGGCACGAAAAACCCTCTCGTTGCATGGAGTCATTTGAAACCGTTTGTTGGAACAGGTCTGGGATCTGGCCCAGAGATCTGGAAAGTCACCTCCCTGTCCCACCTTCCTGGGCTTTTCTCCTTCCCAGGCAGCCACCTGGGGTCATCTACACTGGGCACACCTGTGTGCTTCAGAAGTGTTTCCTTGCTCAGAACTGGAAGTTGCCTCCCTCAGGGCCTCATTCTTCCCTTGGAACAGCCCAGACCAAACCTCATCATGTTCAGCCCTCCACAGAGGCATGTGTCCGCTCACCTGCTGGTTTAAGCATCGGAGACAAAATGAAATGGCCCGTCTGCCCACAAAATGCTCATAACCTAGCGGAGACGAATGAGTCAAACCACAGCCACGGTACAGTGTGACAAAGGGTGATAATGTGACACAGGGTGATGCAGAGGGTGCTATGGCGTTGAGGGGCATCTGCAGAGGCTCCTCACAGCAGGAGGCACATCGGCTGGGTCTCCTGGGACAGGGAAGGCAGGGAGGGAATCCCAGGGAAGGAGAGAGAGCAAATTAAGGATGTGGGGGAGGCGGCGGGGCAAACGTGGTACATCTAAGGGGCTGGCGGTGATTTGGTTTGGCCCCAGTGCAGGGTGATGGGGAGATGAGGCAGGGACGGGGCCCACACAGCCAGTTCTTGAGGAACCTTCCGCACCATGTTGGGGTTTGAGCTTTTCCGGAAGGTTGTAAGGCCCCAGAGAAGGGTATTAACAGTGTGCGGAGACAGAGAGTGAGGCTGATGCAGTCACTGGAGCAATTGGTGACACGGGAGTGGGGGGTTAGGAGCAGTGAACTAACCCGAGAAAGACTTACTTTTCACTTTTATTAGCATTTTATGCCGAATTTAGTCCTGAGCCATAAGTTTTCGTTTCTTCAGTTTCTTCCGGGCTGTCTTTCTTCTGTGCAACGTCCTCTTCCGGTTTAGGAACAGCCTGCTCTTTTCCAATAAGATCACCCCAGTGTGGCCAGGAGAGCTCTTGTGTGGGGTAACCCGCCCATGAGCTCTGTAAATTCTGGCGAGCTTTGTTCACCTGGCTGTGCTCAGGGACCACACAGTCTGCATCTACACCCTCAGGCTCAGCACGACTCTTTGCATTTTCACCCACGTACAGCAAAAATGCAGCCCTCTCCTCGGGCCGCCGACCCTGCATCCAGCCCCACGGTGTGGACAGGGCACACCCACCAACTTTACCGTTGGGGCCACAGCCCGGCACACGTCGCTTCTGTAGAGTGACGTCCTCAGACACTTGGCGGATTTTCAGATATGCACACCCTTGATGGCCCGGGCAGTTTCATGAGTGTTCTTAAAGTGAATAGGAAGATTTGAACCTCTTGATTTATGTGATTTTATGGGGTTTTCTGGGTTAAGTGAATAATGAACCATTTTCGGAAGTCATTTCAGGCTGCTTAAGGGAAAAGCAAGATACACACACACACACATAAAATGTGATCTATATGATTTTATTTATTTATTTTTAGAGAGAGGGGAAGGGAGGTGGGAAAGAGAGGGAGAGAAACCATATGTAGTTGCCTCTCATGTGCTCCCGACTGGGGGTGGGGGGACCTGGCCCACAACCCAGGCATGTGCCCTGACTGGGAATCAAACTGCCGACCCTTTGGTTTGCAGGCCCGCACTCAATCCACTGAGCTACACCAGCCAGAGCTATTTTTTTTAATTGAGGTGAAATTCACACAACATAAAATTAACCGTTTGAAAGTGAAAAATTCAGTGGCGTTCAGGACACTCACAAGGTTATGCAACCACCTCCTCCACCGTGTCCCCAAACATCTCCATCACCCGCAGGGAAACCCAGGCCCCCTGAGCAGTTGTTCCCTATTTCCACCTCCCCTGACCCCAGGGCCACCAACTTGCTGTGTCTGTGTATTTGCCTCTTCTGGGTGCTGCATACAAGTAGAACTGTACGACATGTGGTCTTTTGTGTCAGCTTCTTTTACTTTGCCAACAGACATTATTAGGGAGGGGAGCTGACAGAACTCGGTGACTGGTTGGATGTGGAAGAGAGGGATAAGTTAAGCCTTTGGTAATGTGTGGATGTGGGCACCCCTCCCTGAGGAAGGAACCCAAGAGGAGCAGCCTGGGTGATGGGTGGGCAGGAAGGAGGAAGGTGATTGTCTTCATTTGGGAGCTGTTGACTTGGTGGGGGGGGGCTGTGGACGGCTGCAGGGACATGCCCAGGACCAAGTGGCTGTCCAGGGCTGGGTCGAAGGTATAGATCTGGGCGTGGTCAGCATGTGGGTGTGGCTGGCATCTGGGATCAAGCAGAGAGCAGGGGAGAGTGGAGGGTCAAGGTTTTGACCCTGGGGATGGAGGTTGAGTGTCCGTGACAGACCCTAACAAAGGGCAGCCAGAGAAGAGGAGAAAAGCCGAGTGTCCCCCCAGGCAGAGAGGGGAGCTGTGTACTCCAACCTTATTGGTCCTAGACCTTTGAGAATCTGAAAAGGGCAGGCTCATTCCACAGAGAAAATGCGCATAGATGCATCGTTTGGGATATCATCTCAGCAGATGCCCTGGAACCCAACCAAGGACTCTGGGTGTTCACAAGCCTCAGGTGAAGAACCTGCGGGGCTGCAGATTCAAGAAGAGTGTGGTCACTTACTTGGCCACAGCCATGTAAGAGATGAATGAAATGTTACTCAGATCTGGCAAGAAATACATCATGAATGGCCTTCACCGTTCTTCACAGAAGACATGTAGGCTCTCATTGAGCAAACAGGGAGCAGAGACTTAGAGTCATGAGTCTAGCCTACCTTTTCAGTAGGCTCGGCTGTGAAGGGGTGGAGTCCATGACAGGACAGTCTTAGAGAGGAGCTGAAGAACGAATGGAGAAGAAGTGGAAGATGCCCAGAGGGGGGTGTTAGGATGGGGGGGTTTGGGGGGGGGCAGGCTGAGGGCAAGTAACATAAATTGTCTGTGGCTCCCCATCCTCACTCATGCGGACATTGCCAGTGCTTGCGAGGGTGGATTGAGATGAAGTGTGAAGTAATCCATGTAAAGCCCTTGACCAGTGCCTGGCACATAGATACTGATCAGTACATATCTATTATTGTTATTGTTGTTGTTATTATTATTTTTATCACCATCCAGTGCCCAGGTGCTTGGGGCACTCTTCTCCCCTGAGAAGCAAGAAGGACGTTCCAGGGGTACAGGTAGAACCAGGTGTGGTTGAGGTGGGAGTGAGCGCGTAGAGGGAGCCACTCTCCGCTTCCTCCTCCTTCCCGAGGCCTCATCTCGCTGGCACACAGGAGGCTGGGTGGAGGGAGAGGGGAATGTTTGAGGGCAGCGGGGAGAGAGCTGGACGTGGGGACGTAAAAGGTCACTAGACAGTGTCTGGGGTCTGAAGGCGCCGGAGCCATGGCTGCATAACTCGCCCTCCGTGCTCAGCAGCTTGGTGTGCATTGGAGCGACAGGTTCTTCTACCGATCCCTGATCGGGCGTTCGTGGAGTCATGTGACAGAGGTGGAGTCAAGGTCAAAAGAGAATGGCTTTCTTTGGGAAACAGTTCGGAGGTTCCTCAGAAGTTTAGCATGGTTATGATATGTCCCAGCAATTCCACTCCTGGGCATATACCCAAGACAACTGAAAACATGTGTCCACACAGAAGTTTGTATGAGAACGTTCATAGCAGCGTTACTCAAAATAGCCAAAGAGCAGAGACAATGCAGATGTCTGTCAACTGATGAATGGATTGACAAATGTGTGTCCATCCAGTGGAGCACATTCAGCCTTACAAAGAAATGACATCGTGACAGGTGCTATCATGTGGATGAACCTTGAAAATATTCTAGGTCAGGGAAGCTGATCATAAAAGTCTACTTATTGTGTGATTCTATTTATATTAAATGTCCAGACTGCAAATCTATATGCAGAAAGGAAATTTGTGGTTTCCAGGGGCTGGAGGAAGTGGGGAGTGACTGCTAATGGGGACAGGGTTTCTTCTTGGGTGATAAAGTTGTCTGCGGTGATGGTTGTACCACTCCAAATGTAGTATAAATCATCGAACCATACACTTTAAGTGAGTGGGTTATATGATACATGAATTAAATTTAATAAAGCTGTTGCTTTCAAAAAAGACAGAAAGTATGGCCAAAGCATTGGCTTGTGGAGAAAAGGGTGAGGATAGGCAAGGAAGGGACAGTGACAAGAGCTGAAGTCAAGGAATGAATGAAGTGGAGAAAACAAACCAGAGCCCCAGGGCTGCAGGCTGTCACTGAGGGATGGGTGCTGGGAGCCTCACAATGACAGTGACATCTCCAGTCTTCTTCTCTCCAGGCTGATCATCTTCAGTTTTTTTTCTAATCTTCCTCCTATGCTGTGATTTCAAGTCTTGCCCATTGAGATTTCTCCGTGTGTGTTTTCTTGTCCCCACTGCTCTCCAGCCCCTGATTATTAACATTGTTCATCAATGACTGCCTGGCTCCCCTGGCTTGCTTGGGACAGTCCCTCTTGCTCCCCCATGCCCGGGAAGCAAAGGCCACCCTTCTCAGGTGTCTTGATGATTTGGACTGCCACAGGAAAACTTCAAGGATCAGGTGACTTATAGACAGCAGACATTTAATTCTAGAAGCTGGAAGTTCCAATTGCGGTGCCAGCCTGGTCAGGCGAGGGTCTTCTTCCAGGTCACGGACTTCTTGTGCCCTCGAATGGATGGAAGCAGAAGGGAGCTGCATGGCCCTCCTTTATAAGGGCACTGATCCTGTTCATGAGGGCTCCACCCTCTTGAGCTAATCACCTCCTGAAGGCCCCTCCTCTTAATACCATCACCATGGGGGTTAGCTTTCAGACCATAGCACCAGGCAAAGGTCCAGCACCTGGCACAGCTACTCCTCTTCGTCCCCATGAGGAAGAGCTCAGATCTCTGACCAGTGGCCCCACTTTTCCCTGAGATGACCCCTCCAAGCCCAGCAAAGATCCTCACTGCCTCCTTCCCCCATTTTCACCCAAGAGCCCCAGCAGTGTGCCCTGGCCCTACAGCTGCTGGACAGCAGATCCCGAGGTGATGAGGTGGTGAGATGGGACATCTGGAGCCACCAGGCCTTGTCACCCACTGAGGCCATGTGCCCTGACCTTGCCTCTCTCCTCACCCTGCAGAGTACTCAGTAGCCATGCCTAAGTCCGCATTCCCAGGCCTCTTCGTGCTGGGGATGTTTCTCTGGAGTCTGCTGGAGTACCTCCTCCACCGCTTCCTGTTCCACATGAAGCCCCCTGGCAACAGCTATTACCTCATCACGCTGCACTTCATCCTGCATGGCCAGCACCACAAGGTAAGCGTGGTGGGCTCCCTCCCGGGGCCTGGCATCGCCAACCAACTCACAGGAGCTGCCAGTCCTGCCGTGGGTTCTGCTGGGCACAAGAGGAGATCAGGGCATGTGCTGCTGCTCAGAAGAAGAACTGGGTCCTCACCTGGACCCGGCATGGGCAGAGTGAGCATGTGTGTCTGTATGCCCCCACTGCCGACACCAGGCACCCTCAGGTACCTTTCATGTACCACCTTTCACCCTCACAACAACCTGCTCATTCAGCAAGTGTTCACTGAGCGCTCTCTCTGTTCCAGGCACGATTCTATACCCCACTGACCAAAAGAGTCCAAGATCACTGCCCTTGTGGAGCTTCTGGCCAAAAAGGGCGCTGCAGTTATTCCCATTCCACAGAGCAGCAAACTGAGGCTTGGGGGAATTAAGAAACTAAGGAACACACCCCAGGTCACACCTGTCACAACCAGGATCTTGTGTCCCACTCTGTGGATTCCAGAGTCTGTGCTCTCGACCACCTACCACCTTGGGGCTCTTCAAGGGCCATACCCCGTGGCAGGGACTGGAAGCCAGGTCTGCCCAGAGGAGGCTGCATCCTGCTGTCCCCACACCATGCTGTTCTCAGATGGTCCCTGGCACCCCTCCTGAGCCTGGCCCTCCAGCACACCTCTGGTCCCGCTGCTCCTGTGTGAGGGTAAGAGGCCCTCATCAGCGCTTCACTGTCGGACTATTGCCGGCTTTCTCTCTTTCCTGCCAGCCCAGAGAGAGGACCGTCTCTTCTCAGAATCCTCACTAAGGCCTTTGGCTTTTAAAGCTCCAGAGCTTAAGGCCCATTTCTCTTGTTGTTTAATGCGACAACACCCCGTTGGAGCAAAGAAGGGCCCCTGTTAGGACGGGGGCGGGGAGAAAGTCCGTGAACACTCCCAGCATCTCCCCACCGCGTGAGTCAGCATTCACCTCAGTTTCAGTGTGTCACCCTCCTGGACAGTCAGGCCCTGGTCTGAGTGCCCCACCTGGCAATGGGGGCTCTCCTTCAGCACCTTACCAATTCCACATCCAAAGTGGCCCTTTGAGCATAAAGCAGAACACTAAACCGTGAGCCCCTCATCACACCCGCCCTGTGTTCTCGCACCGCGTTCCAGGTCCCATCCTGGCTGGGAAATTGGGGAGGGGACAGTGTCTCTAGGGCTTTCAGGCATGGTGGCCCGCTCTCCCCAAAGCCACTGAAGGTGCCACGCCTGCCCAGGACAGGTCGCTGCCCCCTCCCTGGGATGACTGGGCTGCTCCGCCCGGTCCTCTCAGGGGGTCTCCCCCATGACTGTGGGCAGGCCCCTGGCGGCACTCTGACCCCTGTGCATCTCCGCCCACAGGCACCCTTCGACGAGTCCCGCCTGGTCTTCCCCCCTGCTCCGGCTTCTCTGGTGATCGCCTTGATTTACACGGTCTTACAACTCCTCCTGCCCGAGGCGGTGGGGGGCACTCTGTTTGCCGGGGGCCTGCTGGGCTACATCCTCTACGACATGACCCACTACTACTTGCACTTCGGCTCGCCGCACAAGGGCTCCTACCTGTACAGCATGAAGGCCCACCACGTCAAGCATCACTTTGCACATCAGAAGTTAGGTAAGGATCGGCCGGCGCCTCCCAGACTCACTCATTGGATCATTTGTTTATTCGACAGCCACCACTAAGCCCCTGCTGAGGGCCCCGGCACCACTCTGGGTGCTGGGGACACATAGAGCCCAGGGCTCCCATCTGCCCTCTGGCATGGGGGCTGTGTGGAGACAAACAAGGAATCCGGTCAATAGTAAAAGATCACTCGGGGCAATAAGTGCCACCCAGAAAATAAAGCAAGATGACGTTAGAGGAGCCATGGAAAGCAGGGGAGGGGTCCAGCCCTGTCTAATAAAATATGCAAGTCACAGATGTGATTTTTTAATTTTCGAGTGGCCACATTAGCCCATAAAAATAAATGGGTGAAATTAATTCTTTTAACAGTATATTTTAGTAACCCAACTATAGCCGAAATATTAGTATTTCAATATATAATCAATGTAAAATATTGTTAATGAGATATTTTACATTCTTTTCCTTACATGAAATATTCCATGTGTATTTTGCAATTACAGTACATCTTCATTCAGGTACTAAATTTGCATTGGAAATACTTAATCTGTATTTAGAGTTTATAAAACTTACAGTTTAAAAAGAAGTAGATTCACATTGCTCTGAATGTGCTTAAAAGGTTTCCGGTAATTGAAGTGAGTGTAAGTTTTTTTTTAAGATTTTATTTATTTATCTTTAGAGGGGAAGAAAAGGAGAGAGAGAGAGAAACATCAATGTATGGTTGCCTCTCATGAGTCCCCCTCTGGGAACTGGCCTGCAACCCAGGCATGTGCCCTGACTGGGAATCAAACCACGATCCTCTGGTTCATAGGCCCGGGCTCAATCCACTGAGCTACACCAGCCAGGGCTGAGTGTAAGTTTTAAAATTGAGTTTTCAGTTAATTAAAATTAAACGAGATTAGAAATTTAGTCCTTAACCACGTTTTCCACGCTTAGCGGTCCTGTGGGCTAGTGTCTGTCACGTCGGAAGGCAGAGCAGCAGATAAAGTGGCCCGGGGGGATGTCACTGCAGAGATGCTGTTAGGGCCGAGTCCTAACCTAAGGGAAGTTGGCATCCTATGTCTGGGGAAGGGGCAGCTTGGAAGCAACAGGTGCAAAGCCTTGAAGAAGAAATGAACTTGGACGTTCTAAAAGAAGGGGGAGGAAGAGGCAGGCAGGGGCCAGGCTTCCCTAGGAAGTCAGACCAGATAAAAGATGTGGGTTTATTCCAGGAGCCTCCCAGGGAGACTGGAAACACAGGGGCCCTGCTCTTGACTTCTGCCGGGAAGGCCCTGAGAGTCGGGAAGGCCAGCAGGGTCAGACCGGCTCCCTTTCCGTGCGGATTTATCCCTTTCCTGGGGCAGTACCTCCTCACCTTCTCCCTATTCGTCTTCCTCTCTAGGATTTGGCATCAGCACTAAACTCTGGGATTACTTTTTCCATACCCTTATGCCAGAAGAACCCCACCGGAAGAGGCAGTGACAACTCCCAGACCTGAGCGGCCCCTTCCCCACCCCTGCCCCCATCCAGACCCTGCCAAGGAGCTTCGGCCAGGAAGGATGGGCTTTGTCCAGCTCTCGGGCTTGGTGAAGGGTGCTGGGGGGCCCTGAAGACTGAGAAGGACCCTGAGACTGACCTTCTGACCCACTGGGTGGCCAAACGACCCTAAGGGATTAGCTCTCATCGGCAGCATCTCTGCCCAGAGTCTTAGCCCACAGGACTGCGTTAGGACCCCACCAACATGATCAGTCCCAAGGGGAATGAAGAAAATGGACCCCTGTGACTTCCTGACAGGCCTGTGATCCGCCCGTGTCAGCCCCTGGGAGCCACCCCCACAGCAAAGAATGGGGCCCACAGGGCCTCAGCCTGGTCTTCCACACCTTCCCTTCCTGGGGGCGGCTTGCTGGCTCGGCCTTCTCCTGGTGAGTGGAGAACACCGAGGTGGATGAAGGGCTCTCCCCGGAAGAGAGAGCGTGATGCCTCCCACAGGCCGCCCCAGATCCCAGGGCAGTGCCTTTGTCCACTGCCAGTCACAAGTTCCGGTGGCACCACCAGACGCCTCCGGCTAAGGCCGTGCCTGGCCCTCACCTGCCCGTGCAGATGGAAGAGGCCAGCTGGCCTTGGCCTCAAGGCTGGTGGGAGCCCAAACCCCTTTCTTTAGGAACCACCAGCTGCTCTAGCCATCTCTCCCCTGCCTCCAGGGTCGCAAAGCTTTTCTCCAGGGAGGCCAGAGAGGCCTCTCTGTGGGTGGGAGCCCAACCCCGTTCCCAGGCATTCCTGACGCCTCCCGGCACAGTTGGGCTCCTGCCCCCTCACTCAGGACCCTTCCAGCCAGTGCCTCCTTAGGCCAAGAAGGAGCCTTTATTTGGTGCCTTATCTCCCTCACCACTTGCTTCCCTACCCTCCCTCCAGCAGGTGAGGTTCTAGCCCCTTCTTCCCCATAACCAAAACCCTCACTGGCCGTAGGAGGGGCTTATTTATAAACCATGTAAGTGCTCCAGTAGCTGCTCAGACCGCCCTTTCTAATCCTGTGTTGAGCTTATGTAAACCTTTGTCCTATTTGTATTCCCTTCTGACCCACAAACCATTACTACTTGAAACTTTAAAAAAAAAAACCCATAAAACTGGAACATAAAGGCTGAAGAGAAGCAGTTGACCGATCCTGTGATTTGTACTGTTTACTGTGGAGTTATTTAAAGATTTTGGAATAAATATACAAACTGCAGTTGTGAAATAAAGGTGTAAATAAATTGTATATTTTGAAAAATAAAAACATTTTAAAGGAAACCAACAGAGATTAGTTGCAACTTATTGCTGATGAGTCACCAGACTTCGTCAGGAAGGGTGCGGGATGGTGACGGTCCGTCCACCAGGGAGGAGTGTTTACCACTCACCAGGTTGTGTAGACTTGCTGGGGCATGGTGAGAACAAAAAGCCGACCAGCTCCTATGTGCTGGCTTGGTTTTATTACTGTTTTAAAATTCTCCACAGACAGCATTTCCCCTTATTGCCTACACATGGGGTGAGGGTGTGGGGATTGTGGGGGGCTTCAACCCCCATCAACTTTCTCGGCATGCTGCTGGGGGGATGTGTCCTCTGGATTTTATCAGATCCCCACTGAGATTCCAGTTGACGTTCCTAAAACAAAGGAGGGAGACTCTAGCCACAAATACGTATAGTGGGAACTAGAACATCAGGCCAGCTCAGTCTTGGTGAAATGGTTTCTTAGGATGTCTTCACAGTTTGCACACCTGAACTGCCTGAGGAATCTGTCCAAACACAGATCCAAGTTTGCAACACAGAGTGTAGTTTGGCAGCCCTGGCAGAGGTGGGCTCTGGGTTTCCGTACCCAAGGATGCAGAATTGGAAGCAGATGCAGAGGCAGAGGGAAGCTGAAGCGGATGTGAACTACTGCTGGCGAGGTTCTGGCCACGGGGAGGGAGCCCCAGGCCTTGCGGCATCTCCCTGCTCTGGCAGCCCACGGTAGCTCTGTCCCTGCAGCTCCCAGCCTGAAGATAAGTGCCACCTGCCTGAGCCACCCCTCCCTCAAGTGTCTAGAATCTGTCACAAGTCACAACCCCCATTTCCTAGATGGTACTGGAAATGCAACCCTGGAGCATCAAACCCAAGGGACAGTGAAGGAAGAAATTGACAAGTTGTGAATATACAAGTCCACCAGAAAAAAGTCTAAGTTGAGTGAGTTTGAGCCAAAAATTAATTGAAAAATATTTATTTAAAAAGATTGAAAAAGAACCAGAAAGTAACATGAAAATCTAAGTGAGTTGGTCAATAAAATTTGTAGGGGGTGCGAGTGGAGGGAATAGTAGGAAAAAACCCTCACAAAACTAAGCCAACCTGTTAATAAAAAGATCTGCTCAGTGCACATTGAATGGATTGTCCAAGAGCTTCTTGTGGCCCCCGCTATGACGTTCTGGGTGGTTAGGAATTTCCACAGGCCTTTGGAAGAGAGAGGGAGCCCTGCCTTACAGATGAGAAGAATGTAGGAAATGCCACAAAGCCCTTAATCTCAAGCCATTTGGCAATCGTGGTGCAGTCTGTACTCAGTGACCATCTGGTAGAGTTGGAGAACTTTATCATCAAATGCAAGAGACACAAGAATCAAAGACACTAAAGCAAGCGTGGGACATTATTAAAATACCAACACAACCAACATGATGGGAGAGCCTGACACAGCATGTAATTATGTCTACTTCTGTAGTGAGAGAAGACACAAAAATCATCGGAGATGTTTCATGTTTGCTCAGCAAAGACCATTTAAATTCTGACCAGCGTGAAGCAAATACACAGGTTGACTGACTCTCAGCGGTCCTGGAGATTTACCTTATGTGATGCCCCAGCAACAGCCCAGCTGCCCTGGCAGAGGTCAGGCCCAGAGCCATTACACATATTTATTTCTGGCATCATACTTCCAGATACGCTCGCTGTCTTTGGGCACTTCCTGGCTGACCTGAAGAACTGCCCTCTCAACTGGATTTTGTTCCAGTTCTCCGCTGGCTCTGACCTCCAGTTCCTGCCTTTGAACTTCGTATGATTTCTGATTGTGCCAGCACAATGTCCAACTTGTAACCGGCCCCAGTAAATGTTAGTCATGCCTCTATCAGATCTCTGGCAACTTATACATTGTTTGGTCGGTCCTTTTCCACCTGTTCCCTGGCTTCTGCTGCCCTCTGGTGACAGCCTGAGGTTCTGCCCCCTCATGGCTGCCCTCATGGCGACTGTTTTGGAATCAGGTGGCTGTGATTGTAAAATTCCAGCACTTTTCCACTTTGCCTGTTCTCTTAACTTTTTCATCTCACCTACTGTCTTTGAGAAGAAGCTGGAACTGCATATATGGACTTTCCAGTTCTAACTTTCTATAAAGACATGATGGCTGCAAAAAATGGACTGGACCTTCTTTACAGTTAGACGATAACTGCCCAATGAATAAAATGTATCTATTAAAGATGCTACAGGGTGGATATGGAATTTGGATAATGCCAGGACTGTCACCTTCACTTCATCTCAGATACCTTATAAGCTTGTAGCAGGAAAGAAGAAGGAACAATAAGAAAAAGAAAAAAATCTTGTTTTGGCAGAAGCACAATGATGAGCAGGGGCGGGAATCATGTCTTCATTTAGGTTCCTTAAAAAGAAAAACCTAGAGCAGGAACATGGATGCAGGAAGTTCTGGGGGGAGGTAATTGCAGAAATAAGGAATGAGAGATGGGAAGGATTAGAAAGGGAAGGTGGGGGAGCCATGTAAGAACGAGAATGTGAGGTTCTCATACAGATACTGCAGGGGGATCTTGATAAACAGACGGAGACCTGCCAAAATTGTGCACCTAAAGGACAAGAGGCTGGAACATTTATTCACCAGCTTCCTCACCTACTGGTTGAGGATTGTCTTCAGAGGTATTAGCTCCCTCCTCACCTAGGGGCTGCCCTGGCATAGCAAGCCAACCAGAGCCCTTGACCTTGACAAAGGTCCTAAAGCAAGAGCAGAAGGGTGGATGCGTGCCCTTGAAGTGGGACGCATCCAGTCTAGGTTGTGTGGGAACGTATTAGGAACTACCCACCAGAACTGTGGCTGAAATCACAGCTGAGACAGTGTTCATGCCGAACCTTCCACCACAACCGGGGGTAAGACCAGAGATGGACCAGAGGCATATGACGAGGATCACCAAATGCGTCTGCAATAGACCCTGCAGTTCTGTATCTTCAGTGTGAGACTGAACCAGAAGCAAACCCACCTTCCAGGGCACTGCGAGTAGAATTGCCTGTGTGGAGCAGAGATAGGCTCTTTCGAGAATATAGAACAACCGTAGCCTTCATGGCCTGAATTCACACAAACCGGTTAATCTGAAACACCTCAAGTCAAAAATATGGTGTAAAATGTCCCTGGCTGGTAAAGTCACAAGGCGCTCAGAAGAAACATTTATAGATTTCTGCAGAGAAATGCAACTTCAATCCAGCCCTCAAAAAATTCTCAGAGACTCTAAATTTCCGAGGACTATAAGCTTACAGTGAAAATAAAACAAACCACAAGGAAAGAAGGCACCATCATGGGTAAAAGCTGGTGGAAACAGCATGCAGCAGCAAAACACCCACGAACACATCTTCCGTGGGCTCTCCAGAGTCACTCTCCAGCTCTCCCCACCCACCCAGGGCTCTGTGGGGCTGACCAGTGTGAACGCTACCAGTGTTTTTTTGCTCACTGGCTGCCAGTTCTGCAAATACAGGCACTGGCAACAGAGTGGCGGGGTGGAGAAGCGTGAGGTCCAGGTGTTTATTCCCACAGGTCTTTGATTCTTTCAGCAACGTTTCGTTGTTTTCGGTGTGCAGGTCTTTTCACCTACTTAACTTATTTCTGAGTATTCTATTCTTTTCGCTGCTATTGTAAATGAAATTGTTTTCTTAATTTTTAAAAAATTTTCACCTGAGGACGTTTTATCACTGCTTTTAGAGAGAGGGGAAGAGAAACATTGATTGGCTGCCTTCAAGTATTTGCCCTGACCAGGGATCGAACCTGCAACACATGCATGTGCCCTGAGTGGGAATCAGTCCTGCAACCTTTTGGTCCATGGGACAGTGCTCCAACCAGCTGGGCCACACCAGCCAGGACTGTTTTCTTAATTTCCTTTTTGTAGTTTTAATTGCTAGTGTATACAAACACTACTGGCTTTTGCATATTAATCTCATATCTTGAAACTCTGATGAATTCATTTATGAACTATAATAAAAACCTTTATGGTTCTCTGTGTTTTCTGCATGCAAGAGTATGTCCTCCACGAACAGAGATAGTTTAACTTCTTATTTAATTCAGATGCCTTTATGTTTTTCTTGACTAATTAATTGCTCTGCCTAGAACTTCCAGTAGAATGTTGAATGGCAGCGGTGGCTGTGAGCAAGCGTCCTTGTCTTGTTCCCCATCTCAGGGGGAAGATCTCAGTCTTCCACTATTAGGCAGGATGTGAGCTGCGGGCTTTTTCATAAATGTCTTTCACCATTTAAGGGAGTGCCCTTCTGTTCTTGGTTTGCTGCATATTTTCATCGTAAGAGGGTGCTGCATTTTGTCAAATGTTTTGTTTTCTTTTTAAAACCACTGAGATGATCGTGTGGAGTTTTCTTTATTCTGTTCACGTGGTATACTATGTTGGTTTCACACGCTGAGCCGCCTTGGCACGACTGGAATAAATGCCATTTGGCCGTGGTGTGTAATCCTTTAATACATTTTAGGATTCAGTTTTCTAGTACTTTGTTGAGAGCTCTGCGTCTATCTTCGTCACCGATACTGGTTTGTAATCTCTTTCTTGTGGTGCCTTTGCCTGGCGTCAGTATCAGGGCAATGCTGGCCTGATAAAGTGGGTTAGGAAGTGTTCTCTCCTTTTCCTTTTTTGAAAGAGTTTGAGAAGGATTCATGTTAATTCTTTTTTTAAAATTTCTTTATTGATTATGCTGTTACAGTTGTTCTATTCCCCCCCTTCATTCCCCTCCACCCTACCCCCCGTCCCCACCATTACCCCCCATTTAGTTTATGACCATGTGTCTCAAGTTCTTTAGATTCTATATTTCCCATACTATTCTTGCCCCCCCCATCTATTTTCTATCTACCATCTATGCTACTGATTTTCTGTACCTTCTCCCCCCTTCTCCTCCTCCCACTCCCCTGTTGCTAACCCTCCTTGAGATCTTCATTCCTATGTTTCCACTCCTGATCTAGCTGTCCTTTTAGTTTGCTTTCGTTTTAGGTGTGGTTGTTAATAACTGTGAGTTTGCTGTCCTTTCACTGTTCATGTTTTTTTAACTTCTTTTTCTTAGATAAATCCCTTTAACATTTCATATAATAAGGGCTTGGTGATGATGAACTCCTTGAATTTGATCTTATCTGAGAAGCACTTTATCTCTCCTTCCATTCTAAATGAAAGTTTTGCTGGATAGAGCAATCTTGGTTGTAGGTCTTTAGATTTCATGACTTGGAATACCTCTTTCCAGCCCCTTGCCTGTAAGGTCTCTTTTGAGAAATCTGCTGACAGTCTGATGGGGACTCCTTTGTAGGTGACTGTCCCCTTCTCTCTTGCTGCTTCTAGGATTCTCTTCTTCATTTTAATCTTGGCTAATGTAATGATGATGTGCCTTGGTGTGTTCCTTCTTGGGTCCAACTTCTTTGGGACTCTCTGAGTTTCCTGGATTTCCTGGAAGTCTATTTCCTTTGCCAGATTGGGGAAATTCTCCTTTATTATTTGTGCAAATAAGTTCTCCACTGGTGGCTGTGGTCCTTTCCCCCTTCTGGTACCCCTATAATTCGGATGTTGGAGCGTTTAAAGATGTCCCGGAGGTTCCTAAGACTCTCCTCATTTTTTTGAATTCTTGCTTCTTCACTCTTTTCTGTTTGGCCATTATTTGCTTTCTTCTGGTCCACTCCATTAATTTGAGTCCCAGTTTCCTTTTTCATCGCTATTGGTTTCCTGTGCAGTTCCATTCATTTCAATTAGTTTTGCCTTCATATGGTTCTCTAATTTGTGGCTATAATCAACCAGTTCTGTGAGGATCCTGATCACCAGTGTTTTAAACTGTGCGTCTGAGAGTTTTGCTATTTCTTCATCGCTTAGATTTATAGGCTCTGGGGCTTTGAGATCTTCTTGCGCCATTTTTGGTCTGTTCTGGCCCTTTAAGTGTGAGAAGCGTGGCCTAGGACTCCCAGGTCGCTGGGGTGTGACGCTGTATGTGGGGGCATGGTCAGAGCGGGGAAATGGCGGCCCCCTCTGCTGTTTCTCGCAGCTGGGTGACGAGCAGCGCCTTAGGTTGTTGACCGGGTCAGGGTCACTTAGGTCGCTGGGTTATGACGCTGTACGTGGAGGCAGGGTTAGAGCGTGGAAATGGCGGTGCCCTCCGCTGCCCCTTGCCGCTGGGGCTGCTGGCTCTCGTCCAATCGCCCACTCCCTCGCTTGTCTGTCCACACACGAATGCGCGACCACAGTCAACCTGCAGCCCTGCTCCCTCGCTGTTTCCCCGCGATTGTTTGCTGAGTTGCCCACCAGGTCCAACCCTGCGCCTGGATTCCGCGGGCCTGAGTCTGTCTGACCGAGTTTTCCTGTGCTACCCTCCTCTGCCAGCTGCTGCTTTCGCCCCTCTTACCGGTCAGGCTGAAGAATTTGTTGTAATCAGACTTCCGAAAAGTTCCATTTTCTGTGTTCTGGCTGTGTTTTCTGTTGCTAATATTTAGTTGTCTCTAAACTTGGTTGTGTGAGGAAGCACGTCTCCACCTATGCCGCCATCTTGGCAGAAGTCCCTTAACTTATTTTTAATAATCTGGTTATTAGGTCCTGGCTGGTATGGCTCCAGGATTGAGCACTGGCCTGTGAACTGAAAGATCACCAATTTGATCCCCAGTCAGGGCACATGCCTGGGTTGCCGGCCAGGTCCCTAGTGGGGGGTGTGTGAGACACATCCAATCTAACCCCTTATCAAATACACAGTTTGAAAATATTTTCTCCCATTCTATAGGTTGCCTTTTCACTCTGTTGTTGCTTTCATTGTGCCAAAGCTTTTTATTTTGATACAATCCTACTTGTTCATTTTTGTTAACTGTGCTCTTGAAGACATATCCATGAAATTATTTGCCAGTATTGCAAAGCTTTTCTCCTGTCTTCTTCTAGAAGTTTTATAGTTTCAAGTCTCATGTTTAAGTCCTTAATCAACTTTGAGTTGATTTTTGTGTGTGATGTCAGGTAAGGGCCCAATTTAATTTTTTGCATTTTTTCCAGTTTTCCCCAATGCTGTCTCTTGAAGAGGCTATCTTTGCCCCATTGCATATTCTTGGCACCCTTGGCAAAGAGCAGTCTATCATGTAAATGTGGCTTTCTTTATGGGCTCTCTACTCTATTCCATTGATCCATATGTTGGCCTTTAAGGCCAGTGCCATAATGTTGTGATATATTTTGAAGTCAGAAAGTGTGATACCTTTACTTTTGTTCATCTTTTTCAAGAGTGACTTGTCTATTTCTGGTCTTTTGTGGTTCCATATTTAATTTTAGAATTGTTTTTCTATTTCTGTAAAAAAAATGACTTTGGGATTTTGATAGGGATTGCATTGAATCTATAGATCACTTATGGTAGTATGGACATTTTAACAATATTAAGTCTTCCAATCCATGAACATGGGATGTCTTTTCATTTGTTTGTGCCTTGTTAAATTTGCTTCATCAATGTGTTGTAGTTTTCAGTGTACAATTTTTTCACCCCCTTAGTTAATTTATTCCTAAGTATTTTGTTCTTTGCGATGCTGTTGTAATTTGGATTGTTTTCCTGGTTACCTTTTCAAATGGTTTGTTGTTAATGAATAGAAACACAACAGATTTTTGTAGGTTAATTTTGTATCCTGCAACTTCACTGAATTTGATTATTCTGGTCTTTTTAATGGATTCTTTAGAGTTTTCTGTATATAAAATCCTGTCATTGACAGACACAACTCTACTTCTCCCTGTCCCATTTGGATACATTTTATTTTTTATTTATTTACATTTTTGGCTCATTGCTCTGGCTAGGACTCCCATTACTATGTGGCAGAGAAGTGGGGAGAGTGGGCATCCTTGCCTTATTCTTGATCCTAAAGGAAATGTTTTCAGCTTTTCACCATTGAGTATGTTAGGTGGGAGCTTGTCACATGTGGTCTTTATTATGTTTGGACAGTTTTCTCCTGCTCCGACTTCATTAAGAGTTTCGTCATGAAATAGTGTTAAATCTGGCAAAGTTGTTTTTATGCAACTATTGAGAGGATCTTGTGTTTTATCCTTTATTTTGTTAACATGGTGTATCGCATTAATACATTTTCATGTGTTGAACCATTCTTGCTGCCCAGGAGTAAATGCCATTTGGTCATGGCGTAGGGTCCTTTAACGTGCTGTTGGGTTTGGTTTGCTGGTGTTTTGTTGAGGATTTTTTGCATCAACGTAGGTTAGAAATATTGGCCTGTAATTTTGTTTTCTTGCAGGGGTGTGTTGTGTCTCGTTTTCATTTGTCTCAGGGCATATTCTAATTTTCTTTCGATTTCTTCTTTAACACGATGGTTGTTCAAGAGTTGTTTAATTTCCAGGCACAACTGTACTTGAGCAACAACAGAAAAAAAAGGAATAAAAAGAGTTGTTTAATTTCCACATATTTGTGTACTTTCCAGTTTTCCTTCTGCTGTTGGGTTCTAGTTTTATTCCATTGTGGCCAAAAAAATATTTGGCATGATTTTAAAAAAATATTTTATTTATTTATCTTTAGAGGGGAGGGGAAGAAGAGAGGGAGAGAAATATCAATGTATGGTTGCCTCTCAGGCATACCCTGCTGGGAACTGGCCTGCAACCCAGGCACGTGCCCCTGACTGGAAATCGAACCATCGACTTTTGGTTCAAAGGCCAGCACTCAATCTACTGAGCCACACCAGCCATGAGATTTTAATTTTCTTAAATTTGTTAAAACTTTGTGACCTCACTTGTGATCTGTGCTGGGCAGAGTGGAAGCTGCTTCTCATCCCAGAGCTTCATGCTCCAAATCTCACCATGGAATCTGGCTGAAGCTAGTCTCCAGGGACAACTTCCTTGCTTAACTTTTATACTTCCCTGTCGTATCTTATTCCCCATCCCGAGCGCCTTCCTTCAATAAAGCTCCTGTACCTGAATTTCTTTCTCAGGCTGTTTCTAGGGAACCTGACCTAAGGTAAGAAGAAAACTGATGATGCAGTAGATGGAGAACAGAAGCAGAGACAAATCAATGAGTAAACAAAGGCCCTAGGTCTCCTCCACCCCCCGCCTTCCCACTCCAAGAAGCCCAATTCTGTCCCTTCATAGGAAAATGGTCGGATGAGTACATGAATGACATCACTGAGACTTTCTAGCTGGGGACACAGCTAACTTAGCTAAAACATGTCCCACACTGTAACAGAATGCATTGCAGTGACCTTAGAGAAGGAAGTCATTTTTTCCCACTTAGGTTTGTCTACTCACCCCACCCCCACCCCCAAATACCCTCAGGCACAGAGAAGCAGGCACATGCTGCTTTGCTCATCAAATCCTTCCCATTCTGTGTCCTGGTTATAATACTTCTCTGGGACGTTACATCCTTTTCTGAATTCCCAGCCCAAAGCAGAGGGCCTGGCACCAGTGAATACAACAGATCCTCAAATAACAGATTTGTTCAGTGTGGTTTTGTTATAACACCGATGGAAGGGGAAAAAAGCGCTTCGCAACCGCCGCCACTGTCCGTGGGGGTCTTCTCTGGGGTCCCCAGTTTCCTCCCGCATCCCAAAGATGTGGGCGTGAGCGGAACCGGCCTGCCCATGTCGTCCCAGTCGGACGGGGCGAGCGTGGTGTTGGGTATGCGGGCGCCCTGCAATGAAAGGGCCCAAGGGCGTCCTGTGGGGGTGGGGTCCCACCCTGTGCTCTGAGGTTGGGGCAGAGGTGCCAGCCACCTGACCCTAAACTGGAATAAGCAGGTTGGAAAAGAATGGTCCTATTTGCTTTTATTAATCTTTCTTATGTGTATGTAGAGTTCACATTTTCCCCCCAATGTTTAATATTAGAAGTATTTTGGGGTGTTTGGAAGTTTGGTGTTGTTTTTGTGACCAGAAATATGCTGTAGTAACTAAACTCTTATTTATATCATTCAGCCTGTCGTAAAGTTGGTTTCATTATTCGTGGCTTTCCCTTGAATCACACTGTGGGGAGATGTTCAGGGAGGCCTTACTGTATTCTATCAACAGCTACTGAGTGAAACGTGGGAAGGTGGGAGAGCGTGGAAAGGGTAGGAGGAGAATACCGGGAGGGAGGAAGAAGACTTCACTCGGAACTTCTCAGAGAAGGGGTTCTTGGGAGCCAGGGCCCTGAGCGGTTGGCATCGAAAACCCTGTGAAAAGCTCCGAGGCCTGTCACACTTTCCAGTCCAGGCCCCAGCCCAGGGGCGGTGGCCTCTGGAGGGCGCAGGACCTCAACAAGCTGATTGGGAGAATTCGTTCAGGCGCAGCACCCAACGAGGTCTTCCTTCTGGGGAAAGGACAACCCTGCTGCTGCTGCGGTCGTGTCCGTGTCCGGTGGAGCGGGAGCGCAGAACGGAGCGCAAGAGAGCGCGGGAGCGCAGGGCACCGAAGGGAGGGAGGCTCAGGGACTCAGATTTCTCCCCGGGCAGAAGGCACCGATTAGCCGGAGTGGTCTTCTTGGAACTGTGCACGGGACAGATTGAGCGCCTTCAGGCAGGACAAGGGTGAGTCTGGGGGCCGTCCTGGGGCGCGAGGGCAGTGGGCTGCGGTTGGATGCCTGGACTGGGAGGGGAGATGTGTTGTGGGTGGTGGTGGCGGGAGAAGCTGTTGAGGGTGGTGGAGTGGCGATCCACTGTTTGCTTTCCTTGAACTCATGACTGAGTTGGTTTCATTTCCCCCGCAATGGTGGGGAGCTGCCTGCTCGGGTCTCTGACTGCCTTCTGCCAAAGACCACGTGGAATGGGGTGGGGACAGGGTGGGGATGGGGTGGGGGTCGGAGGGGCCTCGGAACCCGCTCAGCAGAACTGTCCAGGAAACCCAAGACAGACAAACTCCACGTTGTCTGTGGCGTAAATTGCCGAGGTAGATGATTCCAGAACTTAATAATTCCCTCTTCCTATTCTGGGATCCATTTTAGGCACAAGGAGAAAGACTACTATCTCATCAAAAAAAGGGGGTGCCTCATACTTTTTTCTTTCTTTCTTTCTTTTTTTTTTTTTTTTTTTGAGAAGAGGAAATATTAATTACTTTTTTCCAGGGAATTTTTAGAGGACGTTTATTAAAGCTGGGGACAGTGAAACAAGGAAGGGCTTGGCATAGAAGAAGCAGAAGGAGAGGAACTAGGCGGGGAAATGAGCCTGGGCTGGCTGTTTTGGCTAAGAAGTCAGAGAAAGGGGGGTCTAGGGGCAGGGGCAGGGGTCAGCCCCGAGGAGCTGCTGCCGCCCGGTGCTCCCTGGCTGCAAGCCTGGTGGGGACCCTTAGGGTTTAGGAGATGCCCACCTGTGAGGGAAGGAGGGGGGAAGGGGAAGGGGCAGCCATGCTCCTGGGAGGAAGGGCAGCAGATTATTTATGGATATATAGTTTTAGTACCATTTAAAGATTTTTCACTTTAAAAAATAGTAACTTTTCTTCCCTCCTTGTTGGCAGCTTTACATCCTATATATACAGCAATCTTAGTATCTAGTGATACACATTCAAGCTTTTCTACAACGTAAGTTCCTGGAAATTTGCATTGTTGACCCAAAATATACATGTATTTGTAGTCCCTTTTATCCATTTGATATCTTTATCAGCACTTAATAAGCCCTAAGCAATTTCAGTAATCACAATTTTTTAACATATTTTAATCTTATAGGTAAGTCCTATAAGATTATTTATGTTTAAATAAATAAATTTATTTTTATTTATTTTTAAATTTATTTATTTACTTTTCTTTTCAATTTTATTTACTTATTTATTTTTCACATAGATAAAATTTATTTATTTATTTTTAAATCCTGGTTATCCCTACTAATTTCCTCTTTGAAATTAACTTTAGGATCATTTAGTTTCAATACCAAAATACACCACTGGGAGTTCCATTGAAATTGCTTTAAATTGGGTTTAAATTTGAGGAGGATTGTCAGGGTTGTCATTTTTAATCTTCCCAGCCAGAAATATAACAGTTCTCTTCATTTCTTCAAGCTTTGTTTTGTGTGGTCTTCTTCATACTGCATCATCATTTTTCCTGTAAATTTCTTGTTTTAAGTTGTCACTTTTATGAGTGAAGTGTTTTCCATGTTATCTTTTCTGATTAGTTTTGGCTGAGATGTAGATTTTTGATGAAGCTGGTAGTGAGGTCACTGGAGCCTGACGCTGTGAAACTGAAATCCACAAGATTCCTTGAACCACACTCTCACGTCTGCTTTTGTCTCCAGTGGACCAGAGAAAAGTGTAAAAGCCCATCCATTGCCCTCATGGGTCCCAAGAAATGGCCTTGAAGGCATCTGCTTAGCAACTGGGAATAACTGGGTAGCCTGAGATCCAGAGTCTTTTTAGTTATGCCTTAGTACCTGTTACCTACCTTGCCAGATCTGTATAACTTTAAGGCGAGGAAAACAAAAGTATATCAATTGGTTGCTTAGTTGGTTTCACTTCCGCTAGTTTCTTTTGCATGCTTTAACCCCAGATTTGGGTTTCAGGCCAATTAAGTCATCCAAACTGTTGTCTGATCTGTAAAATGGTGATGATAGGTGTCCCATCTGCTTCATTGAGCTGTTGAGATGAACTCTGTGTAAAAGTACTTTGGAAACTGTTTCCATGGTCTTGTACCTATTTCCATGCAACTTCCTCGAGCCTCAATATCTCCATCTACAGACAGTGAGCTCATGGTTCTAAAGCACTTAGCATATAGTGAGTACAGAGATTTGTGGTCATTGTCATTATCATCATTCATTACTGAACCCAGTGGCCTTTAGTTACAGGTACTACTTTAGTACTAAAGGTATTAGTACAACAGGTATTACTGTAGCAAATTTAATTCAAACTAGCTTACTAATAAGGAAGGTTACTGGTTCATGAAACATGTAACAGAAATGGGGTAGACTTCAGAGTCGGTTCAAACCAGTGGCTGAGTGTTGTCAAGGACTCAGATCCCACCCTTTTCTTTGCGTTCTGTCATTTGTAGGTTGCCTCTTCCCAAGGCTTTAGGACTGGGGCCCCATGCTTTCTCAGTTATACTCAGATAATAGAGAGAGTTAGAGGAGTTGCCTTCCTGGGCCGCCTTAGGGGATCCAGGAATCTCCCCAGCAAACATTCCCCTCCACTCAAGTGAGCCCAGGTGCCCAGTTTTGAATCAATCACTGCAACAGGCTACTAGGAATCGTCTGATGGTTAGATCAAGATTTTTCAACCCCTGCACTATTGACATTTTGGGCTGGATAATTCTCTGTTGTGGAGGGTCTATCCAATGCATTGCAGCACCCCAACACCTACTCAGTATATGTAAAGAGCACCCATCTCCCAGTCGTGGTGATTAAAAATGTCTCCACATTGGAGCAGAAATTCCCTGGAGGGCAAAATCACCTTCAATGGAGAACCGCTGGTTTAGATATATCAACTTTAACCCCTAGAACCAGGGATGAGGCGAGCTCCCTTCAAACACATTGCTGAGTGGAGGAGAAGCAGACAGTCACTTAAGATCTAGGAGTAATAGGAAGCAGAGAAGAAGTGGGAGCTGCGAAGGCAACACAGATGTCCACCACGATTCCTCTGGGACTGGACATTCTCTGAGTCTTTAGTGCAGATGCCTCTGAGGGGGGCAGCATTCACAACGTGAAGTCTTACTGATGCCGAGGCCAATGGAGAGGCTGTGACAAATTAACAGCTTGCTAAAAACACCACAGAGAGAGTCGGGGGCCAGGACTAGGGAGACAAGGATGCTCAAGCATTGGAAAAGAGGTAGAAAGGAAAAGTGGAGATCCACAGAAACCAACTTCTAGTACAATCCTGAATGTCCTTGGCCAACTGTGGCCAAGGTTGCAAACAGGGGCTTCACAGGCAATATCCAGGGGGCAGTCATATTTTATTTGACCCACACAGTGTTGGACTGCACAGTTTTTAAAGCATTTTTTACTTGGTTGCAAGATTTTAAATCAAGAGCTTTGACATAAAAATCCAGATTTCTGACTGCTCCTTTAAAAATGCAAGGTCATCCACCACTGGGCCCTTTATCTTTGCTGAGTAACTCGGGCCTTCTTCAGATGGGCCCTGAGCTTTCCAACCCACCATGCTGTGGTCACCCCTATACTTTGGCAGGATAATTTGTTAGAATAGGCTAAACTGACATAACGAGTAGACCCCAAGATATAATGGCTCAAGTGCAATAGAAGCTTATTTTTCATTCACTTAACAGTCCATGGTAGATGGTCCAGGTCTGTGAGCAGCCTTCTTCCAAGTGATGATTCAGGGATCCAGGATTCTGCCTTCTTGAGGCTCCACCTTCCTTCTCAGGGCCTTACCCCTGCCCCCAGGGCTGTGTCATCCAATGCATCCAGCTGATAGTATGTAGAGGAGACAAACCTGCCTCAGCTCAAAGTAGTACATAACATATCCACCACACCCCATTGGTGAGAACTAGTCATACAGCCACATCACGCCTCAGGGAAGGCTGGGAGATACGGTCCTAGGTGGGCTGACACTTTTCAGCCACACTGTTATTATGGAAGAGCAGAACGAATTTTGGTGGACAGCAAACCATCTCTGTCTTACATGAAATTGTGGGGAGACCTCTTCGGCCACTCCAGTCACAGACACTCTTGAGTCCAGTAGTAAATATGCAGGAGATTCTGAGGCTCTAACAAATTTCATCAGTTTCTTCCAGGTATGGATAAATTGGGGGCTGTCATCTCCTTAGGCCAGTTCGTGTACAACCAGTGTGACACGATGCAGCACTGCAAGGGACAGTGCCGGCGTCTAAAGAGCCGGATCCAAGGCCTGCTGCAGCCTCTGCAAGAGCTCCGGGACCGAGACAGGAACCTGCCCGACGTGATCACCACTGCCCTGGACAAATTCCAGGCTGTCCTAGAGAAAGCTAAGACGCAGATAGATAATTTTAGCAGTAAATCCAACGCCTTTAAGTTTATAACTGCAGGGAGGGACAAAGTACTCTTTAAAGACATAAACAGGGAGTTGAATGATGTCCACAGGGAGCTCTCACTGAGGCTTCAGGTGTATCAGTTGGTGCCTACTTCAAGCAGCAGCCAAGGAGGGAGCTGGGAGCAGGAAGATAAGCAGGATGCAGAGGAAGATTGGCAAGTCCTCCAAAGCCTAAGTGGTAAGGTTTATTTTGGGACATTTTAGTCTCATTTTGTCTCCTTCTTTTAAAAAAAAATTCATTTACTTATTTTCAGAGAGAGAGGAAAGGAAGGAGAAAGAGAGGGAGAGAAACATTGCTGAGCAAGAGAAACATCAATTGGTTGCCTCTCGCACCCCCCAAACTGGGGACCTAGCCTACAACCTGGGTATGTGCCCTGATGGGGAATCAAACTGGCGACCCTTTAGTTCACAGGCTGGCACTCAGTCTGCTGAGCCACACCAGCCAGAGCTAGTCTCATTCTGATTTACCGAAGGAGCAGGAAGGCTGAAGGAGTTTGAGCAAATGTTTATTCGTGTGACTCAGACCTCCAAACATCCCTGGGCCCAGATATGGTGGGGGCCAGAGTCGTGGGGGGGGAAGGTGTTGACACTAATAAGTCTTCTTTGCCTCTCTATACTCGCTGTGATGTGACACCTGGAATTCCAGGAACTAATTCCTTCCAGCCTTAGTTTCTCCAGGACCTTCTGTTAATATATAAATTACCCAGGGGGGAATTAACTAATTAAGCAAACATGAATTGAGTACAGTCACGCACTACTTAATGATGGGGATACAGTCTAAGAAATGTGCCCTTAGGTGATTTCGTCGATGTGTGTATATCAGAGTGCACTTACACAATCCTAGATGGTCTAGCCTGCTGCACACTTGGGCTGCATGGCACTGCCTATTGCTCCGAGGACACAAGCTGTACAGCATGCCACCGCACAAGCCAAAAATCTTGTGGCTTGTGCCTGTGGCTTGAGGTAAAGATACCTCCACCAAGAAGCGGACCATAAGTGCTGAAGGTCAGGAAGGTCCTGCCTTTCAGCTGGGTCAGCCTCTGCACACACACCCTACCCCCAGTCCCTGATTCTCTTTCTCCCTGTTGGGTGTTTGGTTGGGAGATTTCAGGTGTCTCACTTTCCCTCATCCCCAAAAGGACCCATCTTGCCCGCAGGTCTCCTCCAGATCCTTCAGCACTTACGGTCTGCTTCTTGGTGTCTCTTGATTGCATCCTATTCCCCTGTGCTATAAGTAAAGCACAGGGGAATAGGATGCAATCAAGAGACACAGTCAACACGAGATACAGGAAGTTACTACTGGCATAACATGGCATGCTGTCTTACAATAAACTTTTTTTTACAAGTAGAAAGAGTACACTCTAAAATAGTAATAAAAAGTATAGTATAGTCCTGGCAGGAATGGCTCAGTAGATTGGGTGCCAACCTATGAACCAAGGGATTGCCAGGTCAATTCCCAGTCAGGGCACATGCCTGGGCTGCAGGCCAGGTCCCTGGTAGGGGACGTGCAAGAGGAAACCACACATTGATGTTTCTGTTCCTCTCTTTCTCCCTCCCTTTCCCTCTGTCTAAAATTAAATACAATTTTTGAAAAAAGTGTAGTACAGTAAATACATAAACCAGTAACCTTGTCATTTATTATCAAGTATTATATACTGTACATGATTGTATGTGCTGTACTTTCATACGACTGGTAATGCAGTAGGTTCGTTTAACCAGCATCACCACAAACACATAAGCAGTGTGCTGCGCTGCAACATCACTAGGCCACAGTTATCTTTCAGCTCCATCATAATTGTACGGACCACCATGGTATATGCGGTCCATCACTGACTGAAACATTGTTATAAGGCGTGTGACTATATCTGCCATATGCCAGGTACTGTTCTAAGTGTTTGAGATACAGCACAGAGCAAAGTGGACAAGATCTCGGCCTTTATGGGACATACAGTCTGCACCTAGCGGGCTCAATAAGTCATTTTATCTAACAGCAATGTAAGTCATAAGCAGGGCAGTGAAATAGAAGGTGACTGGGTGCAGATTGAGTGTTCAGGGAAAGCTTCTCTGACTGGGTGATGTTGGAACGAATACCTTGAATGATAGAAGAAGCAGAGCCTACGAAGAGGAGGGAAGGGAACCTTCTCAGCAGAGAAAATGGGATGCAAAGACCCTGACATAGGAATCAATGTGGCAAGTGCCAGGAACAGCTGGAAGACCAGGACGGCTTTGCTGTCGTAGGCACAGAAGAGAGAGCAGTGCAAGGTGAACGAGGCCAGGAGCTACAGGAGCAAGGTCATGCAGGGCCGTGAAGGCATGATGAGAAATTTAGATTTCGTTCTGAGTCATAGGAAGCCAGTGAAGGGAGGTTCTTAACTGTGGGCCTGTCCTGAGTTGATTTGTATTGAAGAAGCATCACATGGGCTGTCCTGTGGCAATCACCTGAAGTGGTACGTGTTAGTTCCTGCACTAATACTGCATAACAAAACATCCCCAAACTCAGAGGCTTAAAACAATAGTCATGAATTTTCCTGCTCGAAGACCTGGGCCCACTGGGGTTCTCCTGACAACAGGAGGGCTTGGCTCCAGGCAGTGGGTCCAATTCGAGTCAGTTTAATTGTGTCTCATTATGGAGCCAAGACTGTAGGAGCAGTGAGTACCTGGAGAATGTTATTCTTGCAGCAGAAACGCAAGAAGGCAAGCCCAGCGGTGCCAGCACCTTTCAAGTTTCTACTTGTATCCTCTTCTATTCAAAGCAAGTGATGTAGCCAAGCTCCATGTGAAGGGGCAGGGAAGTACAGTGTGCCCACTATGAAGCTGTGGCTGGGGTATGGATGTGTAATACTACTACATAGGAGTGAGGAATTGGGACCAATAATTCAACATACCCCAGGGGGCAAGAGTAGAAGTGCGAGCCCAATTAGGAGATCAGTTTGATGGCAGTGGCTTGAACTAGAGTGGCCCTTGAACTAGGTGGCTTAGTGCAAGACAAGACTCTAAGGAGATGAAACATGGGCTGGGTTGGAGTAGGGGTGCAGTGGGGCCAGGGCCATCAGAAGAGGGAACAGAGGGGAAGGATGGAAGAAATGTGGTTTCTTTACCCCTTTGCTATGGGGTAAACCCCTCATGTTATGAATTCCAAACTGTTCCCTTTTGCAAGGATTGTGGGTGGAGAGAGAGGAGGTGAGGAGAGGGTGAAGGACATTTGAATGAACCCTCTGGGCACTGAAGCCCAGTAGCATAACAGTTCTGCCACCTTGATGTGGAGGGTGGTCCATCCCCAGTCAGGTCAGCAGGAGACACTCCAATAGGACAAACCAGGTCTGGAGGAGACCTGCGGGCAAAATGGGTCCTTTTGGGGATGGCGGAAAGTGAGACACCTGGAATCCCCCAACCAAACACCCAACAGGGAGAAAGAGAGTCAGGGACTGGGGGTGGGCTGTGTGTGCAGAGGCTGACCCAGCTGTAAGGCAGGAGTGGCCCCCAGCCTTCCTGACCTTCAGCACTTACAATCAGCTTCTTGGTGGAGGCAGGAGGCATGCTGGTGTCGTCAACTTGGAGAACAGGATTTACTTCTGTTTTTGCTTTTCAGTCTTTAAGAAACACTTTAATCAAGGAATATATTAACATAGTACAAGAAGTACAAAAAGGGCCCAGCACGAGATGTAAATGCCCCTTTTGCCCTTCACCCTCTCACCCTTCACCTCAAGGGGCCTGTTTCCTTCCTAGACACAATCTCCTACACCAGTTTCCTGAACAGCCTTCCAGATACTGAAGTATGCAGATTTTGTTGTCACTGTTACACAGTCAGCAGCATCCTGCATACACTGTTCTGCTTCTTGCTTTTCTCTTTAAATCTTGAATACCCTTCCATATGAATTCCCATAGGGTTATCAAGTATTCCTTGGTATATATGGACCAGATATATTTAAGCAGCTCTCTATTGATGGACATTTAAATTGTGTCCGATTTTTCTCAATTGTAAATAATCCTGCCTTAAGCGTCTTTGAATACATTTCAGAATACCTTTAGGAACATTTCCTATGAGCAGATCTAATTGCCGTGTCAAAAAGTATAGGCATTTTCTATTTTGAGACAGACTGCCAGTTTCCCACAGAGGCTACCAAAGAGGTTGTCTGTCCTACCACAGTGTCTGAGACGGGCTGTTTCTCCACACTTCCCTCCGTCACAGACTTTCCTGGTTTTAGCACTGAAGGTCCCATGTCCTCAGCGCAGGAAAACAGGGACAATTGGCCACCCTATATAGTGCTTTTAGCCATTTTTAAATGTACTTCTGAATATATAAATAAGGATAGCCCTGGCTGGTATGGCTCAGTGGGTTAAGCCCTGGCCTTTGAGCTGAAAGGTTGCTGGCTCGATTCCCAGTCAGGGCACATGCCTGGGTTACAGGCCAGGTCCCCAGTTGAGGGAATGTGAGCGGCAACCAATCAATGTGTCTCTCCCTTTCTTTCTCCCTCACTTCACCTTGCTCTAAAATAAATAAATAAATAATCTTTAAATGAAAATAGATTAGATTATACTGTGGTTTTAAAAACTCAGTGTCTTAAAGAAAAAAAAGTTTATTTCCTAGCCAGGCAAAGTCCAGGAGACTCTCCAAGGTAACTGTCCTTTCCAGGAATTTGCGATATCACAGCACTTTCATGTGGACACAAGCTTCCGTGACATTTCTTTGACCTCACTTCTGGGCCAAAGCGAGTCACAAGGCCATGCTTACAGGCACTCGCTGTGTGCTTAGAAGCAGAAAGCTGAATATTCATGAGCTGTAGTGGTAATTCCTACTACAATGAATGTGATAGGTAAAAAAAAAAAAGGGTGGGGGGGATCTCCATATGCTTTTAATGAGCATTTCTGAGTATTTGCTAACTCTTTTTTCCTGCAGGAAATGAAAGTATTGAAGCTTCAGTGGAAAAATTGGAAATCAATGTGGATAAAATCTTTGAGAATGAAAAGAAAAAAGTCATGAGGATCATTAGGCATTGTGAGTTACCTTGTGCCCTGACACTTCTGACTGTCCCCAAGCCAGAAGTCATTTGTTTAGTAGGAATCCAGCCTGCCCCCACCCCCATCCCTGTCCATTTTCTGGGCTGGATGGTTGGAGACAGCCCATGGCTTTGAGGTGTGCTCGTGACCAGCCCAGGCTTCTTTCCATGGAGTAGCATTTGAAGGGAACTTCTTGACCAGCAAGGTATCGTCTAGCACCTATGTGCTGACAATTTCCTCTAATAGCCTCAAAGCTTCATTTGCTGAATTTCTGAGAACAAATTCAAATCAGATTTAAAATATTCCTTCATCACTCTGTATCCGACAGATGTGTATCTGCTTTATGCCAGAGCCTTGTGCCTAGAGAAAAGCAAAATGCAGAGAAAGACCCTGCCTTTCAGAAGCCCACAGCCACAGGGCAGGGGAAAGGAGAGGAAAGGGAGACATGTGAACACACACCTGCAGTGGAATTACTGAGCTTGAAGTGTGTATTCAATTGGAATTGAAATGACTAGACACAATGCTAAATGTTCAAGTGCCAAGTTCAAGTGGCAGTAGGAGTGAGAACTCCAAAATGAGAGAGATGGATTGAGATGGAGGTTTAGGCTGAAGAGATGGGATTTGAAGAGGAGGGAAAGGAAAAGCATGATATATTTTTGATAACTATCCAGTGCTTCTACTGGTCGCTCAGAGGCACTGGAACCTCTCCCCCAGGATGAGTCAATCACAGAAGCTCTGAGGTTGCTCCAGGCCAGCTTTGCTTCATGGCATAGAGCTTCCCACTCACACGTTTACTGAGACACCTCTTCCCATAGGATACCTTCCTCAGCTCATTGACTCTTTATTTCCTTCAGTCATATGGTCAGACTTACAGAAATTCATAGAGAAGATCCCGGAATATCAAACCAAGGAGATTAAGAAGGAAGAGATTTCAGAAGTCGATGGGATCCCGCTAAGGGAAAATGAATTCAGCAAAGTTTTTAAAGGAAAATACTACCAATCTTCAGTGGCCATAAAAGTATTCAAAAACATCCAGGCCAGAAACATTGGGTGAGTCATTTTGTATAGTTCTCTCGTGTATCATTCCACTTCCTCCCCATAACTCCCCAAGGGGAGAAGCACACTGTCTCAATTTTCAGGTGGGGGAACCGTGCCCCAAAGGGTTACATGACTTGCCCTCTATTCTTAAGGAGCAGAGCCCAAACTTAAATGCATGACTTCCTTCAGTTCCACAATCTTTTCTCTTTTATTCATGAATTTAGTTATTTAAAAAAATTTAGTCCCGTCCATTTCTGTTTCTCAGTTCCCCATCCCCTTCACAGACAATACAGTATGTTTTGTTTGCATGTGTTTTTGCAAAACATAGGTTATTATATGCGCGTGAATTTTTAACTTTCACAAATGGCAGTATTATAAGTCTATTGCCTACTATTCTTGCATTTTTCACTCAGCATCACGGAACATGTATTATACTTGTAGCCCTTTCCTCCTGACTGCCGACTGGCATAGATCCATATTGTACCTATTTTTCCAATGATGGAACCCAACCAATTTCTAACTTTCTTCCACTAAAAAGAATACTCCTGTAATTACCCTTTTATGGACCTGTATAAGCATTTCTTTGGGCTGTGTTGCCAGGAGAGGAACCAATGGATCACAGGGCATGTGTATGTGAAATTGACTGAGTGCTTCCAGGTCAGTCTTCAGGATGGGTGGTACAGGCCCATGCTCCATCCAGCACTATTTGAGAGCTCCATGGTTACACGTCTCCGTGTACCCTTGGTGTTAGCCAGCTTTCTAATTTTTGCCATCCTTATGGTTATAAAGTAACATCTTGTAGTTATTTTAATTTGCATTTCTGTTTACTAATGAATTTGAACATTTATTCATATGCCTTAGCTATTTGGGCTTCCACTTCTCTGTATTGCCTGTTTACATCCTCTGCCCTTCTTTCTGTCACAGTCACCATTTTTATCAATTTGAAGATCCTCATATATTGTGGAAATTAATTATTTATAAGCTTTAGATATTGCAAAGGTCATCATATTTCCTATACCTTAATTTTGTCGGTGGTGTCCCTCAACAGACATCTTAAATTTTGATGTTATTGGTTCAACCAAAGTTTTTTTATTTGCATTCTTGAGGTGCCCTTCCCCACCCCCAGGTGTTCTAGATTTCTCTGTGAACTTTGCAGTTTTATCTTTGCCATTTAGGCTTTCATCCTCCTGGAATCGCCTTTGTATGTCCTATTACATAGGGCCTAGTTTTGTTTTTATCTGTACGCAGTGAGTCCATTTTCTCTACACCATCTAGTAAATGTTCTTCTCCATTGATTTCTGGTGCCACATTTATTGTTTGTTAAGTTTCTGTTTAGACAACGGATCTGGCTTTGACCTCTCTATTGTATTCCACTGGTCACTTTGTCTTTGCACCCACAACCCTGTGTTTTGTTCTGTTTTGTTTTATTATGACTTTGTCGTAATTCTCATTATCTAGTCCTCTTCTTGACCCTTCTTTCTCAAGTTGACTAAGCTAAATAAGTAACACATTCCTCAATGTACACATTGAAATTTTGATTAGGATAGTATTTTTAAATAATTTTATTGAAATATCATTTACATACCATAAGATTCACCCATTTAAAGTGTATACTTCAATAGCTTTTAATATATTGTTATAAAGTGATTTTAGAACATTTCTGTCATCCCAGAAAGAAACCCTGTGCCATTAGCAGTCACTCCCCATATGTTTTCACCCCCATCACCTCTGGCCCTAGACAACTACTAATCTACTTTCCATCTATATGGATGTGCTTGTTCTTTTTAAAATAATTTTTTAGATTTTATTTATTATTATTTATTTTTAGAGAGGGAGGAAGGGAATGAGAAAGGGAGAACAACATCGATGTGCAAGAGAAACATCACGATCAGCTGCCTACAGCCCAAGCATGCACCCTAACTGGGAGTCCAACCGGTGACCTCTTAGTTTGCAGGCTGACACTCAGTCCCCTGAGACACACCAGCCAGGGCTGGATTTGCTTGTTCTTGATATTTCATATAAATGGAATAATATGGTATGTGACCTAGCTCCTTTCACCTAGCATGATAATCCCAAGGTAAATTTATGTTGTAGCATGTATCATACATGGTAATTCTGCCACCAAACATCTTAGGGGTTCCACACTTTGCCGTCAGTGACCAAACTCATCGCAGCACCAGTTCTCACCCCAGGAGATGCTGCCTAGCCCTCAGGTCCCCCCCACACACAGGTGGTCCCTACACTAAATGCTCTCCAAAGGACCTTTCAGTCCTGGAATCCTAATTGTCCTTTTTATCCCCACAGAGAAGTGAGGGACACTTTCAATAAAGAGATCAGAACCATGAAGAAGTTTGATTCTCCTAACATCCTGCGTATATTTGGGATTTGCATTGATGAAACAGGTGAGGAGTGCTTCTGGGTTTGGTCCTCCTTTTGTGGTCTGTCATATATCTTCCATGTTAGAACGCATCGCATTTTTAAAGAACAGCTAAAAGAGTGGAATTTACATGGTGTTGTTATTATTAGTGTTAATTTTTTTTATATCCCATGGTGTAGGTTCCTACCCCCTTCCAGGAAAGGAGGGCTTGAATTTGGCTTCAGCCCAAGGGCTAAACATTAGTTTGCACTAATGTGGCCACATCTTTTCCTACCAGTCCACTGGCAACCCAGGGAGGTCTTGTTCAGATGCTGGCCTGAGTGATGGGTGCATTTTGTTGCAATAAAACATTATAAAGCTGACTCACCAGAATAAGGAATCTACCCTTGATCATCATTAGTGTAGATCAAACCTAAAATTTCAGTTGATCTGCCCCTTTACCAAGAACCTCATGCATCAGGTTCTTTTTAATCTTTTTTTAATGTGGCTGTGTTCTGTCTCATAACATGTCCTCTCCTGTGGGTTATGTTTTGTTGCTCTTGCCTATAGAGGGGACACAGCAACTCCTGTTTTATCCCTTCTAGAAGTTTCTCCACAGCCTCAGGGGACTAAAGGAAAACTTCCAGTGATGTCTGTCACCCTGGGTGGCAGGTGAGGTGACTGACCCATTTTTGTGTGTGGGTTCTTGTATCTCAGGCCCACAACCTGGGACCTGTGCTCTGGTCTGACCTCCCCTCACCAGCCCCCGTGGTATGTGCATCATTCATTCCTTCCACACACATTTATGAAGTTCTTTGTGAGCACTGTGTGAACAAAACAGATCCTGCCCCCTGGGCGCTTACACCTGAGTGGGGGAGGCATGACAGATAACTAAGAGAAATGTATAATCACGACGTGCCACATATGACAAAGAAGAGGTGTGGGAACTCTGTGGATACTGGACCCATTCAATGAGGTCAAGATGCAGACTGTGTGAGAAGGGGGCAGAAGGTGGGAGAGCAATGGTGTGGAGCTGAGTCTGTCTCTGTAGAGGCAGGGGGAGATGGATGCAGAGTAAGGACCTCTCGATGGGGTTGATCTTCTTTCCTTCAGTGACCCCACCTCAATTCTCCATGGTCATGGAGTACTGTGAGCTCGGGACCCTGAGGGAGCTGCTGGATCGGAACATGGACCTCAGTTTTGCTAAGCGCATCGTCCTGGTCATAGGAGCAGCCAGAGGCTTATTCAGGTACCACGTGGGTTGAAAGCTGCCAGGACGAACAAAATGAGTCTGCCTCCCTTACTGACAGTCCCAGAGATGGTGAGAGAACAGGCCGGAAGTCCCAGGTAGTCTCTGCTTCCTTGAGTTGTATTGTGACTTAGTTTGATTAGAATACCCTAGACAGGAGAGGGAAGGGACGCTTGACCCAGTGAAGCACGGGATTACACCACTGAACGCTGCTCTTGTGGAGTTGGACAGGCCTTACTCTTAAGTAAGGCCTTACTCACTATTGCCAGATTTAGCAAAGAGAAATACAAGATGCTCAATTAAACTTGAATTTCATATAATCAATAGTGATTGTATATCCCAAATATTACATAAGACATACTTTTACTAAAATTTCAGATAACATAAAATAATTTTTAGTAGAAGTATGTCCCAGGCAATTTTGAGACATACTTATGCTAAAAAAAAATCATTATCAAAACTTCAAAATCAACTGGGTGTCCTTTATTTTATCTGGCCACTCACCCTACTCTTACATGCAGATCCTATGGTTTCTGTGGGGGGACCCAGGGATTCCCCATAGGTCAGTCATTCACAAGCTTTCATGATTTTTACCATATTCACAATTCTGCCAGTATTATTTCCTTAATAATGTCCTTAAATTAGCTCACTATTAAAAAAACCAAATAAAAGAAAAGGACACTTTCTATTACTATCATAAATCCAAAACCAGA
Organism: Artibeus jamaicensis; assembly: GCF_021234435.1. Lineage (NCBI taxonomy): Eukaryota > Metazoa > Chordata > Mammalia > Chiroptera > Phyllostomidae > Artibeus > Artibeus jamaicensis. The sequence goes on from NW_026521842.1 coordinate 13,494,710, forward strand.
ATCACCTGCCACAAATAGGTGACCATAACTGAAATCAAAACAATGTTACTAAATTCTGTCTGGATAATGCTGCCTGCCAGTCTATAGTTCAGGCCTACACTTCCTTTGTACAGAGGAGATTTAGAGAGGTATTAACGACACCTGACGCCAAACAGAGACTCCCTCCTTAATGTAATCTGAACTTAAAAGGAGAATAGTTTTCTTACTATGTCATCTTGCATACCACATAGTCCGTACTCTTGCAAATATAGCCCTAGCTATTTATTTTATATATAATTAATAACTAATGTTAATTAATGATTAATGTTAACTCAATTCCCTGCACTGGTGAGTTTCTGAGAAGTAATTTGGGGCTGTAGTGGGTGCTGGTAGTGCACCATCTAGCTGGCCTCACATCCTTCTAAGCAGCTCTGCACACTCACCCCCCATCTGGCTTTCTTTGCTGTTTACAGCTCCCAGCTGCCATCTACAGATAATTTCTGTGGGCACTGGAGCCCCTTCGCCCTTCTAGATAGCTAAAAGTGTCTAGGAGTTTGTACCCACCTGTCCCTGCCCTTCTCCTCCTTGTCCCGTCGGTGGACAAAGAGCTACCCATGAGGAAGTCATGGTACTGATCAGCCTCATCATCATGGTAATGACTGTCAGGACCCACAGGAAGGTCTGTGCAAAGGTCTCTAATGCTCCCTGCCTTTGGTTGTGTCAGGCTGCACCATTCAGAAACCCCGCAACTCCACAGAAGCATCAAGAGCACAAACTTTCTGGTAACCAGCAGCTACCAAGTGAAGGTGAGCATGGCCTTCCAGGGGTCTCTTTGAGTTTGGCTTCTGGGATTCTTTGGTGCTGGGGGAGGGACACCTATTTCCCAGAAAGGCTGTGCCTCCTTGATTCTCTGCCTTACCCTTAGAACTGAACTCAAATGTTTCCCTGCCTGGACAGCTTTCCATGTGTCCACCACAGGACAGATTCAATCCTGCCTGCTGGTATAATGCCTGTCTTCCTTCACCACCCACTTAGCAGGGATGGGCTAAGAGTCCTTTCCCTTTCGACGCCTGGACACCACTTCTACGTTCCTCCAATATGCACCAGGGGGTCTTCTCAGGTCCAGCTGGGCCCACAGGACTAACACAAGGCCACCCTTTGCATTTGGAATCACTTAGAAGGTTACTGTGCAGGAAGCAGAGCTTGCCAGCAGGGCAGCTGAGAGAGTCCCCACAGGTATCCAGGAGATATTCTCTCAGCCCCGCCCCAGGTGCTAGATAAAGGCACTGTCCTCGGGTGGCTGTGGGGCCCTCTAGCCCTAGAAGCCTCATGACCCATAGAAGTCACTATTATCTTATAACAACTCCTCAGGCATATCTTCAAGTGTCCCCACAAGGGACACTCCAGTTATAGAGGCTCCACAAGGCCCAGCATCTCTATCAGCTCTTTATTGTCCCCATACCCACTGTCCATAAGCATTTGCCAATTAGTGACCATTTTTTGTCCTCAACAATATTACTTAGGAGCATAGGTGACGGTCTGCCTTTATCAGGTTCCCAGGGGACTGGAACTAAAAAGTCCGATTCTCATACAGAAGAGGAAGGGCTTCATTCAATGTCTACAATTCCCAAATGCTAAAAGAATATTTATTTTCTTTGTCATCCATAGATGGCTTTCTTCCAGCCTTATGAATGTCAGGGATAGCCCTCAAAAACAGAAGACAGGTCTTTTCTGCCTCTCATGCCTTTCCTCCTCGCAGTGTGATATACGTGCTCCACAAGCACCGTGTTTACATCACTCATGGTCCTCATCCCGCCTGACTACAACGTGTGCTGTTCAGCCTTTCGTCTCTGGTATCATGGTGCCAGATGTCAGAGGATGTCAGTGCTCCGTAGACATGGCACAGAAAGGAGACAAACCCTCTGAATGTCTTATCCTTTTCCTGACCTTGCCCCTAGATTTGCACATCTGAGTTCAGGGCTGGCAGCCCTCTGCACACTGGTGGTACTAATGACAGGTGTGCACAGAGCAAGGACATCTGCTCCCATTAATTATGTTATTGCTCTTTAAGAGCATGACCTTGGCTATGCAGGATCAATGGGGGTTACTCACAGTTGTTGTGTAAAACCCAAAAGAACAGGCTGGCTCTTTCGTAGGGTCAGATAGAACAGAGGGGATGCCCCTATGAGATTTTTTCATCCGGTTCTGAGAGAAAGTAAGCCATGTGGCTCTGTGCACCTCTGTCCGCCCTCACTTAGTGGAGCTGAGTCTTCACGTGAACACAGTAATACCAGAACTACAACTTCCCAAGTCTTACAGGGGCTCTATAACAGTGATCTAAAGTAATCCTCACCACCCCATATTATGGAGAAAACTCTTTGTGTTTCTTTTGGTCAGTGTACCCTAATGCCATATTTTGCTGCATATAATGCACATGTTTTTGCCCAAATTTTTGAGGGAAAAGGAAGGATGCACATTATACATGGGTAGTACTAGTTCTGTATCTATATAAATATTTTTCGTTCTTTTATTTATGCTTATGTATTAATAGTGTAGCTCTAGAAAGCCATAACAATATCCATATGCAAAGTAATACCCTGGAATATGAGTTTTGTTTCTAAATATAAATAAATAATTGAATTAAAAAATTAAAACAAAAGATTTTTTTCCTGAAAGTTTGGGCCAAAAATATAGGTGTGCATTATACACGGGAAAATACAGTACACTGAACCCATAATGCCAGCCAGTAGGGTAGCCACACAGACATAAGACTCCACTGGAGATACTTCTCGAGGTTAAAAGAACATCTGATGGCAGTCGCATGTGGCACCAACCTCTCGCCCACTACCCCCACCCCAAGACTGGTGTTTCCTTCCATCTCCTTCTATTCACCTCTCTACTTTAGCTTTCAGGATTTGAGCTGAACAAAACTAAGACTTCCATCAGTAGTGCAACCAAGAAAAAAGCACAGAGAAGCGGTTCCTCAGCATATGTCTCGCCTGAAAGACTGAAAAATGTGTATAATAAATATGACATAAAGGCTGAAATATACAGGTATGCTCTTGTTCTGGCACAGACTCTAGCTCAGATGAACAGGACAGAAAAGTCCAAGTTAAACTCCACATCCAAGGACCATCATAATCTAGTCTATTGAGTGGAATTGGGTGGCAATCAGAAAGTTCACTGAAGTTTCAAGAAATGGCTAAGGGGTGTGGAAAAAACAGAAACACGATGATTGCTCAGTTTCTTGGTTTTCTTTCAGCTTTGGAATTGTCCTCTGGGAAATTGTCACTGGGAAGATCCCATTTGAAGGTAACCAGTGTGAAGGCTAGCTCAGGTGGTGCTGGGATAAGGTCCCTTTCCAACAGACTAGAAAATCCCTGTCAGTGCTGTTCTGGGTGCTTTATTCTCCAACATGGGCACTGCCTGGGCCGGTCAATGAAGTCATTAGAAGCTCTCATTTCTTCAGTACTCAAAGTCCCTCATCTGATGTCAGCCACCATCATCCAGAGGGACGTGTGAGTGCCAGAGCAATGCGTAAGCCTCCAATCCTGTTGTTTCCATACCAGGCTGTGACTCTGAGAAAATCTACCAGCTGGTGGCTGTGGACCAGTACCAGGAGCCACTGGGTGAAGAGTGCCCTTTGGAGTTGCAGGAGATCATTGATGATTGTCGGGCATATGAGCCCTGCAGGCGTCCCTCTGTTAGAGGTAGGCTCCTCTCTGCTCTAAAGAACATGACCCACATGTGTTCTAGATTTGTGAAAGATTTCCTTTGTGGTCCACAGCAGGGATGATTTTGTCCCTCCGGGAACATGTGGCAATGTCTAGAGATATTTTTGGTTGTCACAGCTCAGGGGAGATGGGGTGGGGTGGGGCATACTACTGGCGTCTAGTAGATAGATGCTATTCAACATCCTATAATGCAGAAGACAGCCTCCTACAACAAAGAATTCTACAGCCCAAATGTCAACAGTACAGGACTTCAGCAGCCCTGTGCTAAGGGACATTGTTTAGTCTAAAGTGTGTTGGGAAGGTAGATTACTGCCCCCCACTTTTGTCTCCAGACCTCCCTCCCTCCCTTCCTTCCTGTTCTATGTTCCCTTACAACCCAGGGTCTGCCTGGTATTAGAGAATCTAATACCTGAGACCAATTCACATTAAGATGTGAATTTAGCCTTCCTTTTTATTTGAGTAGCTACTTGTATTTGAGAAGTTGACCAAGAAAGAGGGAACTTCGAATCACAAAGACATGAATGTAGATGATGATTTAGCCTCCAGCTGGACCAAAGGGAGTATAGTTTCTACCCTACTGTGCAGTGTGGAAACATCTTTGTGCTTCTAGCTTGGCCTTCAGTTCTCTCCTCTTATCTAACGCTCTGTTCATTCATTCACAGAAATCTTAGAGAAACTGTCTAACTTTTATAAAGCTGAGGATTGAAACGGAAACTAAGGAGTCCCTGAACAAGAAGCTGGAAGAGGTGCAAGCCGGGCATCTTCCTCTCCCCATCCATTGGCATGAGTTATTTGTGGGCGCAGGAAGGCAGCGCTTCTCTGTCACAAATAGAAAACAGTTCCAGTCATGTAGAGCATATGCCCCTCCAAATGATATTGTCAAAAATACACCTCTGATAGTAACTGTGATATGTTTTATAAAAACGTATCTCTCTTGCCCTGACTGTTGTGGCTCAGTTAGTGGGGCATTATCCAGCAAAGCAAAAGGTTGTTGGTTCAGTTCCCAGTCAGGGCACGTGCCTGGGCTAAGTCCCCAGCTGGGGCATGTACCAGAGACAACTGATTGGTGCTTCTCTTTCATATCGATGTTTCTCTCCCTCCCTCTTTCTCCCTCCCTTCCCTTCTTTTTCAAAATAAATAAAGTTCTTTTTAAAAAGTATTTCCCACTGTATCCACACCTCTTGGCACTGTGACTTTGCAGCTCTTCCTATCACAAGGTGGAGTCTGTCTATTCATGAAACTAATGTATTATTGTACATTAATTATACTTCTATTGAAGAGAAATACTCTTTCTTACAAATATTTATAAATGACTGAATTATAAAACTGGCATTGGATTCAAAATAATCCAGGGGGAGGGGAATAATTGTAAAGAAAATGTTAAAGTAAGATTAGCTATGACTTGCTAACTGTTGAATCTGGATGATGGGTACATCATGGTTTATATGCTCTTCTCTTCTCAATATGCTTAAAACTTTCCACAAGTGGTTTTTTTAAATGAAAACAAAGTGGAGTCCACTTCCTCACCATTTGAATTTTGGCTGGCACTGTGACTGGCTTTGTCCAGTAAAAATGTAGAAGCGATGGCGTGCCTGTTCCAAGAAGAGGCTTCAAGAGATCTTACAAATCTCCCCTCCGTGCCTTGCGTCCCTACCCAGACATGAACCGGGCTGGTATGCTGGAGGATGCGGGACCACATGGACCAGAGATAACCTGTCCCAGCTGAGGTCACACTAGACCACCTGGCCCAGTAGTTGGGCCAGCAACTGACCCAGTCACACTCTGAGTGAGTCAAGATGAGAAGAACCACAAAACTGAGCCATAGCAAACTGCTCATTAACACAATTATTATCTAAATAAATTATTATTGTATTAAGCCACTAAGTTTTGGGATGATTTGTTATACAATAGTGGTAACTGAGGAAACACTTTAATTCTTCCTCTTGCCTATTGAATGAAATATAAACTCCCTATTTGGATACCTATGGCCTTGTAGCTCTGCCCTAACCTTATTTCCAATATCAAGTCCCAGAGTTCTCCTATCAGATAGTACAACCTCTAATGCCTACAGTGTCTTCAGGGAAATCTTTGTGAGTCAGCTGAGCCTGGAGAGGACTTCAGTGAACAGATGAGCTTATTTAAGGACAGCCTCTGCTCAACTCCAGCCTTTTATCATGTAGGAATGAGATCCCAATGTTTCCAGAGCTTTCCATCTTGTCAAAAGAAGCTGGAAATTCATATTTCTCTGTAAATTGCTCATGTTTTTAAAGGTTAGCATCTAATCAAAAAGTATTTTAATGTCATATAGGACAAACAAAACATACTAGTCTAGGAACTCCCAGATTTTAGTCTCTGCTAGATTCAAACCCCTATCTCCTGCATGTAGTCCTTTTGTCCTGAATTTTTACCTTAGCTCATTGTGTATGCCTTACATAGTATGCCTTACACTAACTCTACCTCTAAATATCAGCCCCCAGAACTCATCTCCATTAATTCAACAGAAAGAGTGACAGGTGTTCCAATCACTAAGGAGACACAATAAACAAAATACACTTGGAGCTTATATTTTAGTAATCATCTCTGGAGAATAAAATTATGGCTGATTTGTATTCTTTTATATCTCTCTCTTTTTTAACCTAGAACATGATTTTATAAATAAAAAAGTAGAATAAACATGGGCAGGTTGAACATTTAAAATGATTTTTAAATTTTATTTATTTATTTATTTATTTATTTATTTATTATTTAGAGAGAGGGGAAAGGAAGGAGAAAGAGATGGAGAGAAACATCCATCAGCTACCTCTCTCTTGCACCCCAACCAGGGACCAAACCCGCAACCTAGGCATGTGCCCTGACTGGGAATCAAGAATTGAACCAGTGACCCTTTGCTTTGCAGGATGACACCCAACCAACTGAGCTACACCAGTAGGGGCTAAAATGATTTTTTTTTCTAGCCCTGGCTAGTGTGGCTCAGTTGGTTGGAGTTGTCCTGCAACCAAAGTGTTATGGGTTTGATTCTAAGTCAGGACACATGCCTAGGTTTACAGGTCCCTGCCCCTCTCCAGCATTTATAAGATGTTTCTCTCTCCCCTTCTCTCTAAAAGCAATGCAAAAAAAGTCCTTGGGTAAGTATTAAAAATATTTAATATAAAAGCACTCTCCTCTAGTGCTTTTCACTAGGTTCTACTATTTTCTCTTCGAATCCTATGGTTGTTACTCTTGGACTTATAGTGAAAATCCTCCCTTGAAGATTAATTTTTCACCCTCTGGCAGACCTGGAGGCAGAGGTGGATTTACTGTGAAAGTAATAAAACCTAATATCCAGGGTCACTCACTTTACACAGGATATCTTCCAGGGCCCTGTACTTAATTTTTCCCTGCCACTTACTTATAAAAATTTTCAAATACACAGAAAAGTCAGTAGAATTATACTCTGGACACCCACCACCTAAATCTACAACAATTTACTCTATTTAGTTCATCACAAACTTATCAACCTATCCAGGACTCTTATCTACCCATTAATCCATCCTAACTTTTTTATGGATTTGAAAATTTCAAGCATCAATACACTTCATTCCAAAATAGTTCATTCAGCATTTATATTAAGCAAGTTTATTATTTGTTTATAGGGGTGTTTGGGGGATAAGCAGGTACATTTTCATGTTGTAAAATGCACAAGTATTAAATACTATTGAATGAGTTTTGACAAATGCCTACACGTGAATAACCCAAACTTCAACAAGGTAATGAACATTATCTTGATGCTGGGAAGTTCTATTATACCCATGCAATCAGCCCTTCTTCTCACTCCTGTCCCACAATTCTGATTTTTGAAAGCATTTTTTAGGTATAATTGTCACACAATGAACTACAGATTTGTAAAGTGTACAATTTGATGTTTTGATGTATACACCACCATAATCAAGACAATGAACATAATCATCAACTCCTAAAATTTTTCTCATGCTCCTCTGTAATCACGCCCTTTCACTCCTGATTGGTCATTATGGAACAGTTCTGACAGGGCAGGTCTTGAGACCTGCCTTATCCCTGGACATAAGCAAACAGAGCTTAGTGCAGGAAGCTCTTCTTGGTATATAGAATATGTGCGAAGCTCCTGTGAGCACACAGTAAGTCAGCTCTTATTATTTATAAAACTTGGTCCCTTGGTTGACCATGGGAATCCACCTCAGCAGGTAAATTCCTTCTCAGGATTCACATCAAATGAATCGCCTTAGGTTCCAGAAGTCAATAGGAAGGTTGGCATTTAAGTAATCAACCATAAAGATGTGAATTTCACCCTTAAAAGGAACACAACCAACACTTTTCCTTCTAACTATATATAACTTGTGGAAGTTGAAGACAAGACTATATATTTCTGGCTTTGTTTATTCTCTTTCTCTAAACATATTCTTTGAAAAAGAATGGCCATTAAGTGGATTATGAATTAATATTCTTTCAGAACCATCTATTAAGCATTCTGTATACATTCACTAAGCAGCCTTTTGTGTTGTCCAAATTCCTTTTACCCTAGGATATATTACCTATTTTTCATTTAAATTTTTTCAAAGAATATTCACTATTTGACAATGTACCTCTGTATCCATTAACATGGAAAGTCACTCAGGTATATTTTAAGACTAAGTCAAGATCCCATCTATATCTAAATTTAGACAGATGAAGATTCTAAACAGTTAATAATGACTTCTCTGGAGAGATTTTTTTGCCTCTATAATTTTCTAATTAAAATATTTTCCAATTGTTTTGCATTGAACATGTAGTACTTATGTAATAGTGAGAGTCACTCAAAATGTTTTATCCTCTACTCCATAATATACTCATTTACAAAAGAACATTCATTTCTCCTCATATTACCCATGCTAAAGCTCAGTACCTATAGCAAGAAAAAGAAAAAAAGTACAAATGTCAATTTGGTTTTGGTGACGGTTTGGGAGGAGAAAAACACTGAAAAGTCATTGTTTGGATTAGTCACGATTTTCAACTTTTTTTTTTTTGCTCTCCGCTGCTCCGTACCAATTCCATTGAAAATTGGCAGCTGAGTAAATAAAATTTTGGCAACGTGGTCTGTGCCAAGGGTTAGATTTTGGCGAGATTTCATCTTTCAGAGAGATAATACTTGAAAAATATTTGCCATTTAGTGATGTGAGGAGAGTTTAGTAGCAGGAAATTTATTGCAGTAGTTTAGGACTTAGATCGTGTAAGTAAAATTTTTTGCTTGCGTTCTTCAACCTCAAGGAAGCATATGGAGTGTATATCCTTTTAGGGATTCTACCAACGGGATTGTCCCACGTCTCTGTATAGGCTCTGATTTCAGGGGGCAATATTTTAAAATAATTGGATTAGCTACCAGCCTTTGGATAAAGATAGTTCCTTTACTAAATAGGAGCCACAGTTTTATTTATTCTTTTTAAATATTTTATTCATGTATAGGCGTGAAAGGGAGAAAAAGAGCAGAAACATGGGTGGATTGACTCTCCCACGCTCCCAAAGGGTCCCGCCTGCGTGCCCTGCCTGGGAAACGTGGGGACCTTTTGGTTCGCAGGACTGAGCCACAACAGCCAGAGCAGAAGCCATAGTTTTAATACTTGCATCTTACTTTCAAAATGTACCGAGAAACCTTTTTCTTACTTCTCTTCCCCCGCCAGAAAGTTCAAATAAAGAGCGGTAAAACCCTTCCCCCTCCCTTCTGTTTGGGAGCTGAACGCTAGATGACAGACTACATCTTTTTACCAATTGTTTGAGTTTTCCACGCGCGATCCCGCCTAGTCAGTTTGCGACGGGATAGCCAATGAGAGCACCGCTCTTTCAGCCAACGGCAACCAAAGGAATAAGAAGAGACATTATTGGTCAACGGCTGGGACTGCTGCCCAATAGGAGCAAGCTGTGGCCGCGACTAAGGCGGGCAGCTTGAGCTGCTGGGGACGAGCGGTTGGAACCAGTCCTGGGACTGCAGGTCTGCAGAAGGATCGGTTCTTCCAGCGGTTGGCTCGTGAGCCCGACAGCGTTTCTCCGGCCGCAGGTGAGGAAGGTGCTTACCTCCCCCAGGTTTTGCGCTTCTGGCTCTGGGATAACTTCCCGGGCTTGGTCCCTAGACACGAGGCATAGGGACACCCCAGTGGCACCTCGCGGCCTGAGGAGGTCCGGCCGTTCTGGGCGGCCTTAACCGCCCAAGCTGTGGCTCCCGAACTTGGCGCTTTTTCGGGGTTTCTGAGAGGGCGGAGGTCGGGTTGAGGGGGCGGGGGAGGCAGGAAGTTGGAGTGATCCCGGAAGTTGCAGAGTTGGGAGGCCATTTCGCCGCAGGCGGGAGGCGACTTCGTGGCCGTGGCTGGCTGGAGTCGCAAGGTTGCCCAGCCACTCTTCGGGAGCGGATTCTCAGACTTCCCTTTTACAAGTAACTGCTATCCTTTTGAGTACTCGTTAGTTGCATCACTTAGGAGTTAACTTTTTAGTTTTAATCCAGCTTTACCTCACAGCAATACTGCGACGGACAAACATTTATCCCCATTTTTATGTGAACTTGTTGAACAGTCTAGGAAACCCACCTAAGGTTCCACAGGTAGGTAAGATCGACGGAGCAAGCATTTGAGCCGAGGTCGGCCAGACTCCTTGGTACCGTTTTTTATTTTGTTAATTGGGTGCCATCGCGTCCCTGCTGGTTGTGGACATTGAAATGTGAGTAACAAGCTTGGTAAGATGACTAGTGGGAAGTTAACCTTTGCAGCGCCAACTCATAACACAGAGAGAAAAATCGAGGACAAGGTTGCTCAGGGCTTGGGGAGACTTGCTCACGGTATTTTGTTCGCTGCCAGCGATTTTTCAACTGTTGTGCGGCAAAAAATTTTAAGCATGCAATACCTAAGTTCTGTCAGGTGTGGTTCAGCTGCTTGGAACGTTATCCAGGAACTGAGAAGTTGCGAGGTTCGAATCCTGGTCAGGCCACATAGCCAGGTTTCTGGTTCCATCCATGATCCCTCTCCTGTGGAAGGCAACCCCTTGATCTTTCTCTCTCTTCCTCTCTTTCTAAAACAAGGAATGAAAAAATGGCTTGGGTGAAGATTAAAAACAAACAAAATCATGCAGTAGCTGACTATTTGGTCTGAGGCACTGACCTCTTTTCCCTTAGATTGCCCAAAAAATGACACCAGCCAACACAATAGCTGTCCAATATGAATAAGTCAAAATTATACTGATTTTTTGGGTCAGATTGGCACGCATATAAATATTTTGGGGGGATGCTAAAAAATTTTAGTAGTTATTTTATGAGCACCATGAGATAAAAAGGGTTGAAAATTGCTGCTCTAGGCACCTCGTGGTTACCCCAAGGGCTGGAGGGATCAACATTTCCTCACGTTGGGAAGATTTGTTCCAGGCCTGCACTGTTACATAGAACTTTATGCCAGGATGAAAAGGTTCTATATCTCTGCTATGTCTGTAGCTCTGTATATTAGGGGCTGTGTTCTCACTTGTTGGGTTTTGGTTTTTGGGGGGACGGGGTTTAAGGTGTATGGTATTTAGCATCTGCTATGTAGTTGAATTGTGGAAAATAAAAGTGATGAAGCTGATGGATTCATCTTTGGGTTTTCCTGTTCTGATCAGAATTGGTTGCTGTCTAATAAGAACTGACATATGATAGGAGAAAATAATTTTTTAATATTTAGCTATACTGAAAAGTTCAGAGAATAATTTTTAAAAGACCTGTGCATTCACCATCCGGATATAACAAATCTTGGACTTTCCCTTTTGATATAATTACTCTTTTTTTTTTTAACCCTCACCCCTGAACATGCTCATTGATTTTATGGGCAGGGTGGGGGGGACATCAAGGATTGGTTGCCTATCAGTGCAGGTCCCAATCGGTGTTGGAACCCACAACCCAGGTTTGTGCCCAGACCAGGAATTGAACCTGTGAGTTTTTAGTTTATGATGCTCCAACCAACTGAGCCACACTGGCCAGGCGCTTTGGTTATTGTATGTGTGTGTTGTTGTTTGTCTTTTTAAGAAATAAAAATTAGCCTCGGCTGGTGTAGCTCAGTGGATTGAGCATGGGTCTGTGAATCAAAGGGTTGCTGGTTTGATTATCCAGTCGGGGCTCATGCCTGGGTTGCAGGCCAGGTCCCCAGTGGGAGCGTGTGGGGGCAATCACACATTGATGTTTCTCTCTCTTTCTCCTTACCTTCCCCTCTCTCTAAAAATAAATAAATATCTTTTAAAATATATTTTAAAAAAGAGAAAAAATAAAAATTACACACACAGCTGAAGCTTCATGTGCCCCCCATTTGATATTCCAAGTTCATATAACATGATTTTGCATGTTTTTCAGTGTCCTAAAAATGCAATTGTAGTGGATTTGTGTGCAACCTGCTTTTTTTTTGAGGAAATTTTAATGTATTGAGATTCTTATTTGGGAGAGAGCTTATGATTATATCTTGATCTGAGGTTTTGTTCTACTTCATTCTTCACTTTTGTGCATTCTTTCTGGTACTTCAGTCAGATTTTCTGGCTTGATCTTTTAATTTTATTATTGTCTTAATTGGCTGTCCTTTCATTCTGTTTTCTGAGTTATTGCACTTTATCTTCCACTCCTATTAAATTTTTTTATTTCACTTACCATTTTTCATTTCAAAGGACTCTTGATTTGTCCTTTTTCCCCCCTAGCATTCTTGTAAGTTTGAAAACATTTTTTGTCCTTCTTGCGTTGTCTTACTTTCTTTTCTCTGAATTTCTTCTGCTGTCTGTTTTAGTCTCCCTCGTCTTGGAGGCTTTCCTCAGACGTCATTTGGTCCTTGGCTATTTGTTTATTTACTTACTTTTTTAAGGAGAGACCTCCGGAAACCTGATTGGAAGATCTGTGTGAGTGGCTGAACCTTACCACCCACTGGGCTTTTACTGTTAGATATATGGACAGAGACCTACCCATTTTCTTGGGGGATTCACAACTATGAGTATTAATAGATCTTTTTTCCTTGAGTTGTTTTTCTCTAGAGAACAATTCTCCAATCTTCTGCCCTGGGGCATAGAGAATGTACATGAACCAGAGCATTGTGTCCAGGATTTGTACAGGTGGAGAAGCTGGGTAGAAGAATTGGAACTTCGTCACACTCTTCAGTTTGTAGACTTTACTTAACTCCTTGTTTTCACTGCTGTGCTACCCTTCATGTTGATTTTTTTAATGTTATTTTTCAATTTCAGATTTCATTCAGTATTACTTTTGTATTAGTTTCAGTTGTACAGAATAGTGGTTAGACAATTTTGTCATACATAATGTGTTCCCCCTGATATTTCCAGTAGACACCTGGAGCCATGCAGTTACTACAGTGTTAATTGACTGTGTTCCCTCTACATTCCTGTGACTATTATATAGCAACCAGTTTATACCTTTTTTAAAAAAAGATTTTATTTATTTTTAGAAGGGAAGGGAGAGAAGGAAACATCAATGTGTGGCTGCCTCTGGTGCACCCCTTACTGGGGGGGACCTGGCCCTTAACCCAGGCATGTGCCTTGACTGGGAATCAAACTGGTAACCCTTTGGTTTTCAGGCCTCCCCTCAGTCCACAGAGTCACACCAGCCATGGCCCAATTTGTACTTCTTATTCACTTCAACTTTTCCACTCACTCCCCCAAATTTCCTCTCCTCTGGCAACCATCAGTTTGTTCTTTGCATCTGTTGATGCTATTTCAGTTTTGTTTGTTTATTTTGTTCTTTATATTCCATATATAAGTGAAATCATACAGTATTTGTCTTTCTCTGATTGTCCTGTTTCACTTAGCACAACACATTCTAGGTCCATCCATGCTGTCATAAGTAGTAAGATCTTACTCTTTTCGTGACTGAGTAATACTTTGTTGTGTATATGTACCACAGCTTTTCTATCTGCTTGTCTGTTGATGAGTAGTTGGGGGTTGCTTTTATATCTTAGCTATTGTAAATAATGCTGTAATGAACATAGGCGGGCACATGTTCTTTTTGAATCAGTGTTTTAGGTTTCTTCAAATATATATATATACATACATAAGTGGGATTCCTGGGTCATAAGGCAGTTCCCATTTTTAATTTTTGAGGATCCTTTATACTTTTTTCCATAGTGGTTGCACCATTCTGCCCCTAGTGCTGCTTTTAAGCCTGTCTGGTTTAAGCCTCCAGTTTTCCTATAGAATGGGGTGAAGAGGTTTTTGTTTGCTTGGTGGCTGGCTTTTTTGTTTGATTAGGAGACAGGTTAACTTACACACTTTCAACCAATCCTTTTCAACTCCATCTTTCAACAGTGCCTTCTGTGGTACTTGGTTTCTACAGTCCCCTCGGTGGTAATCAGCTTGTTGCTCAAGAGCACTCAGTTTCCCCTCTTTGCAGGCACTTGAGTTTCATCTTTTCAGGTCTACTATGAAGTTACTTGTTATCAGTCCAAAACACTGATTTACATATCTTATATCCTATTTTTTCTTCCTTTGTGTTTATAAGTTTTTTTTTCTTTTTCTTTAATGACTTTTTTTTTTGAGGGGAGGGAAGTCACATTCATAGGTTTTCAGGAATGACTAAAGAGAGAAAACACATGTGCTTCATCCACCCTGTTTATTGGAATTCCCTACATTCACTCTGTCCAGTCTGGTCTCTGGACTGGGGGAATGATTTGGGGGAAACTGCTCTTTTCTAGGTTATCTGTCATTTCCATGTTGCTAAATCTAAATGCCATTCGTTCCCTCATTAGCAAATGACACACATGACCATTCTCTCTTTGAAATATTCTTTTTTTTAAGATCTCTATTTATTTTTATTTTATTTTTATTTTTTTATTGATTATGAAATATTCTTTCAAGACACCCCATTCTCCCAGGTTTCCTCCTACTTTATAGTCTTGTTTCTGAGTTCTCTTTCTGTACTTCTTATCCTTTTAATGTTCGTGTCTCCAGTTTTAGTCCTTGGCCTGCTTGTTCTCTGTCTATTCCATATTTAATCTCTCCCATGATTTTAAGAAGTTTGCCTGTGCTGAGGATTCTCAAAGCTGTCCACTGCTTTCCATCTCCACTACTACCACCATTGTGCACTAATATATACTTTCCTGGTAGCCTGTAAACTGGGCACCTTAATTGCACTGTTGCTCCCCTGTAGTCCATTCCTAACACAGAGGAGCTTTACAGGAGCTTTCATTGATAGTGTCCTGCCTTATCAACCTCACGCCATACTGTCCACTCTTTCTTATCATACTTACTATACCGGTCTGCCAGGTTTCTCAGCTGCACCCAATCCATGCTTGCCAGGGATCTGTGTACTGATTTCCTCCTGAAACTCTTTTGGCTCTTATATGGCCAGCTACTTCTAATCTCGGCTCAGTTTTATTCTTTCTGAGAGCCCTTCCCTCACTATTGTGTCTGAAATGGTATTTCTTGCCTTCCACTCTCAAAACCAAATACCACAATGTCTAATTTTCTTGTTTGTTTCCTATCTACTAGAGTTTAAACTCTTGTGCAGAGATTATCCGTCTCATTTGTGGGTCTGACCACATAACAAAAAGTATTAAATGGAATTAGAGATAGGAAACAAATAATGCAGAGGATGGGGTAAATAAAGGTTCTTCGGCCTTTTTGGAGAAATTGGGTAAATCTCAACTTTACGTTTGTAGTTGAAGTCATTTTGCAAGTGTTCTTTTGTTTATCCTCTGTAACTTGGTGCTGTATTGTTTACTAAAATTGAATGCACTTGTTTTGGTAAATTCAGGTCATGACAAAGAACTGAAAGAGGTCTGGGAGATTACTTCAGAAATACTTTAGAAGATAGTACTATGGTCAGACAACTTCATGTTTTCAAAGGGTGAACTGGACAACTGGTTGTAAGCAGTTGTTATGGATGAAAAAGTGGGCGATTACCAAAATACCTCTGCTTAAAATTAAGTAATTAAAATCTTAGTTTTTGCCAAGAATGATTTTAAACATTCTGAAGTTCTGAAAAACTAGATATTACATTGGCTACATGTTTTATTTTTTACTAAATATGTTTTACAAATGTTGCTTCCTCAGTGATGGCTCACGAAGCAATGGAATATGATCTTCAGGTGCAGTTAGATCATAATGCTGCCGAACAGCCTGCTCCATCTGAAGTGGTCAACAGTCAAGGGGGACCACCCCTGCTTCAGCCTGCTTTGGCTGAAGTGGTCAGCAGCCAAGGGGGACCCCCCCTGCTCCAGCCTGCTCCTGCTGAAGTGGTCAACACCCAAGGGGACCCTCACCTGCTGCAGCCTGCTCCACAAGTGTCCATTGACCTGACAGAGGAAGTGGAGCTCTTGGGAGAAGAGAATGTGCAGAACATCAATCCAGGAGCTTCAGAGGAGCATGGGCAGGAGTCTGGTGCTAACCACACTATTCGAGTAGCTTCTTTGGAGTCAATGAGCAGCTTCCTTAATGGGCTACAGAGACTTCATGGCATGCTAGAATTCCTGAGACCACCTTCAGACCACAATGTGGGGCCAGTGAGAGCCAGGAGGAGGAGAGGGACAGCTTCACGCAGAGTGAGAGCTGGAGGGTCTCAGAGGACGGACAATGCCAGGTAAATATAATGTCTAGATTGCACGATTAGTACCAGATTGGGAATTATGAACCTTAGGCTCTGGTCATACCCCCAGTGCTGCTGTTGATAGGATAGACATTGACAAGTCAGATAACTTTTCTGAACCCCATTTCCCCACAGGTCAGATGAAAATAAAAGCGCTTGCCTTATTTACATAACAAAGTAATGGAGGAGATAGGTATACTTAGATACTTTGAAAACTGGGTGGTAGTTTGTTGGCAGTGGCTCTTGTGGAGGCTGTTTTTTTTTTTTAGATAATTTGCATCTCGTATATCAGAAAAAGTATTTCTTAACTTGCAAGTTCATTCTACTCACCCAAGATCCATTGTTCATGGCACTCCACATAGACCACAGACTGGATTTAGAAAACCCTCGTGGAAAGTAGAATGTGATTTAATTTGGAGCATATAAGTAGGAAGCATTCCAGTTCTCACCTGAAAAAAGTGTTGAAAAGTTGAAAATTTTCTTTCATAGTTTTTTATTTGAACTTAGGTGTTAAAGGGCTTAGCTGTCAAGGGTTATTATAAAGAATAACAGTTGTTTGTCTTGTATGTTTTTAACTTCTTCTTGCATTTTAAATACTGTATTTCACATTTGGCCTTTTAAATATTTTTTGTGTTTATAGAGGTTGAATTTTAACAGGCCCTGAGTGTTTTGTTCGGGGTCTCATAGCTACCACATCAAGGAAGTAGAGTTGGCATTGGGACCTGGATCACTGATTTTCTACACAGGCAGCTAGAAGGGGATTTGAGCAAATCCACTTGTTTTAACACTGTGAGAACGTTGAGATGATACTAAAAAGACAAGTAGCTAGGATGTCTGTTTACCTGTTTTACAAATGAGGAAGCCTTTTGGATGATTTGTGATTTGTTGGGGGTAACTCTGGAATTGGGATTGTGCCTTCAGTTGCAGAATTTGGTATCCTTTTATTTTTTTTAAGATTTTATGTATGTATTTTTAGAGGGGGAAAAGAGGGAGAGAAACATCAATGTGTGAGAGATACATGGATTGGTTGCCCCTCACATGCCCCTATCTGGGGACCTGGCCCGCCATGCCCAGGCATGTGCCCTGACTGGGAATTGAACCCGTGACCTCTGGGTTTGAAGGCACTCAGTCCACTGAGCTACACCAGCCAGGGCCCTTTCCTGTGAATCCTGATGATTACAGTAACAGGGCTTGCTGTTACCGTGGCTGTACTTGCTCTAGTGCCCAGTCACTTCTGGGTGTGACCCATCAGGGCTGATGGGTGTCTAGTTCTGTGTTGACAGGAGTTGCAGGTGCATGTTACTCTGTTATTCCCTCAGATAGGTATCATTCCCTCAGATTATGAAGGCAAAATAAGATTTTACACATTTGTGTGATAGGTGACTACCTTGTAGTGCAATTCAGGGGCTCTGTTGAAGCGATTAGTGGACTGAGGGTTTGGTGTCCCTAGGAACTGGCTGTGGCACCAGGAGGCCTAACTGCATTCCTCAGCCTTGGTTGTTCATACACTCAGGGGGATTTGATTGCTTTTAGTGGGGGACACTTAATTTTGTTAGCCAAGTCACAGGAGAGTAACACTTACAAACCCGATGTCACTTCACAGAGAGACATAGAAATGCTACAGAAACCAAGTTATATTTTTGACATGGGTGGCATGATTCTCCCAGGTGGTATTTTCACACAGGAAGACAAACACTAACCAGGAAATTGCTTGATGCATGTAGAATCTGTGCTTTGGTTATGGAATTTAGATGTTGAAAGATGTTAGTCAAGCAGTCTTACTGACTCGTATGTTTGTTTCCACAAAGTGCAATAAACCTGAACAGAAAGGGATTGTGTAAAGAACATGGATTCTGGAGCCATATGGGTACTAAAACTTTTTTCCCCTAAATATTGTAAGCAAATTCCACAGTAAATTTACATTAAAAATGTGCTCTGTTACAGGACTGATTGCTTATACCTTCTGAATTTCTTTTTTTTAAAAAATATTTTACTTATTTATTTTTTAGAGAGAGGGGAAGGGAAGGAGAAAGAGTGGGAGAGAAACATCAATGTGTGGTTGCCTCTCATGTGTCCCCAACTGGGGACCTGGCCCGCAACTCAGGCATGTGCCCTGTCTGGAAATTGAACCGGCAACCCTTTGCTTCACAGGCCTGTGCTCAACCCACTGAGCCACACCAGCCAGGGCCCTTCTGAATTTCTTGACAAGAATTTCTCATTATGGTGTTAGGCATTTATTCTCCTGACAGACTATCCCTGGGTCCGATGTTGAGAGCCTGGGTCAAAATGAACAGTTCTTACCTCTGAATATTTATAACATCCCACCATATGAAGGACTGTACTTTGCCTTGGAGATGCATTGGTGAACATCCTGTCCGATCAGGGTACGTGTTCTTGTGGAGCTTGTGGGATTTAGGACTACAGAGGTTAAGCAGGGGCAAGAGCTTATAGTATTATTTAATTCAGAAATAATAAGGGACATTATCATCAAAATAATGCAGGGAGTGAGGTGGATTTCTTGGGTTTCAGTTTGCACTCTCAAAGAGAAACCTCTAGCGCTGCCTCCTGTTGCTCTTTGTCGTTGCCCTTTCCTATGTCCTGACCTGCCCTTGGAAATGCCTATTTTGCTATTGTATTCCTATTGTAAAAGCAATATTGAGTAACTTTTTAAAAAGTCAGCCACTTAATTTTTTACTTCGAGCTAGACCAAGAACTAGAAGACTCAAAAATATTAAAATCAGGAGTGAAAGAGGGGACATTGCTGTCAACCTTACAGAAGAAAACAGTATTATAAGGGAATACTGTGAACATTTTTATACCAAGAAATTAGATAACCTAGGTGAAATTGACAGGTTTCTAAAAAGACATAAGCTATCAGTACTTCTGAGAAAAGGAAAATTGAATAAGCCAATAACTAACGAACTAGTAATTAAAATAAAATTCCACAAAGAAGAGCCCGGAACTTCTCTGGTTAATTATACCAAACATTTAAAGAGAAAATAACAGCAATACTTCATAAACTGTTCTAAAAAGTGGAAGAGGCAAGAATACTTTCCATCTGGTTATATGAAGCCAGAATTACTCTGATACCAAAACCATACAAAGACATCACAAGAAAACTGTAGACCACTACCCTTTGTGAATATAGATGCAAGAACACTCAACAAAATGCTAGTAAATCAGATCTAGCAACATATAAAAAGGATTATATACCATAACCAAATAGAATTTGTTCCAGGGAAGTAAAATTGATTCAACATGTAAAAAGCAATCAGCAAGCCCTCACCGGTGTGGCTCAGTGGGTTGAGTGTTGTCCGTAAACTGAGAAGTCCTGGGTTTGATTCCTGGTCAGGGCACGTGCCTACCAGGTCCCCCGCTGGGGGTTGCAAGAGGCAGCTGATCCATGTTTCTGTGGTACGTTGATATTCCTTTCCCTGTATTTCTACTTTCCTTCTCTCTAAAAATAAATAAAATATTTTCTTTAAGAAAATGAGTAAGATACACCATATTAATACAGTGAAGAGGGGGAAATGCTTGACAAAACTGCTTGACAAAACTCTGTCACAAAGAACAAAACGCTCAACAATCTAGGAATGGAAGAGAACTTGCTCACCCTGATGAAGGGCAGCAATGAAAATCTCATAACAAATCTACTAAATGGATAAAGACTGAAAGCTTTGCCCTTCATTTCAAAACAAGACAAGGACGTTTGCTTTTTCACTTCTATTCACCATCGTACTGATGATTCCAGCCAGGCCAATTAGGGAAAAGAAAAAGTGGGGGGGGGTGCATTTGGATTAGAAAGGAAGAAATAAAACTAGAGCTATTTGCACATAATATAATCCATGTATTTATCATCAAGTTGTGACAAAAGCCAGAGCCAAGAGGCTACATATTATATGATCCCATTCCTGGAATGTCCAGAATGGGCAAATCCATAGAGATGAAATAAATTAGTGGCACCAGAGGCTGAGGGGAAGAGGAAAAGAGGGAGTGGCTGCTTATGTATGGGTACAGAGTGCATTCTAAGTATGGTGAAAATGTTTTGGGCACTGGCCTGTATGGTCAGTTGGTTGGAGTGTCATCGTATAAACGGGAAGGTTGCAGAATTTGTCCTGGTTGGTTACATATGAAAGACAACTGATGTATATTTCTCTTGCATTGAGGTTTCTCTCTCTTCCATGTTTTCCCTCTCTCAAAAAAATTTATTAAGCATGTCCTCTGATGAGGATAGAAAATAATAATAAAATAAAAAATGTTTTGGAATAAGATAGTGGTAATGGTTGCCTAACGTCATAGTTACGCTAAAAATCACTGAATCGTACACTTAAATTGTGAATCAGAAAGGACTCAATATTGCTCTAATAATTTTTATGTACATTTTTTTCCTTATCGAGGACTTCCCCCCCATTGGTTTTAGAGAGAGAAAGGGGGTGAGGGCAAAAGAGAAACATTGATGTGAGAGAAACATGATCAGTTGCCTCTTGCACACCCTGACTGGGGTTCGAACCTGCAACCCAGGCATGTGCACTGACGGGGGATCGAACCCACCCCACCACCTTTCAGTTCACGGGACAACACTCCAGCCAACCAAGCCATGCCAGCCAGGGCCACATTTTGGTTTCTTTTTCCATAAGGACAGATTTTCTTTCTATTAAATTGGATACCAGATAATGTTTATTTTATTCCATTTAATCATCCATTTTTAATAGAAAGCCCTAGTTTGCCATAGTTTTTGGTATGAGAAATCAATTTTTTTTATGTGAACAATCTCCAACAATGTTTCTGGGTAATGATATATCTTAATGTAAAAAACAGTTACTAAAACTTAAAGTATGTTACTTTTCAGTAGTAATACTTTGTGATTATTAGTTTATGGTATGTTCTAAAGTTCAGAATACCATTTAAGTTTTTAATATAGAATGTCATTAATTCTAGGCTATATGTGGAGTATGGTTTGTTACCTTGCCTAAGAGGGAAACCGAGGTATTATAGTGTTCATAATTAAAACTCAGCCAGCCAGAAGGAATTAGAGTGTTAAATGAAGAGGTGGCTCTGGCCAGGTGGCTCAGTTGGTTGGAGTGCTGCCCCATACACCAAAGGGTTGCAGGTTCAGTTGCTGGTTGGGCTTATGCTGGAGGCACTTGATGGATATTTTTCTCTTACATCATTGTCTATTTCTCTCCCTTCCTCTCTCTCTCTCAAATCAATAAACATATCCTTGGGTGAGGATTTTTTTTTAAGTGAAATAAGGGGTGAAACGATGACTGAAGCCAGACTTTCTACTGTATTCCAAAAGACCTTGATCTGCCTAGCTGCAGCAACAGAATCCCATGAGACCATGTTTGACCTACAGGGCCCTTTTTCTTCTTGCCCACTCCCTCTTTCCCATCTTCTAATACTAACAGACAAGTTGCTGAGTTGTGTTTTTTCAAAGAAATTGACACATAGCCAAAGGCCAGTAAAGTAGAAATAGCTTTTAGCATAAGGGTAAAGCTGTAGTGTGGGTTAATGTAATTGAGTAGAAAAAAGAATGTGTAGACCATCCGGCATCTCACTAAATCTGCTATTTCTGCTTCCGTGTTCAAAGGTAGCATTTAATGACCTGGAGATGGGTTGAAATGACTAGGATCTACCTTCAAAATACTGTGGGTTATTTTTGTGATGGTGGTCCATTTCACTATAATTCTGTTGTCTTTCTCCATAAATAGGTCCAGAGCGCCGCTGGATGCTTACTTTCAAGTGAGCAGGAGCCAGCCTCCTTTGCCAACCACCTCTCATGATTCAGAGGCTAGCAATCCTGTCTCTGAAGACTTGCAGGTATCCAGTAGTGCTGATTCCGACAGTGACAGTTCCATAGAGTATGAAGAGGCTGTCGTCCCTGCAGAGGAACCTGGTGCTGTTATTTTAGAAGGTGAGTGTTTTATCCAGCTTCAGGTTCACAAGGCTAACATCTAGAAAACGGTGACTCTAAAAGGCTAGAAACTCTAAATATGTGTTTTGATCTCCCCACACACACTGATGTTACAGAATCCTGCTTTATAGTGCAGCTTTCACTGGCCATGATTATATAGAGAGAATTTGATCTGACTTTCAATTTAATGTGATTTGTGCCCCACTGAATCGTTTTACTTTGTAATGACATTCTACATTCCCTTTCATATTTTTGGGGACATCTGAGAAAGAAGTAGGTTGTGGGGTTTTTTTGTTTGTTTTACAAAAAGCTCTAAATTCATCACCCCATTTAGTCTTCTACTTTTTAAGTCCTAGTATAATGTTACATATTGTGCAAGTGGAACTTTTATTTAGCGGTAGGTAGGCAGAGACCCCCTAAAGCGTGTCTTGCTTGCATATAAAACCCTCTGATACTCCAGATTGTGAGCTTTTCCTACTAAATGGAATGAGGGCTTTTTTGAGAAATGGCTTTCTAGGTCTTGGATAAGAAAGCTAAATGGTGAGCTTAGAGCATTTTATTAGGCTAGAAAGCAAGGAAACCATATGAGTCTTCAGAGTTAGTTATGTCAGTAGGAGCAGGAGCAGCCTAGAAAAGGCTCTTGGTGGCTTCAAATGGGACAATTTCAGCAACAAAAAGAATAATGTGGGCCTGGGAATCAAGCAACCACGGTTCGATTCCCAGTCAGGGCACATGCCTGGGTTGCAGGCCAGTTCCCAGCAGGGGACACACAAGAGGCAACCATACATTGATATTTCTCTCCCTCTCTCCTTCCCTTCCCCTCTAAAGATAAATAAATAAAATCTTTAAACCCACAATTCTCTCCCTCTCTCCTTCCCTTCCCCTCTAAAGATAAATAAAAAAAAATTAACAAAAAAAACAAGTAAATAAAATATTTTTAAAAAGAGTAATGTACACTTGAATTATGAATTGAAATACATCAGGTTTATGAAAATATTTTTTAATACCCCATTCATCAGTCATCATAAATTGTTAGAGCCCTAAGTCATTACTCTGAAAGCTTTTAAATAAAGAATTAAGCCCTGGCTGGTGTGGCTTAGTGGATTGAACACTGGCCTGTGAACCAGAGGGTTGCTGGTTCAGTTCCCAGGGCACATGCTTGGGTTGCAGGCCAGGTCCCCAGTGGTGGGTGCATAAGAGGTAATCACACATTCGTGTTTCTCTGCCTCTCTTTCTCCCTCCCTTCCCCTCGGTCCAAAAATAAGTAAATAAAATCTTTAGGAAAAAGAAAATAATGGGAATGGGGCTTAGAATGGGATAAGATTGGCAAGATACTATTTTTAAAACGGGGTAATGGATGCCTATGGGTTAGTTATGCTGTTGTACTTTTATGTATGTATGGGGAAAAAACCTAAAATCAGTGAAAAAGATAAATTCACTGATGCTACTTGGGAAACTGTCATCTCTTTTACAGTAACACTACAATTAGAAATGGTGAGTGAGTCAGACTCTCCCGCTAGCCTTTGATACCTTATGACTTATATCTTCTTTTGTCATTACCTTTCCTGTCATTTCTGGAAACGACTTGGCAGAACCAGCAGGCGATGTTTCAGCAGAGCAAGAAGTTGTATGTATGGGAAGAGAGACCCTCGCCAAGGAGGTAATATCTTATTCTTTTAAATAAAAGGTTTGGATTTTCATTTTAAAAAGGAGGCTATAGGCTACAATGGAAAACCTACAGGCTTTGAAAACAGGGTCTAGGAGTGGATCCTGTCCAAGTTAGTCATTTGCATGACTGTTTTCTCTTAGGTTAAAAAAGGTTGGGGAGTAGACAGTGGAAATGTGAGGATAACTTGTCCCGCCTAACTAACAAGGTTAAGTAGCAGTTAAAATCGTAGATATGAATGTAGTTTGTGAACTCTCTGGCAGAATGTTATTACTATGTGATAAACATACATTGTTATCCTTAATGTGAAAGTTATTTACATTAACTGTGGGTTCTGCCAATCCCAAAATAAATATCATTGATCTACTTTTTGCATGTTTCTCTGTAGTCTCCCTGTTTTTATTTCTTACCTCTAGAGAAATTTTATGTATGTGCAAATTTATGTGTATAAATGTTCTATTTTTAAATTTCCACAAATGAGATTGTAATATATCTTGTTTTTTGTTCCTTTTCCTCCTGACTTACTACATTTTAGAGAGCTTGCTATTATCAGTATATAAAGCTGAATCTCATTTTTATTAATTGCTTAATAATAGTGTATCATCACATAAGTAAAATTTTAGTTAACTTTTCCCTTGTGTACACTATGGTTGTTACCTTTTATTTTTTCCTAATACAAATCATGCTGCATTGAGCATCCTTGTATAAATGTATTGGCAAATTTTGTGTCTATATTTATGATATATAGAAGGAAGCAATCCTAGCAGAGAGATTGTTGTGTCAAAGGAAAGATATGTATTTTAGTTTTGATGGATAATGCCAAATTGCCCTCTGGAAAATTTGTCCCACTCTCTACTTACAGCACAGTATGTAAGCTTGCCCATTTCTCCCTCACCCTCAACAGTGCTTGCTGTCATCGGACATCAATTTATACCCCCTAATAGATTAGAAAAAATGGTGTCTTTATCTTATAATCCTTTAATTGTAAGTGAACAAATATTGACCATTTGTATTTTTGTGTAAGTTAGTTATATTCTTTGTTTTTCTAGTATTTTTCTTTGATTCACATGAGCCAAGTATTTTATAGCTTCTTTAGTTGATTTTGAACCTAATTTTGGATGAATAACAAACCTACTGTTCCCTGTTATTGGTTTTCTGAATAACTGATAGTTTGTGTTTATATATGTGTATATGTGTATGTGTATGTGTGTTTAATAAAGATACCTTTTTCTTTATTTGAATGAAAAAATTCAAATTCGTAAGATCAAGGGGTAGTAATATTTTTGTAGCTTGTATTAATTTGACTAGATTGCATTCTAGAAAGAACAACAGGTGATTCATAGGTGTTGTAGTTTTCCTACAGTGTTTTCCATTGGGTTTATATTATTTTTGTGTGGTTTTGTTAATATGATAGTTGCATGTCCTCTTCAAGACTGACTTTCCATTTTCTGTCATTTGAATGTGTCCTGGTTTCCATCCAGCAGTCTCCCCAGAAGTCCGGCTCTCTTCTGCCTTCGGCTTATACAGATGAGGAAGAAGAAGGGGACACTTGCACAATATGTTTAGAACAGTGGACCAATGCTGGGGATCACCGGCTTTCTGCATTACGCTGCGGGCACCTCTTTGGGTTTAGGTGCATTTCTAAGTGGCTCAAAGGACAGACACGAAAATGTCCCCAGGTAAGGGGTCCCAGGCAGGGTCTGTGCATCTGCACAGTCATGTTAAGTCAGGAGGATTCCTGGAACCCTACTAATTGTATCCTGTTGGGCTCTTTAGTGCAACAAGAAAGCCAAGCACAGTGACATCGTTGTCCTTTATGCCCGAACCCTGAGAGCTTTGGACACTAGTGAACATGAGCGCATAAAAAGGTAGGTAGAAAGAGTCTACCTAGCTGGGTTGGTCCCTTTTGGTTCCTTGAGTCACTCTTACTGGGATTCTGAAGGTTTTCTTGGGCTGTGACTGGGGATTTTTGGCAGTCTTGTCTCATGTTGTGATTTGTGATAACATATCTGATCATCTGAAGGAGGTCTGCATTGTTTGCTCTCCGTACAGCATTAAAAAAGAGGATCTGAGTTAGTGAGTAATTGTGATTTCAGCTATTCCTGAAGTTAAACTCCATGGGTTTCTCAATTACGCAAGTTAGTACATTGGTTTTCAATTTAAGTTTGCCATTTTAAAGTTTCTATTGTAATGTACAGAGTACTAACCAGTGTTGCAGAGAGACATGAAAGTAGGGCAGCAGGAGGAAGACTTTCTTTTTTTTTTAAGATTTTATTTATTTATGTTTAAAGGAGAAGGGAAGGAGAGAGGGAGAGAAATACCAATGTATGGTTGCCTCTCATGAGTCCCCTGCTGGGAACTGGCCTACAACCCAGGCATGTGCCCTGACTGGGAATCCAACTACGATCCTTTGGTTTGCAGGCTCGTGCTCAATCCACTGAGCTATACCAGCCAGGGCAGAAGGAAGACTCTTGTTACTTGTGTGCCCAGCACCTCTTGTAAGCCTCTGCTTTCAGAGTCTGAGTGTTGTGTGCTGATTGGAATAGGTAGGTTCTGATAGAATGGAGCAGTTGTTTCTTCCGCAGGAGCACTTAGACATTCCCATGAAGTTGGAATCAACCTTAAGACTTAAGCCTTTGCCCTGGCTGGGTGGTTCAGTTGTTTGCAGTGTCGTCCCACACACCAAAAGGTTGTAGGTTTGATCCCTGGTCAGGGCACATACCTAGGTTGCAGGTTGGATCCCCAGTCAGAGCACATCTAGGGGGCAACCAGTCAACGTTTCTTTTTTACGTCAGTGTTCCCTCTCCCCCTCTCACTCCCTCTCCCCCTCTCACTCCCTCTCCCCCTCTCACTCCCTCTCCCCCCCTCACTCCCTCTCCCCCCCTCACTCCCTCTCCCCCTCTCACTCCCTCTCCCCCCCCCCTCCCCCTCTCACTCCCTCTCACTCCCTCTCCCCCTCTCACTCCTCTCCCCCTCTCACTCCCTCTCCCCTCTCCCCCTCTCCTCCCTCTCCCCCTCTCACTCCTCTCTCCTTTTCTCCCTCTCTCCTCCCTTCCTCTCCCCAAAATCAATAAATATATCCTTGGGTGAGGATTAAAAATAATAAGACTCAAGCCTTTATCCCTTCTTGACCTTTTGGCTAAGATCAAGTGTTGTATCTGTTCTTACCAGTTTAATATCTGATATGTCCTCTATCTGAGGATATTAAATGCATTTTTGGAGCATGAGGATGGAATAGGAGCTTGCTCTGTCCACTCTGTACATTGAGCAGGTATTGCAGTACTTCTGGGAATGGTGCATCCCCTTGGGATCAAAGTCAGTCCTGTGAAGGGTAGCTTACCTTTTGTCACAGGTGCCCTCAAAACACTTAGCAGGGCTAGGTGGATAGCTTGCCTTGATAAGCCAAGGTTGCAGGGTCATTCCCCGGTCAGAATCAATGAATGCATAAATAGTTGGAACAACAAATTGATGTTTCTCTCTTTCTCTCCCTAAAATAAAATTTTTTTAATATTTTTTATTTATTTTTAGAGAGAGGGGAAGGGAAGGAGAAAGTGGGAGAGAAACATCACTGTGTGGTTGCCTCTCATGTGTCCCCTTCTCGGGACATGGCCTGCAACCCAGGCATGTGCCCTGACTGGGAATCGAACCAGTGACCCTTTGCTTCACAGGCCCCCTGCTCAATCCACTGAGCTACACCAGCCAGGCCTAAAATAATTTTTTAAAGGGTTTATTTCCTCAGTAAATATGACCTGGGGAGATCAAGACCATGGTGTCTTAAGCCCTCCTGAAATCAAAAGCCATAGAGAAATGTATAGCCTTGCTCTAATACCTTATACCTGATATTATAGCAGAAAGATATCCTGGGTTTTTTGTAACCTGTCCAGATTTTAACCTAGGGATTCTATTTATTTACTGCCTGTCTATTTACTTCTGCTAAATACTGTGAACACTGAATTTGAGATTCTTGGTGTATAGTCTTTGTAGCCAATTCATGGCCATCTGAAACGTTCTCTAAATCTTGGTATCTTTGCTAGAATAGGCTTAATAATATATTTTTAAGAGGATCTAGCATATTACTTAAATATTGCCATTTTTGCTTATGGTGTTCCTAAACCCTCCTATAACAGCACTCTATACAGAAGATTCATAAATGAAAGTACACAAGCACAACCATTTGTAGAAGCTCTTAGCTTTATGCTTCAGCAGCCTTTCAAAGTAATTCCCTGACCATCCTGGCTCAGTTGATTTGATTGAATGTCATCCTGCAGAGTGAAAGGTCGCTGGTTTGATTTCGGTGGGGACATGCCTGGGTTATGGGCCCGTCCCCTGTTGGGTTTGTGCAAGGGGGAGCTAATCGACATTTCCCTCTTTTCCTCCCTCCCTTCTCCTCTCTAAAAATAAATAAAATCTTTTAAAACATAATTCTTCAAGCCCTGGCTGGTGTAGCTCAGTGGATTGAGTGCGGGCCTGCGAACCAGACAATTGTGGTTCGATTCCCAGTCAGGGCACATGCCTAGGTTGCAGGCGGGTTCCCTGCAGGCCAGTTCCCAGGAGGGGACGCACAAAGGCAACCATACATTGATGTTTCTCTCCTTCTCCCTTCCCTTCCCTTCTAAAGATAAACAAGTAAAATCTTTAAAAATAAAATAAAATAAAAACATAATTCTTCAAAGCTGTAGTACATTTATTTGTTTGTTTGTTTTTATCCTTACTTGGAGACATGTTTTCATTGCTTTTTAGAGAGGAAGCAGGGAGAAACATTGATCGGTTACCTTCCTGTATGCATCCTGACCAGAGATAAAACCTGCATCCTGGCTATGTGCCCTGACCAGGAATCAAACCCACAACCTACAGTCTGTGGGACAATTGCTCCAACCAACTGAGCCACCTGCTGGGGCAAACCTGTGGTACATTTACACAATAGAATACTACATGACTGTGAAAAAGAAGGAAGTCTTAACTTTTGCGCCAGTGTGGGTGGACCTGGAGGTTATTATGCCGAGTGAAATAAGCCAGGCAGAGAAAGACAAGTACCACACTGATTATATATGGAATATGTATGATTATATATTCCATATATAATCAGTATATCTATCAAGGAATATATCTTGATTATATATGGAATCTGATGAACAAACTAAACAAAATAGAAACACATACATAGACTAGACTGATAGACTGTCAGGAGGAGACTGGATGAAAGAAGGTAAAGGAATTAGCCAAAGAATATATATGTATAACCTCTGGACACAGACATGTGCTTATGGTCAGAGGGAAGGGGGAGTAGGGGCTGGGAGGAGGGAGTTAAATAAGGGGGGGATGGAGACATCTGCAATCGTGTCAACAGTGAAAATAGAGAAATGTGAGATATACAGACATTTAAGAAAAATGAATGAAAACAAGATTTTAAAGTAATTCTACTTTAGGCATTTATTCTAAAGAAACAAGGATATGTGGAAAGATTTACTTAATCTTTTTATTTAACATTGTTAATCTAAGCCAAGAGAATTGAGTAAACTGACAGAATACTGTACATTTTATTAAAACTGCTTTTGAAGTACACATAGTATGTTGTCATGTAAAAAGACATTAGTGTGATTATATTTTTGTGGATTAGGAAAAAATACTAGTCACTGAGGAGTGGAATTATGGACAGTTTTAATTTTCTTTGTTTTTTCTTATTTGCTCCAACAAATACTTATTTCTAGCATTTTAAAATGACAGTCGTATTATAGATACAATAGAAGCTTACTTAAGAACTAAGTTCTTCTTCCATCTCTTTACTCAGAGGATCTATATATAATACGATTTAAGAGGTTTTATATTTTTTGCAGATGTTACTGGATTATAATTTTCCTTCTGTAGCTTGATTTCTTTGGAGGGCACTGGGGGCTTAGTATTATGTTGGGACACATATCCTAGTTGATACATGTAACTATAGTTTATTTATTTCAATTTTTGTATAGTATTTTAGTTCTCTGATTAGAATTTACTTAGGTATTTTGTGGTGGTTTCCAGTCTTTGTTAATAAAAGCAATGCTCCGGAGAGATTGGTGAGTTTCTTTAGGTCTAGAAATGGAATTGCTTTATTGTAGGTTACATATAATTTCAGTTTTCCTAGACAGTGTCAAATTGCTCTTCTGAGACGCTGTTTCCAGTCTGTACTTCCACCAGCAATTTTTTTTTATTTTTTGTACCCTTGCCTACATTAAATGATCAGACTTAGGTTTGCCATTGTTGTGGGATGAGGTAGTGTTTACCTAGCCTGCAGTTCCTCAGTTGCTAATGAAGTTGGACATACTCCTTTGTGAATCGTGTTCATATCATTTGCTCATTTGTGTTGAGCAAAACATTATTTCTTATTTATAGAAATAAATAAGAAATAGTTTTTCATGATTTACAGTTTTTCATGTTTTCCTTATACTAATTTTTTGTTAGTTGTGTACATTGCAGATAATCCTCCCCTTATGTGTGGTTTGTCTCTAACTTGTTTATGGATGGGATCTTTTATTGAACATGAGTTTTTTATTTTTTTATTTGATTATTTTTTCAAGTACAGTTTTCTGTCTGTTTCTCCCATCTATTTTTTAAAGTATCTTTTATTGATTATGCCATTGCAGTTGTTCCATTTCCCCCTCTTCATTTCCCTCCACCCTGCATACTCGCTCCCACCCACATTGTGCCCCCTTTAGTTCATGCCCATGTGTCATGAGTTCTTTAGCTTCTACATTTCCCACACTACTCTTAAAACCCTCCCCCTGTCTATTTTCTCCCCACCATCTATGCTACTTATTCTCTGTATTTTCTCCCCCCTTCTTCTTCTCCCACTCCCCTATTGCTAACCCTCCATGTGATCTCCATTTCTGTGGCTCCCCTCCTGTTTTAGGTGTCTACTTAGTTTGCTTTTGTTTTAGGTGTGGTTGTTAATAACTGTTGAGTTTGCTGTCCTTTCACTGTTCATATTTTTTCTCTTAGGTAAGTCCCTTTAACATTTCATATAATAAGGGCTTGGTGATGATGAACTCCTTGAACTTGACCTTATCTGAGAAGCACTTTATCTGCCCTTCCATTCTAAATGAAAGCTTTACTGGATAGAGCAATCTTGGTTGTAGGTCTTTGGATTTCATGACTTGGAATACTTCTTTCCAGCCCCTTCTTGCCTATAAGGTCTCTTTTGAGAAATGAGCTGACAGTCTGATGGGAACTCCTTTGTAGGTGACTGTCCCCTTAGCTCTTGCTGCTTCTAGGATTCTCTCCTTTATTTTAATCTTGGATAGTGTAATGATGATGTGCCTTGGTGTGTTCCTCCTTGGGTCCAACTTCTTTGGGACTCTCTGAGCTTCCTGGACTTCCTGGAAGTCTATTTCCTTTGCCAGGTTGGGGAAGTTCTCCTTTATTATTTGTTCCAATTAGTTTTCCACTTGTTAGTTTTCCTCTTCCCCTTCTGGTACCCCTGTAATTCAGATGTTGGAATGTTTAAAGATATCCTGAAGGTTCCTAAGCCTCCTCATTTTTTTGAATTCTTGTTTCTTCATTCTTTTCTGTTTGGTTGTTTATTTCTTCCTTCTGGTCCACTCCATTGATTTCAGTCCTAGTTTTCTTTCCATCATTATGGTTCCCTGTGCATTTGCTTCATTTCACTTAGGGTAGCCTTCATTTTTTCATATTAATTTGTGACCAGAATCAACCAGTTCACTTAGTGTAGCCTTCATTTTTTTCATCTAATTTGTGACCAACATCAACTAGTTCTGTGAGCATCCTGATCACCAGTGTTTTGAACTATGCGTCTGATAGGTTAGGTGTCTCTTTGTCGCTTAGATGTATTGGCTCTGAGGCTTTGAGCTATTCTTCTGCTTGAGCCATAATGTTTTGGTCTGTTTGCACCTGTAACATATGAGGGGAGGAGCCTTAGGTGTTCACCAGGGCGGGTCAACCCAGTTGCTGGGTTGCTCTATGTGGGGGCAGGGTCAAAGAGGGAGCAGTGGCGCTTGTTCCGAGCTCTTGGATTTCGGTCCCCTCTGCCACTTTCCACAAGCAAATTGGGCCCTTCCGGTGCTGGTTCCCAGGTGAGTGGGCTTGTATACGTTCTAGGACCCTGTGGGTCTCTCCAACGAACTCTCCTATGAGGCTGGGAGCCTCTCCTGGCACCTCAGCCCCCGAAAGTTTTTCCAATCAGTGCTTTTAGGCTTTATTTCCTGTTGCTGGGGCCCTGAGTTGCGCAGTCTGTCTCACTGCCCTTTTTTTTGCCTGGTTTATCTGCACGCAAATGTGTGTCTGCGGTCAGCCAGCCACCTTTCGTGCCTCATTTCCTCCCCTTACCCAGGTCTGCTAACCACTGCCTATTCCTGCTAGGACCTCTCTTGGCTGGCCACTGACTCCGCCCCCTTACCGGTCTGGATTGTTGTTAAACTTCAGTACAGTTCAATTTTCTGTCTGTGTTGGTTGTATTTTTGTTTCTAAGTCTTTATTGTTCTTAAATTTGGTTGTGCGAGGAGGTACAGTGTTTCCACCTACGCCTCCATCTTGGCCAGAAGTCCTCTGAGTTTTTTATTTTAACCCAAGTCTTTATTACTCTTTTTTTTGTGTGTTTTGGTCTTAACTGCTTTAAGGTCATAAAAACATACTGTCTTATTCTCAAGGTCTTCAAAAGTTTTACTTTTTAATACAGGTTTTTATTCTATTTAAAATCTGGGTTTTGGATAACCACTTGTGATAGCATAATTATTAAATAGTATGCTCTTTCTGTATAAATTTCATTGCTACCTCCATCCTAAATTAAGTTCTATGTATGAAAGGAGTACTCTTTTGTTCCATGGTCTGGTTGTTTATTTTCACTCCAAGTTATAATTTATTGTAGCTTTAAATACGTTCTCCTACCTTGTTGCTTTCAATCAGCTTTGTGGTTCTTGGCACATTGCTCCTTCATACTAATTTTAAAATTAATTTGCTAAGTTCCCAGGAAAACCCTTTGAGATTTTGACTGAAATTGCATTAATTTTTAGAATAACTTGAGAAATGCCATCTTCATGATTTTGAGTCTCTCTAGACATGAACACTATATAATATCCTTCTAGTTACGGTTTTGTGTCTTTTACAAAAGTGCTTTGATTTACTAATCAGGTATATGGTATGTGAGGAATGTGATTGATTTAAATTTCTTAATCTTGATTCTAGCCCCTGCTGAAGTCTTAATAATTGGTAGGTTCTCCTGAATTTTTCATGGGGAAAAATAGGGCAGCTTTATCCCTTTCTTTCCAGATTTCATCTCTTTTTCTATCCTGTCTCACTGAAGTAGAAATCTTCTTTTTTTTTCTTTCTTTCTTTCTTTTTTTTTTTTTTTCATTTCATATATTCAGTTTGTCTTTAGGTACATGCACATGTGTGATTTGTATTCCTGGCGAATGTGCCCTTTTATTATGCACTGTTCTTCTTATGCTTGTTCATGCTTTTTAATTTCTAATTGGTCTTTCTTTTGTTAGCATTTTCCTGGTACAAGCGTCCTCTCTTTTTATCTTCAGCCTTTTTTGTAGCATTATTTGAGTGTCTAATGAATGCCTGGTAGCTTATTTTCTTTAAATCCAAAAGATATCCTTACTCTTTTAACATGTCATTTTACTCTTTTATAATTTGGCCTTACCTCACCCAGTTAGCTTGGCTCTGATCTCGTTTTGCATTTTAATCCTTACTGCTTAAGGAACCAAACTCACTGTCTACTTCAACACCAAAGCCTAGTAGACTCATAAGTTCAGCCCTGCATGCTACATTTCTATATTGTTTCTGGACTTGAGAGATTTTTCTCTTGTTACATTTTATTTACTGTCATGATTTATTTTCAGCTAAGTGTGTATATCATAGCATGAACTTACTATACCCCCTTGATGGGAGGTGTTCTGTAGTCTTCCTGGTGTCTACCTATTGCTGGTTTTCCCCCTCTAGTGACTTACTACAGGAGCAGATGCTAAGGAAGCAGGCTGAGTTAGAAACAGCACAGTGCCGGCTCCAACTTCAGGTCCTCACTGAGGAATGCACTAAGCTTCATAACCGTGTCCAGGTAAGTTTGCCTTTTCTAATCCAAAGAACTTTTGGGATAGGAACTGAAAAGTAACCTGAATATTACTAAGGCTCATCTCAGATACAAATAGGATTTATCAAGTTTTTCAGCAAGTAAACATGACCAGCTCTTTATTTCTGATTAGGGCGTTTGTCCAAAGCGTATATGCTTTTTGATGAATTCTACTACAATCTGAATTAAAAAAAAATTAAACCAAATAATCCAAAACAAGTCATTTCACCTTTCTGAATTTACCAGTAAAATGATGGTTTTAAACAAAAATGACTTTCAACCCTGCCATTTATGATTCTGTGCTCTCTTTATTTCATTTGCTTGTTGCCAGTACTAAAAAACTGCAGTAGTTCTCTAGCATGTGTGTTAACATTTTCATACAATGGATAAGAAACCTCCTTGTATTCGATCAAGAAATTTTGCAGGACGGGAATAACAAATGAAAAAGCTTACATTTACAAAATCTTTTTCATTTTAGGACTTGCAAAAACTTATTCTGCAACATCGGGATAAGCTATTACGGCGTTTCAGGGGCTCCCAAGCAGCATCCCAAAGCAGCTCGCGCCCACACAAGTACTGTTTCCAGAAGACTTTCACGGTATCTCAGAGTGGAAACTGCCGAACTATGTCCTACTGTGATTCTCTGAGCTGCCTGGTAGTTTCACAACCTTCTCCTCAGGCCACCTTCCTTCCAGGTGAACAGTCTGGAGCCTCAGCTCTCATGTTTATTATTGGACTCCATTTATTTCTCTTCTCCCTTTTTTGGAGAACCCAGGACTCACTAGTGGGTGAACACTGTCCACAGCCACCAAATCACATTTTTTCTTTTTTAAAAGATTTTACTTACTTTTAAAGAGAGTAGAAGGAAGGGAGAAAGAGAGACACATCGGTTGGTTACCTCTCATACGTACCCCAACTAGGAATTGAACTGGCCAACTTCCACTTTGTGGAACAACACCCAACCAGCTGAGCCACACTAGTCAGGGCAAGATTAGCTTTTTTTGCAGTTTCCTGTTCATGCAAATATTTTAGGGTACTTTAAAGGTGTCTTTACTGTCTTTTGACTTCATTCTGTAAATTTATTCACTGCGAGGTCAGAAATATGAACATCCATGACAAAGTAAGAGGATATGAGGTACTTGGAAGTGAGCGCTAATGGTGTAGTCCAAGGAGGACTATGTGTTCTATATGTCCCACTGAAGTTACAGATTTGTTTTAGACTAGAAATGTTTCACAAAAAAAACAGTACCTGGAGGGTTAATTCAAATTAAAACAAGATTTAAGCCCTGGCTGGGTGGCTCAGTTGGTTGGAGCATTGTCCTGTGAACCAAAAGGTGATGGGTTCGATTCCTGGTCAGGGCACATACCTAGGTTGCAGGTTTGATCCCTGGTTGGGGTGCAGATGGGAGGCAACCAGTTAATATTTCTTTCTTCCCACCTCTCTTCCCTTCCCCTCCCCATTCCCCTTCCTCCCTCTCCCCCCTTTCTGCCTTTCTTCTTTCCTCCCCCCGCTCTAAAATCAATAAACATTTTCTGACATGAGGATTTAAAAAAATTTTTTTTAATACTTATTTTCAGGAGTGTTCAAATTGACAGATTCCAAATGAAAAGAATTTTGGAATATATGCATTATTTTATCAATAGTATACTAATATTCTTATATTTTATGATTTTAAAGTTAATTCTACATTGTTCTAATGTTGAAAACCCAATCTCCTCATGTGCCCAAATTATTTCTAAATGTTGATGTTTCTTTCTACTGTCTTCATCATGTGATTTTTGCCAACTCTCAGGTCCCTGTCCTTAGCCTGATATCTTTTATCTCCCCCTTAGAAGTTCCATCAAATGCTTCAACACTATTTACCACAACTTTTTAAAAGATTTTATTTGATTTCTCTTTAGAGGGGATGGGAAGAAGAGAGGGAGAAAAATACCAATGTATGGTTGCCTCTTGTGCATCCCCTGCTGGGAACTGGCCTGCAACCCAGGCATGTGTCCTGGGTGGGAATCGAACCGCGGTTATTTGGTTTGCAGGCTTGCTAACCAAATGCATCATTGACAGATGTGTTCTCCCACTCAATCCACTGAGCTACACCAGCCAGGGCAGTACCACAACTTTTTAATCTACTTGTCTTTTGGGCTGTTGGGTTGCTTCCATATCTCAGCTGTTGTAAACAACGCTGCAGTGAATATAAGGGTGCATATATTCTTTCAAATTAGTGTTATGGGTTTCTTTGGATATATACCCAAAGAATATAAGGCAAATATAAGAATAGAAGGCTGGGTCACAAGGCAGTTTCATTTTTGATTTTTTGAGGTAACTTCATACTACTTTCCACAGTGGCTACACCAGTTATTCTCACCAATGCACTAGGGTTCCCTTCTCTCCACATGCTTGCCAGCACAGTTTGTTGGTTTATCCATTGCCATTCTGACAGGTGTGAGGTAATATCTTGTGATTTTAATTTGCATTTCTGTCATGATTAATGACATTGAGCATTTTTTCGTATGTCTGTTAGCTGTCTATATATTCTCTTTGGAGAAGTATCCAGTCAGGTCTTCTGCCCTTTTTTTATCCTCACCTGAAGACTTGCAGTTAGAGAGAGAGGAAGTGGGGAGAGGGAGAGAGAGAAACTGGTTGTATCCTTTCGGTGTATTGCTGACGTTCCAACCAAACCACACCGGCCAGGGCTCCTCTGCCCACTTTTTAATTGGATTGTTTGTTTTTTTTGGTGTTGAGTTATATGGGTTCTTCATAAATTTGGAATCCTAGCCTCTTATGAAATGCATCATTGGCAAATATGTTCTCCCATGCAGTAGGT
Organism: Artibeus jamaicensis; assembly: GCF_021234435.1. Lineage (NCBI taxonomy): Eukaryota > Metazoa > Chordata > Mammalia > Chiroptera > Phyllostomidae > Artibeus > Artibeus jamaicensis. The sequence goes on from NW_026521842.1 coordinate 13,531,453, forward strand.
TGTCTTTTCTTTTGTTGATGGCTTCCTTTGCTATGCAAAAACTTTTTAGGTTGATGTAGTCCAATTGTGTATATTTTTCTTTGTTTTCCCTTGCTCAAGCACTTCGTCCATTCTTTATTGTTTAATGCACCTTGAATGTTTCTGTTTTAAGTAGAATAGGATCTCCAGCACACTCACCGTCTTGCACTCTCTCCCTCTCAGCAGCATTATTAAAGTATAATTAATATAAAAGAAGCTATACATACTTAAGTGTATCATTTGATGAGTTTTAATATACGGTATGTATACAACCCTGGAAACCATTACTGCAATCAAGATATGGTAGTATCTGTCATGCCGGAAGTTTTCTCATGTGCTCGCAATCATCTTCTGACCTGTCCCTTTGTTTTCGCATCCCCAGGCAACAATTGATGGACTTTCTGTCACTATAGATTAGATTACATGTTCTAGAATTTCACATAAATAGTATTATTTTGGTGGAGGGGCAGTCTGGCACCATTCAGAGTTAAGTTTTTTGAGATTCATTTGTATTATTTTGTATGTTAGTTTATTCCTTATTATTACTGGGTAATATTCCATTGTGTGTTTATACAGTGGTTTATCAGATACCTTTTGATATTTGAAGTGGAATATACTTTTTATAATAAGTTATAACCCCAGGATTTTTTTTTTTTTACTTTTTCCTAGGATCATACTGTACTTGTTAAGGAAGGTGGACAAAGGAGCAACTTGGAAAGATAGCTTCCCCTAGGTTGACCATCAATGAAGTATCTCACTCTTATCTTCGGCAGGTTTTGGTGTTAAGATGTTCAGTACTGCCGACATGAAAAGCAGTCAGTACATTCCCATGCATAGCAAACAGATCCGTGGACTGGCTTTCAGCAATCGGTCCAATGGCTTACTTCTCTCTGCTTCCCTAGACAACACTATTAAACTGACCAGGTGAGTACTTTGGGGAGGAAGGTAAAACTTGGGCTGTTTAATGTTAAATAGCATGGAAATTAATATTTGTGTTACGATGGCCTTAGCTTAGATTTGATTTGTTTGT